>NW_027478162.1:3917500-4550000 GCF_051020975.1 Osmia lignaria lignaria | reverse complement strand
TATCTCGAAATATGTCCGTCAGGCCCCTCCCTTGAGATAAATCTGCAAATATCTCGGAAACGAAGCGAGCTATGGCAAAATGTTAAGAGACCTTTTTTGTAGAGAATTATGTTTCCTACAATTTATGTTCTATGATATTTTTCGATCAGAAGCGTAGTTTTCGAGATATATCGAGATATTTAAAAGTTCCGAAGCCGCACCAACATAATAGAGATACAGAAACACCGTGGCCCCTTTCGTTGAGATAACTCTGCACTAGTGCGAGCCGCAAATGCCACTTCCAGCTTAGCTGTGCAGAAGAAGAACAACAAGAAGAAGAAATATCTCGAAATATGTCCGTCAGGCCCCTTACCATGAGATAAATCTGCAAATATCTCGGAAACGAAGCGAGCTATGGCAAAATGTTAAGAGACCTTTTTTGTAGAGAATTAAGTTTCCTACTTTTTATGTTCTATGATATTTTTTGATCAGATGCGTAGTTCTCGAGATATATCAAGATATTCAAAAGTTCCGAAGCCGCACCAACATAATAGAGATACAGAAACACCGTGGCCCCTTTCTTTGAGATAACTCTGCACTATTGCGAGCTGCAAATGCCACTTCCAGCTTAGCTGTGCAGAGGAAGAACAACAAGAAGAAGGAATATCTCGAAATATGTCCGTCAGGCCAGTTCCATTGAGCTGAATCTGCAAATATCTCGGAAACGAAGCGAGCTATGGCAAAATGTTAAGAGACGTTTTTTGTAGAGAATTATGTTTCCTACAATTTATGTTCTATGATATTTTTTGATCAGAAGCGTAGTTTTCGAGATATATCGAGATATTTAAAAGTTCCGAAGCCGCACCAACATAATAGAGATACAGAAACACCGTGGCCCCTTTCTTTGAGATAACTCTGCACTATTGCGAGCTGTAAATGCCACTTCCAGTTAAGCTGTGCAGAAGAAGAACAACAAGAAGAAGAAATATCTCGAAATATGTCCGTCAGGCCCCTTCCCTTGAGATATATCTGCAAATATCTCGGAAACGAAGCGAGCTATGGCAAAATGTTAAGAGACCTTTTTTGTAGAGAATTATGTTTCCTACAATTTATGTTCTATGATATTTTTTGTTCAGAAGCGTAGTTTTCGAGATATATCGAGATATTTAAAAGTTCCGAAGCCGCACCAACATAATAGAGATACAGAAACACCGTGGCCCCTTTCGTTGAGATAACTCTGCACTAGTGCGAGCCGCAAATGCCACTTCCAGCTTAGCTGTGCAGAAGAAGAACAACAAGAAGAAGAAATATCTCGAAATATGTCCGTCAGGCCCCTTCATTTGAGATAAATCTGCAAATATCTCGGAAACGAAGCGAGCTATGGCAAAATGTTAAGAGACCTTTTTTGTAGAGAATTAAGTTTCCTACTTTGTATGTTCTATGATATTTTTTGATCAGACGCGTAGTTCTCGAGATATATCAAGATATTTAACAGTTCCGAAGCCGCACCAACATAATAGAGATACAGAAACACCGTGGCCCCTTTCTTTGAGATATCTCTGCACTATTGCGAGCTGCAAATGCCACTTCCAGCTTAGCTGCGCAGAAGAAGAACAACAAGAAGAAGAAATATCTCGAAATATGTCCGTCAGGCCCCTTCCCTTGAGATATATCTGCAAATATCTCGGAAACGAAGCGAGCTATGGCAAAATGTTAAGAGACCTTTTTTGTAGAGAATTAAGATTCCTACTTTTTATGTTCTATGATATTTTTTGATCAGATGCGTAGTTCTCGAGATATATCAAGATATTTAAAAGTTCCGAAGCCGCACCAACATAATAGAGATACAGAAACACCGTGGCCCCTTTCTTTGAGATAACTATGCACTATTGCGAGCTGCAAATGCCACTTCCAGCTTAGCTGTGCAGAAGAAGAACAACAAGAAGAAGAAATATCTCGAAATATGTCCGTCAGGCCCCTTACCTTGAGATAAATCTGCAAATATCTCGGAAACGAAGCGAGCTATGGCAAAATGTTAAGAGACCTTTTTTGTAGAGAATTAAGTTTCCTACTTTTTATCTTCTATGATATTTTCTGATCAGATGCGTAGTTCTCGAGATATATCAAGATATTTAAAAGTTCCGAAGCCGCACCAACATAATAGAGATACAGAAACACCGTGGCCCCTTTCTTTGAGATAACTCTGCACTATTGCGAGCTGCAAATGCCACTTTCAGCTTAGCTGTGCAGAAGAAGAACAACAAGAAGAAGAAATATCTCGAAATATGTCCGTCAGGCCCCTTCCCTTGAGATAAATCTGCAAATATCTCGGAAACGAAGCGAGCTATGGCAAAATGTTAAGAGACCTTTTTTGTAGAGAATTAAGTTTCCTACTTTTTATCTTCTATGATATTTTCTGATCAGATGCGTAGTTCTCGAGATATATCAAGATATTTAAAAGTTCCGAAGCCGCACCAACATAATAGAGATACAGAAACACCGTGGCCCCTTTCTTTGAGATAACTCTGCACTATTGCGAGCTGTAAATGCCACTTCCAGTTAAGCTGTGCAGAAGAAGAACAACAAGAAGAAGAAATATCTCGAAATATGTCCGTCAGGCCCCTTCCCTTGAGATATATCTGCAAATATCTCGGAAACGAAGCGAGCTATGGCAAAATGTTAAGAGACCTTTTTTGTAGAGAATTATGTTTCCTACAATTTATGCTCTATGATATTTTTTGTTCAGAAGCGTAGTTTTCGAGATATATCGAGATATTTAAAAGTTCCGAAGCCGCACCAACATAATAGAGATACAGAAACACCGTGGCCCCTTTCGTTGAGATAACTCTGCACTAGTGCGAGCCGCAAATGCCACTTCCAGCTTAGCTGTGCAGAAGAAGAACAACAAGAAGAAGAAATATCTCGAAATATGTCCGTCAGGCCCCTTCATTTGAGATAAATCTGCAAATATCTCGGAAACGAAGCGAGCTATGGCAAAATGTTAAGAGACCTTTTTTGTAGAGAATTAAGTTTCCTACTTTGTATGTTCTATGATATTTTTTGATCAGACGCGTAGTTCTCGAGATATATCAAGATATTTAACAGTTCCGAAGCCGCACCAACATAATAGAGATACAGAAGCACCGTGGCCCCTTTCTTTGAGATATCTCTGCACTATTGCGAGCTGCAAATGCCACTTCCAGCTTAGCTGCGCAGAAGAAGAACAACAAGAAGAAGAAATATCTCGAAATATGTCCGTCAGGCCCCTTCCCTTGAGATATATCTGCAAATATCTCGGAAACGAAGCGAGCTATGGCAAAATGTTAAGAGACGTTTTTTGTAGAGAATTAAGTTTCCTACTTTTTATCTTCTATGATATTTTCTGATCAGATGCGTAGTTCTCGAGATATATTAAGATATTTAAAAGTTCCGAAGCCGCACCAACATAATAGAGATACAGAAACACCGTGGCCCCTTTCTTTGAGATAACTCTGCACTATTGCGAGCTGCAAATGCCACTTTCAGCTTAGCTGTGCAGAAGAAGAACAACAAGAAGAAGAAATATCTCGAAATATGTCCGTCAGGCCCCTTCCCTTGAGATAAATCTGCAAATATCTCGGAAACGAAGCGAGCTATGGCAAAATGTTAAGAGACCTTTTTTGTAGAGAATTAAGTTTCCTACTTTTTATGTTCTATGATATTTTTTGATCAGATGCGTAGTTCTCGAGATATATCAAGATATTTAAAAGTTCCGAAGCCGCACCAACATAATAGAGATACAGAAACACCGTGGCCCCTTTCTTTGAGATAACTCTGCACTATTGCGAGCTGGAAATGCCACTTCCAGTTTAGCTGTGCAGAAGAAGAACAACAAGAAGAAGAAATATCTCGAAATATGTCCGTTAGGCCCCTTCCCTTCAGATAAATCTGCAAATATCTCGGAAACGAAGCGAGCTATGGCAAAATGTTAAGAGACCTTTTTTGTAGAGAATTAAGTTTCCTACTTTTTATGTTCTATGATATTTTTTGATCAGATGCGTAGTTCTCGAGATATATCAAGATATTTAAAAGTTCCGAAGCCGCACCAACATAATAGAGATACAGAAACACCGTGGCCCCTCTCTTTGAGATAACTCTGCACTATTGCGAGCTGGAAATGCCACTTCCAGTTTAGCTGTGCAGAAGAAGAACAACAAGAAGCAAAAATATCTCGAAATATGTCCGTTAGGCCCCTTCCCTTGAGATAAATCTGCAAATATCTCGGAAACGAAGCGAGCTATGGCAAAATGTTAAGAGACCTTTTTTGTAGAGAATTATGTTTCCTACTTTTTATGTTCTATGATATTTTTTGATCAGACCCGTAGTTCTCGAGATATATCAAGATATTTAAAAGTTCCGAAGCCGCACCAACATAATAGAGATACAGAAACACCGTGGCCCCTTTCTTTGAGATAACTCTGCACTAGTGCGAGCCGCAAATGCCACTTCCAGCTTAGCTGTGCAGAAGAAGAACAACAAGAAGAAGAAATATCTCGAAATATGTCCGTCAGGCCCCTTCCCTTGAGATAAATCTGCAAATATCTCGGAAACGAAGCGAGCTATGGCAAAATGTTAAGAGATCTTTTTTGTAGAGAATTATGTTTCCTACTTTTTATGTTCTATGATATTTTTTGATCAGACCCGTAGTTCTCGAGATATATCAAGATATTTAAAAGTTCCGAAGCCGCACCAACATAATAGAGACACAGAAACACCGTGGCCCCTTTCTTTGAGATATCTCTGCACTATTGCGAGCTGCAAATGCCACTTCCAGCTTAGCTGTGCAGAAGAAGAACAACAAGAAGAAGAAATATCTCGAAATATGTCCGTCAGGCCCCTTCCCTTGACATAAATCTGCAAATATCTCGGAAACGAAGCGAGCTATGGCAAAATGTTAAGAGACCTTATTTGTAGAGAATTAAGTTTCCTACTTTTTACGTTCTATGATATTTTTTGATCAGATGCGTAGTTCTCGAGATATATCAAGATATTTAAAAGTTCCGAAACCGCACCAACATAATAGAGATACAGAAACACCGTGGCCCCTTTCTTTGAGATAACTCTGCACTAGTGCGAGCCGCAAATGCCACTTCCAGCTTAGCTGTGCAGAAGAAGAACAACAAGAAGAAGAAATATCTCGAAATATGTCCGTCAGGCCCCTTCCCTTGAGATAAATCTGCAAATATCTCGGAAACGAAGCGAGCTATGGCAAAATGTTAAGAGACCTTTTTTGTAGAGAATTATGTTTCCTACTTTTTATGTTCTATGATATTTTTTGATCAGACCCGTAGTTCTCGAGATATATCAAGATATTTAAAAGTTCCGAAGCCGCACCAACATAATAGAGATACAGAAACACCGTGGCCCCTTTCTTTGAGATATCTCTGCACTATTGCGAGCTGCAAATGCCACTTCCAGCTTAGCTGTGCAGAAGAAGAACAACAAGAAGAAGAAATATCTCGAAATATGTCCGTCAGGCCCCTTCCCTTGAGATAAATCTGCAAATATCTCGGAAACGAAGCGAGCTATGGCAAAATGTTAAGAGACCGTTTTTGTAGAGAATTAAGTTTCCTACTTTTTATGTTCTATGATATTTTTTGATCAGACGCGTAGTTCTCGAGATATATCAAGATATTTAAAAGTTCCGAAGCCGCACCAACATAATAGAGATACAGAAACACCGTGGCCCCTTTCTTTGAGATAACTCTGCACTATTGCGAGCTGCAAATGCCACTTCCAGCTTAGCTGTGCAGAAGAAGAACAACAAGAAGAAGAAATATCTCGAAATATGTCCGTCAGGCCCCTTCCCTTGAGATAAATCTGCAAATATCTCGGAAACGAAGAGAGCTATGGCAAAATGTTAAGAGACCTTTTTTGTAGAGAATTAAGTTTCCTACTTTTCATGTTCTATGATATTTTTTGATCAGATGCGTAGTTCTCGAGATATATCAAGATATTTAAAAGTTCCGAAGCCGCACCAACATAATAGAGATACAGAAACACCGTGGCCCCTTTCTTTGAGATAACTCTGCACTAGTGCGAGCCGCAAATGCCACTTCCAGCTTAGCTGTGCAGAAGAAGAACAACAAGAAGAAGAAATATCTCGAAATATGTCCGTCAGGCCCCTTCCCTTGAGATAAATCTGCAAATATCTCAGAAACGAAGTGAGCTATGGCAAAATGTTGAGAGACCTTTTTTGTAGAGAATTAAGTTTCCTACTTTTTATGTTCTATGATATTTTTTGATCAGACCCGTAGTTCTCGAGATATATCAAGATATTTAAAAGTTCCGAAGCCGCACCAACATAATAGAGATACAGAAACACCGTGGCCCCTTTCTTTGAGATAACTCTGCACTAGTGCGAGCTGGAAATGCCACTTCCAGTTTAGCTGTGCAGAAGAAGAACAACAAGAAGCAAAAATATCTCGAAATATGTCCGTCAGGCCCCTTCCCTTGAGATAAATCTGCAAATATCTCGGAAACGAAGAGAGCTATGGCAAAATGTTAAGAGACCTTTTTTGTAGAGAATTAAGTTTCCTACTTTTCATGTTCTATGATATTTTTTGATCAGATGCGTAGTTCTCGAGATATATCAAGATATTTAAAAGTTCCGAAGCCGCACCAACATAATAGAGATACAGAAACACCGTGGCCCCTTTCTTTGAGATAACTCTGCACTAGTGCGAGCCGCAAATGCCACTTCCAGCTGAGCTGTGCAGAAGAGGAACAACAAGAAGAAGAAATATCTCGAAATATGTCCGTCAGGCCCCTTCCCTTGAGATAAATCTGCAAATATCTCGGAAACGAAGCGAGCTATGGCAAAATGTTAAGAGACCTTTTTTGTAGAGAATTATGTTTCCTACTTTTTATGTTCTATGATATTTTTTGATCAGACCCGTAGTTCTCGAGATATATGAAGATATTTAAAAGTTCCGAAGCCGCACCAACATAATAGAGATACAGAAACACCGTGGCCCCTTTCTTTGAGATAACTCTGCACTATTGCGAGCTGGAAATGCCACTTCCAGTTTAGCTGTGCAGAAGAAGAACAACAAGAAGCAAAAATATCTCGAAATATGTCCGTTAGGCCCCTTCCCTTGAGATAAATCTGCAAATATCTCGGAAACGAAGCGAGCTATGGCAAAATGTTACGAGACCTTATTTGTAGAGAATTAAGTTTCCTACCTTTTACGTTCTATGATATTTTTTGATCAGATGCGTAGTTCTCGAGATATATCAAGATATTTAAAAGTTCCGAAGCCGCACCAACATAATAGAGATACAGAAACACCGTGGCCCCTTTCTTTGAGATAACTCTGCACTATTGCGACCTGCAAATGCCACTTCCAGCTCAGCTGTGCAGAAGAAGAACAACAAGAAGAAGAAATATCTCGAAATATGTCCGTCAGGCCCCTTCCCTTGAGATAAATCTGCAAATATCTCGGAAACGAAGCGAGCTATGGCAAAATGTTAAGAGACCTTTTTTGTAGAGAATTAAGTTTCCTACTTTTTATGTTCTATGATATTTTTTGATCAGATGCGTAGTTCTCGAGATATATCAAGATATTTAAAAGTTCCGAAGCCGCACCAACATAATAGAGATACAGAAACACCGTGGCCCCTTTCTTTGAGATAACTCTGCACTATTGCGAGCTGGAAATGCCACTTCCAGTTTAGCTGTGCAGAAGAAGAACAACAAGAAGAAGAAATATCTCGAAATATGTCCGTTAGGCCCCTTCCCTTCAGATAAATCTGCAAATATCTCGGAAACGAAGCGAGCTATGGCAAAATGTTAAGAGACCTTTTTTGTAGAGAATTAAGTTTCCTACTTTTCATGTTCTATGATATTTTTTGATCAGATGCGTAGTTCTCGAGATATATCAAGATATTTAAAAGTTCCGAAGCCGCACCAACATAATAGAGATACAGAAACACCGTGGCCCCTTTCTTTGAGATAACTCTGCACTATTGCGAGCTGTAAATGCCACTTCCAGCTTAGCTGTGCAGAAGAAGAACAACAAGAAGAAGAAATATCTCGAAATATGTCCGTCTGGCCCCTTCCCTTGAGATATATCTGCAAATATCTCGGAAACGAAGCGAGCTATGGCAAAATGTTAAGAGACCTTTTTTGTAGAGAATTATGTTTCCTACAATTTATGTTCTATGATATTTTTTGATCAGAAGCGTAGTTTTCGAGATATATCGAGATATTTAAAATTTCCGAAGCCGCACCAACATAATAGAGATACAGAAACACCGTGGCCCCTTTCTTTGAGATAACTCTGCACTAGTGAGAGCCGCAAATGCCACTTCCAGCTTAGCTGTGCAGAAGAAGAACAACAAGAAGACGAAATATCTCGAAATATGTCCGTCAGGCCCCTTCCCTTGAGATAAATCTGCAAATATCTCGGAAACGAAGCGAGCTATGGCAAAATGTTAAGAGACCTTTTTTGTAGAGAATTAAGTTTCCTACTTTTTATGTTCTATGATATTTTTTGATCAGAAGCGTAGTTTTCGAGATATATCGAGATATTTAAAAGTTCCGAAGCCGCACCAACATAATAGAGATACAGAAACACCGTGGCCCCTTTCTTTGAGATAACTCTGCACTAGTGCGAGCTGCAAATGCCACTTCCAGCTTAGCTGTGCAGAAGAAGAACAACAAGAAGAAGAAATATCTCGAAATATGTCCGTCAGGCCCCTTCCCTTGAGATAAATCTGCAAATATCTCGGAAACGAAGCGAGCTATGGCAAAATGTTAAGAGACCTTTTTTGTAGAGAATTAAGTTTCCTACTTTTTATGTTCTATGATATTTTTTGATCAGATGCGTAGTTCTCGAGATATATCAAGATATTTAAAAGTTCCGAAGCCGCACCAACATAATAGAGATACAGAAACACCGTGGCCCCTTTCTTTGAGATAACTCTGCACTATTGCGAGCTGCAAATGCCACTTCCAGCTTAGCTGTGCAGAGGAAGAACAACAAGAAGAAGAAGTATCTCGAAATATGTCCGTCAGGCCCGTTCCTTTGAGCTGAATCTGCAAATATCTCGGAAACGAAGCGAGCTATGGCAAAATGTTAAGATACGTTTTTTGTAGAGAATTATGTTTCCTACAATTTATGTTCTATGATATTTTTTGATCAGAAGCGTAGTTTTCGAGATATATCGAGATATTTAAAAGTTCCGAAGCCGCACCAACATAATAGAGATACAGAAACACCGTGGCCCCTTTCTTTGAGATAACTCTGCACTAGTGCGAGCCGCAAATGCCACTTCCAGCTTAGCTGTGCAGAAGAAGAACAACAAGAAGAAGAAATATCTCGAAATATGTCCGTCAGGCCCCTTCCCTTGAGATAAATCTGCAAATATCTCGGAAACGAAGCGAGCTATGGCAAAATGTTAAGAGACCTTTTTTGTAGAGAATTATGTTTCCTACAATTTATGTTCTATGATATTTTTTGATCAGAAGCGTAGTTTTCGAGATATATCGAGATATTTAAAAGTTCCGAAGCCGCACCAACATAATAGAGATACAGAAACACCGTGGCCCCTTTCTTTGAGATAACTCTGCACTAGTGAGAGCCGCAAATGCCACTTCCAGCTTAGCTGTGCAGAAGAAGAACAACAAGAAGAAGAAATATCTCGAAATATGTCCGTCAGGCCCCTTCCCTTGAGATAAATCTGCAAATATCTCGGAAACGAGGCGAGCTGTGGCAAAATGTTAAGAGACCTTTTTTGTAGAGAATTAAGTTTCCTACTTTTTATGTTCTATGATATTTTTTGATCAGAAGCGTAGTTTTCGAGATATATCGAGATATTTAAAAGTTCCGAAGCCGCACCAACATAATAGAGATACAGAAACACCGTGGCCCCTTTCTTTGAGATAACTCTGCACTAGTGCGAGCCGCAAATGCCACTTCCAGCTGAGCTGTGCAGAAGAGGAACAACAAGAAGAAGAAATATCTCGAAATATGTCCGTCAGGCCCCTTCCCTTGAGATAAATCTGCAAATATCTCGGAAACGAAGCGAGCTATGGCAAAATGTTAAGAGACCTTTTTTGTAGAGAATTATGTTTCCTACTTTTTATGTTCTATGATATTTTTTGATCAGACCCGTAGTTCTCGAGATATATGAAGATATTTAAAAGTTCCGAAGCCGCACCAACATAATAGAGATACAGAAACACCGTGGCCCCTTTCTTTGAGATAACTCTGCACTATTGCGAGCTGGAAATGCCACTTCCAGTTTAGCTGTGCAGAAGAAGAACAACAAGAAGCAAAAATATCTCGAAATATGTCCGTTAGGCCCCTTCCCTTGAGATAAATCTGCAAATATCTCGGAAACGAAGCGAGCTATGGCAAAATGTTACGAGACCTTATTTGTAGAGAATTAAGTTTCCTACCTTTTACGTTCTATGATATTTTTTGATCAGATGCGTAGTTCTCGAGATATATCAAGATATTTAAAAGTTCCGAAGCCGCACCAACATAATAGAGATACAGAAACACCGTGGCCCCTTTCTTTGAGATAACTCTGCACTATTGCGACCTGCAAATGCCACTTCCAGCTCAGCTGTGCAGAAGAAGAACAACAAGAAGAAGAAATATCTCGAAATATGTCCGTCAGGCCCCTTCCCTTGAGATAAATCTGCAAATATCTCGGAAACGAAGCGAGCTATGGCAAAATGTTAAGAGACCTTTTTTGTAGAGAATTAAGTTTCCTACTTTTTATGTTCTATGATATTTTTTGATCAGATGCGTAGTTCTCGAGATATATCAAGATATTTAAAAGTTCCGAAGCCGCACCAACATAATAGAGATACAGAAACACCGTGGCCCCTTTCTTTGAGATAACTCTGCACTATTGCGAGCTGGAAATGCCACTTCCAGTTTAGCTGTGCAGAAGAAGAACAACAAGAAGAAGAAATATCTCGAAATATGTCCGTTAGGCCCCTTCCCTTCAGATAAATCTGCAAATATCTCGGAAACGAAGCGAGCTATGGCAAAATGTTAAGAGACCTTTTTTGTAGAGAATTAAGTTTCCTACTTTTCATGTTCTATGATATTTTTTGATCAGATGCGTAGTTCTCGAGATATATCAAGATATTTAAAAGTTCCGAAGCCGCACCAACATAATAGAGATACAGAAACACCGTGGCCCCTTTCTTTGAGATAACTCTGCACTATTGCGAGCTGTAAATGCCACTTCCAGCTTAGCTGTGCAGAAGAAGAACAACAAGAAGAAGAAATATCTCGAAATATGTCCGTCTGGCCCCTTCCCTTGAGATATATCTGCAAATATCTCGGAAACGAAGCGAGCTATGGCAAAATGTTAAGAGACCTTTTTTGTAGAGAATTATGTTTCCTACAATTTATGTTCTATGATATTTTTTGATCAGAAGCGTAGTTTTCGAGATATATCGAGATATTTAAAATTTCCGAAGCCGCACCAACATAATAGAGATACAGAAACACCGTGGCCCCTTTCTTTGAGATAACTCTGCACTAGTGAGAGCCGCAAATGCCACTTCCAGCTTAGCTGTGCAGAAGAAGAACAACAAGAAGACGAAATATCTCGAAATATGTCCGTCAGGCCCCTTCCCTTGAGATAAATCTGCAAATATCTCGGAAACGAAGCGAGCTATGGCAAAATGTTAAGAGACCTTTTTTGTAGAGAATTAAGTTTCCTACTTTTTATGTTCTATGATATTTTTTGATCAGAAGCGTAGTTTTCGAGATATATCGAGATATTTAAAAGTTCCGAAGCCGCACCAACATAATAGAGATACAGAAACACCGTGGCCCCTTTCTTTGAGATAACTCTGCACTAGTGCGAGCTGCAAATGCCACTTCCAGCTTAGCTGTGCAGAAGAAGAACAACAAGAAGAAGAAATATCTCGAAATATGTCCGTCAGGCCCCTTCCCTTGAGATAAATCTGCAAATATCTCGGAAACGAAGCGAGCTATGGCAAAATGTTAAGAGACCTTTTTTGTAGAGAATTAAGTTTCCTACTTTTTATGTTCTATGATATTTTTTGATCAGATGCGTAGTTCTCGAGATATATCAAGATATTTAAAAGTTCCGAAGCCGCACCAACATAATAGAGATACAGAAACACCGTGGCCCCTTTCTTTGAGATAACTCTGCACTATTGCGAGCTGCAAATGCCACTTCCAGCTTAGCTGTGCAGAGGAAGAACAACAAGAAGAAGAAGTATCTCGAAATATGTCCGTCAGGCCCGTTCCTTTGAGCTGAATCTGCAAATATCTCGGAAACGAAGCGAGCTATGGCAAAATGTTAAGATACGTTTTTTGTAGAGAATTATGTTTCCTACAATTTATGTTCTATGATATTTTTTGATCAGAAGCGTAGTTTTCGAGATATATCGAGATATTTAAAAGTTCCGAAGCCGCACCAACATAATAGAGATACAGAAACACCGTGGCCCCTTTCTTTGAGATAACTCTGCACTAGTGCGAGCCGCAAATGCCACTTCCAGCTTAGCTGTGCAGAAGAAGAACAACAAGAAGAAGAAATATCTCGAAATATGTCCGTCAGGCCCCTTCCCTTGAGATAAATCTGCAAATATCTCGGAAACGAAGCGAGCTATGGCAAAATGTTAAGAGACCTTTTTTGTAGAGAATTATGTTTCCTACAATTTATGTTCAATGATATTTTTTGATCAGAAGCGTAGTTTTCGAGATATATCGAGATATTTAAAAGTTCCGAAGCCGCACCAACATAATAGAGATACAGAAACACCGTGGCCCCTTTCTTTGAGATAACTCTGCACTAGTGAGAGCCGCAAATGCCACTTCCAGCTTAGCTGTGCAGAAGAAGAACAACAAGAAGAAGAAATATCTCGAAATATGTCCGTCAGGCCCCTTCCCTTGAGATAAATCTGCAAATATCTCGGAAACGAGGCGAGCTGTGGCAAAATGTTAAGAGACCTTTTTTGTAGAGAATTAAGTTTCCTACTTTTTATGTTCTATGATATTTTTTGATCAGAAGCGTAGTTTTCGAGATATATCGAGATATTTAAAAGTTCCGAAGCCGCACCAACATAATAGAGATACAGAAACACCGTGGCCCCTTTCTTTGAGATAACTCTGCACTAGTGCGAGCCGCAAATGCCACTTCCAGCTGAGCTGTGCAGAAGAGGAACAACAAGAAGAAGAAATATCTCGAAATATGTCCGTCAGGCCCCTTCCCTTGAGATAAATCTGCAAATATCTCGGAAACGAAGCGAGCTATGGCAAAATGTTAAGAGACCTTTTTTGTAGAGAATTATGTTTCCTACTTTTTATGTTCTATGATATTTTTTGATCAGACCCGTAGTTCTCGAGATATATGAAGATATTTAAAAGTTCCGAAGCCGCACCAACATAATAGAGATACAGAAACACCGTGGCCCCTTTCTTTGAGATAACTCTGCACTATTGCGAGCTGGAAATGCCACTTCCAGTTTAGCTGTGCAGAAGAAGAACAACAAGAAGCAAAAATATCTCGAAATATGTCCGTTAGGCCCCTTCCCTTGAGATAAATCTGCAAATATCTCGGAAACGAAGCGAGCTATGGCAAAATGTTACGAGACCTTATTTGTAGAGAATTAAGTTTCCTACCTTTTACGTTCTATGATATTTTTTGATCAGATGCGTAGTTCTCGAGATATATCAAGATATTTAAAAGTTCCGAAGCCGCACCAACATAATAGAGATACAGAAACACCGTGGCCCCTTTCTTTGAGATAACTCTGCACTATTGCGACCTGCAAATGCCACTTCCAGCTCAGCTGTGCAGAAGAAGAACAACAAGAAGAAGAAATATCTCGAAATATGTCCGTCAGGCCCCTTCCCTTGAGATAAATCTGCAAATATCTCGGAAACGAAGCGAGCTATGGCAAAATGTTAAGAGACCTTTTTTGTAGAGAATTAAGTTTCCTACTTTTTATGTTCTATGATATTTTTTGATCAGATGCGTAGTTCTCGAGATATATCAAGATATTTAAAAGTTCCGAAGCCGCACCAACATAATAGAGATACAGAAACACCGTGGCCCCTTTCTTTGAGATAACTCTGCACTATTGCGAGCTGGAAATGCCACTTCCAGTTTAGCTGTGCAGAAGAAGAACAACAAGAAGAAGAAATATCTCGAAATATGTCCGTTAGGCCCCTTCCCTTCAGATAAATCTGCAAATATCTCGGAAACGAAGCGAGCTATGGCAAAATGTTAAGAGACCTTTTTTGTAGAGAATTAAGTTTCCTACTTTTCATGTTCTATGATATTTTTTGATCAGATGCGTAGTTCTCGAGATATATCAAGATATTTAAAAGTTCCGAAGCCGCACCAACATAATAGAGATACAGAAACACCGTGGCCCCTTTCTTTGAGATAACTCTGCACTATTGCGAGCTGTAAATGCCACTTCCAGCTTAGCTGTGCAGAAGAAGAACAACAAGAAGAAGAAATATCTCGAAATATGTCCGTCTGGCCCCTTCCCTTGAGATATATCTGCAAATATCTCGGAAACGAAGCGAGCTATGGCAAAATGTTAAGAGACCTTTTTTGTAGAGAATTATGTTTCCTACAATTTATGTTCTATGATATTTTTTGATCAGAAGCGTAGTTTTCGAGATATATCGAGATATTTAAAATTTCCGAAGCCGCACCAACATAATAGAGATACAGAAACACCGTGGCCCCTTTCTTTGAGATAACTCTGCACTAGTGAGAGCCGCAAATGCCACTTCCAGCTTAGCTGTGCAGAAGAAGAACAACAAGAAGACGAAATATCTCGAAATATGTCCGTCAGGCCCCTTCCCTTGAGATAAATCTGCAAATATCTCGGAAACGAAGCGAGCTATGGCAAAATGTTAAGAGACCTTTTTTGTAGAGAATTAAGTTTCCTACTTTTTATGTTCTATGATATTTTTTGATCAGAAGCGTAGTTTTCGAGATATATCGAGATATTTAAAAGTTCCGAAGCCGCACCAACATAATAGAGATACAGAAACACCGTGGCCCCTTTCTTTGAGATAACTCTGCACTAGTGCGAGCTGCAAATGCCACTTCCAGCTTAGCTGTGCAGAAGAAGAACAACAAGAAGAAGAAATATCTCGAAATATGTCCGTCAGGCCCCTTCCCTTGAGATAAATCTGCAAATATCTCGGAAACGAAGCGAGCTATGGCAAAATGTTAAGAGACCTTTTTTGTAGAGAATTAAGTTTCCTACTTTTTATGTTCTATGATATTTTTTGATCAGATGCGTAGTTCTCGAGATATATCAAGATATTTAAAAGTTCCGAAGCCGCACCAACATAATAGAGATACAGAAACACCGTGGCCCCTTTCTTTGAGATAACTCTGCACTATTGCGAGCTGCAAATGCCACTTCCAGCTTAGCTGTGCAGAGGAAGAACAACAAGAAGAAGAAGTATCTCGAAATATGTCCGTCAGGCCCGTTCCTTTGAGCTGAATCTGCAAATATCTCGGAAACGAAGCGAGCTATGGCAAAATGTTAAGATACGTTTTTTGTAGAGAATTATGTTTCCTACAATTTATGTTCTATGATATTTTTTGATCAGAAGCGTAGTTTTCGAGATATATCGAGATATTTAAAAGTTCCGAAGCCGCACCAACATAATAGAGATACAGAAACACCGTGGCCCCTTTCTTTGAGATAACTCTGCACTAGTGCGAGCCGCAAATGCCACTTCCAGCTTAGCTGTGCAGAAGAAGAACAACAAGAAGAAGAAATATCTCGAAATATGTCCGTCAGGCCCCTTCCCTTGAGATAAATCTGCAAATATCTCGGAAACGAAGCGAGCTATGGCAAAATGTTAAGAGACCTTTTTTGTAGAGAATTATGTTTCCTACAATTTATGTTCTATGATATTTTTTGATCAGAAGCGTAGTTTTCGAGATATATCGAGATATTTAAAAGTTCCGAAGCCGCACCAACATAATAGAGATACAGAAACACCGTGGCCCCTTTCTTTGAGATAACTCTGCACTAGTGAGAGCCGCAAATGCCACTTCCAGCTTAGCTGTGCAGAAGAAGAACAACAAGAAGAAGAAATATCTCGAAATATGTCCGTCAGGCCCCTTCCCTTGAGATAAATCTGCAAATATCTCGGAAACGAGGCGAGCTGTGGCAAAATGTTAAGAGACCTTTTTTGTAGAGAATTAAGTTTCCTACTTTTTATGTTCTATGATATTTTTTGATCAGAAGCGTAGTTTTCGAGATATATCGAGATATTTAAAAGTTCCGAAGCCGCACCAACATAATAGAGATACAGAAACACCGTGGCCCCTTTCTTTGAGATAACTCTGCACTAGTGCGAGCCGCAAATGCCACTTCCAGCTTAGCTGTGCAGAAGAAGAACAACAAGAAGAAGAAATATCTCGAAATATGTCCGTCAGGCCCCTTCCCTTGAGATAAATCTGGAAATATCTCGGAAACGAAGCGAGCTAAGGCAAAATGTTAAGAGACCTTTTTTGTAGAGAATTAAGTTTCCTACTTTTTATGTTGTATGATATTTTTTGATCAGATGCGTAGTTCTCGAGATATATCAAGATATTTAAAAGTTCCGAAGCCGCACCAACATAATAGAGATACAGAAACACCGTGGCCCCTCTCTTTGAGATAACTCTGCACTATTGCGAGCTGGAAATGCCACTTCCAGTTTAGCTGTGCAGAAGAAGAACAACAAGAAGCAAAAATATCTCGAAATATGTCCGTTAGGCCCCTTCCCTTGAGATAAATCTGCAAATATCTCGGAAACGAAGCGAGCTATGGCAAAATGTTAAGAGACCTTATTTGTAGAGAATTAAGTTTCCTACCTTTTACGTTCTATGATATTTTTTGATCAGATGCGTAGTTCTCGAGATATATCAAGATATTTAAAAGTTCCGAAGCCGCACCAACATAATAGAGATACAGAAACACCGTGGCCCCTTTCTTTGAGATAACTCTGCACTATTGCGAGCTGCAAATGCCACTTCCAGCTTAGCTGTGCAGAAGAAGAACAACAAGAAGAAGAAATATCTCGAAATATGTCCGTCAGGCCCCTTCCCTTGAGATAAATCTGCAAATATCTCGGAAACGAAGCGAGCTATGGCAAAATATTAAGAGACCTTTTTTGTAGAGAATTAAGTTTCCTACTTTTTATGTTCTATGATATTTTTTGATCAGATGCGTAGTTCTCGAGATATATCAAGATATTTAAAAGTTCCGAAGCCGCACCAACATAATAGAGATACAGAAACACCGTGGCCCCTTTCTTTGAGATAACTCTGCACTATTGCGAGCTGTAAATGCCACTTCCAGCTTAACTGTGCAGAAGAAGAACAACAAGAAGAAGAAATATCTCGAAACATGTCCGTCAGGCCCCTTCCCTTGAGATATATCTGCAAATATCTCGGAAACGAAGCGAGCTATGGCAAAATGTTAAGAGACCTTTTTTGTAGAGAATTATGTTTCCTACAATTTATGTTCTATGATATTTTTTGGTCAGAAGCGTAGTTTTCGAGATATATCGAGATATTTAAAAGTTCCAAAGCCGCACCAACATAATAGAGATACAGAAGCACCGTGGCCCCTTTCTTTGAGATAAGTCTGCACTAGTGCGAGCCGCAAATGCCACTTCCAGCTTAGCTGTGCAGAAGAAGAACAACAAGAAGAAGAAATATCTCGAAATATGTCCGTCAGGCCCCTTCCCTTGAGATAAATCTGCAAATATCTCAGAAACGAAGTGAGCTATGGCAAAATGTTGAGAGACCTTTTTTGTAGAGAATTAAGTTTCCTACTTTTTATGTTCTATGATATTTTTTGATCAGATGCGTAGTTCTTGAGATATATCAAGATATTTAAAAGTTCCGAAGCCGCACCAACATAATCGAGATACAGAAACACCGTGGCCCCTTTCTTTGAGATAACTCTGCACTATTGCGAGCTGCAAATGCCACTTCCAGCTTAGCTGTGCAGAAGAAGAACATCAAGAAGAAGAAATATCTCGAAATATGTCCGTCAGGCCCCTTCCCTTGAGATAAATCTGCAAATATCTCGGAAACGAAGATAGCTATGGCAAAATGTTAAGAGACCTTTTTTGTAGAGAATTAAGTTTGCTACTTTTTATGTTCTATGATATTTTTTGATCTGATGCGTAGTTCTCGAGATATATCAAGATATTTAAAAGTTCCGAAGCCGCACCAACATAATAGAGATACAGAAACACCGTGGCCCCTCTCTTTGAGATAACTCTGCACTATTGCGAGCTGGAAATGCCACTTCCAGTTTAGCTGTGCAGAAGAAGAACAACAAGAAGCAAAAATATCTCGAAATATGTCCGTTAGGCCCCTTCCCTTGAGATAAATCTGCAAATATCTCGGAAACGAAGCGAGCTATGGCAAAATGTTAAGAGACCTTATTTGTAGAGAATTAAGTTTCCTACCTTTTACGTTCTATGATATTTTTTGACCAGATGCGTAGTTCTCGAGATATATCAAGATATTTAAAAGTTCCGAAACCGCACCAACATAATAGAGATACATAAACACCGTGACCCCTTTCTTTGAGATAACTCTGCACTAGTGCGAGCCGCAAATGCCACTTCCAGCTTAGCTGTGCAGAAGAAGAACAACAAGAAGAAGAAATATCTCGAAATATGTCCGTTAGGCCCCTTCCCTTGAGATAAATCTGCAAATATCTCGGAAACGAAGCGAGCTATGGCAAAATGTTAAGAGACCTTTTTTGTAGAGAATTAAGTTTCCTACTTTTTATGTTCTATGATATTTTTCGATCAGATGCGTAGTTCTCGAGATATATCAAGATATTTAAAAGTTCCGAAGCCGCACCAACATAATAGAGATACAGAAACACCGTGGCCCCTTTCTTTGAGATAACTCTGCACTATTGCGAGCTGCAAATGCCACTTCCAGCTTAGCTGTGCAGAAGAAGAACAACAAGAAGAAGAAATATCTCGAAATATGTCCGTTAGGCCCCTTCCCTTGAGATAAATCTGCAAATATCTCGGAAACGAAGCGAGCTATGGCAAAATGTTAAGAGACCTTTTTTGTAGAGAATTATGTTTCCTACAATTTATGTTCTATGATATTTTTTGATCAGAAGCGTAGTTTTCGAGATATATCGAGATATTTAAAAGTTCCGAAGCCGCACCAACATAATAGAGAAACAGAAACACCGTGGCCCCTTTCTTTGAGATAACTCTGCACTAGTGCGAGCCGCAAATGCCACTTCCAGCTTAGCTGTGCAGAAGAAGAACAACAAGAAGAAGAAATATCTCGAAATATGTCCGTCAGGCCCCTTCCCTTGAGATAAATCTGCAAATATCTCGGAAACGAAGAGAGCTATGGCAAAATGTTAAGAGACCTTTTTTGTAGAGAATTAAGTTTCCTACTTTTCATGTTCTATGATATTTTTTGATCAGATGCGTAGTTCTCGAGATATATCAAGATATTTAAAAGTTCCGAAGCCGCACCAACATAATAGAGATACAGAAACACCGTGGCCCCTTTCTTTGAGATAACTCTGCACTAGTGCGAGCCGCAAATGCCACTTCCAGCTTAGCTGTGCAGAAGAGGAACAACAAGAAGAAGAAATATCTCGAAATATGTCCGTCAGGCCCCTTCCCTTGAGATAAATCTGCAAATATCTCGGAAACGAAGCGAGCCATGGCAAAATGTTAAGAGACCTTTTTTGTAGAGAATTATGTTTCCTACTTTTTATGTTCTATGATATTTTTTGATCAGACCCGTAGTTCTCGAGATATATGAAGATATTTAAAAGTTCCGAAGCCGCACCAACATAATAGAGATACAGAAACACCGTGGCCCCTTTCTTTGAGATAACTCTGCACTATTGCGAGCTGGAAATGCCACTTCCAGTTTAGCTGTGCAGAAGAAGAACAACAAGAAGCAAAAATATCTCGAAATATGTCCGTTAGGCCCCTTCCCTTGAGATAAATCTGCAAATATCTCGGAAACGAAGCGAGCTATGGCAAAATGTTACGAGACCTTATTTGTAGAGAATTAAGTTTCCTACCTTTTACGTTCTATGATATTTTTTGATCAGATGCGTAGTTCTCGAGATATATCAAGATATTTAAAAGTTCCGAAGCCGCACCAACATAATAGAGATACAGAAACACCGTGGCCCCTTTCTTTGAGATAACTCTGCACTATTGCGAGCTGGAAATGCCACTTCCAGTTTAGCTGTGCAGAAGAAGAACAACAAGAAGAAGAAATATCTCGAAATATGTCCGTTAGGCCCCTTCCCTTCAGATAAATCTGCAAATATCTCGGAAACGAAGCGAGCTATGGCAAAATGTTAAGAGACCTTTTTTGTAGAGAATTAAGTTTCCTACTTTTCATGTTCTAT
This sequence comes from Osmia lignaria lignaria, assembly GCF_051020975.1. Lineage (NCBI taxonomy): Eukaryota > Metazoa > Arthropoda > Insecta > Hymenoptera > Megachilidae > Osmia > Osmia lignaria. The sequence continues at coordinate 4,529,581 of NW_027478162.1, read as the reverse complement.
GATATTTTTTGATCAGATGCGTAGTTCTCGAGATATATCAAGATATTTAAAAGTTCCGAAGCCGCACCAACATAATAGAGATACAGAAACACCGTGGCCCCTTTCTTTGAGATAACTCTGCACTATTGCGAGCTGGAAATGCCACTTCCAGTTTAGCTGTGCAGAAGAAGAACAACAAGAAGAAGAAATATCTCGAAATATGTCCGTTAGGCCCCTTCCCTTCAGATAAATCTGCAAATATCTCGGAAACGAAGCGAGCTATGGCAAAATGTTAAGAGACCTTTTTTGTAGAGAATTAAGTTTCCTACTTTTCATGTTCTATGATATTTTTTGATCAGATGCGTAGTTCTCGAGATATATCAAGATATTTAAAAGTTCCGAAGCCGCACCAACATAATAGAGATACAGAAACACCGTGGCCCCTTTCTTTGAGATAACTCTGCACTAGTGCGAGCCGCAAATGCCACTTCCAGCTTAGCTGTGCAGAAGAAGAACAACAAGAAGAAGAAATATCTCGAAATATGTCCGTTAGGCCCCTTCCCTTGAGATAAATCTGCAAATATCTCGGAAACGAAGCGAGCTATGGCAAAATGTTAAGAGACCTTATTTGTAGAGAATTAAGTTTCCTACCTTTTACGTTCTATGATATTTTTTGACCAGATGCGTAGTTCTCGAGATATATCAAGATATTTAAAAGTTCCGAAACCGCACCAACATAATAGAGATACATAAACACCGTGACCCCTTTCTTTGAGATAACTCTGCACTAGTGCGAGCCGCAAATGCCACTTCCAGCTTAGCTGTGCAGAAGAAGAACAACAAGAAGAAGAAATATCTCGAAATATGTCCGTTAGGCCCCTTCCCTTGAGATAAATCTGCAAATATCTCGGAAACGAAGCGAGCTATGGCAAAATGTTAAGAGACCTTTTTTGTAGAGAATTAAGTTTCCTACTTTTTATGTTCTATGATATTTTTCGATCAGATGCGTAGTTCTCGAGATATATCAAGATATTTAAAAGTTCCGAAGCCGCACCAACATAATAGAGATACAGAAACACCGTGGCCCCTTTCTTTGAGATAACTCTGCACTATTGCGAGCTGCAAATGCCACTTCCAGCTTAGCTGTGCAGAAGAAGAACAACAAGAAGAAGAAATATCTCGAAATATGTCCGTTAGGCCCCTTCCCTTGAGATAAATCTGCAAATATCTCGGAAACGAAGCGAGCTATGGCAAAATGTTAAGAGACCTTTTTTGTAGAGAATTATGTTTCCTACAATTTATGTTCTATGATATTTTTTGATCAGAAGCGTAGTTTTCGAGATATATCGAGATATTTAAAAGTTCCGAAGCCGCACCAACATAATAGAGAAACAGAAACACCGTGGCCCCTTTCTTTGAGATAACTCTGCACTAGTGCGAGCCGCAAATGCCACTTCCAGCTTAGCTGTGCAGAAGAAGAACAACAAGAAGAAGAAATATCTCGAAATATGTCCGTCAGGCCCCTTCCCTTGAGATAAATCTGCAAATATCTCGGAAACGAAGAGAGCTATGGCAAAATGTTAAGAGACCTTTTTTGTAGAGAATTAAGTTTCCTACTTTTCATGTTCTATGATATTTTTTGATCAGATGCGTAGTTCTCGAGATATATCAAGATATTTAAAAGTTCCGAAGCCGCACCAACATAATAGAGATACAGAAACACCGTGGCCCCTTTCTTTGAGATAACTCTGCACTAGTGCGAGCCGCAAATGCCACTTCCAGCTTAGCTGTGCAGAAGAGGAACAACAAGAAGAAGAAATATCTCGAAATATGTCCGTCAGGCCCCTTCCCTTGAGATAAATCTGCAAATATCTCGGAAACGAAGCGAGCGATGGCAAAATGTTAAGAGACCTTTTTTGTAGAGAATTATGTTTCCTACTTTTTATGTTCTATGATATTTTTTGATCAGACCCGTAGTTCTCGAGATATATGAAGATATTTAAAAGTTCCGAAGCCGCACCAACATAATAGAGATACAGAAACACCGTGGCCCCTTTCTTTGAGATAACTCTGCACTATTGCGAGCTGGAAATGCCACTTCCAGTTTAGCTGTGCAGAAGAAGAACAACAAGAAGCAAAAATATCTCGAAATATGTCCGTTAGGCCCCTTCCCTTGAGATAAATCTGCAAATATCTCGGAAACGAAGCGAGCTATGGCAAAATGTTACGAGACCTTATTTGTAGAGAATTAAGTTTCCTACCTTTTACGTTCTATGATATTTTTTGATCAGATGCGTAGTTCTCGAGATATATCAAGATATTTAAAAGTTCCGAAGCCGCACCAACATAATAGAGATACAGAAACACCGTGGCCCCTTTCTTTGAGATAACTCTGCACTATTGCGAGCTGGAAATGCCACTTCCAGTTTAGCTGTGCAGAAGAAGAACAACAAGAAGAAGAAATATCTCGAAATATGTCCGTTAGGCCCCTTCCCTTCAGATAAATCTGCAAATATCTCGGAAACGAAGCGAGCTATGGCAAAATGTTAAGAGACCTTTTTTGTAGAGAATTAAGTTTCCTACTTTTCATGTTCTATGATATTTTTTGATCAGATGCGTAGTTCTCGAGATATATCAAGATATTTAAAAGTTCCGAAGCCGCACCAACATAATAGAGATACAGAAACACCGTGGCCCCTTTCTTTGAGATAACTCTGCACTATTGCGAGCTGGAAATGCCACTTCCAGTTTAGCTGTGCAGAAGAAGAACAACAAGAAGAAGAAATATCTCGAAATATGTCCGTTAGGCCCCTTCCCTTCAGATAAATCTGCAAATATCTCGGAAACGAAGCGAGCTATGGCAAAATGTTAAGAGACCTTTTTTGTAGAGAATTAAGTTTCCTACTTTTCATGTTCTATGATATTTTTTGATCAGATGCGTAGTTCTCGAGATATATCAAGATATTTAAAAGTTCCGAAGCCGCACCAACATAATAGAGATACAGAAACACCGTGGCCCCTTACTTTGAGATAACTCTGCACTAGTGCGAGCCGCAAATGCCACTTCCAGCTTAGCTGTGCAGAAGAAGAACAACAAGAAGAAGAAATATCTCGAAATATGTCCGTCAGGCCCCTTCCCTTGAGATAAATCTGCAAATATCTCGGAAACGAAGCGAGCTATGGCAAAATGTTAAGAGACCTTTTTTGTAGAGAATTAAGTTTCCGACTTTTTATGTTCTATGATATTTTTTGATCAAATGCGTAGTTCTCGAGATATATCAAGATATTTAAAAGTTCCGAAGCCGCACCAACATAATAGAGATACAGAAACACCGTGGCCCCTTTCTTTGAGATAACTCTGCACTAGTGAGAGCCGCAAATGCCACTTCCAGCTTAGCTGTGCAGAAGAAGAACAACAAGAAGAAGAAATATCTCGAAATATGTCCGTCAGGCCCCTTCCCTTGAGATAAACCTGCAAATATCTCGGAAACGAAGCGGGCTATGGCAAAATGTTAAGAGACCTTTTTTGTAGAGAATTAAGTTTCCTACTTTTTATGTTCTATGATATTTTTTGATCAGAAGCGTAGTTTTCGAGATATATCGAGATATTTAAAAGTTCCGAAGCCGCACCAACATAATAGAGATACAGAAACACCGTGGCCCCTTTCTTTGAGATAACTCTGCACTATTGCGAGCTGCAAATGCCACTTCCAGCTTAGCTGTGCAGAAGAAGAACAACAAGAAGAAGAAATATCTCGAAATATGTCCATCAGGACCCTTCCCTTGAGATAAATCTGCAAATATCTCGGAAACGAAGCGAGCTATGGCAAAATGTTAAGAGACCTTTTTTGTAAAGAATTATGTTTCCTACAATTTATGTTCTATGATATTTTTTGATCAGAAGCGTAGTTTTCGAGATATATCGAGATATTTAAAAGTTCCGAAGCCGCACCAACATAATAGAGATACAGAAACACCGTGGCCCCTTTCTTTGGGATAACTCTGCACTATTGCGAGCTGCAAATGCCACTTCCAGCTTAGCTGTGCAGAAGAAGAACAACAAGAAGAAGAAATATCTCGAAATATGTCCGTCAGGCCACTTCCCTTGAGATAAATCTGCAAATATCTCGGAAACGAAGCGAGCTATGGCCAAATGTTAAGAGACCTTTTTTGTAGAGAATTAAGTTTCCTACTTTTTATGTTCGATGATATTTTTTGATCAGATGCGTAGTTCTCGAGATATATCAAGATATTTAAAAGTTCCGAAGCTGCACCAACATAATAGAGGTACAGAAACACCGTGGCCTCTTTCTTTGAGATAACTCTGCACTATTGCGAGCTGCAAATGCCACTTCGAGCTTAGCTGTGCAGAAGAAGAACAACAAGAAGAAGAAATATCTCGAAATATGTCCGTCAGACCCCTTCCCTTGAGATGAATCTGCAAATATCTCGGAAACGAAGCGAGCTATGGCAAAATGTTAAGAGACCTTTTTTGTAGAGAATAATGTTTCCTACAATTTACGTTCTATGATATTTTTTGATCAGAAGCGTAGTTCTCGAGATATATCAAGATATTTAAAAGTTCCGAAGCCGCACCAACATAATAGAGATACAGAAACACCGTGGCCCCTTTCTTTGAGATAACTCTGCACTAGTGCGAGCCGCAAATGCCACTTCCAGCTTAGCTGTGCAGAAGAAGAACAACAAGAAGAAGAAATATCTCGAAATATGTCCGTCAGGCCCCTTCCCTTGAGATAAATCTGCAAATATCTCGGAAACGAAGCGAGCTATGGCAAAATGTTAAGAGACCTTTTTTGTAGAGAATTAAGTTTCCTACTTTTTATGTTCTATGATATTTTTCGATCAGAGGCGTAGTTCTCGAGATATATCAAGATATTTAAAAGTTCCGAAGCCGCACCAACATAATAGAGATACAGAAACACCGTGGCCCCTTTCTTTGAGATAACTCTGCACTATTGCGAGCTGGAAATGCCACTTCCAGTTTAGCTGTGCAGAAGAAGAACAACAAGAAGAAGAAATATCTCGAAATATGTCCGTTAGGCCCCTTCCCTTCAGATAAATCTGCAAATATCTCGGAAACGAAGCGAGCTATGGCAAAATGTTAAGAGACGTTTTTTGTAGAGAATTATGTTTCCTACAATTTATGTTCTATGATATTTTCTGATCAGAAGCGTAGTTTTCGAGATATATCGAGATATTTAAAAGTTCCGAAGCCGCACCAACATGATAGAGATACAGAAACACCGTGGCCCCTTTCTTTGAGATAACTCTGCACTATTGCGACCTGCAAATGCCACTTCCAGCTCAGCTGTGCAGAAGAAGAACAACAAGAAGAAGAAATATCTCGAAATATGTCCGTCAGGCCCCTTCCCTTGAGATATATCTGCAAATATCTCGGAAACGAAGCGAGCTATGGCAAAATGTTAAGAGACCTTTTTTGTAGAGAATTATGTTTCCTACAATTTATGTTCTATGATATTTTTTGATCAGAAGCGTAGTTTTCGAGATATATCGAGATATTTAAAAGTTCCGAAGCCGCACCAACATAATAGAGATACAGAAACACCGTGGCCCCTTTCTTTGAGATAACTCTGCACTAGTGCGAGCTGCAAATGCCACTTCCAGCTTAGCTGTGCAGAGGAAGAACAACAAGAAGAAGAAGTATCTCGAAATATGTCCGTCAGGACCGTTCCTTTGAGCTGAATCTGCAAATATCTCGGAAACGAAGCGAGCTATGGCAAAATGTTAAGATACGTTTTTTGTAGAGAATTATGTTTCCTACAATTTATGTTCTATGATATTTTTTGATCAGAAGCGTAGTTTTCGAGATATATCGAGATATTTAAAAGTTCCGAAGCCGCACCAACATAATAGAGATACAGAAACACCGTGGCCCCTTTCTTTGAGATAACTCTGCGCTAGTGCGAGCTGCAAATGCCACTTCCAGCTTAGCTGTGCAGAAGAAGAACAACAAGAAGAAGAAATATCTCGAAATATGTCCGTCAGGCCCCTTCCCTTGAGATAAATCTGCAAATATCTCGGAAACGAAGCGAGCTATGGCAAAATGTTAAGAGACCTTTTTTGTAGAGAATTAAGTTTCCTACTTTTCATGTTCTATGATATTTTTTGATCAGATGCGTAGTTCTCGAGATATATCAAGATATTTAAAAGTTCCGAAGCCGCACCAACATAATAGAGATACAGAAACACCGTGGCCCCTTTCTTTGAGATAACTCTGCACTATTGCGAGCTGGAAATGCCACTTCCAGTTTAGCTGTGCAGAAGAAGAACAACAAGAAGAAGAAATATCTCGAAATATGTCCGTTAGGCCCCTTCCCTTGCGATAAATCTGCAAATATCTCGGAAACAAAGCGAGCTATGGCAAAATGTTAAGAGACCTTTTTTGTAGAGAATTAAGTTTCCTACTTTTTATGTTCTATGATATTTTTTGATCAGATGCGTAGTTATCGAGATATATCAAGATATTTAAAAGTTCCGAAGCCGCACCAACATAATAGAGATACAGAAACACCGTGGCCCCTTTCTTTCAGATAACTCTGCACTATTGCGAGCTGCAAAAGCCACTTCCAGCTTAGCTGTGCAGAGGAAGAACAACAAGAAGAAGAAGTATCTCGAAATATGTCCGTCAGGCCCGTTCCTTTGAGCTGAATCTGCAAATATCTCGGAAACGAAGCGAGCTATGGCAAAATGTTAAGATACGTTTTTTGTAGAGAATTATGTTTCCTACAATTTATGTTCTATCATATTTTTTGATCAGAAGCGTAGTTTTCGAGATATATCGAGATATTTAAAAGTTCCGAAGCCGCACCAACATAATAGAGATACAGAAACACCGTGGCCCCTTTCTTTGAGATAACTCTGCACTAGTGCGAGCCGCAAATGCCACTTCCAGCTTAGCTGTGCAGAAGAAGAACAACAAGAAGAAGAAATATCTCGAAATATGTCCGTCAGGCCCCTTCCCTTGAGATAAATCTGCAAATATCTCGGAAACGAAGCGAGCTATGGCAAAATGTTAAGAGACCTTTTTTGTAGAGAATTATGTTTCCTACAATTTATGTTCTATGATATTTTTTGATAAGAAGCGTAGTTTTCGAGATATATCGAGATATTTAAAAGTTCCGAAGCCGCACCAACATAATAGAGATACAGAAACACCGTGGCCCCTTTCTTTGAGATAACTCTGCACTATTGCGACCTGCAAATGCCACTTCCAGCTCAGCTGTGCAGAAGAAGAACAACAAGAAGAAGAAATATCTCGAAATATGTCCGTCAGGCCCCTTCCCTTGAGATAAATCTGCAAATATCTCGGGAACGAAGCGAGCTATGGCAAAATGTTAAGAGACCTTTTTTGTAGAGAATTAAGTTTCCGACTTTTTATGTTCTATGATATTTTTTGTTCAGATGCGTAGTTCTCGAGATATATCAAGATATTTAAAAGTTCCGAAGCCGCACCAACATAATAGAGATACAGAAACACCGTGGCCCCTTTCTTTGAGATAACTCTGCACTATTGCGAGCTGGAAATGCCACTTCCAGTTTAGCTGTGCAGAAGAAGAACAACAAGAAGAAGAAATATCTCGAAATATGTCCGTTAGGCCCCTTCCCTTCAGATAAATCTGCAAATATCTCGGAAACGAAGCGAGCTATGGCAAAATGTTAAGAGACCTTTTTTGTAGAGAATTAAGTTTCCGACTTTTTATGTTCTATGATATTTTTTGATCAAATGCGTAGTTCTCGAGATATATCAAGATATTTAAAAGTTCCGAAGCCGCACCAACATAATAGAGATACAGAAACACCGTGGCCCCTTTCTTTGAGATAACTCTGCACTAGTGAGAGCCGCAAATGCCACTTCCAGCTTAGCTGTGCAGAAGAAGAACAACAAGAAGAAGAAATATCTCGAAATATGTCCGTCAGGCCCCTTCCCTTGAGATAAACCTGCAAATATCTCGGAAACGAAGCGAGCTATGGCAAAATGTTCAGAGACCTTTTTTGTAGAGAATTAAGTTTCCTACTTTTTATGTTCTATGATATTTTTTGATCAGAAGCGTAGTTTTCGAGATATATCGAGATATTTAAAAGTTCCGAAGCCGCACCAACATAATAGAGATACAGAAACACCGTGGCCCCTTTCTTTGAGATAACTCTGCACTATTGCGAGCTGGAAATGCCACTTCCAGTTTAGCTGTGCAGAAGAAGAACAACAAGAAGAAGAAATATCTCGAAATATGTCCGTTAGGCCCCTTCCCTTCAGATAAATCTGCAAATATCTCGGAAACGAAGCGAGCTATGGCAAAATGTTAAGAGACCTTTTTTGTAGAGAATTAAGTTTCCTACTTTTCATGTTCTATGATATTTTTTGATCAGATGCGTAGTTCTCGAGATATATCGAGATATTTAAAAGGTCCGAAGCCGCACCAACATAATAGAGATACAGAAACACCGTGGCCCCTTTCTTTGGGATAACTCTGCACTATTGCGAGCTGCAAATGCCACTTCCAGCTTAGCTGTGCAGAAGAAGAACAACAAGAAGAAGAAATATCTCGAAATATGTCCATCAGGACCCTTCCCTTGAGATAAATCTGCAAATATCTCGGAAACGAAGCGAGCTATGGCAAAATGTTAAGAGACCTTTTTTGTAAAGAATTATGTTTCCTACAATTTATGTTCTATGATATTTTTTGATCAGAAGCGTAGTTTTCGAGATATATCGAGATATTTAAAAGTTCCGAAGCCGCACCAACATAATAGAGATACAGAAACACCGTGGCCCCTTTCTTTGGGATAACTCTGCACTATTGCGAGCTGCAAATGCCACTTCCAGCTTAGCTGTGCAGAAGAAGAACAACAAGAAGAAGAAATATCTCGAAATATGTCCGTCAGGCCACTTCCCTTGAGATAAATCTGCAAATATCTCGGAAACGAAGCGAGCTATGGCCAAATGTTAAGAGACCTTTTTTGTAGAGAATTAAGTTTCCTACTTTTTATGTTCGATGATATTTTTTGATCAGATGCGTAGTTCTCGAGATATATCAAGATATTTAAAAGTTCCGAAGCTGCACCAACATAATAGAGGTACAGAAACACCGTGGCCTCTTTCTTTGAGATAACTCTGCACTATTGCGAGCTGCAAATGCCACTTCGAGCTTAGCTGTGCAGAAGAAGAACAACAAGAAGAAGAAATATCTCGAAATATGTCCGTCAGACCCCTTCCCTTGAGATGAATCTGCAAATATCTCGGAAACGAAGCGAGCTATGGCAAAATGTTAAGAGACCTTTTTTGTAGAGAATAATGTTTCCTACAATTTACGTTCTATGATATTTTTTGATCAGAAGCGTAGTTCTCGAGATATATCAAGATATTTAAAAGTTCCGAAGCCGCACCAACATAATAGAGATACAGAAACACCGTGGCCCCTTTCTTTGAGATAACTCTGCACTAGTGCGAGCCGCAAATGCCACTTCCAGCTTAGCTGTGCAGAAGAAGAACAACAAGAAGAAGAAATATCTCGAAATATGTCCGTCAGGCCCCTTCCCTTGAGATAAATCTGCAAATATCTCGGAAACGAAGCGAGCTATGGCAAAATGTTAAGAGACCTTTTTTGTAGAGAATTAAGTTTCCTACTTTTTATGTTCTATGATATTTTTTGATCAGAAGCGTAGTTTTCGAGATATATCGAGATATTTAAAAGTTCCGAAGCCGCACCAACATAATAGAGATACAGAAACACCGTGGCCCCTTTCTTTGAGATAACTCTGCACTATTGCGAGCTGGAAATGCCACTTCCAGTTTAGCTGTGCAGAAGAAGAACAACAAGAAGAAGAAATATCTCGAAATATGTCCGTTAGGCCCCTTCCCTTCAGATAAATCTGCAAATATCTCGGAAACGAAGCGAGCTATGGCAAAATGTTAAGAGACCTTTTTTGTAGAGAATTAAGTTTCCTACTTTTCATGTTCTATGATATTTTTTGATCAGATGCGTAGTTCTCGAGATATATCGAGATATTTAAAAGGTCCGAAGCCGCACCAACATAATAGAGATACAGAAACACCGTGGCCCCTTTCTTTGGGATAACTCTGCACTATTGCGAGCTGCAAATGCCACTTCCAGCTTAGCTGTGCAGAAGAAGAACAACAAGAAGAAGAAATATCTCGAAATATGTCCATCAGGACCCTTCCCTTGAGATAAATCTGCAAATATCTCGGAAACGAAGCGAGCTATGGCAAAATGTTAAGAGACCTTTTTTGTAAAGAATTATGTTTCCTACAATTTATGTTCTATGATATTTTTTGATCAGAAGCGTAGTTTTCGAGATATATCGAGATATTTAAAAGTTCCGAAGCCGCACCAACATAATAGAGATACAGAAACACCGTGGCCCCTTTCTTTGGGATAACTCTGCACTATTGCGAGCTGCAAATGCCACTTCCAGCTTAGCTGTGCAGAAGAAGAACAACAAGAAGAAGAAATATCTCGAAATATGTCCGTCAGGCCACTTCCCTTGAGATAAATCTGCAAATATCTCGGAAACGAAGCGAGCTATGGCCAAATGTTAAGAGACCTTTTTTGTAGAGAATTAAGTTTCCTACTTTTTATGTTCGATGATATTTTTTGATCAGATGCGTAGTTCTCGAGATATATCAAGATATTTAAAAGTTCCGAAGCTGCACCAACATAATAGAGGTACAGAAACACCGTGGCCTCTTTCTTTGAGATAACTCTGCACTATTGCGAGCTGCAAATGCCACTTCGAGCTTAGCTGTGCAGAAGAAGAACAACAAGAAGAAGAAATATCTCGAAATATGTCCGTCAGACCCCTTCCCTTGAGATGAATCTGCAAATATCTCGGAAACGAAGCGAGCTATGGCAAAATGTTAAGAGACCTTTTTTGTAGAGAATAATGTTTCCTACAATTTACGTTCTATGATATTTTTTGATCAGAAGCGTAGTTCTCGAGATATATCAAGATATTTAAAAGTTCCGAAGCCGCACCAACATAATAGAGATACAGAAACACCGTGGCCCCTTTCTTTGAGATAACTCTGCACTAGTGCGAGCCGCAAATGCCACTTCCAGCTTAGCTGTGCAGAAGAAGAACAACAAGAAGAAGAAATATCTCGAAATATGTCCGTCAGGCCCCTTCCCTTGAGATAAATCTGCAAATATCTCGGAAACGAAGCGAGCTATGGCAAAATGTTAAGAGACCTTTTTTGTAGAGAATTAAGTTTCCTACTTTTTATGTTCTATGATATTTTTCGATCAGAGGCGTAGTTCTCGAGATATATCAAGATATTTAAAAGTTCCGAAGCCGCACCAACATAATAGAGATACAGAAACACCGTGGCCCCTTTCTTTGAGATAACTCTGCACTATTGCGAGCTGGAAATGCCACTTCCAGTTTAGCTGTGCAGAAGAAGAACAACAAGAAGAAGAAATATCTCGAAATATGTCCGTTAGGCCCCTTCCCTTCAGATAAATCTGCAAATATCTCGGAAACGAAGCGAGCTATGGCAAAATGTTAAGAGACGTTTTTTGTAGAGAATTATGTTTCCTACAATTTATGTTCTATGATATTTTCTGATCAGAAGCGTAGTTTTCGAGATATATCGAGATATTTAAAAGTTCCGAAGCCGCACCAACATGATAGAGATACAGAAACACCGTGGCCCCTTTCTTTGAGATAACTCTGCACTAGTGCGAGCCGCAAATGCCACTTCCAGCTTAGCTGTGCAGAAGAAGAACAACAAGAAGAAGAAATATCTCGAAATATGTCCGTCACGCCCCTTCCCTTGAGATAAATCTGCAAATATCTCGGAAACGAAGCGAGCTATGGCAAAATGTTAAGAGACCTTTTTTGTAGAGAATTAAGTTTCCTACTTTTTATGTTCTATGATATTTTTCGATCAGAGGCGTAGTTCTCGAGATATATCAAGATATTTAAAAGTTCCGAAGCCGCACCAACATAATAGAGATACAGAAACACCGTGGCCCCTTTCTTTGAGATAACTCTGCACTATTGCGAGCTGCAAACGCCACTTCCAGCTTAGCTGTGCAGAAGAAGAACAACAAGAAGAAGAAATATCTCGAAATATGTCCGTCAGGCCCCTTCCCTTGAGATAAATCTGCAAATATCTCGGAAACGAAGCGAGCTATGGCAAAATGTTAAGAGACCTTTTTTGTAGAGAATTATGTTTCCTACAATTTACGTTCTATGATATTTTTTGATCAGAAGCGTAGTTTTCGAGATATATCGAGATATTTAAAAGTTCCGAAGCCGCACCAACATAATAGAGATACAGAAACACCGTGGCCCCTTTCTTTGAGATAACTCTGCACTATTGCGACCTGCAAATGCCACTTCCAGCTCAGCTGTGCAGAAGAAGAACAACAAGAAGAAGAAATATCTCGAAATATGTCCGTCAGGCCACTTCCCTTGAGATAAATCTGCAAATATCTCGGAAACGAAGCGAGCTATGGCAAAATGTTAAGAGACCTTTTTTGTAGAGAATTAAGTTTCCTACTTTTTATGTTCGATGATATTTTTTGATCAGATGCGTAGTTCTCGAGATATATCAAGATATTCAAAAGTTCCGAAGCTGCACCAACATAATAGAGGTACAGAAACACCGTGGCCTCTTTCTTTGAGATAACTCTGCACTATTGCGAGCTGCAAATGCCACTTCGAGCTTAGCTGTGCAGAAGAAGAACAACAAGAAGAAGAAATATCTCGAAATATGTCCGTCAGACCCCTTCCCTTGAGATGAATCTGCAAATATCTCGGAAACGAAGCGAGCTATGGCAAAATGTTAAGAGACCTTTTTTGTAGAGAATAATGTTTCCTACAATTTACGTTCTATGATATTTTTTGATCAGAAGCGTAGTTCTCGAGATATATCAAGATATTTAAAAGTTCCGAAGCCGCACCAACATAATAGAGATACAGAAACACCGTGGCCCCTTTCTTCGAGATAACTCTGCACTAGTGCGAGCCGCAAATGCCACTTCCAGCTTAGCTGTGCAGAAGAAGAACAACAAGAAGAAGAAATATCTCGAAATATGTCCGTCAGGCCCCTTCCCTTGAGATAAATATGCAAATATCTCGGAAACGAAGCGAGCTATGGCAAAATGTTAAGAGACCGTTGTTGTAGAGAATTAAGTTTGCTACTTTTTATGTTCTATGATATATTTTGATCAGACGCGTAGTTCTCGAGATATATCAAGATATTTAAAAGTTCCGATGCCGCACCAACATAATAGAGATACAGAAACACCGTGGCCCCTTTCTTTGAGATAACTCTGCACTATTGCGAGCTGCAAATGCCACTTCCAGCTTAGCTGTGCAGAAGAAGAACAACAAGAAGAAGAAATATCTCGAAATATGTCCGTCAGGCCCATTCCCCTGAGATAAATATGCAAATATCTCGGAAACGAAGCGAGCTGTGGCAAAATGTTAAGAGACCGTTGTTGTAGAGAATTAAGTTTCCTACTTTTTATGTTCTATGATATTTTTTGATCAGACGCGTAGTTCTCGAGATATATCAAGATATTTAAAAGTTCCGAAGCCGCACCAACATAATAGAGATACAGAAACACCGTGGCCCCTTTCTTTGAGATAACTCTGCACTATTGCGAGCTGCAAATGCCACTTCCAGCTTAGCTGTGCAGAAGAAGAACAACAAGAAGAAGAAATATCTCGAAATATGTCCGTCAGGCCCCTTCCCTTGAGATAAATATGCAAATATCTCGGAAACGAAGCGAGCTATGGCAAAATGTTAAGAGACCTTTTTTGTAGAGAATTAAGTTTCCTACCTTTTATGTTCTATGATATTTTTTGATCAGATGCGTAATTCTCGAGATATATCAAGATATTTAAAAGTTCCGAAGCCGCACCAACATAATAGAGATAAAGAAACACCGTGGCCCCTTTCTTTGAGATAACTCTGCACTATTGCGAGCTGCAAATGCCACTTCCAGCTTAGCTGTGCAGAAGAAGAACAACAAGAAGAAGAAATATCTCGAAATATGTCCGTCAGGCCACTTCCCTTGAGATAAATCTGCAAATATCTCGGAAACGAAGCGAGCTATGGCAAAATGTTAAGAGACCTTTTTTGTAGAGAATTATGTTTCCTACAATTTATGTTCTATGATATTTTTTGATTAGAAGCGTAGTTTTCGAGATATATCGAGATATTTAAAAGTTCCGAAGCCGCACCAACATAATAGAGATACAGAAACACCGTGGCCCCTTTCTTTGAGATAACTCTGCACTAGTGCGAGCCGCAAATGCCACTTCCAGCTTAGCTGTGCAGAAGAAGAACAACAAGAAGAAGAAATATCTCGAAATATGTCCGTCAGGCCCCTTCCCTTGAGATAAATCTGCAAATATCTCGGAAACGAAGCGAGCTATGGCAAAATGTTAAGAGACCTTTTTTGTAGAGAATTATGTTTCCTACAATTTACGTTCTATGATATTTTTTGATCAGAAGCGTAGTTTTCGAGATATATCGAGATATTTAAAAGTTCCGAAGCCGCACCAACATAATAGAGATACAGAAACACCGTGGCCCCTTTCTTTGGGATAACTCTGCACTATTGCGAGCTGCAAATGCCACTTCCAGCTTAGCTGTGCAGAAGAAGAACAACAAGAAGAAGAAATATCTCGAAATATGTCCGTCAGGCCACTTCCCTTGAGATAAATCTGCAAATATCTCGGAAACGAAGCGAGCTATGGCAAAATGTTAAGAGACCTTTTTTGTAGAGAATTAAGTTTCCTACTTTTTATGTTCGATGATATTTTTTGATCAGATGCGTAGTTCTCGAGATATATCAAGATATTTAAAAGTTCCGAAGCTGCACCAACATAATAGAGGTACAGAAACACCGTGGCCTCTTTCTTTGAGATAACTCTGCACTATTGCGAGCTGCAAATGCCACTTCGAGCTTAGCTGTGCAGAAGAAGAACAACAAGAAGAAGAAATATCTCGAAATATGTCCGTCAGACCCCTTCCCTTGAGATGAATCTGCAAATATCTCGGAAACGAAGCGAGCTATGGCAAAATGTTAAGAGACCTTTTTTGTAGAGAATAATGTTTCCTACAATTTACGTTCTATGATATTTTTTGATCAGAAGCGTAGTTCTCGAGATATATCAAGATATTTAAAAGTTCCGAAGCCGCACCAACATAATAGAGATACAGAAACACCGTGGCCCCTTTCTTTGAGATAACTCTGCACTAGTGCGAGCCGCAAATGCCACTTCCAGCTTAGCTGTGCAGAAGAAGAACAACAAGAAGAAGAAATATCTCGAAATATGTCCGTCAGGCCCCTTCCCTTGAGATAAATATGCAAATATCTCGGAAACGAAGCGAGCTATGGCAAAATGTTAAGAGACCGTTGTTGTAGAGAATTAAGTTTGCTACTTTTTATGTTCTATGATATATTTTGATCAGACGCGTAGTTCTCGAGATATATCAAGATATTTAAAAGTTCCGATGCCGCACCAACATAATAGAGATACAGAAACACCGTGGCCCCTTTCTTTGAGATAACTCTGCACTATTGCGAGCTGCAAATGCCACTTCCAGCTTAGCTGTGCAGAAGAAGAACAACAAGAAGAAGAAATATCTCGAAATATGTCCGTCAGGCCCCTTCCCCTGAGATAAATATGCAAATATCTCGGAAACGAAGCGAGCTGTGGCAAAATGTTAAGAGACCGTTGTTGTAGAGAATTAAGTTTCCTACTTTTTATGTTCTATGATATTTTTTGATCAGACGCGTAGTTCTCGAGATATATCAAGATATTTAAAAGTTCCGAAGCCGCACCAACATAATAGAGATACAGAAACACCGTGGCCCCTTTCTTTGAGATAACTCTGCACTATTGCGAGCTGCAAATGCCACTTCCAGCTTAGCTGTGCAGAAGAAGAACAACAAGAAGAAGAAATATCTCGAAATATGTCCGTCAGGCCCCTTCCCTTGAGATAAATATGCAAATATCTCGGAAACGAAGCGAGCTATGGCAAAATGTTAAGAGACCTTTTTTGTAGAGAATTAAGTTTCCTACCTTTTATGTTCTATGATATTTTTTGATCAGATGCGTAATTCTCGAGATATATCAAGATATTTAAAAGTTCCGAAGCCGCACCAACATAATAGAGATAAAGAAACACCGTGGCCCCTTTCTTTGAGATAACTCTGCACTATTGCGAGCTGCAAATGCCACTTCCAGCTTAGCTGTGCAGAAGAAGAACAACAAGAAGAAGAAATATCTCGAAATATGTCCGTCAGGCCACTTCCCTTGAGATAAATCTGCAAATATCTCGGAAACGAAGCGAGCTATGGCAAAATGTTAAGAGACCTTTTTTGTAGAGAATTATGTTTCCTACTTTTTATGTTCGATGATATTTTTTGATCAGATGCGTAGTTCTCGAGATATATCAAGATATTTAAAAGTTCCGAAGCTGCACCAACATAATAGAGGTACAGAAACACCGTGGCCTCTTTCTTTGAGATAACACTGCACTATTGCGAGCTGCAAATGCCACTTCGAGCTTAGCTGTGCAGAAGAAGAACAACAAGAAGAAGAAATATCTCGAAATATGTCCGTCAGACCCCTTCCCTTGAGATAAATCTGCAAATATCTCGGAAACGAAGCGAGCTATGGCAAAATGTTAAGAGACCTTTTTTGTAGAGAATTAAGTTTCCTACTTTCTATGTTCTATGATATTTTTTGATCAGATGCGTAGTTCTCGAGATATATCAAGATATTTAAAAGTTCCGAAGCCGCACCAACATAATAGAGATACAGAAACACCGTGGCCCCTTTCTTTGAGATAACTCTGCACTATTGCGAGCTGGAAATGCCACTTCCAGTTTAGCTGTGCAGAAGAAGAACAACAAGAAGAAGAAATATCTCGAAATATGTCCGTTAGGCCCCTTCCCTTGAGATAAATCTGCAAATATCTCGGAAACGAAGCGAGCTATGGCAAAATGTTAAGAGACCTTTTTTGTAGAGAATTAAGTTTCCTACTTTTTATGTTCTATGATATTTTTTGATCAGAAGCGTAGTTTTCGAGATATATCGAGATATTTAAAAGTTGCGAAGCCGCACCAACATAATAGAGATAAAGAAACACCGTGGCCCCTTTCTTTGAGATAACTCTGCACTATTGCGCGCTGCAAATGCCACTTCCAGCTTAGCTGTGCAGAAGAAGAACAACAAAAAGAAGAAATATCTCGAAATATGTCCGTCAGGCCCCTTCCCTTGAGATACATATGCAAATATCTCGGAAACGAAGCGAGCTGTGGCAAAATGTTAAGAGACCGTTGTGGTAGAGAATTAAGTTTCCTACTTTTTATGTTCTATGATATTTTTTGATCAGACGCGTAGTTCTCGAGATATATCAAGATATTTAAAAGTTCCGAAGCCGCACCAACATAATAGAGATACAGAAACACCGTGGCCCCTTTCTTTGAGATAACTCTGCACTATTGCGAGCTGCAAATGCCACTTCCAGCTTAGCTGTGCAGAAGAAGAACAACAAGAAGAAGAAATATCTCGAAATATGTCCGTCAGGCCCCTTCCCTTGAGATATATCTGCAAATATCTCGGAAACGAAGCGAGCTATGGCAAAATGATAAGAGACCTTTTTTGTATAGAATTATGTTTCCTACAATTTATGTTCTATGATATTTTTTGATCAGAAGCGTAGTTTTCGAGATATATCGAGATATTTAAAAGTTCCGAAGCCGCACCAACATAATAGAGATACAGAAACACCGTGGCCCCTTTCTTTGAGATAACTCTGCACTAGTGCGAGCCGCAAATGCCACTTCCAGCTTAGCTGTGCAGAAGAAGAACAACAAGAAGAAGAAATATCTCGAAATATGTCCGTCAGGCCCCTTCCCTTGAGATAAATATGCAAATATCTCGGAAACGAAGCGAGCTATGGCAAAATGTTAAGAGACCTTTTTTGTAGAGAATTAAGTTTCCTACTTTTTATGTTCTATGATATTTTTTGATCAGAAGCGTAGTTTTCGAGATATATCGAGATATTTAAAAGTTCCGAAGCCGCACCAACATAATAGAGATACAGAAACACCGTGGCCCCTTTCTTTGAGATAACTCTGCACTAGTGCGAGCCGCAAATGCCACTTCCAGCTTAGCTGTGCAGCAGAAGAACAACAAGAAGAAGAAATATCTCGAAATATGTCCGTCAGGCCCCTTCCCTTGAGATAAATATGCAAATATCTCGGAAACGAAGCGAGCTATGGCAAAATGTTAAGAGACCTTTTTTGTAGAGAATTAAGTTTCCTACTTTTTATGTTCTATGATATTTTTTGAGCAGATGCGTAGTTCTCGAGATATATCAAGATATTTAAAAGTTCCGAAGCCGCACCAACATAATAGAGATACAGAAACACCGTGGCCCCTTTCTTTGAGATAACTCTGCACTAGTGCGAGCTGCAAATGCCACTTCCAGCTTAGCTGTGCAGAGGAAGAACAACAAGAAGAAGAAATATCTCGAAATATGTCCGTCAGGCCAGTTCCTTTGAGCTGAATCTGCAAATATCTCGGAAACGAAGCGAGCTATGGCAAAATGTTAACAGACGTTTTTTGTAGAGAATTATGTTTCCTACAATTTATGTTCTATGATATTTTTTGATCAGAAGCGTAGTTTTCGAGATATATCGAGATATTTAAAAGTTCCGAAGCCGCACCAACATAATAGAGATACAGAAACACCGTGGCCCCTTTCTTTGAGATAACTCTGCACTATTGCGAGCTGCAAATGCCACTTCCAGCTTAGCTGTGCAGAAGAAGAACAACAAGAAGAAGAAATATCTCGAAATATGCCCGTCAGGCCCCTTCCCTTGAAATATATCTGCAAATATCTCGGAAACGAAGCGAGCTATGGCAAAATGTTAAGAGATCGTTTTTGTAGAGAATTAAGTTTCCTACTTTTTATGTTCTATGATATTTTTTGATCAGACGCGTAGTTCTCGAGATATATCAAGATATTTAAAAGTTCCGAAGCCGCACCAACATAATAGAGATACAGAAACACCGTGGCCCCTTTCGTTGAGATAACTCTGCACTAGTGCAAGCCGCAAATGCCACTTCCAGCTCAGCTGTGCAGAAGAAGAACAACAAGAAGAAGAAATATCTCGAAATATGTCCGTCAGGCCCCTTCCCTTGAGATAAATCTGCAAATATCTCGGAAACGAAGCGAGCTATGGCAAAATGTTAAGAGACCTTTTTTGTAGAGAATTATGTTTCTTACTTTTTATGTTCTATGATATTTTTTGATCAGACGCGTAGTTCTCGAGATATATCAAGATATTTAAAAGTTCCGAAGCCGCACCAACATAATAGAGATACAGAAACACCGTGGCCCCTTTCGTTGAGATAACCCTACACTAGTGCGAGCCGCAAATGCCACTTCCAGCTTAGCTGTGCAGAAGAAGAACAACAAGAAGAAGAAATATCTCGAAATATGTCCGTCAGGCCCCTTCCCTTGAGATAAATCTGCAAATATCTCGGAAACGAAGAGAGCTATGGCAAAATGTTAAGAGACCTTTTTTGTAGAGAATTAAGTTTCCTACTTTTCATGTTCTATGATATTTTTTGATCAGATGCGTAGTTCTCGAGATATATCAAGATATTTAAAAGTTCCGAAGCCGCACCAACATAATAGAGATACCGAAACACCGTGGCCCCTTTCTTTGAGATAACTCTGAACTATTGCGAGCTGCAAATGCCACTTCCAGCTTAGCTGTGCAGAAGAAGAACAACAAGAAGAAGAAATATCTCGAAATATGTCCGTCAGGCCGCTTCCCTTGAGATATATCTGCAAATATCTCGGAAACGAAGTGAGCTATGGCAAAATGTTAAGAGACCGTTTTTGTAGAGAATTAAGTTTCCTACTTTTTATGTTCTATGACATTTTTTGATCAGACGCGTAGTTCTCGAGATATATCAAGATATTTAAAAGTTCCGAAGCCGCACCAACATAATAGAGATACAGAAACACCGTGGCCCCTTTCGTTGAGATAACCCTACACTAGTGCGAGCCGCAAATGCCACTTCCAGCTTAGCTGTGCAGAAGAAGAACAACAAGAAGAAGAAATATCTCGAAATATGTCCGTCAGGCCCCTTCCCTTGAGATAAATCTGCAAATATCTCGGAAACGAAGAGAGCTATGGCAAAATGTTAAGAGACCTTTTTTGTAGAGAATTAAGTTTCCTACTTTTCATGTTCTATGATATTTTTTGATCAGATGCGTAGTTCTCGAGATATATCAAGATATTTAAAAGTTCCGAAGCCGCACCAACATAATAGAGATACCGAAACACCGTGGCCCCTTTCTTTGAGATAACTCTGAACTATTGCGAGCTGCAAATGCCACTTCCAGCTTAGCTGTGCAGAAGAAGAACAACAAGAAGAAGAAATATCTCGAAATATGTCCGTCAGGCCCCTTCCCTTGAGATATATCTGCAAATATCTCGGAAACGAAGTGAGCTATGGCAAAATGTTAAGAGACCGTTTTTGTAGAGAATTAAGTTTCCTACTTTTTATGTTCTATGACATTTTTTGATCAGACGCGTAGTTCTCGAGATATATCAAGATAATTAAAAGTTCCGAAGCCGCACCAACATAATAGAGATACAGAAACACCGTGGCCCCTTTCGTTGAGATAACTCTGCACTAGTGCAAGCCGCAAATGCCACTTCCAGCTCAGCTGTGCAGAAGAAGAACAACAAGAAGAAGAAATATCTCGAAATATGTCCGTCAGGCCCCTTCCCTTGAGATAAATCTGCAAATATCTCGGAAACGAAGCGAGCTATGGCAAAATGTTAAGAGACCTTTTTTGTAGAGAATTATGTTTCTTACTTTTTATGTTCTATGATATTTTTTGATCAGACGCGTAGTTCTCGAGATATATCAAGATATTTAAAAGTTCCGAAGCCGCACCAACATAATAGAGATACAGAAACACCGTGGCCCCTTTCTTTGAGATATCTCTGCACTATTGCGAGCTGCAAATGCCACTTCCAGCTTAGCTGTGCAGAAGAAGAACAACAAGAAGAAGAAATATCTCGAAATATGTCCGTCAGGCCACTTCCCTTGAGATAAATCTGCAAATATCTCGGAAACGAAGCGAGCTATGGCAAAATGTTAAGAGACCTTTTTTGTAGAGAATTAAGTTTCCTACTTTTTATGTTCGATGATATTTTTTGATCAGATGCGTAGTTCTCGAGATATATCAAGATATTTAAAAGTTCCGAAGCTGCACCAACATAATAGAGGTACAGAAACACCGTGGCCTCTTTCTTTGAGATAACTCTGCACTATTGCGAGCTGCAAATGCCACTTCGAGCTTAGCTGTGCAGAAGAAGAACAACAAGAAGAAGAAATATCTCGAAATATGTCCGTCAGACCCCTTCCCTTGAGATGAATCTGCAAATATCTCGGAAACGAAGCGAGCTATGGCAAAATGTTAAGAGACCTTTTTTGTAGAGAATAATGTTTCCTACAATTTACGTTCTATGATATTTTTTGATCAGAAGCGGTGTTTTCGAGATATATCGAGATATTTAAAAGTTCCGAAGACGCACCAACATAATAGAGATACAGAACCACCGTGGCCCCTTTCTTTGAGATAACTGTGCGCTAGTGCGAGCCGCAAATGCCACTTCCAGCTTAGCTGTGCAGAAGAAGAACAACAAGAAGAAGAAATATCTCGAAATATGTCCGTCAGGCCCCTTCCCTTGAGATATATCTGCAAATATCTCGGAAACGAAGTGAGCTATGGCAAAATGTTAAGAGACCGTTTTTGTAGAGAATTAAGTTTCCTACTTTTTATGTTCTATGATATTTTTTGATCAGACGCGTAGTTCTCGAGATATATCAAGATATTTAAAAGTTCCGAAGCCGCACCAACATAATAGAGATACAGAAACACCGTGGCCCCTTTCGTTGAGATAACCCTGCACTAGTGCGAGCCGCAAATGCCACTTCCAGCTTAGCTGTGCAGAAGAAGAACAACAAGAAGAAGAAATATCTCGAAATATGTCCGTCAGGCCCCTTCCCTTGAGATAAATCTGCAAATATCTCGGAAACGAAGAGAGCTATGGCAAAATGTTAAGAGACCTTATTTGTAGAGAATTATGTTTCCTACAATTTATGTTCTATGATATTTTTTGATCAGAAGCGTAGTTTTCGAGATATATCGAGATATTTAAAAGTTCCGAAGACGCACCAACATAACAGAGATACAGAAACACCGTGGCCCCTTTCTTTGAGATAACTGTGCACTAGTGCGAGCCGCAAATGCCACTTCCAGCTTAGCTGTGCAGAAGAAGAACAACAAGAAGAAGAAATATCTCGAAATATGCCCGTCAGGCCCCTTCCCTTGAAATATATCTGCAAATATCTCGGAAACGAAGCGAGCTATGGCAAAATGTTAAGAGACCGTTTTTGTAGAGAATTAAGTTTCCTACTTTTTATGTTCTATGATATTTTTTGATCAGACGCGTAGTTCTCGAGATATATCAAGATATTTAAAAGTTCCGAAGCCGCACCAACATAATAGAGATACAGAAACACCGTGGCCCCTTTCGTTGAGATAACCCTGCACTAGTGCGAGCCGCAAATGCCACTTCCAGCTTAGCTGTGCAGATGAAGAACAACAAGAAGAAGAAATATCTCGAAATATGTCCGTCAGGCCCCTTCCCTTGAGATAAATCTGCAAATATCTCGGAAACGAAGAGAGCTATGGCAAAATGTTAAGAGACCTTTTTTGTAGAGAATTAAGTTTCCTACTTTTCATGTTCTATGATATTTTTTGATCAGATGCGTAGTTCTCGAGATATATCAAGATATTTAAAAGTTCCGAAGCCGCACCAACATAATAGAGATACAGAAACACCGTGGCCCCTTTCTTTGAGATAACTCTGAACTATTGCGAGCTGCAAATGCCACTTCCAGCTTAGCTGTGCAGAAGAAGAACAACAAGAAGAAGAAATATCTCGAAATATGTCCGCCAGGCCCCTTCCCTTGAGCTGAATCTGCAATTATCTCGGAAACGAAGAGAGCTATGGCAAAATGTTAAGAGACCTGTTTTGTAGAGAATTAAGTTTCCTACTTTTCATGTTCTGTGATATTTTTTGATCAGATGCGTAGTTCTCGAGATATATCAAGAGATTTAAAAGTTCCGAAGCCGCACCAACATAATAGAGATACAGAAACACCGTGGCCCCTTTCTTTGAGATAACTCTGCACTGTTGCGAGCTGTAAATGCCACTTCCAGCTTAGCTGTGCAGAAGAAGAACAACAAGAAGAAGAAATATCTCGAAATATGTCCGTCAGGCCAGTTCCTTTGAGCTGAATCTGCAAATATCTCGGAAACGAAGCGAGCTATGGCAAAATGTTAACAGACGTTTTTTGTAGAGAATTATGTTTCCTACAATTTATGTTCTATGATATTTTTTGATCAGAAGCGTAGTTTTCGAGATGTATCGTGATATTTAAAAGTTCCGAAGCCGCACCAACATGATAGAGATACAGAAACAATGTGGCCCCTTTCTTTGAGATAACTCTGCACTAGTGCGAGCCGCAAATGCCACTTCCAGCTTAGCTGTGCAGAAGAAGAACAACAAAAAGAAGAAATATCTCGAAATATGTCCGTCAGGCCCCTTCCCTTGAGATAAATCTGTAAATATCTCGGAAACGAAGCGAGCTATGGCAAAATGTTAACAGACCTTTTTTGTAGAGAATTAAGTTTGCTACTTTTTATGTTCTATGATATTTTTCGATCAGAGGCGTAGTTCTCGAGATATATCAAGATATTTAAAAGTTCCGAAGCCGCACCAACATAATAGAGATACAGAAACACCATGGCCCCTTTCTTTGAGATAACTCTGCACGATTGCGAGCTGGAAATGCCACTTCCAGTTTAGCTGTGCAGAAGAAGAACAACAAGAAGAAGAAATATCTCGAAATATGTCCATCAGGACCCTTCCCTTGAGATAGATCTGCAAATATCTCGGAAACCAAGCGAGCTATGGCAAAATGTTAAGAGACCTTTTTTGTAAAGAATTATGTTTCCTACAATTTATGTTCTATGATATTTTGTGATCAGAAGCGTAGTTTTCGAGATATATCGAGATATTTAAAAGTTCCGAAGCCGCACCAACATGATAGAGATACAGAAACACCGTGGCCCCTTTCTTTGAGATAACTCTGCACTAGTGCGAGCCGCAAATGCCACTTCCAGCTTAGCTGTGCAGAAGAAGAACAACAAGAAGAAGAAATATCTCGAAATATGTCCGTCACGCCCCTTCCCTTGAGATAAATCTGCAAATATCTCGGAAACGAAGCGAGCTATGGCAAAATGTTAAGAGACCTTTTTTGTAGAGAATTAAGTTTCCTACTTTTTATGTTCTATGATATTTTTCGATCAGAGGCGTAGTTCTCGAGATATATCAAGATATTTAAAAGTTCCGAAGCCGCACCAACATAATAGAGATACAGAAACACCGTGGCCCCTTTCTTTGAGATAACTCTGCACTATTGCGAGCTGCAAACGCCACTTCCAGCTTAGCTGTGCAGAAGAAGAACAACAAGAAGAAGAAATATCTCGAAATATGTCCGTCAGGCCCCTTCCCTTGAGATAAATCTGCAAATATCTCGGAAACGAAGCGAGCTATGGCAAAATGTTAAGAGACCTTTTTTGTAGAGAATTATGTTTCCTACAATTTACGTTCTATGATATTTTTTGATCAGAAGCGTAGTTTTCGAGATATATCGAGATATTTAAAAGTTCCGAAGCCGCACCAACATAATAGAGATACAGAAACACCGTGGCCCCTTTCTTTGAGATAACTCTGCACTATTGCGACCTGCAAATGCCACTTCCAGCTCAGCTGTGCAGAAGAAGAACAACAAGAAGAAGAAATATCTCGAAATATGTCCGTCAGGCCACTTCCCTTGAGATAAATCTGCAAATATCTCGGAAACGAAGCGAGCTATGGCAAAATGTTAAGAGACCTTTTTTGTAGAGAATTAAGTTTCCTACTTTTTATGTTCGATGATATTTTTTGATCAGATGCGTAGTTCTCGAGATATATCAAGATATTTAAAAGTTCCGAAGCTGCACCAACATAATAGAGGTACAGAAACACCGTGGCCTCTTTCTTTGAGATAACTCTGCACTATTGCGAGCTGCAAATGCCACTTCGAGCTTAGCTGTGCAGAAGAAGAACAACAAGAAGAAGAAATATCTCGAAATATGTCCGTCAGACCCCTTCCCTTGAGATGAATCTGCAAATATCTCGGAAACGAAGCGAGCTATGGCAAAATGTTAAGAGACCTTTTTTGTAGAGAATAATGTTTCCTACAATTTACGTTCTATGATATTTTTTGATCAGAAGCGTAGTTCTCGAGATATATCAAGATATTTAAAAGTTCCGAAGCCGCACCAACATAATAGAGATACAGAAACACCGTGGCCCCTTTCTTCGAGATAACTCTGCACTAGTGCGAGCCGCAAATGCCACTTCCAGCTTAGCTGTGCAGAAGAAGAACAACAAGAAGAAGAAATATCTCGAAATATGTCCGTCAGGCCCCTTCCCTTGAGATAAATATGCAAATATCTCGGAAACGAAGCGAGCTATGGCAAAATGTTAAGAGACCGTTGTTGTAGAGAATTAAGTTTGCTACTTTTTATGTTCTATGATATATTTTGATCAGACGCGTAGTTCTCGAGATATATCAAGATATTTAAAAGTTCCGATGCCGCACCAACATAATAGAGATACAGAAACACCGTGGCCCCTTTCTTTGAGATAACTCTGCACTATTGCGAGCTGCAAATGCCACTTCCAGCTTAGCTGTGCAGAAGAAGAACAACAAGAAGAAGAAATATCTCGAAATATGTCCGTCAGGCCCATTCCCCTGAGATAAATATGCAAATATCTCGGAAACGAAGCGAGCTGTGGCAAAATGTTAAGAGACCGTTGTTGTAGAGAATTAAGTTTCCTACTTTTTATGTTCTATGATATTTTTTGATCAGACGCGTAGTTCTCGAGATATATCAAGATATTTAAAAGTTCCGAAGCCGCACCAACATAATAGAGATACAGAAACACCGTGGCCCCTTTCTTTGAGATAACTCTGCACTATTGCGAGCTGCAAATGCCACTTCCAGCTTAGCTGTGCAGAAGAAGAACAACAAGAAGAAGAAATATCTCGAAATATGTCCGTCAGGCCCCTTCCCTTGAGATAAATATGCAAATATCTCGGAAACGAAGCGAGCTATGGCAAAATGTTAAGAGACCTTTTTTGTAGAGAATTAAGTTTCCTACCTTTTATGTTCTATGATATTTTTTGATCAGATGCGTAATTCTCGAGATATATCAAGATATTTAAAAGTTCCGAAGCCGCACCAACATAATAGAGATAAAGAAACACCGTGGCCCCTTTCTTTGAGATAACTCTGCACTATTGCGAGCTGCAAATGCCACTTCCAGCTTAGCTGTGCAGAAGAAGAACAACAAGAAGAAGAAATATCTCGAAATATGTCCGTCAGGCCACTTCCCTTGAGATAAATCTGCAAATATCTCGGAAACGAAGCGAGCTATGGCAAAATGTTAAGAGACCTTTTTTGTAGAGAATTATGTTTCCTACAATTTATGTTCTATGATATTTTTTGATTAGAAGCGTAGTTTTCGAGATATATCGAGATATTTAAAAGTTCCGAAGCCGCACCAACATAATAGAGATACAGAAACACCGTGGCCCCTTTCTTTGAGATAACTCTGCACTAGTGCGAGCCGCAAATGCCACTTCCAGCTTAGCTGTGCAGAAGAAGAACAACAAGAAGAAGAAATATCTCGAAATATGTCCGTCAGGCCCCTTCCCTTGAGATAAATCTGCAAATATCTCGGAAACGAAGCGAGCTATGGCAAAATGTTAAGAGACCTTTTTTGTAGAGAATTATGTTTCCTACAATTTACGTTCTATGATATTTTTTGATCAGAAGCGTAGTTTTCGAGATATATCGAGATATTTAAAAGTTCCGAAGCCGCACCAACATAATAGAGATACAGAAACACCGTGGCCCCTTTCTTTGGGATAACTCTGCACTATTGCGAGCTGCAAATGCCACTTCCAGCTTAGCTGTGCAGAAGAAGAACAACAAGAAGAAGAAATATCTCGAAATATGTCCGTCAGGCCACTTCCCTTGAGATAAATCTGCAAATATCTCGGAAACGAAGCGAGCTATGGCAAAATGTTAAGAGACCTTTTTTGTAGAGAATTAAGTTTCCTACTTTTTATGTTCGATGATATTTTTTGATCAGATGCGTAGTTCTCGAGATATATCAAGATATTTAAAAGTTCCGAAGCTGCACCAACATAATAGAGGTACAGAAACACCGTGGCCTCTTTCTTTGAGATAACTCTGCACTATTGCGAGCTGCAAATGCCACTTCGAGCTTAGCTGTGCAGAAGAAGAACAACAAGAAGAAGAAATATCTCGAAATATGTCCGTCAGACCCCTTCCCTTGAGATGAATCTGCAAATATCTCGGAAACGAAGCGAGCTATGGCAAAATGTTAAGAGACCTTTTTTGTAGAGAATAATGTTTCCTACAATTTACGTTCTATGATATTTTTTGATCAGAAGCGTAGTTCTCGAGATATATCAAGATATTTAAAAGTTCCGAAGCCGCACCAACATAATAGAGATACAGAAACACCGTGGCCCCTTTCTTTGAGATAACTCTGCACTAGTGCGAGCCGCAAATGCCACTTCCAGCTTAGCTGTGCAGAAGAAGAACAACAAGAAGAAGAAATATCTCGAAATATGTCCGTCAGGCCCCTTCCCTTGAGATAAATATGCAAATATCTCGGAAACGAAGCGAGCTATGGCAAAATGTTAAGAGACCGTTGTTGTAGAGAATTAAGTTTGCTACTTTTTATGTTCTATGATATATTTTGATCAGACGCGTAGTTCTCGAGATATATCAAGATATTTAAAAGTTCCGATGCCGCACCAACATAATAGAGATACAGAAACACCGTGGCCCCTTTCTTTGAGATAACTCTGCACTATTGCGAGCTGCAAATGCCACTTCCAGCTTAGCTGTGCAGAAGAAGAACAACAAGAAGAAGAAATATCTCGAAATATGTCCGTCAGGCCACTTCCCTTGAGATAAATCTGCAAATATCTCGGAAACGAAGCGAGCTATGGCAAAATGTTAAGAGACCTTTTTTGTAGAGAATTATGTTTCCTACTTTTTATGTTCGATGATATTTTTTGATCAGATGCGTAGTTCTCGAGATATATCAAGATATTTAAAAGTTCCGAAGCTGCACCAACATAATAGAGGTACAGAAACACCGTGGCCTCTTTCTTTGAGATAACACTGCACTATTGCGAGCTGCAAATGCCACTTCGAGCTTAGCTGTGCAGAAGAAGAACAACAAGAAGAAGAAATATCTCGAAATATGTCCGTCAGACCCCTTCCCTTGAGATAAATCTGCAAATATCTCGGAAACGAAGCGAGCTATGGCAAAATGTTAAGAGACCTTTTTTGTAGAGAATTAAGTTTCCTACTTTCTATGTTCTATGATATTTTTTGATCAGATGCGTAGTTCTCGAGATATATCAAGATATTTAAAAGTTCCGAAGCCGCACCAACATAATAGAGATACAGAAACACCGTGGCCCCTTTCTTTGAGATAACTCTGCACTATTGCGAGCTGGAAATGCCACTTCCAGTTTAGCTGTGCAGAAGAAGAACAACAAGAAGAAGAAATATCTCGAAATATGTCCGTTAGGCCCCTTCCCTTGAGATAAATCTGCAAATATCTCGGAAACGAAGCGAGCTATGGCAAAATGTTAAGAGACCTTTTTTGTAGAGAATTAAGTTTCCTACTTTTTATGTTCTATGATATTTTTTGATCAGAAGCGTAGTTTTCGAGATATATCGAGATATTTAAAAGTTGCGAAGCCGCACCAACATAATAGAGATAAAGAAACACCGTGGCCCCTTTCTTTGAGATAACTCTGCACTATTGCGCGCTGCAAATGCCACTTCCAGCTTAGCTGTGCAGAAGAAGAACAACAAAAAGAAGAAATATCTCGAAATATGTCCGTCAGGCCCCTTCCCTTGAGATACATATGCAAATATCTCGGAAACGAAGCGAGCTGTGGCAAAATGTTAAGAGACCGTTGTGGTAGAGAATTAAGTTTCCTACTTTTTATGTTCTATGATATTTTTTGATCAGACGCGTAGTTCTCGAGATATATCAAGATATTTAAAAGTTCCGAAGCCGCACCAACATAATAGAGATACAGAAACACCGTGGCCCCTTTCTTTGAGATAACTCTGCACTATTGCGAGCTGCAAATGCCACTTCCAGCTTAGCTGTGCAGAAGAAGAACAACAAGAAGAAGAAATATCTCGAAATATGTCCGTCAGGCCCCTTCCCTTGAGATATATCTGCAAATATCTCGGAAACGAAGCGAGCTATGGCAAAATGATAAGAGACCTTTTTTGTATAGAATTATGTTTCCTACAATTTATGTTCTATGATATTTTTTGATCAGAAGCGTAGTTTTCGAGATATATCGAGATATTTAAAAGTTCCGAAGCCGCACCAACATAATAGAGATACAGAAACACCGTGGCCCCTTTCTTTGAGATAACTCTGCACTAGTGCGAGCCGCAAATGCCACTTCCAGCTTAGCTGTGCAGAAGAAGAACAACAAGAAGAAGAAATATCTCGAAATATGTCCGTCAGGCCCCTTCCCTTGAGATAAATATGCAAATATCTCGGAAACGAAGCGAGCTATGGCAAAATGTTAAGAGACCTTTTTTGTAGAGAATTAAGTTTCCTACTTTTTATGTTCTATGATATTTTTTGATCAGAAGCGTAGTTTTCGAGATATATCGAGATATTTAAAAGTTCCGAAGCCGCACCAACATAATAGAGATACAGAAACACCGTGGCCCCTTTCTTTGAGATAACTCTGCACTAGTGCGAGCCGCAAATGCCACTTCCAGCTTAGCTGTGCAGCAGAAGAACAACAAGAAGAAGAAATATCTCGAAATATGTCCGTCAGGCCCCTTCCCTTGAGATAAATATGCAAATATCTCGGAAACGAAGCGAGCTATGGCAAAATGTTAAGAGACCTTTTTTGTAGAGAATTAAGTTTCCTACTTTTTATGTTCTATGATATTTTTTGAGCAGATGCGTAGTTCTCGAGATATATCAAGATATTTAAAAGTTCCGAAGCCGCACCAACATAATAGAGATACAGAAACACCGTGGCCCCTTTCTTTGAGATAACTCTGCACTAGTGCGAGCTGCAAATGCCACTTCCAGCTTAGCTGTGCAGAGGAAGAACAACAAGAAGAAGAAATATCTCGAAATATGTCCGTCAGGCCAGTTCCTTTGAGCTGAATCTGCAAATATCTCGGAAACGAAGCGAGCTATGGCAAAATGTTAACAGACGTTTTTTGTAGAGAATTATGTTTCCTACAATTTATGTTCTATGATATTTTTTGATCAGAAGCGTAGTTTTCGAGATATATCGAGATATTTAAAAGTTCCGAAGCCGCACCAACATAATAGAGATACAGAAACACCGTGGCCCCTTTCTTTGAGATAACTCTGCACTATTGCGAGCTGCAAATGCCACTTCCAGCTTAGCTGTGCAGAAGAAGAACAACAAGAAGAAGAAATATCTCGAAATATGCCCGTCAGGCCCCTTCCCTTGAAATATATCTGCAAATATCTCGGAAACGAAGCGAGCTATGGCAAAATGTTAAGAGATCGTTTTTGTAGAGAATTAAGTTTCCTACTTTTTATGTTCTATGATATTTTTTGATCAGACGCGTAGTTCTCGAGATATATCAAGATATTTAAAAGTTCCGAAGCCGCACCAACATAATAGAGATACAGAAACACCGTGGCCCCTTTCGTTGAGATAACTCTGCACTAGTGCAAGCCGCAAATGCCACTTCCAGCTCAGCTGTGCAGAAGAAGAACAACAAGAAGAAGAAATATCTCGAAATATGTCCGTCAGGCCCCTTCCCTTGAGATAAATCTGCAAATATCTCGGAAACGAAGCGAGCTATGGCAAAATGTTAAGAGACCTTTTTTGTAGAGAATTATGTTTCTTACTTTTTATGTTCTATGATATTTTTTGATCAGACGCGTAGTTCTCGAGATATATCAAGATATTTAAAAGTTCCGAAGCCGCATCAACATAATAGAGATACAGAAACACCGTGGCCCCTTTCGTTGAGATAACCCTACACTAGTGCGAGCCGCAAATGCCACTTCCAGCTTAGCTGTGCAGAAGAAGAACAACAAGAAGAAGAAATATCTCGAAATATGTCCGTCAGGCCCCTTCCCTTGAGATAAATCTGCAAATATCTCGGAAACGAAGAGAGCTATGGCAAAATGTTAAGAGACCTTTTTTGTAGAGAATTAAGTTTCCTACTTTTCATGTTCTATGATATTTTTTGATCAGATGCGTAGTTCTCGAGATATATCAAGATATTTAAAAGTTCCGAAGCCGCACCAACATAATAGAGATACCGAAACACCGTGGCCCCTTTCTTTGAGATAACTCTGAACTATTGCGAGCTGCAAATGCCACTTCCAGCTTAGCTGTGCAGAAGAAGAACAACAAGAAGAAGAAATATCTCGAAATATGTCCGTCAGGCCCCTTCCCTTGAGATATATCTGCAAATATCTCGGAAACGAAGTGAGCTATGGCAAAATGTTAAGAGACCGTTTTTGTAGAGAATTAAGTTTCCTACTTTTTATGTTCTATGACATTTTTTGATCAGACGCGTAGTTCTCGAGATATATCAAGATATTTAAAAGTTCCGAAGCCGCACCAACATAATAGAGATACAGAAACACCGTGGCCCCTTTCGTTGAGATAACCCTACACTAGTGCGAGCCGCAAATGCCACTTCCAGCTTAGCTGTGCAGAAGAAGAACAACAAGAAGAAGAAATATCTCGAAATATGTCCGTCAGGCCCCTTCCCTTGAGATAAATCTGCAAATATCTCGGAAACGAAGAGAGCTATGGCAAAATGTTAAGAGACCTTTTTTGTAGAGAATTAAGTTTCCTACTTTTCATGTTCTATGATATTTTTTGATCAGATGCGTAGTTCTCGAGATATATCAAGATATTTAAAAGTTCCGAAGCCGCACCAACATAATAGAGATACCGAAACACCGTGGCCCCTTTCTTTGAGATAACTCTGAACTATTGCGAGCTGCAAATGCCACTTCCAGCTTAGCTGTGCAGAAGAAGAACAACAAGAAGAAGAAATATCTCGAAATATGTCCGTCAGGCCCCTTCCCTTGAGATATATCTGCAAATATCTCGGAAACGAAGTGAGCTATGGCAAAATGTTAAGAGACCGTTTTTGTAGAGAATTAAGTTTCCTACTTTTTATGTTCTATGACATTTTTTGATCAGACGCGTAGTTCTCGAGATATATCAAGATATTTAAAAGTTCCGAAGCCGCACCAACATAATAGAGATACAGAAACACCGTGGCCCCTTTCGTTGAGATAACTCTGCACTAGTGCAAGCCGCAAATGCCACTTCCAGCTCAGCTGTGCAGAAGAAGAACAACAAGAAGAAGAAATATCTCGAAATATGTCCGTCAGGCCCCTTCCCTTGAGATAAATCTGCAAATATCTCGGAAACGAAGCGAGCTATGGCAAAATGTTAAGAGACCTTTTTTGTAGAGAATTATGTTTCTTACTTTTTATGTTCTATGATATTTTTTGATCAGACGCGTAGTTCTCGAGATATATCAAGATATTTAAAAGTTCCGAAGCCGCACCAACATAATAGAGATACAGAAACACCGTGGCCCCTTTCTTTGAGATATCTCTGCACTATTGCGAGCTGCAAATGCCACTTCCAGCTTAGCTGTGCAGAAGAAGAACAACAAGAAGAAGAAATATCTCGAAATATGTCCGTCAGGCCACTTCCCTTGAGATAAATCTGCAAATATCTCGGAAACGAAGCGAGCTATGGCAAAATGTTAAGAGACCTTTTTTGTAGAGAATTAAGTTTCCTACTTTTTATGTTCGATGATATTTTTTGATCAGATGCGTAGTTCTCGAGATATATCAAGATATTTAAAAGTTCCGAAGCTGCACCAACATAATAGAGGTACAGAAACACCGTGGCCTCTTTCTTTGAGATAACTCTGCACTATTGCGAGCTGCAAATGCCACTTCGAGCTTAGCTGTGCAGAAGAAGAACAACAAGAAGAAGAAATATCTCGAAATATGTCCGTCAGACCCCTTCCCTTGAGATGAATCTGCAAATATCTCGGAAACGAAGCGAGCTATGGCAAAATGTTAAGAGACCTTTTTTGTAGAGAATAATGTTTCCTACAATTTACGTTCTATGATATTTTTTGATCAGAAGCGGTGTTTTCGAGATATATCGAGATATTTAAAAGTTCCGAAGACGCACCAACATAATAGAGATACAGAACCACCGTGGCCCCTTTCTTTGAGATAACTGTGCGCTAGTGCGAGCCGCAAATGCCACTTCCAGCTTAGCTGTGCAGAAGAAGAACAACAAGAAGAAGAAATATCTCGAAATATGTCCGTCAGGCCCCTTCCCTTGAGATATATCTGCAAATATCTCGGAAACGAAGTGAGCTATGGCAAAATGTTAAGAGACCGTTTTTGTAGAGAATTAAGTTTCCTACTTTTTATGTTCTATGACATTTTTTGATCAGACGCGTAGTTCTCGAGATATATCAAGATATTTAAAAGTTCCGAAGCCGCACCAACATAATAGAGATACAGAAACACCGTGGCCCCTTTCTTTGAGATAACTCTGCACTATTGCGAGCTGCAAATGCCACTTCCAGCTTAGCTGTGCAGAAGAAGAACAACAAGAAGAAGAAATATCTCGAAATATGTCCGTCAGGCCAGTTCCTTTGAGCTGAATCTGCAAATATCTCGGAAACGAAGTGAGCTATGGCAAAATGTTAAGAGACGTTTTTTGTAGAGAATTATGTTTCCTACAATTTATGTTCTATGATATTTTTTGATCAGAAGCGTAGTTTTCGAGATATATCGAGATATTTAAAAGTTCCGAAGACGCACCAACATAATAGAGATACAGAAACACCGTGGCCCCTTTCTTTGAGATAACTGTGCACTAGTGCGAGCCGCAAATGCCACTTCCAGCTTAGCTGTGCAGAAGAAGAACAACAAGAAGAAGAAATATCTCGAAATATGCCCGTCAGGCCCATTCCCTTGAAATATATCTGCAAATATCTCGGAAACGAAGCGAGCTATGGCAAAATGTTAAGAGACCGTTTTTGTAGAGAATTAAGTTTCCTACTTTTTATGTTCTATGATATTTTTTGATCAGACGCGTAGTTCTCGAGATATATCAAGATATTTAAAAGTTCCGAAGCCGCACCAACATAATAGAGATACAGAAACACCGTGGCCCCTTTCGTTGAGATAACCCTGCACTAGTGCGAGCCGCAAATGCCACTTCCAGCTTAGCTGTGCAGAAGAAGAACAACAAGAAGAAGAAATATCTCGAAATATGTCCGTCAGGCCCCTTCCCTTGAGATAAATCTGCAAATATCTCGGAAACGAAGAGAGCTATGGCAAAATGTTAAGAGACCTTATTTGTAGAGAATTATGTTTCCTACAATTTATGTTCTATGATATTTTTTGATCAGAAGCGTAGTTTTCGAGATATATCGAGATATTTAAAAGTTCCGAAGACGCACCAACATAACAGAGATACAGAAACACCGTGGCCCCTTTCTTTGAGATAACTGTGCACTAGTGCGAGCCGCAAATGCCACTTCCAGCTTAGCTGTGCAGAAGAAGAACAACAAGAAGAAGAAATATCTCGAAATATGCCCGTCAGGCCCCTTCCCTTGAAATATATCTGCAAATATCTCGGAAACGAAGCGAGCTATGGCAAAATGTTAAGAGACCGTTTTTGTAGAGAATTAAGTTTCCTACTTTTTATGTTCTATGATATTTTTTGATCAGACGCGTAGTTCTCGAGATATATCAAGATATTTAAAAGTTCCGAAGCCGCACCAACATAATAGAGATACAGAAACACCGTGGCCCCTTTCGTTGAGATAACCCTGCACTAGTGCGAGCCGCAAATGCCACTTCCAGCTTAGCTGTGCAGATGAAGAACAACAAGAAGAAGAAATATCTCGAAATATGTCCGTCAGGCCCCTTCCCTTGAGATAAATCTGCAAATATCTCGGAAACGAAGAGAGCTATGGCAAAATGTTAAGAGACCTTTTTTGTAGAGAATTAAGTTTCCTACTTTTCATGTTCTATGATATTTTTTGATCAGATGCGTAGTTCTCGAGATATATCAAGATATTTAAAAGTTCCGAAGCCGCACCAACATAATAGAGATACAGAAACACCGTGGCCCCTTTCTTTGAGATAACTCTGAACTATTGCGAGCTGCAAATGCCACTTCCAGCTTAGCTGTGCAGAAGAAGAACAACAAGAAGAAGAAATATCTCGAAATATGTCCGCCAGGCCCCTTCCCTTGAGATAAATCTGCAATTATCTCGGAAACGAAGAGAGCTATGGCAAAATGTTAAGAGACCTGTTTTGTAGAGAATTAAGTTTCCTACTTTTCATGTTCTGTGATATTTTTTGATCAGATGCGTAGTTCTCGAGATATATCAAGAGATTTAAAAGTTCCGAAGCCGCACCAACATAATAGAGATACAGAAACACCGTGGCCCCTTTCTTTGAGATAACTCTGCACTGTTGCGAGCTGTAAATGCCACTTCCAGCTTAGCTGTGCAGAAGAAGAACAACAAGAAGAAGAAATATCTCGAAATATGTCCGTCAGGCCAGTTCCTTTGAGCTGAATCTGCAAATATCTCGGAAACGAAGCGAGCTATGGCAAAATGTTAACAGACGTTTTTTGTAGAGAATTATGTTTCCTACAATTTATGTTCTATGATATTTTTTGATCAGAAGCGTAGTTTTCGAGATGTATCGTGATATTTAAAAGTTCCGAAGCCGCACCAACATGATAGAGATACAGAAACAATGTGGCCCCTTTCTTTGAGATAACTCTGCACTAGTGCGAGCCGCAAATGCCACTTCCAGCTTAGCTGTGCAGAAGAAGAACAACAAAAAGAAGAAATATCTCGAAATATGTCCGTCAGGCCCCTTCCCTTGAGATAAATCTGTAAATATCTCGGAAACGAAGCGAGCTATGGCAAAATGTTAACAGACCTTTTTTGTAGAGAATTAAGTTTGCTACTTTTTATGTTCTATGATATTTTTCGATCAGAGGCGTAGTTCTCGAGATATATCAAGATATTTAAAAGTTCCGAAGCCGCACCAACATAATAGAGATACAGAAACACCATGGCCCCTTTCTTTGAGATAACTCTGCACGATTGCGAGCTGGAAATGCCACTTCCAGTTTAGCTGTGCAGAAGAAGAACAACAAGAAGAAGAAATATCTCGAAATATGTCCATCAGGACCCTTCCCTTGAGATAGATCTGCAAATATCTCGGAAACCAAGCGAGCTATGGCAAAATGTTAAGAGACCTTTTTTGTAAAGAATTATGTTTCCTACAATTTATGTTCTATGATATTTTGTGATCAGAAGCGTAGTTTTCGAGATATATCGAGATATTTAAAAGTTCCGAAGCCGCACCAACATAATAGAGATATAGAAACACCGTGGCCCCTTTCTTTGGGATAACTGTGCACTAGTGCGAGCCGCAAATGCCACTTCCAGCTTAGCTGTGCAGAAGAAGAACAACAAGAAGAAGAAATATCTCGAAATATGCCCGTCAGGCCCCTTCCCTTGAAATATATCTGCAAATATCTCGGAAACGAAGCGAGCTATGGCAAAATGTTAAGAGACCGTTTTTGTAGAGAATTAAGTTTCCTACTTTTTATGTTCTATGATATTTTTTGATCAGACGCGTAGTTCTCGAGATATATCTAGATATTTAAAAGTTCCGAAGCCGCACCAACATAATAGAGATACAGAAACACCGTGGCCCCTTTCGTTGAGATAACTCTGCACTAGTGCGAGCCGCAAATGCCACTTCCAGCTTAGCTGTGCAGAAGAAGAACAACAAGAAGAAGAAATATCTCGAAATATGTCCGTCAGGCCCCTTCCCTTGAGATAAATCTGCAAATATCTCGGAAACGAAGAGAGCTATGGCAAAATGTTAAGAGACCTTTTTTGTAGAGAATTAAGTTTCCTACTTTTCATGTTCTATGACATTTTTTGATCAGATGCGTAGTTCTCGAGATATATCAAGATATTTAAAAGTTCCGAAGCCGCACCAACATAATAGAGATACAGAAACACCGTGGCCCCTTTCTTTGAGATAACTCTGAACTATTGCGAGCTGCAAATGCCACTTCCAGCTTAGCTGTGCAGAAGAAGAACAACAAGAAGAAGAAATATCTCGAAATATGTCCGCCAGGCCCCTTCCCTTGAGATAAATCTGCAAATACCTCGGAAACGAAGAGAGCTATGGCAAAATGTTAAGAGACCTGTTTTGTAGAGAATTAAGTTTCCTACTTTTCATGTTCTATGATATTTTTTGATCAGATGCGTAGTTCTCGAGATATATCAAGATATTTAAAAGTTCCGAAGCCGCACCAACATAATAGAGATACAGAAACACCGTGGCCCCTTTCTTTGAGATAACTCTGCACTGTTGCGAGCTGTAAATGCCACTTCCAGCTTAGCTGTGCAGAAGAAGAACAACAAGAAGAAGAAATATCTCGAAATATGTCCGTCAGGCCAGTTCCTTTGAGCTGAATCTGCAAATATCTCGGAAACGAAGCGAGCTATGGCAAAATGTTAAGAGACGTTTTTTGTAGAGAATTATGTTTCCTACAATTTATGTTCTATGATATTTTTTGATCAGAAGCGTAGTTTTCGAGATATATCGAGATATTTAAAAGTTCCGAAGCCGCACCAACATGATAGAGATACAGAAACACCGTGGCCCCTTTCTTTGAGATAACTCTGCACTAGTGCGAGCCGCAAATGCCACTTCCAGCTTAGCTGTGCAGAAGAAGAACAACAAGAAGAAGAAATATCTCGAAATATGTCCGTCACGCCCCTTCCCTTGAGATAAATCTGCAAATATCTCGGAAACGAAGCGAGCTATGGCAAAATGTTTAGAGACCTTTCTTGTAGAGAATTAAGTTTCCTACTTTTTATGTAGTATGATATTTTTTGATCAGATGCGTAGTTCTCGAGATATATCAAGATATTTAAAAGTTCCGAAGCCGCACCAACATAATAGAGATACAGAAACACCGTGGCCCCTTTCTTTGAGATAACTCTGCACTATTGCGCGCTGCAAATGCCACTTCCAGCTTAGCTGTGCAGAAGAAGAACAACAAAAAGAAGAAATATCTCGAAATATGTCCGTCAGGCCCCTTCCCTTGAGATAAATCTGCAAATATCTCGGAAACGAAGCGAGCTATGGCAAAATGTTAAGAGACCTTTTTTGTAGAGAATTAAGTTTCCTACTTTTCATGTTCTATGACATTTTTTGATCAGATGCGTAGTTCTCGAGATATATCAAGATATTTAAAAGTTCCGAAGCCGCACCAACATAATAGAGATACAGAAACACCGTGGCCCCTTTCTTTGAGATAACTCTGAACTATTGCGAGCTTCAAATGCCACTTCCAGCTTAGCTGTGCAGAAGAAGAACAACAAGAAGAAGAAATATCTCGAAATATGTCCGCCAGGCCCCTTCCCTTGAGATAAATCTGCAAATATCTCGGAAACGAAGAGAGCTATGGCAAAATGTTAAGAGACCTGTTTTGTAGAGAATTAAGTTTCCTACTTTTCATGTTCTATGATATTTTTTGATCAGATGCGTAGTTCTCGAGATATATCAAGATATTTAAAAGTTCCGAAGCCGCACCAACATAATAGAGATACAGAAACACCGTGGCCCCTTTCTTTGAGATAACTCTGCACTGTTGCGAGCTGTAAATGCCACTTCCAGCTTAGCTGTGCAGAAGAAGAACAACAAGAAGAAGAAATATCTCGAAATATGTCCGTCAGGCCAGTTCCTTTGAGCTGAATCTGCAAATATCTCGGAAACGAAGCGAGCTATGGCAAAATGTTAAGAGACGTTTTTTGTAGAGAATTATGTTTCCTACAATTTATGTTCTATGATATTTTTTGATCAGAAGCGTAGTTTTCGAGATATATCGAGATATTTAAAAGTTCCGAAGCCGCACCAACATGATAGAGATACAGAAACACCGTGGCCCCTTTCTTTGAGATAACTCTGCACTAGTGCGAGCCGCAAATGCCACTTCCAGCTTAGCTGTGCAGAAGAAGAACAACAAGAAGAAGAAATATCTCGAAATATGTCCGTCACGCCCCTTCCCTTGAGATAAATCTGCAAATATCTCGGAAACGAAGCGAGCTATGGCAAAATGTTTAGAGACCTTTCTTGTAGAGAATTAAGTTTCCTACTTTTTATGTAGTATGATATTTTTTGATCAGATGCGTAGTTCTCGAGATATATCAAGATATTTAAAAGTTCCGAAGCCGCACCAACATAATAGAGATACAGAAACACCGTGGCCCCTTTCTTTGAGATAACTCTGCACTATTGCGCGCTGCAAATGCCACTTCCAGCTTAGCTGTGCAGAAGAAGAACAACAAAAAGAAGAAATATCTCGAAATATGTCCGTCAGGCCCCTTCCCTTGAGATAAATCTGCAAATATCTCGGAAACGAAGCGAGCTATGGCAAAATGTTAAGAGACCTTTTTTGTAGAGAATTAAGTTTCCTACTTTTTATGTTCTATGATATTTTTCGATCAGAGGCGTAGTTCTCGAGATATATCAAGATATTTAAAAGTTCCGAAGCCGCACCAACATAATAGAGATACAGAAACACCATGGCCCCTTTCTTTGAGATAACACTGCACGATTGCGAGCTGGAAATGCCACTTCCAGTTTAGCTGTGCAGAAGAAGAACAACAAGAAGAAGAAATATCTCGAAATATGTCCATCAGGACACTTCCCTTGAGATAAATCTGCAAATATCTCGGAAACGAAGCGAGCTATGGCAAAATGTTAAGAGACCTTTTTTGTAAAGAATTATGTTTCCTACAATTTATGTTCTATGATATTTTTTGATCAGAAGCGTAGTTTTCGAGATATATCGAGATATTTAAAAGTTCCGAAGCCGCACCAACATAATAGAGATACAGAAACACCGTGGCCCCTTTCTTTGGGATAACTCTGCACTATTGCGAGCTGCAAATGCCACTTCCAGCTTAGCTGTGCAGAAGAAGAACAACAAGAAGAAGAAATATCTCGAAATATGTCCGTCAGGCCACTTCCCTTGAGATAAATCTGCAAATATCTCGGAAACGAAGCGAGCTATGGCAAAATGTTAAGAGACCTTTTTTGTAGAGAATTAAGTTTCCTACTTTTTATGTTCGATGATATTTTTTGATCAGATGCGTAGTTCTCGAGATATATCAAGATATTTAAAAGTTCCGAAGCTGCACCAACATAATAGAGGTACAGAAACACCGTGGCCTCTTTCTTTGAGATAACTCTGCACTATTGCGAGCTGCAAATGCCACTTCGAGCTTAGCTGTGCAGAAGAAGAACAACAAGAAGAAGAAACATCTCGAAATATGTCCGTCAGACCCCTTCCCTTGAGATGAATCTGCAAATATCTCGGAAACGAAGCGAGCTATGGCAAAATGTTAAGAGACCTTTTTTGTAGAGAATTATGTTTCTTACTTTTTATGTTCTATGATATTTTTTGATCAGACGCGTAGTTCTCGAGATATATCAAGATATTTAAAAGTTCCGAAGCCGCACCAACATAATAGAGATACAGAAACACCGTGGCCCCTTTCTTTGAGATATCTCTGCACTATTGCGAGCTGCAAATGCCACTTCCAGCTTAGCTGTGCAGAAGAAGAACAACAAGAAGAAGAAATATCTCGAAATATGTCCGTCAGGCCACTTCCCTTGAGATAAATCTGCAAATATCTCGGAAACGAAGCGAGCTATGGCAAAATGTTAAGAGACCTTTTTTGTAGAGAATTAAGTTTCCTACTTTTTATGTTCTATGATATTTTTCGATCAGAGGCGTAGTTCTCGAGATATATCAAGATATTTAAAAGTTCCGAAGCCGCACCAACATAATAGAGATACAGAAACACCATGGCCCCTTTCTTTGAGATAACACTGCACGATTGCGAGCTGGAAATGCCACTTCCAGTTTAGCTGTGCAGAAGAAGAACAACAAGAAGAAGAAATATCTCGAAATATGTCCGTCAGGCCACTTCCCTTGAGATAAATCTGCAAATATCTCGGAAACGAAGCGAGCTATGGCAAAATGTTAAGAGACCTTTTTCGTAGAGAATTAAGTTTCCTACTTTTTATGTTCGATGATATTTTTTGATCAGATGCGTAGTTCTCGAGATATATCAAGATATTTAAAAGTTCCGAAGCTGCACCAACATAATAGAGGTACAGAAACACCGTGGCCTCTTTCTTTGAGATAACTCTGCACTATTGCGAGCTGCAAATGCCACTTCGAGCTTAGCTGTGCAGAAGAAGAACAACAAGAAGAAGAAATATCTCGAAATATGTCCGTCAGACCCCTTCCCTTGAGATGAATCTGCAAATATCTCGGAAACGAAGCGAGCTATGGCAAAATGATAAGAGACCTTTTTTGTAGAGAATAATGTTTCCTACAATTTACGTTCTATGATATTTTTTGATCAGAAGCGGTGTTTTCGAGATATATCGAGATATTTAAAAGTTCCGAAGACGCACCAACATAATAGAGATACAGAAACACCGTGGCCCCTTTCTTTGAGATAACTGTGCGCTAGTGCGAGCCGCAAATGCCACTTCCAGCTTAGCTGTGCAGAAGAAGAACAACAAGAAGAAGAAATATCTCGAAATATGTCCGTCAGGCCCCTTCCCTTGAGATATATCTGCAAATATCTCGGAAACGAAGTGAGCTATGGCAAAATGTTAAGAGACCGTTTTTGTAGAGAATTAAGTTTCCTACTTTTTATGTTCTATGACATTTTTTGATCAGACGCGTAGTTCTCGAGATATATCAAGATATTTAAAAGTTCCGAAGCCGCACCAACATAATAGAGATACAGAAACACCGTGGCCCCTTTCTTTGAGATAACTCTGCACTATTGCGAGCTGCAAATGCCACTTCCAGCTTAGCTGTGCAGAAGAAGAACAACAAGAAGAAGAAATATCTCGAAATATGTCCGTCAGGCCACTTCCCTTGAGATAAATCTGCAAATATCTCGGAAACGAAGCGAGCTATGGCAAAATGTTAAGAGACCTTTTTTGTAGAGAATTAAGTTTCCTACTTTTTATGTTCGATGATATTTTTTGATCAGATGCGTAGTTCTCGAGATATATCAAGATATTTAAAAGTTCCGAAGCTGCACCAACATAATAGAGGTACAGAAACACCGTGGCCTCTTTCTTTGAGATAACTCTGCACTATTGCGAGCTGCAAATGCCACTTCGAGCTTAGCTGTGCAGAAGAAGAACAACAAGAAGAAGAAACATCTCGAAATATGTCCGTCAGACCCCTTCCCTTGAGATGAATCTGCAAATATCTCGGAAACGAAGGGAGCTATGGCAAAATGTTAAGAGACCTTTTTTGTAGAGAATTATGTTTCTTACTTTTTATGTTCTATGATATTTTTTGATCAGACGCGTAGTTCTCGAGATATATCAAGATATTTAAAAGTTCCGAAGCCGCACCAACATAATAGAGATACAGAAACACCGTGGCCCCTTTCTTTGAGATATCTCTGCACTATTGCGAGCTGCAAATGCCACTTCCAGCTTAGCTGTGCAGAAGAAGAACAACAAGAAGAAGAAATATCTCGAAATATGTCCGTCAGGCCACTTCCCTTGAGATAAATCTGCAAATATCTCGGAAACGAAGCGAGCTATGGCAAAATGTTAAGAGACCTTTTTCGTAGAGAATTAAGTTTCCTACTTTTTATGTTCGATGATATTTTTTGATCAGATGCGTAGTTCTCGAGATATATCAAGATATTTAAAAGTTCCGAAGCTGCACCAACATAATAGAGGTACAGAAACACCGTGGCCTCTTTCTTTGAGATAACTCTGCACTATTGCGAGCTGCAAATGCCACTTC
The DNA here is from genome assembly GCF_051020975.1 of Osmia lignaria lignaria. NCBI lineage: Eukaryota > Metazoa > Arthropoda > Insecta > Hymenoptera > Megachilidae > Osmia > Osmia lignaria. Next base: position 4,486,285 of record NW_027478162.1, on the reverse strand, counting down.
GAGCTTAGCTGTGCAGAAGAAGAACAACAAGAAGAAGAAATATCTCGAAATATGTCCGTCAGACCCCTTCCCTTGAGATGAATCTGCAAATATCTCGGAAACGAAGCGAGCTATGGCAAAATGTTAAGAGACCTTTTTTGTAGAGAATAATGTTTCCTACAATTTACGTTCTATGATATTTTTTGATCAAAAGCGGTGTTTTCGAGATATATCGAGATATTTAAAAGTTCCGAAGACGCACCAACATAATAGAGATACAGAAACACCGTGGCCCCTTTCTTTGAGATAACTGTGCGCTAGTGCGAGCCGCAAATGCCACTTCCAGCTTAGCTGTGCAGAAGAAGAACAACAAGAAGAAGAAATATCTCGAAATATGTCCGTCAGGCCCCTTCCCTTGAGATATATCTGCAAATATCTCGGAAACGAAGTGAGCTATGGCAAAATGTTAAGAGACCGTTTTTGTAGAGAATTAAGTTTCCTACTTTTTATGTTCTATGACATTTTTTGATCAGACGCGTAGTTCTCGAGATATATCAAGATATTTAAAAGTTCCGAAGCCGCACCAACATAATAGAGATACAGAAACACCGTGGCCCCTTTCTTTGAGATAACTCTGCACTATTGCGAGCTGCAAATGCCACTTCCAGCTTAGCTGTGCAGAAGAAGAACAACAAGAAGAAGAAATATCTCGAAATATGTCCGTCAGGCCAGTTCCTTTGAGCTGAATCTGCAAATATCTCGGAAACGAAGCGAGCTATGGCAAAATGTTAAGAGACGTTTTTTGTAGAGAATTATGTTTCCTACAATTTATGTTCTATGATATTTTTTGATCAGAAGCGTAGTTTTCGAGATATATCGAGATATTTAAAAGTTCCGAAGACGCACCAACATAATAGAGATACAGAAACACCGTGGCCCCTTTCTTTGAGATAACTGTGCACTAGTGCGAGCCGCAAATGCCACTTCCAGCTTAGCTGTGCAGAAGAAGAACAACAAGAAGAAGAAATATCTCGAAATATGCCCGTCAGGCCCATTCCCTTGAAATATATCTGGAAATATCTCGGAAACGAAGCGAGCTATGGCAAAATGTTAAGAGACCGTTTTTGTAGAGAATTAAGTTTCCTACTTTTTATGTTCTATGATATTTTTTGATCAGACGCGTAGTTCTCGAGATATATCAAGATATTTAAAAGTTCCGAAGCCGCACCAACATAATAGAGATACAGAAACACCGTGGCCCCTTTCGTTGAGATAACCCTGCACTAGTGCGAGCCGCAAATGCCACTTCCAGCTTAGCTGTGCAGAAGAAGAACAACAAGAAGAAGAAATATCTCGAAATATGTCCGTCAGGCCCCTTCCCTTGACATAAATCTGCAAATATCTCGGAAACGAAGAGAGCTATGGCAAAATGTTAAGAGACCTTATTTGTAGAGAATTATGTTTCCTACAATTTATGTTCTATGATATTTTTTGATCAGAAGCGTAGTTCTCGAGATATATCAAGATATTTAAAAGTTCCGAAGCCGCACCAACATAATAGAGATACAGAAACACCGTGGCCCCTTTCGTTGAGATAACCCTGCACTAGTGCGAGCCGCAAATGCCACTTCCAGCTTAGCTGTGCAGAAGAAGAACAACAAGAAGAAGAAATATCTCGAAATATGTCCGTCAGGCCCCTTCCCTTGAGATAAATCTGCAAATATCTCGGAAACGAAGAGAGCTATGGCAAAATGTTAAGAGACCTTTTTTGTAGAGAATTAAGTTTCCTACTTTTCATGTTCTATGATATTTTTTGATCAGATGCGTAGTTCTCGAGATATATCAAGATATTTAAAAGTTCCGAAGCCGCACCAACATAATAGAGATACAGAAACACCGTGGCCCCTTTCTTTGAGATAACTCTGAACTATTGCGAGCTGCAAATGCCACTTCCAGCTTAGCTGTGCAGAAGAAGAACAACAAGAAGAAGAAATATCTCGAAATATGTCCGTCAGGACCCTTCCCTTGAGATAAATATGCAAATATCTCGGAAACGAAGCGAGCTATGGCAAAATGTTAAGAGACCTTTTTTGTAGAGAATTAAGTTTCCTACTTTTTATGTTCTATGATATTTTTTGATCAGATGCGTAGTTCTCGAGATATATCAAGATATTTAAAAGTTCCGAAGCCGCACCAACATAATAGAGATACAGAAACACCGTGGCCCCTTTCTTTGAGATAACTCTGCACTATTGCGAGCTGTAAATGCCACTTCCAGCTTAGCTGTGCAGAAGAAGAACAACAAGAAGAAGAAATATCTCGAAATATGTCCGTCAGGCCCCTTCCCTTGAGATATATCTGCAAATATCTCGGAAACGAAGCGAGCTATGGCAAAATGTTAAGAGACCTTTTTTGTAGAGAATTATGTTTCCTACAATTTATGTTCTATGATATTTTTTGATCAGAAGCGTAGTTCTCGAGATATATCAAGATATTTAAAAGTTCCGAAGCCGCACCAACATAATAGAGATACAGAAACACCGTGGCCCCTTTCGTTGAGATAACCCTGCACTAGTGCGAGCCGCAAATGCCACTTCCAGCTTAGCTGTGCAGAAGAAGAACAACAAGAAGAAGAAATATCTCGAAATATGTCCGTCAGGCCCCTTCCCTTGAGATAAATCTGCAAATATCTCGGAAACGAAGAGAGCTATGGCAAAATGTTAAGAGACCTTTTTTGTAGAGAATTAAGTTTCCTACTTTTCATGTTCTATGATATTTTTTGATCAGATGCGTAGTTCTCGAGATATATCAAGATATTTAAAAGTTCCGAAGCCGCACCAACATAATAGAGATACAGAAACACCGTGGCCCCTTTCTTTGAGATAACTCTGAACTATTGCGAGCTGCAAATGCCACTTCCAGCTTAGCTGTGCAGAAGAAGAACAACAAGAAGAAGAAATATCTCGAAATATGTCCGTCAGGACCCTTCCCTTGAGATAAATATGCAAATATCTCGGAAACGAAGCTAGCTATGGCAAAATGTTAAGAGACCTTTTTTGTAGAGAATTAAGTTTCCTACTTTTTATGTTCTATGATATTTTTTGATCAGATGCGTAGTTCTCGAGATATATCAAGATATTTAAAAGTTCCGAAGCCGCACCAACATAATAGAGATACAGAAACACCATGGCCCCTTTCTTTGAGATAACACTGCACGATTGCGAGCTGGAAATGCCACTTCCAGTTTAGCTGTGCAGAAGAAGAACAACAAGAAGAAGAAATATCTCGAAATATGTCCATCAGGACCCTTCCCTTGAGATAAATCTGCAAATATCTCGGAAACGAAGCGAGCTATGGCAAAATGTTAAGAGACCTTTTTTGTAAAGAATTATGTTTCCTACAATTTATTTTCTATGATATTTTTTGATCAGAAGCGTAGTTTTCGAGATATATCGAGATATTTAAAAGTTCCGAAGCCGCACCAACATAATAGAGATACAGAAACACCGTGGCCCCTTTCTTTGGGATAACTCTGCACTATTGCGAGCTGCAAATGCCACTTCCAGCTTAGCTGTGCAGAAGAAGAACAACAAGAAGAAGAAATATCTCGAAATATGTCCGTCAGGCCACTTCCCTTGAGATAAATCTGCAAATATCTCGGAAACGAAGCGAGCTATGGCAAAATGTTAAGAGACCTTTTTTGTAGAGAATTAAGTTTCCTACTTTTTATGTTCGATGATATTTTTTGATCAGATGCGTAGTTCTCGAGATATATCAAGATATTTAAAAGTTCCGAAGCTGCACCAACATAATAGAGGTACAGAAACACCGTGGCCTCTTTCTTTGAGATAACTCTGCACTATTGCGAGCTGCAAATGCCACTTCGAGCTTAGCTGTGCAGAAGAAGAACAACAAGAAGAAGAAACATCTCGAAATATGTCCGTCAGACCCCTTCCCTTGAGATGAATCTGCAAATATCTCGGAAACGAAGCGAGCTATGGCAAAATGTTAAGAGACCTTTTTTGTAGAGAATTATGTTTCTTACTTTTTATGTTCTATGATATTTTTTGATCAGACGCGTAGTTCTCGAGATATATCAAGATATTTAAAAGTTCCGAAGCCGCACCAACATAATAGAGATACAGAAACACCGTGGCCCCTTTCTTTGAGATATCTCTGCACTATTGCGAGCTGCAAATGCCACTTCCAGCTTAGCTGTGCAGAAGAAGAACAACAAGAAGAAGAAATATCTCGAAATATGTCCGTCAGGCCACTTCCCTTGAGATAAATCTGCAAATATCTCGGAAACGAAGCGAGCTATGGCAAAATGTTAAGAGACCTTTTTCGTAGAGAATTAAGTTTCCTACTTTTTATGTTCGATGATATTTTTTGATCAGATGCGTAGTTCTCGAGATATATCAAGATATTTAAAAGTTCCGAAGCTGCACCAACATAATAGAGGTACAGAAACACCGTGGCCTCTTTCTTTGAGATAACTCTGCACTATTGCGAGCTGCAAATGCCACTTCGAGCTTAGCTGTGCAGAAGAAGAACAACAAGAAGAAGAAATATCTCGAAATATGTCCGTCAGACCCCTTCCCTTGAGATGAATCTGCAAATATCTCGGAAACGAAGCGAGCTATGGCAAAATGTTAAGAGACCTTTTTTGTAGAGAATAATGTTTCCTACAATTTACGTTCTATGATATTTTTTGATCAAAAGCGGTGTTTTCGAGATATATCGAGATATTTAAAAGTTCCGAAGACGCACCAACATAATAGAGATACAGAAACACCGTGGCCCCTTTCTTTGAGATAACTGTGCGCTAGTGCGAGCCGCAAATGCCACTTCCAGCTTAGCTGTGCAGAAGAAGAACAACAAGAAGAAGAAATATCTCGAAATATGTCCGTCAGGCCCCTTCCCTTGAGATATATCTGCAAATATCTCGGAAACGAAGTGAGCTATGGCAAAATGTTAAGAGACCGTTTTTGTAGAGAATTAAGTTTCCTACTTTTTATGTTCTATGACATTTTTTGATCAGACGCGTAGTTCTCGAGATATATCAAGATATTTAAAAGTTCCGAAGCCGCACCAACATAATAGAGATACAGAAACACCGTGGCCCCTTTCTTTGAGATAACTCTGCACTATTGCGAGCTGCAAATGCCACTTCCAGCTTAGCTGTGCAGAAGAAGAACAACAAGAAGAAGAAATATCTCGAAATATGTCCGTCAGGCCAGTTCCTTTGAGCTGAATCTGCAAATATCTCGGAAACGAAGCGAGCTATGGCAAAATGTTAAGAGACGTTTTTTGTAGAGAATTATGTTTCCTACAATTTATGTTCTATGATATTTTTTGATCAGAAGCGTAGTTTTCGAGATATATCGAGATATTTAAAAGTTCCGAAGACGCACCAACATAATAGAGATACAGAAACACCGTGGCCCCTTTCTTTGAGATAACTGTGCACTAGTGCGAGCCGCAAATGCCACTTCCAGCTTTGCTGTGCAGAAGAAGAACAACAAGAAGAAGAAATATCTCGAAATATGCCCGTCAGGCCCATTCCCTTGAAATATATCTGGAAATATCTCGGAAACGAAGCGAGCTATGGCAAAATGTTAAGAGACCATTTTTGTAGAGAATTAAGTTTCCTACTTTTTATGTTCTATGATATTTTTTGATCAGACGCGTAGTTCTCGAGATATATCAAGATATTTAAAAGTTCCGAAGCCGCACCAACATAATAGAGATACAGAAACACCGTGGCCCCTTTCGTTGAGATAACCCTGCACTAGTGCGAGCCGCAAATGCCACTTCCAGCTTAGCTGTGCAGAAGAAGAACAACAAGAAGAAGAAATATCTCGAAATATGTCCGTCAGGCCCCTTCCCTTGACATAAATCTGCAAATATCTCGGAAACGAAGAGAGCTATGGCAAAATGTTAAGAGACCTTATTTGTAGAGAATTATGTTTCCTACAATTTATGTTCTATGATATTTTTTGATCAGAAGCGTAGTTCTCGAGATATATCAAGATATTTAAAAGTTCCGAAGCCGCACCAACATATAAGAGATACAGAAACACCGTGGCCCCTTTCGTTGAGATAACCCTGCACTAGTGCGAGCCGCAAATGCCACTTCCAGCTTAGCTGTGCAGAAGAAGAACAACAAGAAGAAGAAATATCTCGAAATATGTCCGTCAGGCCCCTTCCCTTGAGATAAATCTGCAAATATCTCGGAAACGAAGAGAGCTATGGCAAAATGTTAAGAGACCTTTTTTGTAGAGAATTAAGTTTCCTACTTTTCATGTTCTATGATATTTTTTGATCAGATGCGTAGTTCTCGAGATATATCAAGATATTTAAAAGTTCCGAAGCCGCACCAACATAATAGAGATACAGAAACACCGTGGCCCCTTTCTTTGAGATAACTCTGAACTATTGCGAGCTGCAAATGCCACTTCCAGCTTAGCTGTGCAGAAGAAGAACAACAAGAAGAAGAAATATCTCGAAATATGTCCGTCAGGACCCTTCCCTTGAGATAAATATGCAAATATCTCGGAAACGAAGCGAGCTATGGCAAAATGTTAAGAGACCTTTTTTGTAGAGAATTAAGTTTCCTACTTTTTATGTTCTATGATATTTTTTGATCAGATGCGTAGTTCTCGAGATATATCAAGATATTTAAAAGTTCCGAAGCCGCACCAACATAATAGAGATACAGAAACACCGTGGCCCCTTTCTTTGAGATAACTCTGCACTATTGCGAGCTGTAAATGCCACTTCCAGCTTAGCTGTGCAGAAGAAGAACAACAAGAAGAAGAAATATCTCGAAATATGTCCGTCAGGCCCCTTCCCTTGAGATATATCTGCAAATATCTCGGAAACGAAGCGAGCTATGGCAAAACGTTAAGAGACCTTTTTTGTAGAGAATTATGTTTCCTACAATTTATGTTCTATGATATTTTTTGATCAGAAGCGTAGTTTTCGAGATATATCGAGATATTTAAAAGTTCCGAAGCCGCACCAACATAATAGAGATACAGAAACACCGTGGCCCCTTTCTTTGAGATAACTCTGCACTAGTGCGAGCCGCAAATGCCACTTCCAGCTTAGCTGTGCAGAAGAAGAACAACAAGAAGAAGAAATATCTCGAAATATGTCCGTCAGGCCCCTTCCCTTGAGATAAATATGCAAATATCTCGGAAACGAAGCGAGCTATGGCAAAATGTTAAGAGACCTTTTTTGTAGAGAATTAAGTTTCCTACTTTTTATGTTCTATGATATTTTTTGAGCAGATGCGTAGTTCTCGAGATATATCAAGATATTTAAAAGTTCCGAAGCCGCACCAACATAATAGAGATACAGAAACACCGTGGCCCCTTTCTTTGAGATAACTCTGCACTAGTGCGAGCTGCAAATGCCACTTCCAGCTTAGCTGTGCAGAGGAAGAACAACAAGAAGAAGAAATATCTCGAAATATGTCCGTCAGGCCAGTTCCTTTGAGCTGAATCTGCAAATATCTCGGAAACGAAGCGAGCTATGGCAAAATGTTAACAGACGTTTTTTGTAGAGAATTATGTTTCCTACAATTTATGTTCTATGATATTTTTTGATCAGAAGCGTAGTTTTCGAGATATATCGAGATATTTAAAAGTTCCGAAGCCGCACCAACATAATAGAGATACAGAAACACCGTGGCCCCTTTCCTTGAGACAACTCTGCACTATTGCGAGCTGCAAATGCCACTTCCAGCTTAGCTGTGCAGAAGAAGAACAACAAGAAGAAGAAATATCTCGAAATATGTCCGTCAGGCCCCTTCCCTTGAGATAAATCTGCAAATATCTCGGAAACGAAGAGAGCTATGGCAAAATGTTAAGAGACCTTTTTTGTAGAGAATTAAGTTTCCTACAATTTATGTTCTATGATGTTTTTTGATCAGAAGCGTAGTTTTCGAGATATATCGAGATATTTAAAAGTTCCGAAGCCGCACCAACATAATAGAGATACAGAAACACCGTGGCCCCTTTCCTTGGGATAACTGTGCACTAGTGCGAGCCGCAAATGCCACTTCCAGCTTAGCTATGCAGAAGAAGAACAACAAGAAGAAGAAATATCTCGAAATATGCCCGTCAGGCCCCTTCCCTTGAGATATATCTGCAAATATCTCGGAAACGAAGCGAGCTATGGCAAAATGTTAAGAGACCGTTTTTGTAGAGAATTAAGTTTCCTACTTTTTATGTTCTATGATATTTTTTGATCAGACGCGTAGTTCTCGAGATATATCTAGATATTTAAAAGTTCCGAAGCCGCACCAACATAATAGAGATACAGAAACACCGTGGCCCCTTTCGTTGAGATAACTCTGCACTAGTGCGAGCCGCAAATGCCACTTCCAGCTTAGCTGTGCAGAAGAAGAACAACAAGAAGAAGAAATATCTCGAAATATGTCCGTCAGGCCCCTTCCCTTGAGATAAATCTGCAAATATCTCGGAAACGAAGAGAGCTATGGCAAAATGTTAAGAGACCTTTTTTGTAGAGAATTAAGTTTCCTACTTTTCATGTTCTATGACATTTTTTGATCAGATGCGTAGTTCTCGAGATATATCAAGATATTTAAAAGTTCCGAAGCCGCACCAACATAATAGAGATACAGAAACACCGTGGCCCCTTTCTTTGAGATAACTCTGAACTATTGCGAGCTGCAAATGCCACTTCCAGCTTAGCTGTGCAGAAGAAGAACAACAAGAAGAAGAAATATCTCGAAATATGTCCGCCAGGCCCCTTCCCTTGAGATAAATCTGCAAATATCTCGGAAACCAAGAGAGCTATGGCAAAATGTTAAGAGACCTGTTTTGTAGAGAATTAAGTTTCCTACTTTTCATGTTCTATGATATTTTTTGATCAGATGCGTAGTTCTCGAGATATATCAAGATATTTAAAAGTTCCGAAGCCGCACCAACATAATAGAGATACAGAAACACCGTGGCCCCTTTCTTTGAGATAACTCTGCACTGTTGCGAGCTGTAAATGCCACTTCCAGCTTAGCTGTGCAGAAGAAGAACAACAAGAAGAAGAAATATCTCGAAATATGTCCGTCAGGCCAGTTCCTTTGAGCTGAATCTGCAAATATCTCGGAAACGAAGCGAGCTATGGCAAAATGTTAAGAGACGTTTTTTGTAGAGAATTATGTTTCCTACAATTTATGTTCTATGATATTTTTTGATCAGAAGCGTAGTTTTCGAGATATATCGAGATATTTAAAAGATCCGAAGCCGCACCAACATGATAGAGATACTGAAACACCGTGGCCCCTTTCTTTGAGATAACTCTGCACTAGTGCGAGCCGCCAATGCCACTTCCAGCTTAGCTGTGCAGAAGAAGAACAACAAGAAGAAGAAATATCTCGAAATATGTCCGTCACGCCCCTTCCCTTGAGATAAATCTGCAAATATCTCGGAAACGAAGCGAGCTATGGCAAAATGTTTAGAGACCTTTCTTGTAGAGAATTAAGTTTCCTACTTTTTATGTAGTATGATATTTTTTGATCAGATGCGTAGTTCTCGAGATATATCAAGATATTTAAAAGTTCCGAAGCCGCACCAACATAATAGAGATACAGAAACACCGTGGCCCCTTTCTTTGAGATAACTCTGCACTATTGCGCGCTGCAAATGCCACTTCCAGCTTAGCTGTGCAGAAGAAGAACAACAAAAAGAAGAAATATCTCGAAATATGTCCGTCAGGCCCCTTCCCTTGAGATAAATCTGCAAATATCTCGGAAACGAAGCGAGCTATGGCAAAATGTTAAGAGACCTTTTTTGTAGAGAATTAAGTTTCCTACTTTTTATGTTCTATGATATTTTTTGATCAGAAGCGTAGTTCTCGAGATATATCGAGATATTTAAAAGTTCCGAAGCCGCACCAACATAATAGAGATACAGAAACACCGTGGCCCCTTTCTTTGAGATAACTCTGCACTAGTGCGAGCCGCAAATGCCACTTCCAGCTTAGCTGTGCAGAAGAAGAACAACAAGAAGAAGAAATATCTCGAAATATGTCCGTCAGGCCCCTTCCCATGAGATAAATATGCAAATATCTCGGAAACGAAGCGAGCTATGGCAAAATGTTAAGAGACCTTTTTTGTAGAGAATTAAGTTTCCTACTTTTTATGTTCTATGATATTTTTTGATCAGATGCGTAGTTCTCGAGATATATCAAGATATTTAAAAGTTCCGAAGCCGCACCAACATAATAGAGATACAGAAACACCGTGGCCCCTTTCTTTGAGATAACTCTGCACTATTGCGAGCTGCAAATGCCACTTCCAGCTTAGCTGTGCAGAGGAAGAACAACAAGAAGAAGAAATATCTCGAAATATGTCCGTCAGGCCCCTTCCCTTGAGATATATCTGCAAATATCTCGGAAACGAAGCGAGCTATGGCAAAATGTTAAGAGACCTTTTTTGTAGAGAATTATGTTTCCTACAATTTATGTTCTATGATATTTTTTGATCAGAAGCGTAGTTTTCGAGATATATCGAGATATTTAAAAGTTCCGAAGCCGCACCAACATAATAGAGGTACAGAAACACCGTGGCCCCTTTCTTTGGGATAACTCTGCACTATTGCGAGCTGCAAATGCCACTTCCAGCTTAGCTGTGCAGAAGAAGAACAACAAGAAGAAGAAATATCTCGAAATATGTCCGTCAGGCCCCTTCCCTTGAGATAAATATGCAAATATCTCGGAAACGAAGCGAGCTATGGCAAAATGTTAAGAGACCTTTTTTGTAGAGAATTAAGTTTCCTACTTTTTATGTTCTATGATATTTTTTGATCAGATGCGTAGTTCTCGAGATATATCAAGATATTTAAAAGTTCCGAAGCCGCACCAACATAATAGAGATACAGAAACACCGTGGCCCCTTTCTTTGAGATAACTCTGCACTATTGCGAGCTGCCAATGCCACTTCCAGCTTAGCTGTGCAGAGGAAGAACAACAAGAAGAAGAAATATCCCGAAATATGTCCGTCAGGCCACTTCCCTTGAGATAAATCTGCAAATATCTCGGAAACGAAGCGAGCTATGGCAAAATGTTAAGAGACCTTTTTTGTAGAGAATTAAGTTTCCTACTTTTTATGTTCGATGATATTTTTTGATCAGATGCGTAGTTCTCGAGATATATCAAGATATTTAAAAGTTCCGAAGCTGCACCAACATAATAGAGGTACAGAAACACCGTGGCCTCTTTCTTTGAGATAACTCTGCACTATTGCGAGCTGCAAATGCCACTTCGAGCTTAGCTGTGCAGAAGAAGAACAACAAGAAGAAGAAACATCTCGAAATATGTCCGTCAGACCCCTTGCCTTGAGATGAATCTGCAAATATCTCGGAAACGAAGCGAGCTATGGCAAAATGTTAAGAGACCTTTTTTGTAGAGAATAATGTTTCCTACAATTTACGTTCTATGATATTTTTTGATCAGAAGCGTAGTTCTCGAGATATATGAAGATATTTAAAAGTTCCGAAGCCGCACCAACATAATAGAGATACAGAAACACCGTGGCCCCTTTCTTTGAGATAACTCTGCACTAGTGCGAGCCGCAAATGCCACTTCCAGCTTAGCTGTGCAGAAGAAGAACAACAAGAAGAAGAAATATCTCGAAATATGTCCGTCAGGCCCCTTCCCTTGAGATAAATATGCAAATATCTCGGAAACGAAGCGAGCTATGGCAAAATGTTAAGAGACCTTTTTTGTAGAGAATTAAGTTTCCTACCTTTTATGTTCTATGATATTTTTTGATCAGATGCGTAATTCTCGAGATATATCAAGATATTTAAAAGTTCCGAAGCCGCACCAAAATAATAGAGATAAAGAAACACCGTGGCCCCTTTCTTTGAGATAACTCTGCACTATTGCGCGCTGCAAATGCCACTTCCAGCTTAGCTGTGCAGAAGAAGAACAACAAAAAGAAGAAATATCTCGAAATATGTCCGTCAGGCCCCTTCCCTTGAGATATATCTGCAAATATCTCGGAAACGAAGCGAGCTATGGCAAAATGTTAAGAGACCTTTTTTGTAGAGAATTATGTTTCCTACAATTTATGTTCTATGATATTTTTTGATCAGAAGCGTAGTTTTCGAGATATATCGAGATATTTAAAAGTTCCAAAGCCGCACCAACATAATAGAGATACAGAAACACCGTGGCCCCTTTCTTTGAGATAACTCTGCACTAGTGCGAGCCGCAAATGCCACTTCCAGCTTAGCTGTGCAGAAGAAGAACAACAAGAAGAAGAAATATCTCGAAATATGTCCGTCAGGCCCCTTCCCTTGAGAAAAATATGCAAATATCTCGGAAACGAAGCGAGCTATGGCAAAATGTTAAGAGACCTTTTTTGTAGAGAATTAAGTTTCCTACTTTTTATGTTCTATGATATTTTTTGATCAGATGCGTAGTTCTCGAGATATATCAAGATATTTAAAAGTTCCGAAGCCGCACCAACATAATAGAGATACAGAAACACCGTGGCCCCTTTCTTTGAGATAACTCTGCACTATTGCGAGCTGCAAATGCCACTTCCAGCTTAGCTGTGCAGAGGAAGAACAACAAGAAGAAGTAATATCTCGAAATATGTCCGTCAGGCCACTTCCCTTGAGATAAATCTGCAAATATCTCGGAAACGAAGCGAGCTATGGCAAAATGTTAAGAGACCTTTTTTGTAGAGAATTAAGTTTCCTACTTTTCATGTTCGATGATATTTTTTGATCAGATGCGTAGTTCTCGAGATATATCAAGATATTTAAAAGTTCCGAAGCTGCACCAACATAATGGAGGTACAGAAACACCGTGGCCTCTTTCTTTGAGATAACTCTGCACTATCGCGAGCCGCAAATGCCACTTCCAGCTTAGCTGTGCAGAAGAAGAACAACAAGAAGAAGAAATATCTCGAAATATGTCCGTCAGGCCCCTTCCCTTGAGATAAATATGCAAATATCTCGGAAACGAAGCGAGCTATGGCAAAATGTTAAGAGACCGTTGTTGTAGAGAATTAAGTTTGCTACTTTTTATGTTCTATGATATTTTTTGATCAGACGCGTAGTTCTCGAGATATATCAAGATATTTAAAAGTTCCGATGCCGCACCAACATAATAGAGATACAGAAACACCGTGGCCCCTTTCTTTGAGATAACTCTGCACTATTGCGAGCTGCAAATGCCACTTCCAGCTTAGCTGTGCAGAAGAAGAACAACAAGAAGAAGAAATATCTCGAAATATGTCCGTCAGGCCCCTTCCCTTGAGATAAATCTGCAAATATCTCGGAAACGAAGAGAGCTATGGCAAAATGTTAAGAGACCTTTTTTGTAGAGAATTATGTTTCCTACAATTTATGTTCTATGATATTTTTTGATCAGAAGCGTAGTTTTCGAGATATATCGAGATATTTAAAAGTTCCGAAGCCGCACCAACGTAATAGAGATACAGAAACACCGTGGCCCCTTTCTGTGAGATAACTCTGCAATATTGCGAGCTGCAAATGCCACTTCCAGCTTAGCTGTGCAGAGGAAGAACAACAAGAAGAAGAAATATCTCGAGATATGTCCGTCAGGCCAGTTCCTTTGAGCTGAATCTGCAAATATCTCGGAAACGAAGCGAGCTATGGCAAAATGTTAAGAGACCTTTTTTGTAGAGAATTAAGTTTCCCACTTTTTATGTACTATGATATTTTTTGATCAGAAGCGTAGTTTTCGAGATATATCGAGATATTTGAAAGTTCCGAAGCCGCACCAACATAATAGAGATAAAGAAACACCGTGGCCCCTTTCTTTGAGATAACTCTGCACTATTGCGCGCTGCAAATGCCACTTCCAGCTTAGCTGTGCAGAAGAAGAACAACAAAAAGAAGAAATATCTCGAAATATGTCCGTCAGGCCCCTTCCCTTGAGATAAATCTGCAAATATCTCGGAAACGAAGCGAGCTATGGCAAAATGTTAAGAGACCTTTTTTGTAGAGAATTATGTTTCCTACAATTTATGTTCTATGATATTTTTTGATCAGAAGCGTAGTTTTCGAGATATATCGAGATATTTAAAAGTTCCGAAGCCGCACCAACATAATAGAGATACAGAAACACCGTGGCCCCTTTCTTTGAGATAACTCTGCACTATTGCCAGCTGGAAATGCCACTTCCAGTTTAGCTGTGCAGAAGAAGAACAACAAGAAGAAGAAATATCTCGAAATATGTCCGTTAGGCCCCTTCCCTTGAGATAAATCTGCAAATATCTCGGAAACGAAGCGAGCTATGGCAAAATGTTAAGAGACCTTTTTTGTAGAGAATTAAGTTTCCTACTTTTTATGTTCTATGATATTTTTTGATCAGAAGCGTAGTTCTCGAGATATATCGAGATATTTAAAAGTTCCGAAGCCGCACCAACATAATAGAGATACAGAAACACCGTGGCCCCTTTCTTTGAGATAACTCTGCACTAGTGCGAGCCGCAAATGCCACTTCCAGCTTAGCTGTGCAGAAGAAGAACAACAAGAAGAAGAAATATCTCGAAATATGTCCGTCAGGCCCCTTCCCATGAGATAAATATGCAAATATCTCGGAAACGAAGCGAGCTATGGCAAAATGTTAAGAGACCTTTTTTGTAGAGAATTAAGTTTCCTACTTTTTATGTTCTATGATATTTTTTGATCAGAAGCGTAGTTCTCGAGATATATCAAGATATTTAAAAGTTCCGAAGCCGCACCAACATAATAGAGATACAGAAACACCGTGGCCCCTTTCTTTGAGATAACTCTGCACTATTGCGAGCTGCAAATGCCACTTCCAGCTTAGCTGTGCAGAGGAAGAACAACAAGAAGAAGAAATATCTCGAAATATGTCCGTCAGGCCCCTTCCCTTGAGATATATCTGCAAATATCTCGGAAACGAAGCGAGCTATGGCAAAATGTTAAGAGACCTTTTTTGTAGAGAATTATGTTTCCTACAATTTATGTTCTATGATATTTTTTGATCAGAAGCGTAGTTTTCGAGATATATCGAGATATTTAAAAGTTCCAAAGCCGCACCAACATAATAGAGATACAGAAACACCGTGGCCCCTTTCTTTGAGATAACTCTGCACTAGTGCGAGCCGCAAATGCCACTTCCAGCTTAGCTGTGCAGAAGAAGAACAACAAGAAGAAGAAATATCTCGAAATATGTCCGTCAGGCCCCTTCCCTTGAGATAAATATGCAAATATCTCGGAAACGAAGCGAGCTATGGCAAAATGTTAAGAGACCTTTTTTGTAGAGAATTAAGTTTCCTACTTTTTATGTTCTATGATATTTTTTGATCAGATGCGTAGTTCTCGAGATATATCAAGATATTTAAAAGTTCCGAAGCCGCACCAACATAATAGAGATACAGAAACACCGTGGCCCCTTTCTTTGAGATAACTCTGCACTATTGCGAGCTGCAAATGCCACTTCCAGCTTAGCTGTGCAGAGGAAGAACAACAAGAAGAAGAAATATCTCGAAATATGTCCGTCAGGCCACTTCCCTTGAGATAAATCTGCAAATATCTCGGAAACGAAGCGAGCTATGGCAAAATGTTAAGAGACCTTTTTTGTAGAGAATTAAGTTTCCTACTTTTTATGTTCGATGATATTTTTTGATCAGATGCGTAGTTCTCGAGATATATCAAGATATTTAAAAGTTCCGAAGCCGCACCAACATAATAGAGATACAGAAACACCGTGGCCCCTTTCTTTGAGATAACTCTGCACTATTGCGAGCTGCAAATGCCACTTCCAGCTTAGCTGTGCAGAAGAAGAACAACAAGAAGAAGAAATATCTCGAAATATGTCCGTCAGGCCCCTTCCCTTGAGATAAATCTGCAAATATCTCGGAAACGAAGAGAGCTATGGCAAAATGTTAAGAGACCTTTTTTGTAGAGAATTATGTTTCCTACAATTTATGTTCTATGATATTTTTTGATCAGAAGCGTAGTTTTCGAGATATATCGAGATATTTAAAAGTTCCGAAGCCGCACCAACATAATAGAGATACAGAAACACCGTGGCCCCTTTCTGTGAGATAACTCTGCAATATTGCGAGCTGCAAATGCCACTTCCAGCTTAGCTGTGCAGAGGAAGAACAACAAGAAGAAGAAATATCTCGAAATATGTCCGTCAGGCCAGTTCCTTTGAGCTGAATCTGCAAATATCTCGGAAACGAAGCGAGCTATGGCAAAATGTTAAGAGACCTTTTTTGTAGAGAATTATGTTTCCTACAATTTATGTTCTATGATATTTTTTGATCAGAAGCGTAGTTTTCGAGATATATCGAGATATTTAAAAGTTCCGAAGCCGCACCAACATAATAGAGATACAGAAACACCGTGGCCCCTTTCTTTGAGATAACTCTGCACTATTGCGAGCTGGAAATGCCACTTCCAGTTTAGCTGTGCAGAAGAAGAACAACAAGAAGAAGAAATATCTCGAAATATGTCCGTTAGGCCCCTTCCCTTGAGATAAATCTGCAAATATCTCGGAAACGAAGCGAGCTATGGCAAAATGTTAAGAGACCTTTTTTGTAGAGAATTAAGTTTCCTACTTTTTATGTTCTATGATATTTTTTGATCAGAAGCGTAGTTCTCGAGATATATCGAGATATTTAAAAGTTCCGAAGCCGCACCAACATAATAGAGATACAGAAACACCGTGGCCCCTTTCTTTGAGATAACTCTGCACTAGTGCGAGCCGCAAATGCCACTTCCAGCTTAGCTGTGCAGAAGAAGAACAACAAGAAGAAGAAATATCTCGAAATATGTCCGTCAGGCCCCTTCCCATGAGATAAATATGCAAATATCTCGGAAACGAAGCGAGCTATGGCAAAATGTTAAGAGACCTTTTTTGTAGAGAATTAAGTTTCCTACTTTTTATGTTCTATGATATTTTTTGATCAGATGCGTAGTTCTCGAGATATATCAAGATATTTAAAAGTTCCGAAGCCGCACCAACATAATAGAGATACAGAAACACCGTGGCCCCTTTCTTTGAGATAACTCTGCACTATTGCGAGCTGCAAATGCCACTTCCAGCTTAGCTGTGCAGAGGAAGAACAACAAGAAGAAGAAATATCTCGAAATATGTCCGTCAGGCCCCTTCCCTTGAGATATATCTGCAAATATCTCGGAAACGAAGCGAGCTATGGCAAAATGTTAAGAGACCTTTTTTGTAGAGAATTATGTTTGCTACAATTTATGTTCTATGATATTTTTTGATCAGAAACGTAGTTTTCGAGATATATCGAGATATTTAAAAGTTCCAAAGCCGCACCAACATAATAGAGATACAGAAACACCGTGGCCCCTTTCTTTGAGATAACTGTGCACTAGTGCGAGCCGCAAATGCCACTTCCAGCTTAGCTGTGCAGAAGAAGAACAACAAGAAGAAGAAATATCTCGAAATATGTCCGTCAGGCCCCTTCCCTTGAGATAAATATGCAAATATCTCGGAAACGAAGCGAGCTATGGCAAAATGTTAAGAGACCTTTTTTGTAGAGAATTAAGTTTCCTACTTTTTATGTTCTATGATCGTTTTTGATCAGATGCGTAGTTCTCGAGATATATCAAGATATTTAAAAGTTCCGAAGCCGCACCAACATAATAGAGATACAGAAACACCGTGGCCCCTTTCTTTGAGATAACTCTGCACTATTGCGAGCTGCAAATGCCACTTCCAGCTTAGCTGTGCAGAGGAAGAACAACAAGAAGAAGAAATATCTCGAAATATATCCGTCAGGCCAGTTCCTTTGAGCTGAATCTGCAAATATCTCGGAAACGAAGCGAGCTATGGCAAAATGTTAAGAGACGTTTTTTGTAGAGAATTATGTTTCCTACAATTTATGTTCTATGATATTTTTTGATCAGAAGCGTAGTTTTCGAGATATATCGAGATATTTAAAAGTTCCGAAGCCGCACCAACATAATAAAGATACAGAAACACCGTGGCCCCTTTCTTTGAGATAACTGTGCACTAGTGCGAGCCGCAAATGCCACTTCCAGCTTAGCTGTGCAGAAGAAGAACAACAAGAAGAAGAAATATCTCGAAATATGTCCGTCAGGCCCCTTCCCTTGAGATAAATCTGCAAATATCTCGGAAACGAAGCGAGCTATGGCAAAATATCAAGAGACCGTTTTTGTAGAGATTTAAGTTTCCTACTTTTTATGTTCTATGATATTTTTTGATGAGACGCGTAGTTCTCGAGATATATCAAGATATTTAAAAGTTCCGAAGCCGCACCAACATAATAGAGATACAGAAACACCGTGGCCCCTTTCTTTGAGATAACTCTGCACTATTGCGAGCTGCAAATGCCACTTCCAGCTTAGTTGTGCAGAAGGAGAACAACAAGAAGAAGAAATATCTCGAAATATGTCCGTCAGGCCCCTTCCCTTGAGATAAATCTGCAAATATCTCGGAAACGAAGAGAGCTATGGCAAAATGTTAAGAGACCTTTTTTGTAGAGAATTAAGTTTCCTACTTTTTATGTTCTATGATCTTTTTTGATCAGATGCGTAGTTCTCGAGATATATCAAGATATTTAAAAGTTCCGAAGCCGCACCAACATAATAAAGATACAGAAACACCGTGGCCCCTTTCTTTGAGATAACTCTGCACTATTGCGAGCTGCAAATGCCACTTCCAGCTTAGCTGTGCAGAGGAAGAACAACAAGAAGAAGAAATATCTCGAAATATATCCGTCAGGCCAGTTCCTTTGAGCTGAATCTGCAAATATCTCGGAAACGAAGCGAGCTATGGCAAAATGTTAAGAGACGTTTTTTGTAGAGAATTATGTTTCCTACAATTTATGTTCTATGATATTTTTTGATCAGAAGCGTAGTTCTCGAGATATATCAAGATATTTAAAAGTTCCGAAGCCGCACCAACATAATAGAGATACAGAAACACCGTGGCCCCTTTCTTTGAGATAACTCTGCACTATTGCGAGCTGCAAATGCCACTTCCAGCTTAGTTGTGCAGAAGGAGAACAACAAGAAGAAGAAATATCTCGAAATATGTCCGTCAGGCCCCTTCCCTTGAGATAAATCTGCAAATATCTCGGAAACGAAGAGAGCTATGGCAAAATGTTAAGAGACCTTTTTTGTAGAGAATTAAGTTTCCTACTTTTTATGTTCTATGATCTTTTTTGATCAGATGCGTAGTTCTCGAGATATATCAAGATATTTAAAAGTTCCGAAGCCGCACCAACATAATAAAGATACAGAAACACCGTGGCCCCTTTCTTTGAGATAACTCTGCACTATTGCGAGCTGCAAATGCCACTTCCAGCTTAGCTGTGCAGAGGAAGAACAACAAGAAGAAGAAATATCTCGAAATATATCCGTCAGGCCAGTTCCTTTGAGCTGAATCTGCAAATATCTCGGAAACGAAGCGAGCTATGGCAAAATGTTAAGAGACGTTTTTTGTAGAGAATTATGTTTCCTACAATTTATGTTCTATGATATTTTTTGATCAGAAGCGTAGTTTTCGAGATATATCGAGATATTTAAAAGTTCCGAAGCCGCACCAACATAATAAAGATACAGAAACACCGTGGCCCCTTTCTTTGAGATAACTGTGCACTAGTGCGAGCCGCAAATGCCACTTCCAGCTTAGCTGTGCAGAAGAAGAACAACAAGAAGAAGAAATATCTCGAAATATGTCCGTCAGGCCCCTTCCCTTGAGATAAATCTGCAAATATCTCGGAAACGAAGCGAGCTATGGCAAAATGTTAAGAGACCGTTTTTGTAGAGAATTAAGTTTCCTACTTTTTATGTTCTATGATATTTTTTGATGAGACGCGTAGTTCTCGAGATATATCAAGATATTTAAAAGTTCCGAAGCCGCACCAACATAATAGAGATACAGAAACACCGTGGCCCCTTTCTTTGAGATAACTCTGCACTATTGCGAGCTGCAAATGCCACTTCCAGCTTAGTTGTGCAGAAGGAGAACAACAAGAAGAAGAAATATCTCGAAATATGTCCGTCAGGCCCCTTCCCTTGAGATAAATCTGCAAATATCTCGGAAACGAAGAGAGCTATGGCAAAATGTTAAGAGACCTTTTTTGTAGAGAATTAAGTTTCCTACTTTTCATGTTCTATGATATTTTTTGATCAGATGCGTAGTTCTCGAGATATATCAAGATATTTAAAAGTTCCGAAGCCGCACCAACATAATAGAGATACAGAAACACCGTGGCCCCTTTCTTTGAGATAACTCTGCACTAGTGCGAGCTGCAAATGTCACTTCCAGCTTAGCTGTGCAGAAGAAGAACAACAAGAAGAAGAAATATCTCGAAATATGTCCGTCAGGCCCCTTCCCTTGACATAAATCTGCAAATATCTCGGAAACGAAGCGAGCTATGGCAAAATGTTAAGAGACCTTATTTGTAGAGAATTAAGTTTCCTACTTTTTATGTTCTATGATATTTTTTGATCAGACGCGTAGTTCTCGAGACATATCAAGATATTTAAAAGTTCCGAAGCCGCACCAACATAATAGAGATACAGAAACACCGTGGCCCCTTTCGTTGAGATAACTCTGCACTAGTGCGAGCCGCAAATGCCACTTCCAGCTTAGCTGTGCAGAAGAAGAACAACAAGAAGAAGAAATATCTCGAAATATGTCCGTCAGGCCCCTTCCCTTGAGATATATCTGCAAATATCTCGGAAACGAAGCGAGCTATGGCAAAATGTTAAGAGACCTTTTTTGTAGAGAATTATGTTTCCTACAATTTATGTTCTATGATATTTTTTGATCAGAAGCGTAGTTTTCGAGATATATCGAGATATTTAAAAGTTCCGAAGCCGCACCAACATAATAGAGATACAGAAACACCGTGGCCCCTTTCTTTGAGATATCTCTGCACTAGTGCGAGCCGCAAATGCCACTTCCAGCTTAGCTGTGCAGAAGAAGAACAGCAAGAAGAAGAAATATCTCGAAATATGTCCGTCAGGCCCCTTCCCTTGAGATAAATATGCAAATATCTCGGAAACGAAGCGAGCTATGGCAAAATGTTAAGCGACCTTTTTTGTAGAGAATTAAGTTTCCTACTTTTTATGTTCTATGATATTTTTTGATCAGATGCGTAGTTCTCGAGATATATCAAGATATTTAAAAGTTCCGAAGCCGCACCAACATAATGGAGATACAGAAACACCGTGGCCCCTTTCTTTGAGATAACTCTGCACTATTGCGAGCTGCAAATGCCACTTCCAGCTTAGCTGTGCAGAGGAAGAACAACAAGAAGAAGAAATATCTCGAAATATGTCCGTCAGGCCAGTTCCTTTGAGCTGAATCTGCAAATATCTCGGAAACGAAGCGAGCTATGGCAAAATGTTAAGAGACCTTATTTGTAGAGAATTAAGTTTCCTACTTTTTACGTTCTATGATATTTTTTGATCAGATGCGTAGTTCTCGAGATATATCAAGATATTTAAAAGTTCCGAAACCGCACCAACATAATAGAGATACAGAAACACCGTGGCCCCTTTCTTTGAGATATCTCTGCACTATTGCGAGCTGCAAATGCCACTTCCAGCTTAGCTGTGCAGAAGAAGAACAACAAGAAGAAGAAATATCTCGAAATATGTCCGTCAGGCCCCTTCCCTTGACATAAATCTGCAAATATCTCGGAAACGAAGCGAGCTATGGCAAAATGTTAAGAGACCTTATTTGTAGGGAATTAAGTTTCCTACTTTTTACGTTCTATGATATTTTTTGATCAGATGCGTAGTTCTCGAGATATATCAAGATATTTAAAACTTCCGAAGCCGCACCAACATAATAGAGATACAGAAACACCGTGGCCCCTCTCTTTGAGATAACTGTGCACTAGTGCGAGCCGCAAATGCCACTTCCAGCTTAGCTGTGCAGAAGAAGAACAACAAGAAGAAGAAATATCTCGAAATATGTCCGTCAGGCCCCTTCCCTTGAGATAAATATGCAAATATCTCGGAAACGAAGCGAGCTATGGCAAAATGTTAAGAGACCTTTTTTGTAGAGAATTAAGTTTCCTACTTTTTATGTTCTATGATATTTTTTGATCAGATGCGTAGTTCTCGAGATATATCAAGATATTTAAAAGTTCCGAAGCCGCACCAACATAATGGAGATACAGAAACACCGTGGCCCCTTTCTTTGAGATAACTCTGCACTATTGCGAGCTGCAAATGCCACTTCCAGCTTAGCTGTGCAGAGGAAGAACAACAAGAAGAAGAAATATCTCGAAATATGTCCGTCAGGCCAGTTCCTTTGAGCTGAATCTGCAAATATCTCGGAAACGAAGCGAGCTATGGCAAAATGTTAAGAGACGTTTTTTGTAGAGAATTATGTTTCCTACAATTTATGTTCTATGATATTTTTTGATCAGAAGCGTAGTTTTCGAGATATATCGACATATTTAAAAGTTCCGAAGCCGCACCAACATAATAAAGATACAGAAACACCGTGGCCCCTTTCTTTGAGATAACTGTGCACTAGTGCGAGCCGCAAATGCCACTTCCAGCTTAGCTGTGCAGAAGAAGAACAACAAGAAGAAGAAATATCTCGAAATATGTCCGTCAGGCCCCTTCCCTTGAGATAAATCTGCAAATATCTCGGAAACGAAGCGAGCTATGGCAAAATGTTAAGAGACCGTTTTTGTAGAGAATTAAGTTTCCTACTTTTTATGTTCTATGATATTTTTTGATGAGACGCGTAGTTCTCGAGATATATCAAGATATTTAAAAGTTCCGAAGCCGCACCAACATAATAGAGATACAGAAACACCGTGGCCCCTTTCTTTGAGATAACTCTGCACTAGTGCGAGCTGCAAATGCCACTTCCAGCTTAGCTGGGCAGAAGAAGAACAACAAGAAGAAGAAATATCTCGAAATATGTCCGTCAGGCCCCTTCCCTTGACATATATCTGCAAATATCTCGGAAACGAAGCGAGCTATGGCAAAATGTTAAGAGACCTTATTTGTAGAGAATTAAGTTTCCTACTTTTTACGTTCTATGATATTTTTTGATCAGATGCGTAGTTCTCGAGATATATCAAGATATTTAAAAGTTCCGAAACCGCACCAACATAATAGAGATACAGAAACACCGTGGCCCCTTTCTTTGAGATATCTCTGCACTATTGCGAGCTGCAAATGCCACTTCCAGCTTAGCTGTGCAGAAGAAGAACAACAAGAAGAAGAAATATCTCGAAATATGTCCGTCAGGCCCCTTCCCTTGACATAAATCTGCAAATATCTCGGAAACGAAGCGAGCTATGGCAAAATGTTAAGAGACCTTATTTGTAGGGAATTAAGTTTCCTACTTTTTACGTTCTATGATATTTTTTGATCAGATGCGTAGTTCTCGAGATATATCAAGATATTTAAAACTTCCGAAGCCGCACCAACATAATAGAGATACAGAAACACCGTGGCCCCTCTCTTTGAGATAACTGTGCACTAGTGCGAGCCGCAAATGCCACTTCCAGCTTAGCTGTGCAGAAGAAGAACAACAAGAAGAAGAAATATCTCGAAATATGTCCGTCAGGCCCCTTCCCTTGAGATAAATCTGCAAATATCTCGGAAACGAAGCGAGCTATGGCAAAATGTTAAGAGACCGTTTTTGTAGAGAATTAAGTTTCCTACTTTTTATGTTCTATGATATTTTTTGATGAGACGCGTAGTTCTCGAGATATATCAAGATATTTAAAAGTTCCGAAGCCGCACCAACATAATAGAGATACAGAAACACCGTGGCCCCTTTCTTTGAGATAACTCTGCACTATTGCGAGCTGCAAATGCCACTTCCAGCTTAGCTGTGCAGAAGGAGAACAACAAGAAGAAGAAATATCTCGAAATATGTCCGTCAGGCCCCTTCCCTTGAGATAAATCTGCAAATATCTCGGAAACGAAGAGAGCTATGGCAAAATGTTAAGCGACCTTTTTTGTAGAGAATTAAGTTTCCTACTTTTCATGTTCTATGATATTTTTTGATCAGATGCGTAGTTCTCGAGATATATCAAGATATTTAAAAGTTCCGAAGCCGCACCAACATAATAGAGATACAGAAACACCGTGGCCCCTTTCTTTGAGATAACTCTGCACTAGTGCGAGCTGCAAATGCCACTTCCAGCTTAGCTGGGCAGAAGAAGAACAACAAGAAGAAGAAATATCTCGAAATATGTCCGTCAGGCCCCTTCCCTTGACATAAATCTGCAAATATCTCGGAAACGAAGCGAGCTATGGCAAAATGTTAAGAGACCTTATTTGTAGAGAATTAAGTTTCCTACTTTTTACGTTCTATGATATTTTTTGATCAGATGCGTAGTTCTCGAGATATATCAAGATATTTAAAAGTTCCGAAACCGCACCAACATAATAGAGATACAGAAACACCGTGGCCCCTTTCTTTGAGATATCTCTGCACTATTGCGAGCTGCAAATGCCACTTCCAGCTTAGCTGTGCAGAAGAAGAACAACAAGAAGAAGAAATATCTCGAAATATGTCCGTCAGGCCCCTTCCCTTGACATAAATCTGCAAATATCTCGGAAACGAAGCGAGCTATGGCAAAATGTTGAGAGACCTTATTTGTAGAGAATTAAGTTTCCTACTTTTTACGTTCTATGATATTTTTTGATCAGATGCGTAGTTCTCGAGATATATCAAGATATTTAAAACTTCCGAAGCCGCACCAACATAATAGAGATACAGAAACACCGTGGCCCCTCTCTTTGAGATAACTCTGCACTATTGCGAGCTGGAAATGCCACTTCCAGTTTAGCTGTGCAGAAGAAGAACAACAAGAAGCAAAAATATCTCGAAATATGTCCGTTAGGCCCCTTCCCTTGAGATAAATCTGCAAATATCTCGGAAACGAAGCGAGCTATGGCAAAATGTTAAGAGACCTTTTTTGTAGAGAATTATGTTTCCTACAATTTATGTTCTATGATATTTTTTGATCAGAAGCGTAGTTTTCGAGATATATCGAGATATTTAAAAGTTCCGAAGCTGCACCAACATAATAGAGATACAGAAACACCGTGGCCCCTTTCTTTGAGATAACTCTGCACTAGTGCGAGCCGCAAATGCCACTTCCAGCTTAGCTGTGCAGAAGAAGAACAACAAGAAGAAGAAATATCTCGAAATATGTCCGTCAGGCCCCTTCCCTTGAGATAAATCTGCAAATATCTCGGAAACGAAGCGAGCTATGGCAAAATGTTAAGAGACCTTTTTTGTAGAGAATTAAGTTTCCTACTTTTTATGTTCTATGATATTTTTTGATCAGATGCGTAGTTCTCGAGATATATCAAGATATTTAAAAGTTCCGAAGCCGCACCAACATAATAGAGATACAGAAACACCGTGGCCCCTTTCTTTGAGATAACTCTGCACTATTGCGAGCTGTAAATGCCACTTCCAGCTTAACTGTGCAGAAGAAGAACAACAAGAAGAAGAAATATCTCGAAATATGTCCGTCAGGCCCCTTCACTTGAGATATATCTGCAAATATCTCGGAAACGAAGCGAGCTATGGCAAAATGTTAAGAGACCTTTTTTGTAGAGAATTATGTTTCCTACAATTTATGTTCTATGATATTTTTTGGTCAGAAGCGTAGTTTTCGAGATATATCGAGATATTTAAAAGTTCCAAAGCCGCACCAACATAATAGAGATACAGAAACACCGTGGCCCCTTTCTTTGAGATAACTCTGCACTAGTGCGAGCCGCAAATGCCACTTCCAGCTTAGCTGTGCAGAAGAAGAACAACAAGAAGAAGAAATATCTCGAAATATGTCCGTCAGGCCCCTTCCCTTGAGATAAATCTGCAAATATCTCAGAAACGAAGCGAGCTATGGCAAAATGTTGAGAGACCTTTTTTGTAGAGAATTAAGTTTCCTACTTTTTATGTTCTATGATATTTTTTGATCAGATGCGTAGTTCTTGAGATATATCAAGATATTTAAAAGTTCCGAAGCCGCACCAACATAATAGAGATACAGAAACACCGTGGCCCCTTTCTTTGAGATAACTCTGCACTATTGCGAGCTGCAAATGCCACTTCCAGCTTAGCTGTGCAGAAGAAGAACATCAAGAAGAAGAAATATCTCGAAATATGTCCGTCAGGCCCCTTCCCTTGAGATAAATCTGCAAATATCTCGGAAACGAAGAGAGCTATGGCAAAATGTTAAGAGACCTTTTTTGTAGAGAATTAAGTTTGCTACTTTTTATGTTCTATGATATTTTTTGATGTGATGCGTAGTTCTCGAGATATATCAAGATATTTAAAAGTTCCGAAGCCGCACCAACATAATAGAGATACAGAAACACCGTGGCCCCTTTCTTTGAGATAACTCTGCACTATTGCGAGCTGCAAATGCCACTTCCAGCTTAGCTGTGCAGAAGAAGAACAACAAGAAGAAGAAATATCTCGAAGAATGTCCGTTAGGCCCCTTCCCTTGAGACAAATCTGCAAATATCTCGGAAACCAAGCGAGCTATGGCAAAATGTTAAGAGACCTTTTTTGTAGAGAATTATGTTTCCTACAATTTATGTTCTATGATATTTTTTGATCAGAAGCGTAGTTTTCGAGATATATCGAGATATTTAAAAGTTCCGAAGCCGCACCAACATAATAGAGAAACAGAAACACCGTGGCCCCTTTCTTTGAGATAACTCTGCACTAGTGCGAGCCGCAAATGCCACTTCCAGCTTAGCTGTGCAGAAGAAGAACAACAAGAAGAAGAAATATCTCGAAATATGTCCGTCAGGCCCCTTCCCTTGAGATAAATCTGCAAATATCTCGGAAACGAAGAGAGCTATGGCAAAATGTTAAGAGACCTTTTTTGTAGAGAATTAAGTTTCCTACTTTTCATGTTCTATGATATTTTTTGATCAGATGCGTAGTTCTCGAGATATATCAAGATATTTAAAAGTTCCGAAGCCGCACCAACATAATAGAGCTACAGAAACACCGTGGCCCCTTTCTTTGAGATAACTGTGCACTAGTGCGAGCCGCAAATGCCACTTCCAGCTTAGCTGTGCAGAAGAAGAACAACAAGAAGAAGAAATATCTCGAAATATGTCCGTCAGGCCCCTTCCCTTGAGATAAATCTGCAAATATCTCGGAAACGAAGCGAGCTATGGCAAAATGTTAAGAGACCGTTTTTGTAGAGAATTAAGTTTCCTACTTTTTATGTTCTATGATATTTTTTGATGAGACGCGTAGTTCTCGAGATATATCAAGATATTTAAAAGTTCCGAAGCCGCACCAACATAATAGAGATACAGAAACACCGTGGCCCCTTTCTTTGAGATAACTCTGCACTATTGCGAGCTGCAAATGCCACTTCCAGCTTAGCTGTGCAGAAGGAGAACAACAAGAAGAAGAAATATCTCGAAATATGTCCGTCAGGCCCCTTCCCTTGAGATAAATCTGCAAATATCTCGGAAACGAAGAGAGCTATGGCAAAATGTTAAGCGACCTTTTTTGTAGAGAATTAAGTTTCCTACTATTCATGTTCTATGATATTTTTTGATCAGATGCGTAGTTCTCGAGATATATCAAGATATTTAAAAGTTCCGAAGCCGCACCAACATAATAGAGGTACAGAAACACCGTGGCCCCTTTCTTTGAGATAACTCTGCACTAGTGCGAGCTGCAAATGCCACTTCCAGCTTAGCTGGGCAGAAGAAGAACAACAAGAAGAAGAAATATCTCGAAATATGTCCGTCAGGCCCCTTCCCTTGACATAAATCTGCAAATATCTCGGAAACGAAGCGAGCTATGGCAAAATGTTAAGAGACCTTATTTGTAGAGAATTAAGTTTCCTACTTTTTACGTTCTATGATATTTTTTGATCAGATGCGTAGTTCTCGAGATATATCAAGATATTTAAAAGTTCCGAAACCGCACCAACATAATAGAGATACAGAAACACCGTGGCCCCTTTCTTTGAGATATCTCTGCACTATTGCGAGCTGCAAATGCCACTTCCAGCTTAGCTGTGCAGAAGAAGAACAACAAGAAGAAGAAATATCTCGAAATATGTCCGTCAGGCCCCTTCCCTTGACATAAATCTGCAAATATCTCGGAAACGAAGCGAGCTATGGCAAAATGTTAAGAGACCTTATTTGTAGGGAATTAAGTTTCCTACTTTTTACGTTCTATGATATTTTTTGATCAGATGCGTAGTTCTCGAGATATATCAAGATATTTAAAAGTTCCGAAGCCGCACCAACATAATAGAGATACAGAAACACCGTGGCCCCTTTCTTTGAGATAACTCTGCACTATTGCGAGCTGCAAATGCCACTTCCAGCTTAGCTGTGCAGAAGGAGAACAACAAGAAGAAGAAATATCTCGAAATATGTCCGTCAGGCCCCTTCCCTTGAGATAAATCTGCAAATATCTCGGAAACGAAGAGAGCTATGGCAAAATGTTAAGCGACCTTTTTTGTAGAGAATTAAGTTTCCTACTATTCATGTTCTATGATATTTTTTGATCAGATGCGTAGTTCTCGAGATATATCAAGATATTTAAAAGTTCCGAAGCCGCACCAACATAATAGAGATACAGAAACACCGTGGCCCCTTTCTTTGAGATAACTCTGCACTATTGCGAGCTGCAAATGCCACTTCCAGCTTAGCTGTGCAGAAGGAGAACAACAAGAAGAAGAAATATCTCGAAATATGTCCGTCAGGCCCCTTCCCTTGAGATAAATCTGCAAATATCTCGGAAACGAAGAGAGCTATGGCAAAATGTTAAGCGACCTTTTTTGTAGAGAATTAAGTTTCCTACTTTTCATGTTCTATGATATTTTTTGATCAGATGCGTAGTTCTCGAGATATATCAAGATATTTAAAAGTTCCGAAGCCGCACCAACATAATAGAGATACAGAAACACCGTGGCCCCTTTCTTTGAGATAACTCTGCACTAGTGCGAGCTGCAAATGCCACTTCCAGCTTAGCTGGGCAGAAGAAGAACAACAAGAAGAAGAAATATCTCGAAATATGTCCGTCAGGCCCCTTCCCTTGACATAAATCTGCAAATATCTCGGAAACGAAGCGAGCTATGGCAAAATGTTAAGAGACCTTATTTGTAGAGAATTAAGTTTCCTACTTTTTACGTTCTATGA
The DNA here is from genome assembly GCF_051020975.1 of Osmia lignaria lignaria. Lineage (NCBI taxonomy): Eukaryota > Metazoa > Arthropoda > Insecta > Hymenoptera > Megachilidae > Osmia > Osmia lignaria. Next base: position 4,457,129 of record NW_027478162.1, on the reverse strand, counting down.
TATTTTTTGATCAGATGCGTAGTTCTCGAGATATATCAAGATATTTAAAAGTTCCGAAACCGCACCAACATAATAGAGATACAGAAACACCGTGGCCCCTTTCTTTGAGATATCTCTGCACTATTGCGAGCTGCAAATGCCACTTCCAGCTTAGCTGTGCAGAAGAAGAACAACAAGAAGAAGAAATATCTCGAAATATGTCCGTCAGGCCCCTTCCCTTGACATAAATCTGCAAATATCTCGGAAACGAAGCGAGCTATGGCAAAATGTTGAGAGACCTTATTTGTAGAGAATTAAGTTTCCTACTTTTTACGTTCTATGATATTTTTTGATCAGATGCGTAGTTCTCGAGATATATCAAGATATTTAAAACTTCCGAAGCCGCACCAACATAATAGAGATACAGAAACACCGTGGCCCCTTTCTTTGAGATAACTCTGCACTATTGCGAGCTGCAAATGCCACTTCCAGCTTAACTGTGCAGAAGAAGAACAACAAGAAGAAGAAATATCTCGAAATATGTCCGTCAGGCCCCTTCCCTTGAGATATATCTGCAAATATCTCGGAAACGAAGCGAGCTATGGCAAAATGTTAAGAGACCTTTTTTGTAGAGAATTATGTTTCCTACAATTTATGTTCTATGATATTTTTTGGTCAGAAGCGTAGTTTTCGAGATATATCGAGATATTTAAAAGTTCCAAAGCCGCACCAACATAATAGAGATACAGAAACACCGTGGCCCCTTTCTTTGAGATAACTCTGCACTAGTGCGAGCCGCAAATGCCACTTCCAGCTTAGCTGTGCAGAAGAAGAACAACAAGAAGAAGAAATATCTCGAAATATGTCCGTCAGGCCCCTTCCCTTGAGATAAATCTGCAAATATCTCAGAAACGAAGCGAGCTATGGCAAAATGTTGAGAGACCTTTTTTGTAGAGAATTAAGTTTCCTACTTTTCATGTTCTATGATATTTTTTGATCAGATGCGTAGTTCTTGAGATATATCAAGATATTTAAAAGTTCCGAAGCCGCACCAACATAATAGAGATACAGAAACACCGTGGCCCCTTTCTTTGAGATAACTCTGCACTATTGCGAGCTGCAAATGCCACTTCCAGCTTAGCTGTGCAGAAGAAGAACATCAAGAAGAAGAAATATCTCGAAATATGTCCGTCAGGCCCCTTCCCTTGAGATAAATCTGCAAATATCTCGGAAACGAAGAGAGCTATGGCAAAATGTTAAGAGACCTTTTTTGTAGAGAATTAAGTTTGCTACTTTTTATGTTCTATGATATTTTTTGATGTGATGCGTAGTTCTCGAGATATATCAAGATATTTAAAAGTTCCGAAGCCGCACCAACATAATAGAGATACAGAAACACCCTGGCCCCTTTCTTTGAGATAACTCTGCACTATTGCGAGCTGCAAATGCCACTTCCAGCTTAGCTGTGCAGAAGAAGAACAACAAGAAGAAGAAATATCTCGAAGAATGTCCGTTAGGCCCCTTCCCTTGAGATAAATCTGCAAATATCTCGGAAGCCAAGCGAGCTATGGCAAAATGTTAAGAGACCTTTTTTGTAGAGAATTATGTTTCCTACAATTTATGTTCTATGATATTTTTTGATCAGAAGCGTAGTTTTCGAGATATATCGAGATATTTAAAAGTTCCGAAGCCGCACCAACATAATAGAGAAACAGAAACACCGTGGCCCCTTTCTTTGAGATAACTCTGCACTAGTGCGAGCCGCAAATGCCACTTCCAGCTTAGCTGTGCAGAAGAAGAACAACAAGAAGAAGAAATATCTCGAAATATGTCCGTCAGGCCCCTTCCCTTGAGATAAATCTGCAAATATCTCGGAAACGAAGAGAGCTATGGCAAAATGTTAAGAGACCTTTTTTGTAGAGAATTAAGTTTCCTACTTTTCATGTTCTATGATATTTTTTGATCAGATGCGTAGTTCTCGAGATATATCAAGATATTTAAAAGTTCCGAAGCCGCACCAACATAATAGAGCTACAGAAACACCGTGGCCCCTTTCTTTGAGATAACTCTGCACTAGTGCGAGCCGCAAATGCCACTTCCAGCTTAGCTGTGCAGAAGAAGAACAACAAGAAGAAGAAATATCTCGAAATATGTCCGTCAGGCCCCTTCCCTTGAGATATATCTGCAAATATCTCGGAAACGAAGCGAGCTATGGCAAAATGTTAAGAGACCTTTTTTGTAGAGAATTATGTTTCCTATAATTTATGTTCTATGATATTTTTTGGTCAGAAGCGTAGTTTTCGAGATATATCGAGATATTTAAAAGTTCCAAAGCCGCACCAACATAATAGAGATACAGAAACACCGTGGCCCCTTTCTTTGAGATAACTCTGCACTAGTGCGAGCCGCAAATGCCACTTCCAGCTTAGCTGTGCAGAAGAAGAACAACAAGAAGAAGAAATATCTCGAAATATGTCCGTCAGGCCCCTTCCCTTGAGATAAATCTGCAAATATCTCAGAAACGAAGCGAGCTATGGCAAAATGTTGAGAGACCTTTTTTGTAGAGAATTAAGTTTCCTACTTTTTATGTTCTATGATATTTTTTGATCAGATGCGTAGTTCTTGAGATATATCAAGATATTTAAAAGTTCCGAAGCCGCACCAACATAATAGAGATACCGAAACACCGTGGCCCCTTTCTTTGAGATAACTCTGCACTAGTGCGAGCCGCAAATGCCACTTCCAGCTTAGCTGTGCAGAAGAAGAACAACAAGAAGAAGAAATATCTCGAAATATGTCCGTCAGGCCCCTTCCCTTGAGATAAATCTGCAAATATCTCGGAAATGAAGCGAGCTATGGCAAAATGTTAAGAGACCTTTTTTGTAGAGAATTAAGTTTCCTACTTTTTATGTTCTATGATATTTTTTGATCAGATGCGTAGTTCTCGAGATATATCAAGATATTTAAAAGTTCCGAAGCCGCACCAACATAATAGAGATACAGAAACACCGTGGCCCCTCTCTTTGAGATAACTCTGCACTATTGCGAGCTGGAAATGCCACTTCCAGTTTAGCTGTGCAGAAGAAGAACAACAAGAAGCAAAAATATCTCGAAATATGTCCGTTAGGCCCCTTCCCTTGAGATAAATCTGCAAATATCTCGGAAACGAAGCGAGCTATGGCAAAATGTTAAGAGACCTTATTTGTAGAGAATTAAGTTTCCTACCTTTTAGGTTCTATGATATTTTTTGATCAGATGCGTAGTTCTCGAGATATATCAAGATATTTAAAAGTTCCGAAGCCGCACCAACATAATAGAGATACAGAAACACCGTGGCCCCTTTCTTTGAGATAACTCTGCACTATTGCGAGCTGCAAATGCCACTTCCAGCTTAGCTGTGCAGAAGAAGAACAACAAGAAGAAGAAATATCTCGAAATATGTCCGTCAGGCCCCTTCCCTTGAGATAAATCCGCAAATATCTCGGAAACGAAGAGGGCTATGGCAAAATGTTAAGAGACCTTTTTTGTAGAGAATTAAGTTTGCTACTTTTTATGTTCTATGATATTTTTTGATGTGATGCGTAGTTCTCGAGATATATCAAGATATATAAAAGTTCCGAAGCCGCACCAACATAATAGAGATACAGAAACACCGTGGCCCCTTTCTTTGAGATAACTCTGCACTATTGCGAGCTGCAAATGCCACTTCCAGCTTAGCTGTGCAGAAGAAGAACAACAAGAAGAAGAAATATCTCGAAATATGTCCGTTAGGCCCCTTCCCTTGAGATAAATCTGCAAATATCTCGGAAACCAAGCGAGCTATGGCAAAATGTTAAGAGACCTTTTTTGTAGAGAATTATGTTTCCTACAATTTATGTTCTATGATATTTTTTGATCAGAAGCGTAGTTTTCGAGATATATCGAGATATTTAAAAGTTCCGAAGCCGCACCAACATAATAGAGATACAGAAACACCGTGGCCCCTTTCTTTGAGATAACTCTGCACTATTGCGAGCTGCAAATGCCACTTCCAGCTTAGCTGTGCAGAAGAAGAACAACAAGAAGAAGAAATATCTCGAAATATGTCCGTCAGGCCCCTTCCCTTGAGATAAATCTGCAAATATCTCGGAAACGAAGAGAGCTATGGCAAAATGTTAAGAGACCTTTTTTGTAGAGAATTATGTTTCCTACAATTTATGTTCTATGATATTTGTTGGTCAGAAGCGTAGTTTTCGAGATATATCGAGATATTTAAAAGTTCCAAAGCCGCACCAACATAATAGAGATACAGAAACACCGTGGCCCCTTTCTTTGAGATAACTCTGCACTAGTGCGAGCCGCAAATGCCACTTCCAGCCTAGCTGTGCAGAAGAAGAACAACAAGAAGAAGAAATATCTCGAAATATGTCCGTTAGGCCCCTTCCGTTGAGATAAATCTGCAAATATCTCGGAAACGAAGCGAGCTATGGCAAAATGTTTAGAGAACTTTTTTGTAGAGAATTATGTTTCCTACAATTTATGTTCTATGATATTTGTTGGTCAGAAGCGTAGTTTTCGAGATATATCGAGATATTTAAAAGTTCCAAAGCCGCACCAACATAATAGAGATACAGAAACACCGTGGCCCCTTTCTTTGAGATAACTCTGCACTAGTGCGAGCCGCAAATGCCACTTCCAGCCTACCTGTGCAGAAGAAGAACAACAAGAAGAAGAAATATCTCGAAATACGTCCGTCAGGCCCCTTCCCTTGAGATAAATCTGCAAATATCTCGGAAACGAAGCGAGCTATGGCAAAATGTTAAGAGACCTTTTTTGTAGAGAATTAAGTTTCCTACTTTTTATGTTCTATGATATTTTTTGATCAGAAGCGTAGTTTTCGAGATATATCGAGATATTTAAAAGTTCCAAAGCCGCACCAACATAATAGAGATACAGAAACACCGTGGCCCCTTTCTTTGAGATAACTCTGCACTAGTGCGAGCCGCAAATGCCACTTCCAGCCTAGCTGTGCAGAAGAAGAACAACAAGAAGAAGAAATATCTCGAAATATGTCCGTCAGGCCCCTTCCCTTGAGATATATCTGCAAATATCTCGGAAACGAAGCGAGCTATGGCAAAATCTTAAGAGACCTTTTTTGTAGAGAATTATGTTTCCTACAATTTATGTTCTATGATATTTTTTGGTCAGAAGCGTAGTTTTCGAGATATATCGAGATATTTAAAACTTCCAAAGCCGCACCAACATAATAGAGATACAGAAACACCGTGGCCCCTTTCTTTGAGATAACTCTGCACTAGTGCGAGCCGCAAATGCCACTTCCAGCTTAGCTGTGCAGAAGAAGAACAACAAGAAGAAGAAATATCTCGATATATGTCCGTCAGGCCCCTTCCCTTGAGATAAATCTGCAAATATCTCGGAAACGAAGCGAGCTATGGCAAAATGTTGAGAGACCTTTTTTGTAGAGAATTAAGTTTCCTACTTTTTATGTTCTATGATATTTGTTGGTCAGAAGCGTAGTTTTCGAGATATATCGAGATATTTAAAAGTTCCAAAGCCGCACCAACATAATAGAGATACAGAAACACCGTGGCCCCTTTCTTTGAGATAACTCTGCACTAGTGCGAGCCGCAAATGCCACTTCCAGCCTAGCTGTGCAGAAGAAGAACAACAAGAAGAAGAAATATCTCGAAATATGTCCGTTAGGCCCCTTCCGTTGAGATAAATCTGCAAATATCTCGGAAACGAAGCGAGCTATGGCAAAATGTTAAGAGACCTTTTTTGTAGAGAATTATGTTTCCTACAATTTATGTTCTATGATATTTGTTGGTCAGAAGCGTAGTTTTCGAGATATATCGAGATATTTAAAAGTTCCAAAGCCGCACCAACATAATAGAGATACAGAAACACCGTGGCCCCTTTCTTTGAGATAACTCTGCACTAGTGCGAGCCGCAAATGCCACTTCCAGCCTAGCTGTGCAGAAGAAGAACAACAAGAAGAAGAAATATCTCGAAATATGTCCGTCAGGCCCCTTCCCTTGAGATAAATCTGCAAATATCTCGGAAACGAAGCGAGCTATGGCAAAATGTTAAGAGACCTTTTTTGTAGAGAATTAAGTTTCCTACTTTTTATGTTCTATGATATTTTTTGATCAGAAGCGTAGTTTTCGAGATATATCGAGATATTTAAAAGTTCCAAAGCCGCACCAACATAATAGAGATACAGAAACACCGTGGCCCCTTTCTTTGAGATAACTCTGCACTAGTGCGAGCCGCAAATGCCACTTCCAGCCTAGCTGTGCAGAAGAAGAACAACAAGAAGAAGAAATATCTCGAAATATGTCCGTCAGGCCCCTTCCCTTGAGATATATCTGCAAATATCTCGGAAACGAAGCGAGCTATGGCAAAATCTTAAGAGACCTTTTTTGTAGAGAATTATGTTTCCTACAATTTATGTTCTATGATATTTTTTGGTCAGAAGCGTAGTTTTCGAGATATATCGAGATATTTAAAAGTTCCAAAGCCGCACCAACATAATAGAGATACAGAAACACCGTGGCCCCTTTCTTTGAGATAACTCTGCACTAGTGCGAGCCGCAAATGCCACTTCCAGCTTAGCTGTGCAGAAGAAGAACAACAAGAAGAAGAAATATCTCGAAATATGTCCGTCAGGCCCCTTCCCTTGAGATAAATCTGCAAATATCTCGGAAACGAAGAGAGCTATGGCAAAATGTTAAGAGACCTTTTTTGTAGAGAATTATGTTTCCTACTATTTATGTTCTATGATATTTGTTGGTCAGAAGCGTAGTTTTCGAGATATATCGAGATATTTAAAAGTTCCAAAGCCGCACCAACATAATAGAGATACAGAAACACCGTGGCCCCTTTCTTTGAGATAACTCTGCACTAGTGCGAGCCGCAAATGCCACTTCCAGCCTAGCTGTGCAGAAGAAGAACAACAAGAAGAAGAAATATCTCGAAATATGTCCGTTAGGCCCCTTCCGTTGAGATAAATCTGCAAATATCTCGGAAACGAAGCGAGCTATGGCAAAATGTTAAGAGAACTTTTTTGTAGAGAATTATGTTTCCTACAATTTATGTTCTATGATATTTGTTGGTCAGAAGCGTAGTTTTCGAGATATATCGAGATATTTAAAAGTTCCAAAGCCGCACCAACATAATAGAGATACAGAAACACCGTGGCCCCTTTCTTTGAGATAACTCTGCACTAGTGCGAGCCGCAAATGCCACTTCCAGCCTACCTGTGCAGAAGAAGAACAACAAGAAGAAGAAATATCTCGAAATACGTCCGTCAGGCCCCTTCCCTTGAGATAAATCTGCAAATATCTCGGAAACGAAGCGAGCTATGGCAAAATGTTAACAGACCTTTTTTGTAGAGAATTAAGTTTCCTACTTTTTATGTTCTATGATATTTTTTGATCAGAAGCGTAGTTTTCGAGATATATCGAGATATTTAAAAGTTCCAAAGCCGCACCAACATAATAGAGATACAGAAACACCGTGGCCCCTTTCTTTGAGATAACTCTGCACTAGTGCGAGCCGCAAATGCCACTTCCAGCCTAGCTGTGCAGAAGAAGAACAACAAGAAGAAGAAATATCTCGAAATATGTCCGTCAGGCCCCTTCCCTTGAGATATATCTGCAAATATCTCGGAAACGAAGCGAGCTATGGCAAAATCTTAAGAGACCTTTTTTGTAGAGAATTATGTTTCCTACAATTTATGTTCTATGATATTTTTTGGTCAGAAGCGTAGTTTTCGAGATATATCGAGATATTTAAAACTTCCAAAGCCGCACCAACATAATAGAGATACAGAAACACCGTGGCCCCTTTCTTTGAGATAACTCTGCACTAGTGCGAGCCGCAAATGCCACTTCCAGCTTAGCTGTGCAGAAGAAGAACAACAAGAAGAAGAAATATCTCGATATATGTCCGTCAGGCCCCTTCCCTTGAGATAAATCTGCAAATATCTCGGAAACGAAGCGAGCTATGGCAAAATGTTGAGAGACCTTTTTTGTAGAGAATTAAGTTTCCTACTTTTTATGTTCTATGATATTTGTTGGTCAGAAGCGTAGTTTTCGAGATATATCGAGATATTTAAAAGTTCCAAAGCCGCACCAACATAATAGAGATACAGAAACACCGTGGCCCCTTTCTTTGAGATAACTCTGCACTAGTGCGAGCCGCAAATGCCACTTCCAGCCTAGCTGTGCAGAAGAAGAACAACAAGAAGAAGAAATATCTCGAAATATGTCCGTTAGGCCCCTTCCGTTGAGATAAATCTGCAAATATCTCGGAAACGAAGCGAGCTATGGCAAAATGTTAAGAGACCTTTTTTGTAGAGAATTATGTTTCCTACAATTTATGTTCTATGATATTTGTTGGTCAGAAGCGTAGTTTTCGAGATATATCGAGATATTTAAAAGTTCCAAAGCCGCACCAACATAATAGAGATACAGAAACACCGTGGCCCCTTTCTTTGAGATAACTCTGCACTAGTGCGAGCCGCAAATGCCACTTCCAGCCTAGCTGTGCAGAAGAAGAACAACAAGAAGAAGAAATATCTCGAAATATGTCCGTCAGGCCCCTTCCCTTGAGATAAATCTGCAAATATCTCGGAAACGAAGCGAGCTATGGCAAAATGTTAAGAGACCTTTTTTGTAGAGAATTAAGTTTCCTACTTTTTATGTTCTATGATATTTTTTGATCAGAAGCGTAGTTTTCGAGATATATCGAGATATTTAAAAGTTCCAAAGCCGCACCAACATAATAGAGATACAGAAACACCGTGGCCCCTTTCTTTGAGATAACTCTGCACTAGTGCGAGCCGCAAATGCCACTTCCAGCCTAGCTGTGCAGAGGAAGAACAACAAGAAGAAGAAATATCTCGAAATATGTCCGTCAGGCCAGCTCCTTTGAGCTGAATCTGCAAATATCTCGGAAACGAAGCGAGCTATGGCAAAATGTTAAGAGACGTTTTTTGTAGAGAATTATGTTTCCTACAATTTATGTTCTATGATATTTTTTGATCAGAAGCGTAGTTTTCGAGATATATCGAGATATTTAAAAGTTCCGAAGACGCACCAACATAATAGAGATACAGAAACACCGTGGCCCCTTTCTTTGAGATAACTGTGCACTAGTGCGAGCCGCAAATGCCACTTCCAGCTTAGCTGTGCAGAAGAAGAACAACAAGAAGAAGAAATATCTCGAAATATGTCCGTCAGGCCCCTTCCCTTGAGATATATGTGCAAATATCTCGGAAACGAAGCGAGCTATGGCAAAATGTTTAGAGACCGTTTTTGTAGAGAATTAAGTTTCCTACTTTTTATGTTCTATGATATTTTTCGATCAGAGGCGTAGTTCTCGAGATATATCAAGATATTTAAAAGTTCCGAAGCCGCACCAACATAATAGAGATACAGAAACACCGTGGCCCCTTTCTTTGAGATAACTCTGCACGATTGCGAGCTGGAAATGCCACTTCCAGTTTAGCTGTGCAGAAGAAGAACAACAAGAAGAAGAAATATCTCGAAATATGTCCATCAGGACCCTTCCCTTGAGATATATCTGCAAATATCTCGGAAACGAAGCGAGCTATGGCAAAATGTTAAGAGACCTTTTTTGTAGAGAATTAAGTGTCCTACTTTTTATGTTCAATGATATTTTTTGATCAGATGCGTAGTTCTCGAGATATATCAAGATATTTAAAAGTTCCGAAGCCGCACCAACATAATAGAGATACAGAAACACCGTGGCCCCTTTCATTGAGATAACTCTGCACTATTGCGAGCTGCAAATGCCACTTCCAGCTTAGCTGTGCAGAGGAAGAACAACAAGAAGAAGAAATATCTCGAAATATGTCCGTCAGGCCAGCTCCTTTGAGCTGAATCTGCAAATATCTCGGAAACGAAGCGAGCTATGGCAAAATGTTAAGAGACGTTTTTTGTAGAGAATTATGTTTCCTACAATTTATGTTCTATGATATTTTTTGATCAGAAGCGTAGTTTTCGAGATATATCGAGATATTTAAAAGTTCCGAAGACGCACCAACATAATAGAGATACAGAAACACCGTGGCCCCTTTCTTTGAGATAACTGTGCACTAGTGCGAGCCGCAAATGCCACTTCCAGCTTAGCTGTGCAGAAGAAGAACAACAAGAAGAAGAAATATCTCGAAATATGTCCGTCAGGCCCCTTCCCTTGAGATATATGTGCAAATATCTCGGAAACGAAGCGAGCTATGGCAAAATGTTTAGAGACCGTTTTTGTAGAGAATTAAGTTTCCTACTTTTTATGTTCTATGATATTTTTCGATCAGAGGCGTAGTTCTCGAGATATATCAAGATATTTAAAAGTTCCGAAGCCGCACCAACATAATAGAGATACAGAAACACCGTGGCCCCTTTCTTTGAGATAACTCTGCACGATTGCGAGCTGGAAATGCCACTTCCAGTTTAGCTGTGCAGAAGAAGAACAACAAGAAGAAGAAATATCTCGAAATATGTCCGTCAGGCCCCTTCCCTTGAGATATATCTGCAAATATCTCGGAAACGAAGCGAGCTATGGCAAAATGTTAAGAGACCTTTTTTGTAGAGAATTAAGTGTCCTACTTTTTATGTTCAATGATATTTTTTGATCAGATGCGTAGTTCTCGAGATATATCAAGATATTTAAAAGTTCCGAAGCCGCACCAACATAATAGAGATACAGAAACACCGTGGCCCCTTTCTTTGAGATAACTCTGCACTATTGCGAGCTGCAAATGCCACTTCCAGCTTAGCTGTGCAGAAGAAGAACAACAAGAAGAAGAAATATCTCGAAATATGTCCGTCAGGCCCCTTCCCTTGAGATATATCTGCAAATATCTCGGAAACGAAGCGAGCTATGGCAAAATGTTAAGAGACCTTTTTTGTAGAGAATTAAGTGTCCTACTTTTTATGTTCAATGATATTTTTTGATCAGATGCGTAGTTCTCGAGATATATCAAGATATTTAAAAGTTCCGAAGCCGCACCAACATAATAGAGATACAGAAACACCGTGGCCCCTTTCTTTGAGATAACTCTGCACTATTGCGAGCTGCAAATGCCACTTCCAGCTTAGCTGTGCAGAGGAAGAACAACAAGAAGAAGAAATATCTCGAAATATGTCCGTCAGGCCAGCTCCTTTGAGCTGAATCTGCAAATATCTCGGAAACGAAGCGAGCTATGGCAAAATGTTAAGAGACGTTTTTTGTAGAGAATTATGTTTCCTACAATTTATGTTCTATGATATTTTTTGATCAGAAGCGTAGTTTTCGAGATATATCGAGATATTTAAAAGTTCCGAAGACGCACCAACATAATAGAGATACAGAAACACCGTGGCCCCTTTCTTTGAGATAACTGTGCACTAGTGCGAGCCGCAAATGCCACTTCCAGCTTAGCTGTGCAGAAGAAGAACAACAAGAAGAAGAAATATCTCGAAATATGTCCGTCAGGCCCCTTCCCTTGAGATATATGTGCAAATATCTCGGAAACGAAGCGAGCTATGGCAAAATGTTTAGAGACCGTTTTTGTAGAGAATTAAGTTTCCTACTTTTTATGTTCTATGATATTTTTCGATCAGAGGCGTAGTTCTCGAGATATATCAAGATATTTAAAAGTTCCGAAGCCGCACCAACATAATAGAGATACAGAAACACCGTGGCCCCTTTCTTTGAGATAACTCTGCACGATTGCGAGCTGGAAATGCCACTTCCAGTTTAGCTGTGCAGAAGAAGAACAACAAGAAGAAGAAATATCTCGAAATATGTCCATCAGGACCCTTCCCTTGAGATATATCTGCAAATATCTCGGAAACGAAGCGAGCTATGGCAAAATGTTAAGAGATCTTTTTTGTAGAGAATTAAGTTTCCTACTTTTTATGTTCTATGATATTTTTTGATCGGATGCGTAGTTCTCGAGATATATCAAGATATTTAAAAGTTCCGAAGCCGCACCAACATAATAGAGATACAGAAACACCGTGGCCCCTTTCTTTGAGATAACTCTGCACTATTGCGAGATGCAAATGCCACTTCCAGCTTAGCTGTGCAGAAGAAGAACAACAAGAAGAAGAAATATCTCGAAATATGTCCGTCAGACCCCTTCCCTTGAGATAAATCTGCAAATATCTCGGAAACGAAGCGAGCTATGGCAAAATGTTAAGAGACCTTTTTTGTAGAGAATTATGTTTCCCACAATTTACCTTCTATGATATTTTTTGATCAGAAGCGTAGTTTTCGAGATATATCGAGATATTTAAAAGATCCGAAGCCGCACCAACATAATAGAGATACAGAAACACCGTGGCCCCTTTCTTCGAGATAACTCTGCACTATTGCGAGCTGCAAATGCCACTTCCAGCTTAGCTGTGCAGAAGAAGAACAACAAGAAGAAGAAATATCTCGAAATATGTCCGTCAGGCCCCTTCCCTTGAGATAAATCTGCAAATATCTCGGAAACGAAGCGAGCTATGGCAAAATGTTAAGCGACTTTATTTGTAGAGAATTAAGTTTCCTACTTTTTACGTTCTATGATATTTTTTAATCAGATGCGTAGTTCTCGAGATATATAAAGATATTTTAAAGTTCCGTAGCCGCACCAACATAATAGAGATACAGAAACACCGTGGCCCCTTTCTTCGAGATAACTCTGCACTATTGCGAGCTGCAAATGCCACTTCCAGCTTAGCTGTGCAGAAGAAGAACAACAAGAAGAAGAAATATCTCGAAATATGTCCGTCAGGCCCCTTCCCTTGAGATAAATCTGCAAATATCTCGGAAACGAAGCGAGCTATGGCAAAATGTTAAGAGACCTTATTTGTGGAGAATTAAGTTTCCTACTTTTTATGTTCTATGATATTATTTGATCAGATGCGTAGTTCTCAAATTATATATCAAGATATTTAAAAGTTCCGAAGCCGCACGAACATAATAGAGATACAGAAACACCGTGGCCCCTTTCTTTGAGATAACTCTGCACTATTGCGAGCTGCAAATGCCACTTCCAGCTTAGCTGTGCAGAAGAAGAACAACAAGAAGAAGAAATATCTCGAAATATGTCCGTCAGGCCCCTTCCCTTGAGATAAATCTGCATATATCTCGGAAGCGAAGCGAGCTATGGCAAAATGTTAAGAGACCTTTTTTGTAGAGAATTATGTTTCCTACAATTTATGTTCTATGATATTTTTTGATCAGAAGCGTAGTTTTCGAGATATATCAAGATATTTAAAAGTTCCGAAGCCGCACCAACATAATAGAGATACAGAAACACCGTGGCCCCTTTCTTTCAGATAACTCTGTACTATTGCGAGCTGGAAATGCCACTTCCAGTTTAGCTGTGCAGAAGAAGAACAACAAGAAGAAGAAATATCTCGAAATATGTCCGTCAGGCCCCTTCCCTTGAGATAAATCTGCATATATCTCGGAAACGAAGCGAGCTATGGCAAAATGTTGAGAGACCTTTTTTGTAGAGAATTAAGTTTTATACTTTTTATGTTCTATGATATTTTTTGATCAGATGCGTAGTTCTCGAGATATATCAAGATATTTAAAAGTTCCGAAGCCGCACCAACATAATAGAGATACAGAAACACCGTGGCCCCTTTCTTTGAGATAACTCGGCACTACTGCGAGCTGGAAATGCCACTTCCAGTTTAGCTGTGCAGAAGAAGAACAACAAGAAGAAGAAATATCTCGAAATATGTCCGTCAGGCCCCTTCCCTTGAGATAAATCTGCAAGTATCTTGGAAACGAAGCGAGCTATGGCAAAATGTTAAGAGACCTTTTTTGTAGAGAATTAAGTTTCCTACTTTTTGTGTTCTATGATATTTTTTGATCAGATGCGTAGTTCTCGAGATATATCAAGATATTTAAAAGTTCCGAAGCCGCACCAACATAATAGAGATACAGAAACACCGTGGCCCCTTTCTTTGAGATAACTCTGCACTATTGCGAGCTGCAAATGCCACTTCCAGCTTAGCTGTGCAGAAGAAGAACAACAAGAAGAAGAAATATCTCGAAATATGTCCGTCAGGCCCCTTCCCTTGAGATAAATCTGCAAATATCTCGGAAACGAAACGAGCTATGGCAAAATGTTAAGCGACTTTATTTGTAGAGAATTAAGTTTCCTACTTTTTACGTTCTATGATATTTTTTAATCAGATGCGTAGTTCTCGAGATATATAAAGATATTTTAAAGTTCCGAAGCCGCACCAACATAATAGAGATACAGAAACACCGTGGCCCCTTTCTTTGAGATAACTCTGCACTATTGCGAGCTGCAAATGCCACTTCCAGCTTAGCTGTGCAGAAGAAGAACAACAAGAAGAAGAAATATCTCAAAATATGTCCGTCAGGCCCCTTCCCTTGAGATAAATCTGCAAATATCTCGGAAACGAAGCGAGCTATGGCAAAATGTTAAGCGACTTTATTTGTAGAGAATTAAGTTTCCTACTTTTTACGTTCTATGATATTTTTTAATCAGATGCGTAGTTCTCGAGATATATAAAGATATTTTAAAGTTCCGAAGCCGCACCAACATAATAGAGATACAGAAACACCGTGGCCCCTTTCTTCGAGATAACTCTGCACTATTGCGAGCTGCAAATGCCACTTCCAGCTTAGCTGTGCAGAAGAAGACCAACAAGAAGAAGAAATATCTCGAAATATGTCCGTCAGGCCCCTTCCCTTGAGATAAATCTGCAAATATCTCGGAAACGAAGCGAGCTATGGCAAAATGTTAAGAGACCTTTTTGGTAGAGAATGAAGTTTCCTACTTTTTATGTTCTATGATATTTTTTGATCAGATGCGTAGTTCTCGAGATATATCAAGATATTTAAAAGTTCCGAAGCCGCACCAACATAATAGAGATACAGAAACACCGTGGCCCCTTTCTTTGAGATAACTCTGCACCATTGCGAGCTGCAAATGCCACTTCCAGCTTAGCTGTGCAGAAGAAGAACAATAAGAAGAAGAAATATCTCGAAATATGTCCGTCAGGCCCCTTCCCTTGAGATAAATCTGCAAATATCTCGGAAACGAAGCGAGCTATGGCAAAATGTTAAGCGACTTTATTTGTAGAGAATTAAGTTTCCTACTTTTTACGTTCTATGATATTTTTTGATCAGATGCGTAGTTCTCGAGATATATCAAGATATTTTAAAGTTCCGAAGCCGCACCAACATAATAGAGAAACAGAAACACCGTGGCCCCTTTCTTTGAGATAACTCGGCACTACTGCGAGCTGGAAATGCCACTTCCAGTTTAGCTGTGCAGAAGAAGAACAACAAGAAGAAGAAATATCTCGAAATATGTCCGTCAGGCCCCTTCCCTTGAGATAAATCTGCAAGTATCTTGGAAACGAAGCGAGCTATGGCAAAATGTTAAGAGACCTTTTTTGTAGAGAATTAAGTTTCCTACTTTTTATGTTCTATGATATTTTTTGATCAGATGCGTAGTTCTCGAGATATATCAAGATATTTAAAAGTTCCGAAGCCGCACCAACATAATAGAGATACAGAAACACCGTGGCCCCTTTCTTTGAGATAACTCTGCACTATTGCGAGCTGCAAATGCCACTTCCAGCTTAGCTGTGCAGAAGAAGAACAACAAGAAGAAGAAATATCTCGAAATATGTCCGTCAGGCCCCTTCCCTTGAGATAAATCTGCAAATATCTCGGAAACGAAGCGAGCTATGGCAAAATGTTAAGCGACTTTATTTGTAGAGAATTAAGTTTCCTACTTTTTACGTTCTATGATATTTTTTAATCAGATGCGTAGTTCTCGAGATATATAAAGATATTTTAAAGTTCCGAAGCCGCACCAACATAATAGAGATACAGAAACACCGTGGCCCCTTTCTTTGAGATAACTCTGCACTATTGCGAGCTGCAAATGCCACTTCCAGCTTAGCTGTGCAGAAGAAGAACAACAAGAAGAAGAAATATCTCGAAATATGTCCGTCAGGCCCCTTCCCTTGAGATAAATCTGCAAATATCTCGGAAACGAAGCGAGCTATGGCAAAATGTTAAGAGACCTTATTTGTGGAGAATTAAGTTTCCTACTTTTTATGTTCTATGATATTATTTGATCAGATGCGTAGTTCTCGAGATATATCAAGATATTTAAAAGTTCCGAAGCCGCACCAACATAATAGAGATACAGAAACACCGTGGCCCCTTTCTTTGAGATAACTCTGCACTATTGCGAGCTGCAAATGCCACTTCCAGCTTAGCTGTGCAGAAGAAGAACAACAAGAAGAAGAAATATCTCGAAATATGTCCGTCAGGCCCCTTCCCTTGAGATAAATCTGCATATATCTCGGAAACGAAGCGAGCTATGGCAAAATGTTGAGAGACCTTTTTTGTAGAGAATTAAGTTTTCTACTTTTTATGTTCTATGATATTTTTTGATCAGATGCGTAGTTCTCGAGATATATCAAGATATTTAAAAGTTCCGAAGCCGCACCAACATAATAGAGATACAGAAACACCGTGGCCCCTTTCTTTGAGATAACTCGGCACTACTGCGAGCTGGAAATGCCACTTCCAGTTTAGCTGTGCAGAAGAAGAACAACAAGAAGAAGAAATATCTCGAAATATGTCCGTCAGGCCCCTTCCCTTGAGATAAATCTGCAAATATCTCGGAAACGAAGCGAGCTATGGCAAAATGTTAAGCGACTTTATTTGTAGAGAATTAAGTTTCCTACTTTTTACGTTCTATGATATTTTTTAATCAGATGCGTAGTTCTCGAGATATATAAAGATATTTCAAAGTTCCGAAGCCGCACCAACATAATAGAGATACAGAAACACCGTGGCCCCTTTCTTCGAGATAACTCTGCACTATTGCGAGCTGTAAATGCCACGTCCAGCTTAGCTGTGCAGAAGAAGAACAACAAGAAGAAGAAATATCTCGAAACATGTCCGTCAGGCCCCTTCCCTCGAGATAAATCTGCAAATATCTCGGAAACGAAGCGAGCTATGGCAAAATGTTAAGAGACCTTTTTTGTAGAGAATTAAGTTTCCCACAATTTACGTTCTATGATATTTTTTGATCAGAAGCGTAGTTTTCGAGATATATCGAGATATTTAAAAGATCCGAAGCCGCACCAACATAATAGAGATACAGAAACACCGTGGCCCCTTTCTTCGAGATAACTCTGCACTATTGCGAGCTGCAAATGCCACTTCCAGCTTAGCTGTGCAGAAGAAGACCAACAAGAAGAAGAAATATCTCGAAATATGTCCGTCAGGCCCCTTCCCTTGAGATAAATCTGCAAATATCTCGGAAACGAAGCGAGCTATGGCAAAATGTTAAGAGACCTTATTTGTGGAGAATTAAGTTTCCTACTTTTTATGTTCTATGATATTATTTGATCAGATGCGTAGTTCTCGAGATATATCAAGATATTTAAAAGTTCGGAAGCCGCACCAACATAATAGAGATACAGAAACACCGTGGCCCCTTTCTTTGAGATAACTCTGCACTATTGCGAGCTGCAAATGCCACTTCCAGCTTAGCTGTGCAGAAGAAGAACAACAAGAAGAAGAAATATCTCGAAATATGTCCGTCAGGCCCCTTCCCTTGAGATAAATCTGCATATATCTCGGAAACGAAGCGAGCTATGGCAAAATGTTGAGAGACCTTTTTTGTAGAGAATTAAGTTTTCTACTTTTTATGTTCTATGATATTTTTTGATCAGATGCGTAGTTCTCGAGATATATCAAGATATTTAAAAGTTCCGAAGCCGCACCAACATAATAGAGATACAGAAACACCGTGGCCCCTTTCTTTGAGATAACTCGGCACTACTGCGAGCTGGAAATGCCACTTCCAGTTTAGCTGTGCAGAAGAAGAACAACAAGAAGAAGAAATATCTCGAAATATGTCCGTCAGGCCCCTTCCCTTGAGATAAATCTGCAAGTATCTTGGAAACGAAGCGAGCTATGGCAAAATGTTAAGAGACCTTTTTTGTAGAGAATTAAGTTTCCTACTTTTTATGTTCTATGATATTTTTTGATCAGATGCGTAGTTCTCGAGATATATCAAGATATTTAAAAGTTCCGAAGCCGCACCAACATAATAGAGATACAGAAACACCGTGGCCCCTTTCTTTGAGATAACTCTGCACTATTGCGAGCTGCAAATGCCACTTCCAGCTTAGCTGTGCAGAAGAAGAACAACAAGAAGAAGAAATATCTCGAAATATGTCCGTCAGGCCCCTTCCCTTGAGATAAATCTGCAAATATCTCGGAAACGAAGCGAGCTATGGCAAAATGTTAAGAGACCTTATTTGTAGAGAATTAAGTTTCCTACTTTTTATGTTCTATGATATTTTTTGATCAGATGCGTAGTTCTCGAGATATATCAAGATATTTAAAAGTTCCGAAGCCGCACCAACATAATAGAGATACAGAAACACCGTGGCCCCTTTCTTTGAGATAACTCTGCGCTATTGCGAGCTGGAAATGCCACTTCCAGTTTAGCTGTGCAGAAGAAGAACAACAAGAAGAGGAAATATCTCGAAATATGTCCGTCAGGCCCCTTCCCTTGAGATATATCTGCAAATATCTCGGAAACGAAACGAGCTATGGCAAAATGTTAAGAGATCTTTTTTGTAGAGAATTGTGTTTCCTACAATTTATGTTCTATGATATTTTTTGATCAGAAGCGTAGTTTTCGAGATATATCGAGATATTTAAAAGATCCGAAGCTGCACCAACATAATAGAGATATAGAAACACCGTGGCCCCTTTCTTTGAGATAACTCTGCACTAGTGCGAGCCGCAAATGCCGCTTCCAGCTTAGCTGTGCAGAAGAAGAACAACAAGAAGAAGAAATATCTCGAAATATGTCCGTCAGGCCCCTTCCCTCGAGATAAATCTGCAAATGTCTCGGAAACGAAGCGAGCTATGGCAAAATGTTAAGAGACCTTTTTTGTAGAGAATTAAGTTTCCTACTTTTTATGTTCTATGATATTTTTTGATCGGATGCGTAGTTCTCGAGATATATCAAGATATTTAAAAGTTCTGAAGCCGCACCAACATAATAGAGATACAGAAACACCGTGGCCCCTTTCTTTGAGATAACTCTGCACTATTGCGAGCTGCAAATGCCACTTCCAGCTTAGCTGTGCAGAAGAAGAACAACAAAAAGAAGAAATATCTCGAAATATGTCCGTCAGGCCCCTTCCCTTGAGATAAATCTGCAAATATCTCGGAAACGAAGCGAGCTATGGCAAAATGTTAAGAGACCTCTTTTGTAGAGAATTAAGTTTCCTACTTTTTATGTTCTATGATATTTTTCGATCAGATGCGTAGTTCTCGAGATATATCAAGATATTTAAAAGTTCCGAAGCCGCACCAACATAATAGAGATACAGACACACCGTGGCCCCTTTCTTCGAGATAACTCTGCACTATTGCGAGCTGCAAATGCCACTTCCAGCTTAGCTGTGCAGAAGAAGAACAACAAGAAGAAGAAATATCTGGAAATATGTCCGTCAGGCCCGTTCCCTTGAGATAAATCTGCAAATATCTCGGAAACGAAGCGAGCTACGGCAAAATGTTAAGAGACCTTTTTTGTAGAAAATTAGGATTCCTACTTTTTATGTTCTATGATATTTTTTGATCAGATGCGTAGTTCTCGAGATATATCAAGATATTTAAAAGTTCCGAAGCCGCACCAACATAATAGAGATACAGAAACACCGTGGCCCCTTTCTTTGAGATAACTCTGCACTACTGCGAGCTGCAAATGCCACTTCCAGCTTCGCTGTGCAGAAGAAGAACAACAAGAAGAAGAAATATCTCGAAATATGTCCGTCAGGCCCCTTCCCTTGAGATAAATCTGCAAATATCTCGGAAACGAAGCGAGCTATGGCAAAATGTTAAGAGACCTGTTTTGTAGAGAATTAAGTTTCCTACTTTTTATGTTCTATGATATTTTTCGATCAGATGCGTAGTTCTCGAGATATATCAAGATATTTAAAAGTTCCGAAGCCGCACCAACATAATAGAGATACAGAAACACCGTGGCCCCTTTCTTTGAGATAACTCGGCACTACTGCGAGCTGGAAATGCCACTTCCAGTTTAGCTGTGCAGAAGAAGAACAACAAGAAGAAGAAATATCTCGAAATATGTCCGTCAGGCCCCTTCCCTTGAGATAAATCTGCAAGTATCTTGGAAACGAAGCGAGCTATGGCAAAATGTTAAGAGACCTTTTTTGTAGAGAATTAAGTTTCCTACTTTTTATGTTCTATGATATTTTTTGATCAGATGCGTAGTTCTCGAGATATATCAAGATATTTAAAAGTTCCGAAGCCGCACCAACATAATAGAGATACAGAAACACCGTGGCCCCTTTCTTTGAGATAACTCTGCACTATTGCGAGCTGCAAATGCCACTTCCAGCTTAGCTGTGCAGAAGAAGAACAACAAAAAGAAGAAATATCTCGAAATATGTCCGTCAGGCCCCTTCCCTTGAGATAAATCTGCAAATATCTCGGAAACGAAGCGAGGTATGGCAAAATGTTAAGAGACCTCTTTTGTAGAGAATTAAGTTTCCTACTTTTTATGTTCTATGATATTTTTCGATCAGATGCGTAGTTCTCGAGATATATCAAGATATTTAAAAGTTCCGAAGCCGCACCAACATAATAGAGATACAGACACACCGTGGCCCCTTTCTTTGAGATAACTCTGCACTATCGCGAGCTGCAAATGCCACTTCCAGCTTAGCTGTGCAGAAGAAGAACAACAAGAAGAAGAAATATCTGGAAATATGTCCGTCAGGCCCCTTCCCTTGAGATAAATCTGCAAATATCTCGGAAACGAAGCGAGCTACGGCAAAATGTTAAGAGACCTTTTTTGTAGAAAATTAGGATTCCTACTTTTTATGTTCTATGATATTTTTTGATCAGATGCGTAGTTCTCGAGATATATCAAGATATTTAAAAGTTCCGAAGCCGCACCAACATAATAGAGATACAGAAACACCGTGGCCCCTTTCTTTGAGATAACTCTGCACTACTGCGAGCTGCAAATGCCACTTCCAGCTTAGCTGTGCAGAAGAAGAACAACAAGAAGAAGAAATATCTCGAAATATGTCCGTCAGGCCCCTTCCCTTGAGATAAATCTGCAAATATCTCGGAAACGAAGCGAGCTATGGCAAAATGTTAAGAGACCTGTTTTGTAGAGAATTAAGTTTCCTACTTTTTATGTTCTATGATATTTTTTGATCGGATGCGTAGTTCTTGAGATATATCAAGATATTTAAAAGTTCCGAAGCCGCACCAACATAATAGAGATACAGAAACACCGTGGCCCCTTTCTTTGAGATAACTCTGCACTATTGCGAGCTGCAAATGCCACTTCCAGCTTAGCTGTGCAGAAGAAGAACAACAAGAAGAAGAAATATCTCGAAATATGTCCGTCAGGCCCCTTCCCTTGAGATAAATCTGCATATATCTCGGAAACGAAGCGAGCTATGGCAAAATGTTGAGAGACCTTTTTTGTAGAGAATTAAGTTTTCTACTTTTTATGTTCTATGATATTTTTTGATCAGATGCGTAGTTCTCGAGATATATCAAGATATTTAAAAGTTCCGAAGCCGCACCAACATAATAGAGATACAGAAACACCGTGGCCCCTTTCTTTGAGATAACTCGGCACTACTGCGAGCTGGAAATGCCACTTCCAGTTTAGCTGTGCAGAAGAAGAACAACAAGAAGAAGAAATATCTCGAAATATGTCCGTCAGGCCCCTTCCCTTGAGATAAATCTGCAAATATCTCGGAAACGAAGCGAGCTATGGCAAAATGTTAAGAGACCTTATTTGTAGAGAATTAAGTTTCCTACTTTTTATGTTCTATGATATTTTTTCATCAGATGCGTAGTTCTCGAGATATATCAAGATATTTAAAAGTTCCGAAGCCGCACCAACATAATAGAGATACAGACACACCGTGGCCCCTTTCTTTGAGATAACTCTGCACTATTGCGAGCTGCAAATGCCACTTCCAGCTTAGCTGTGCAGAAGAAGAACAACAAAAAGAAGAAATATCTCGAAATATGTCCGTCAGGCCCCTTCCCTTGAGATAAATCTGCAAATATCTCGGAAACGAAGCGAGCTATGGCAAAATGTTAAGAGACCTCTTTTGTAGAGAATTAAGTTTCCTACTTTTTATGTTCTATGATATTTTTCGATCAGATGCGTAGTTCTCGAGATATATCAAGATATTTAAAAGTTCCGAAGCCGCACCAACATAATAGAGATACAGACACACCGTGGCCCCTTTCTTTGAGATAACTCTGCACTATTGCGAGCTGCAAATACCACTTCCAGCTTAGCTGTGCAGAAGAAGAACAACAAGAAGAAGAAATATCTGGAAATATGTCCGTCAGGCCCCTTCCCTTGAGATAAATCTGCAATTATCTCGGAAACGAAGCGAGCTACGGCAAAATGTTAAGAGACCTTTTTTGTAGAAAATTAGGATTCCTACTTTTTATGTTCTATGATATTTTTTGATCAGATGCGTAGTTCTCGAGATATATCAAGATATTTAAAAGTTCCGAAGCCGCACCAACATAATAGAGATACAGAAACACCGTGGCCCCTTTCTTTGAGATAACTCTGCACTACTGCGAGCTGCAAATGCCACTTCCAGCTTAGCTGTGCAGAAGAAGAACAACAAGAAGAAGAAATATCTCGAAATATGTCCGTGAGGCCCCTTCCCTTGAGATAAATCTGCAAATATCTCGGAAACGAAGCGAGCTATGGCAAAATGTTAAGAGACCTGTTTTGTAGAGAATTAAGTTTCCTACTTTTTATGTTCTATGATATTTTTCGATCAGATGCGTAGTTCTCGAGATATATCAAGATATTTAAAAGTTCCGAAGCCGCACCAACATAATAGAGATACAGAAACACCGTGGCCCCTTTCTTTGAGATAACTCTGCACTACTGCGAGCTGCAAATGCCACTTCCAGCTTAGCTGTGCAGAAGAAGAACAACAAGAAGAAGAAATATCTCGAAATATGTCCGTCAGGCCCCTTCCCTTGAGATAAATCTGCAAATATCTCGGAAACGAAGCGAGCTATGGCAAAATGTTAAGAGACCTTATTTGTAGAGAATTAAGTTTCCTACTTTTTATGTTCTATGATATTTTTTGATCAGATGCGTAGTTCTCGAGATATATCAAGATATTTAAAAGTTCCGAAGCCGCACCAACATAATAGAGATACAGAAACACCGTGGCCCCTTTCTTTGAGATAACTCTGCGCTATTGCGAGCTGGAAATGCCACTTCCAGTTTAGCTGTGCAGAAGAAGAACAACAAGAAGAGGAAATATCTCGAAATATGTCCGTCAGGCCCCTTCCCTTGAGATATATCTGCAAATATCTCGGAAACGAAACGAGCTATGGCAAAATGTTAAGAGATCTTTTTTGTAGAGAATTATGTTTCCTACAATTTATGTTCTATGATATTTTTTGATCAGAAGCGTAGTTTTCGAGATATATCGAGATATTTAAAAGATCCGAAGCTGCACCAACATAATAGAGATACAGAAACACCGTGGCCCCTTTCTTTGAGATAACTCTGCACTAGTGCGAGCCGCAAATGCCGCTTCCAGCTTAGCTGTGCAGAAGAAGAACAACAAGAAGAAGAAATATCTCGAAATATGTCCGTCAGGCCCCTTCCCTTCAGATAAATCTGCAAATATCTCGGAAACGAAGCGAGCTACGGCAAAATGTTAAGAGACCTTTTTTGTAGAAAATTAGGATTGCTACTTTTTATGTTCTATGATATTTTTTGATCAGATGCGTAGTTCTCGAGATATATCAAGATATTTAAAAGTTCCGAAGCCGCACCAACATAATAGAGATACAGAAACACCGTGGCCCCTTTCTTTGAGATAACTCTGCACTACTGCGAGCTGCAAATGCCACTTCCAGCTTAGCTGTGCAGAAGAAGAACAACAAGAAGGAGAAATATCTCGAAATATGTCCGTCAGGCCCCTTCCCTTGAGATAAATCTGCAAATATCTCGGAAACGAAGCGAGCTATGGCAAAATGTTAAGAGACCTTTTTTGTAGAGAATTAAGTTTCCTACTTTTTATGTTCTATGATATTTTTTGATCAGATGCGTAGTTCTCGAGATATATCAAGATATTTAAAAGTTCCGAAGCCGCACCAACATAATAGAGATACAGAAACACCGTGGCCCCTTTCTTTGAGATAACTCTGCACTAGTGCGAGCCGCAAATGCCACTTCCAGCTTAGCTGTGCAGAAGAAGAACAACAAGAAGAAGAAATATCTCGAAATATGTCCGTCAGGCCCCTTCCCTTGAGATAAATCGGCAAGTATCTCGGAAACGAAGCGAGCTATGGCAAAATGTTGAGAGACCTTTTTTGTATGGAATTATGTTTCCTACTTTTTATGTTCTATGATATTTTTTGATCAGATGCGTAGTTCTCGAGATATATCAAGATATTTAAAAGTTCCGAAGCCGCACCAACATAATAGAGATACAGAAACACCGTGGCCCCTTTCTTTGAGATAACTCTGCACTAGTGCGAGCCGCAAATGCCACTTCCAGCTTAGCTGTGCAGAAGAAGAACAACAAGAAGAAGAAATATCTGGAAATATGTCCGTTAGGCCCCTTCCCTTGAGATAAATCTGCAAATATCTCGGAAACGAAGCGAGCTATGGCAAAATGTTGAGAGACCTTTTTTGTAGAGAATTAAGTTTCCTACTATTTATGTTCTATGATATTTTTGGATCAGATGCGTAGTTCTCGAGATATATCAAGATATTTAAAAGTTCCGAAGACGCACCAACATAATAGAGATACAGAAACACCGTGGCCCCTTTCTTTGAGATAACTCTGCACTAGTGCGAGCCGCAAATGCCACTTCCAGCTTAGCTGTGCAGAAGAAGAACAACAAGAAGAAGAAATATCTCGAAATATGTCCGTTAGGCCCCTTCCCTTGAGATAAATCTGCAAATATCTCGGAAACGAAGCGAGCTATGGCAAAATGTTAAGAGACGTTTTTTGTAGAGAATTATGTTTCCTACAATTTATGTTCTATGATATTTTTTGATCAGAAGCGTAGTTTTCGAGATATATCGAGATATTTAAAAGTTCCGAAGCAGCACCAACATAATAGAGATACAGAAACACCGTGGCCCCTCTCTTTGAGATAACTCTGCACTATTGCGAGCTGGAAATGCTACTTCCAGTTTAGCTGTGCAGAAGAAGAACAACAAGAAGAAGAAATATCTCGAAATATGTCCGTCAGGCCCCTTCCCTTGAGATAAATCTGCAAATATCTCGGAAACGAAGCGAGCTATTGCAAAATGTTAAGAGACCTTTTTTGTAGAGAATTGAGTTTCCTACTTTTTATCTTCTATGATATTTTTTGATCAGATGCGTAGTTCTCGAGATATATCAAGATATTTAAAAGTTCCGAAGCCGCACCAACATAATAGAGATACAGAAACACCGTGGCCCCTTTCTTTGGGATAACTCTGCACTATTGCGAGCTGCAAATGCCACTTCCAGCTTAGCTGTGCAGAACAAGAACAACAAGAAGAAGAAATATCTCGAAATATGTCCGTCAGGCCACTTCCCTTGAGATAAATCTGCAAATATCTCGGAAACGAAGCGAGCTATGGCAAAATGTTAAGAGACCTTTTTTGTAGAGAATTAAGTTTCCTACTTTTTATGTTCGATGATATTTTTTGATCAGATGCGCAGCTCTCGAGATATATCAAGATATTTAAAAGTTCCGAAGCTGCACCAACATAATAGAGGTACAGAAACACCGTGGCCTCTTTCTTTGAGATAACTCTGCACTATTGCGAGCTGCAAATGCCGCTTCGAGCTTAGCTGTGCAGAAGAAGAACAACAAGAAGAAGAAATATCTCGAAATATGTCCGTTAGGCCCCTTCCCTTGAGATAAATCTGCAAATATCTCGGAAACGAAGCGAGCTATGACAAAATGTTAAGAGACCTTTTTTGTAGAGAATTAAGTTTCCTGCTTTTTATGTTCTATGATATTTTTTGATCAGAAGCGTAGTTTTCGAGATATATCGAGATATTTAAAAGTTCCGAAGCCGCACCAACATAATAGAGATACAGAAACACCGTGGCCCCTTTCTTTGAGATAACTGTGCACTAGTGCGAGCCGCAAATGCCACTTCCAGCTTAGCTGTGCAGAAGAAGAACAACAAGAAGAAGAAATATCTCGAAATATGTCCGTCAGGCCCCTTCCCTTGAGATAAATATGCAAATATCTCGGAAACGAAGCGAGCTATGGCAAAATGTTAAGAGACCTTTTTTGTAGAGAATTAAGTTTCGTACTTTTTATGTTCTATGACATTTTTTGATCAGATGCGTAGTTCTCGAGATATATCAAGATATTTAAAAGTTCCGAAGCCGCACCAACATAATAGAGATACAGAAACACCGTGGCCCCTTTCTTTAAGATAACTCTGCACTATTGCGAGCTGCAAATGCCACTTCCAGCTTAGCTGTGCAGAGGAGGAACAACAAGAAGAAGAAATATCTCGAAATATGTCCGTCAGGCCAGTTCCTTTGAGCTGAATCTGCAAATATCTCGGAAACGAAGCGAGCTATGGCAAAATGTTAAGAGACCTTTTTTGTAGAGAATTATGTTTCCTACAATTTATGTTGTATGATATTTTTTGATCAGAAGCGTAGTTTTCGAGATATATCGAGATATTTAAAAGTTCCGAAGCCGCACCAACATAATAGAGATACAGAAACACCGTGGCCCCTTTCTTTGAGATAACTGTGCACTAGTGCGAGCAGCAAATGCAACTTCCGGCTTCGCTGTGCAGAAGAAGAACAACAAGAAGAAGAAATATCTCGAAATATGTCCGTCAGGCCCCTTCCCTTGAGATAAATCTGCAAATGTCTCGGAAACGAAGCGAGCTATGGCAAAATGTTAAGAGACCTTTTTTGTAGAGAATTAAGTTTCCTACTTTTTATGTTCTATGATATTTTTTGATCAGATGCGTAGTTCTCGAGATATATCAAGATATTTAAAAGTTCCGAAGCCGCACCAACATAATAGAGATACTGAAACACCGTGGCCCCTTTCTTTGAGATAACTCTGCACTATTGCGAGCTGCAAATGCCACTTCCAGCTTAACTGTGCAGAGGAAGAACAACAAGAAGAAGAAATATCTCGAAATATGTCCGTCAGGCCAGTTCCTTTGAGCTGAATCTGCAATTATCTCGGAAACGAAGCGATCTATGGCAAAATGTTAAGAGACGTTTTTTGTAGAGAATTATGTTTCCTACAATTTATGTTCTATGATATTTTTTGATCAGAAGCGTAGTTTTCGAGATATATCGAGATATTTAAAAGTTCCGAAGCCGCACCAACATAATAGGGATACAGAAACACCGTGGCCCCTTTCTTTGAGATAACTCTGCACCAGTGCGAGCCGCAAATGCCACTTCCAGCTTAGCTGTGCAGAAGAAGAACAACAAGAAGAAGAAATATCTCGAAATATGTCCGTCAGGCCCCTTCCCTTGTGATAAATCTGCAAATATCTCGGAAACGAAGCGAGCTATGGCAAAATGTTAAGAGACCTTTTTTGTAGAGAATTATGTTTCCTACAATTTATGTTCTATGATATTTTTTGATCAGATGCGTAGTTCTCGAGATATATCAAGATATTTAAAAGTTCCGAAGCCGCACCAACATAATAGAGATACAGAAACACCGTGGCCCCTTTCTTTGAGATAACTCTGCACTATTGCGAGCTGCAAATGCCACTTCCAGCTTAGCTGTGCAGAGGAAGAACAACAAGAAGAAGAAATATCTCGAAATATGTCCGTCAGGCCCCTTCCCTTGAGATATATCTGCAAATATCTCGGAAACGAAGCGAGCTATGGCAAAATGTTAAGAGACCTTTTTTGTAGAGAATTAAGTTTCCTACAATTTAGGTTGTATGATATTTTTTGATCAGAAGCGTAGTTTTCGAGATATATCGAGATATTTAAAAGTTCCGAAGCCGCACCAACATAATAGAGATACAGAAACACCGTGGCCCCTTTCTTTGAGATAACTCTGCACTAGTGCGAGCCGCAAATGCCACTTCCAGCTTAGCTGTGCAGAAGAAGAACAACAAGAAGAAGAAATATCTCGAAATATGTCCGTCAGGCCCCTTCCCTTGAGATAAATCTGCAAATATCTCGGAAACGAAGCGAGCTATGGCAAAATGTTAAGAGACCTTTTTTGTAGAGAATTAAGTTTCCTACTTTTTATGTTCTATGATATTTTTTGATCAGATGCGTAGTTCTCGAGATATATCAAGATATTTAAAAGTTCCGAAGCCGCACCAACATAATAGAGATACAGAAACACCGTGGCCCCTTTCTTTGAGATAACTCTGCACTATTGCGAGCTGCAAATGCCACTTCCAGCTTAGCTGTGCAGAGGAAGAACAACAAGAAGAAGAAATATCTCGAAATATGTCCGTCAGGCCAGTTCCTTTGAGCTGAATCTGCAAATATCTCGGAAACGAAGCGAGCTATGGCAAAATGTTAAGAGACGTTTTTTGTAGAGAATTATGTTTCCTACAATTTATGTTCTATGATATTTTTTGATCAGAAGCGTAGTTTTCGAGATATATCGAGATATTTAAAAGTTCCGAAGACGCACCAACATAATAGAGATACAGAAACACCGTGGCCCCTTTCTTTGAGATAACTGTGCACTAGTGCGAGCCGCAAATGCAACTTCCGGCTTAGCTGTGCAGAAGAAGAACAACAAGAAGAAGAAATATCTCGAAGTATGTCCGTCAGGCCCCTTCCCTTGAGATAAATCTGCAAATGTCTCGGAAACGAAGCGAGCTATGGCAAAATGTTAAGAGACCTTTTTTGTAGAGAATTAAGTTTCCTACTTTTTATGTTCTATGATATTTTTTGATCAGATGCGTAGTTCTCGAGATATATCAAGATATTTAAAAGTTCCGAAGCCGCACCAACATAATAGAGATACAGAAACACCGTGGCCCCTTTCTTTGAGATAACTCTGCACTATTGCGAGCTGCAAATGCCACTTCCAGCTTAGCTGTGCAGAGGAAGAACAACAAGAAGAAGAAATATCTCGAAATATGTCCGTCAGGCCAGTTCCTTTGAGCTGAATCTGCAAATATCTCGGAAACGAAGCGAGCTATGGCAAAATGTTAAGAGACGTTTTTTGTAGAGAATTATGTTTCCTACAATTTATGTTCTATGATATTTTTTGATCAGATGCGTAGTTTTCGAGATATATCGAGATATTTAAAAGTTCCGAAGACGCACCAACATAATAGAGATACAGAAACACCGTGGCCCCTTTCTTTGAGATAACTGTGCACTAGTGCGAGCCGCAAATGCAACTTCCGGCTTAGCTGTGCAGAAGAAGAACAACAAGAAGAAGAAATATCTCGAAGTATGTCCGTCAGGCCCCTTCCCTTGAGATAAATCTGCAAATGTCTCGGAAACGAAGCGAGCTATGGCAAAATGTTAAGAGACCTTTTTTGTAGAGAATTAAGTTTCCTACTTTTTATGTTCTATGATATTTTTTGATCAGATGCGTAGTTCTCGAGATATATCAAGATATTTAAAAGTTCCGAAGCCGCACCAACATAATAGAGATACAGAAACACCGTGGCCCCTTTCTTTGAGATAACTCTGCACTATTGCGAGCTGCAAATGCCACTTCCAGCTTAGCTGTGCAGAGGAAGAACAACAAGAAGAAGAAATATCTCGAAATATGTCCGTCAGGCCAGTTCCTTTGAGCTGAATCTGCAAATATCTCGGAAACGAAGCGATCTATGGCAAAATGTTAAGAGACGTTTTTTGTAGAGAATTATGTTTCCTACAATTTATGTTGTATGATATTTTTTGATCAGAAGCGTAGTTTTCGAGATATATCGAGATATTTAAAAGTTCCGAAGCCGCACCAACATAATAGAGATACAGAAACACCGTGGCCCCTTTCTTTGAGATAACTCTGCACTAGTGCGAGCCGCAAATGCCACTTCCAGCTTAGCTGTGCAGAAGAAGAACAACAAGAAGAAGAAATATCTCGAAATATGTCCGTCAGGCCCCTTCCCTTGAGATAAATCTGCAAATATCTCGGAAACGAAGCGAGCTATGGCAAAATGTTGAGAGACCTTTTTTGCAGAGAATTAAGTTTCCTACTTTTTATGTTCTATGATATTTTTTGATCAGATGCGTAGTTCTCGAGATATATCAAGATATTTAAAAGTTCCGAAGCCGCACCAACATAATAGAGATACAGAAACACCGTGGCCCCTTTCTTTGAGATAACTCTGCACTATTGCGAGCTGCAAATGCCACTTCCAGCTTAGCTGTGCAGAGGAAGAACAAGAAGAAGAAGAAATATCTCGAAATATGTCCGTCAGGCCAGTTCCTTTGAGCTGAATCTGCAAATATCTCGGAAACGAAGCGAGCTATGGCAAAATGTTAAGAGACGTTTTTTGTAGAGAATTATGTTTCCTACAATTTATGTTCTATGATATTTTTTGATCAGAAGCGTAGTTTTCGAGATATATCGAGATATTTAAAAGTTCCGAAGACGCACCAACATAATAGAGATACAGAAACACCGTGGCCCCTTTCTTTGAGATAACTGTGCACTAGTGCGAGCCGCAAATGCAACTTCCGGCTTAGCTGTGCAGAAGAAGAACAACAAGAAGAAGAAATATCTCGAAATATGTCCGTCAGGCCCCTTCCCTTGAGATAAATCTGTAAATGTCTCGGAAACGAAGCGAGCTATGGCAAAATGTTAAGAGACCTTTTTTGTAGAGAATTAAGTTTCCTACTTTTTATGTTCTATGATATTTTTTGATCAGATGCGTAGTTCTCGAGATATATCAAGATATTTAAAAGTTCCGAAGCCGCACCAACATAATAGAGATACAGAAACACCGTGGCCCCTTTCTTTGAGATAACTCTGCACGATTGCGAGCTGGAAATGCCACTTCCAGTTTAGCTGTGCAGAAGAAGAACAACAAGAAGAAGAAATATCTCGAAATATGTCCATCAGGACCCTTCCCTTGAGATAAATCTGCAAATATCTCGGAAACGAAGCGAGCTATGGCAAAATGTTAAGAGACCTTTTTTGTAGAGAATTATGTTTCCTACAATTTATGTTCTATGATATTTTTTGATCAGAAGCGTAGTTTTCGAGATATATCGAGATATTTAAAAGTTCCGAAGCCGCACCAACATAACAGAGATACAGAAACACCGTGGCCCCTTTCTTTGAGATAACTCTGCACTAGTGAGAGCCGCAAATGCCACTTCCAGCTTAGCTGTGCAGAAGAAGAACAACAAGAAGAAGAAATATCTCGAAATATGTCCGTTAGGCCCCTTCCCTTGAGATAAATCTGCAAATATCTCGGAAACGAAGCGAGCTATGGCAAAATGTTAAGAGACCTTTTTTGTAGAGAATTAAGTTTCCTACTTTTTATGTTCTATGATATTTTTTGATCAGAAGCGTAGTTGTCGAGATATATCGAGATATTTAAAAGTTCCGAAGCCGCACCAACATAATAAAGATACAGAAACACCGTGGCCCCTTTCTTTGAGATAACTCTGCACTAGTGCGAGCCGCAAATGCCACTTCCAGCTTAGCTGTGCAGAAGAAGAACAACAAGAAGAAGAAATATCTCGAAATATGTCCGTCAGGCCCCTTCCCTTGAGATAAATATGCAAATATCTCGGAAACGAAGCGAGCTATGGCAAAATGTTAAGAGACCTTTTTTGTAGAGAATTAAGTTTCCTACTTTTTATGTTCTATGACATTTTTTGATCAGATGCGTAGTTCTCGAGATATATCAAGATATTTAAAAGTTCCGAAGCCGCACCAACATAATAGAGATACAGAAACACCGTGGCCCCTTTCTTTGAGATAACTCTGCACTATTGCGAGCTGCAAATGCCACTTCCAGCTTAGCTGTGCAGAGGAAGAACAACAAGAAAAAGAAGTATCTCGAAATATGTCCGTCAGGCCCGTTCCTTTGAGCTGAATCTGCAAATATCTCGGAAACGAAGCGAGCTATGGCAAAATGTTAAGAGACGTTTTTTGTAGAGAATTATGTTTCCTACAATTTACGTTCTATGATATTTTTCGATCAGAAGCGTAGTTTTCGAGATATATCGAGATATTTAAAAGTTCCGAAGCCGCACCAACATAATAGAGATACAGAAACACCGTGGCCCCTTTCTTTGAGATAACTCTGCACTATTGCGAGCTGCAAATGCCACTTCCAGCTTAGCTGTGCAGAAGAAGAACAACAAGAAGAAGAAATATCTCGAAATATGTCCGTCAGACCCCTTCCCTTGAGATGAATCTGCAAATATCTCGGAAACGAAGCGAGCTATGGCAAAATGTTAAGAGACCTTTTTTGTAGAGAATAATGTTTCCTACAATTTACGTTCTATGATATTTTTTGATCAGAAGCGTAGTTTTCGAGATATATCGAGATATTTAAAAGTTCCGAAGCCGCACCAACATAATAGAGATACAGAAACACCGTGGCCCCTTTCTTTGAGATAACTCTGCACTATTGCGACCTGCAAATGCCACTTCCAGCTCAGCTGTGCAGAAGAAGAACAACAAGAAGAAGAAATATCTCGAAATATGTCCGTCAGGCCCCTTCCCTTGAGATAAATCTGCAAATATCTCGGAAACGAAGCGAGCTATGGCAAAATGTTAAGAGACCTTTTTTGTAGAGAATTAAGTTTCCTACTTTTTATGTTCTATGATATTTTTTGATCAGATGCGTAGTTCTCGAGATATATCAAGATATTTAAAAGTTCCGAAGCCGCACCAACATAATAGAGATACAGAAACACCGTGGCCCCTTTCTTTGAGATAACTCTGCACTATTGCGAGCTGGAAATGCCACTTCCAGTTTAGCTGTGCAGAAGAAGAACAACAAGAAGAAGAAATATCTCGAAATATGTCCGTTAGGCCCCTTCCCTTGAGATAAATCTGCAAATATCTCGGAAACGAAGCGAGCTATGGCAAAATGTTAAGAGACCTTTTTTGTAGAGAATTAAGTTTCCTACTTTTTATGTTCTATGATATTTTTTGATCAGAAGCGTAGTTTTCGAGATATATCGAGATATTTAAAAGTTCCGAAGCCGCACCAACATAATAGAGATACAGAAACACCGTGGCCCCTTTCTTTGAGATAACTCTGCACTATTGCGAGCTGCAAATGCCACTTCCAGCTTAGCTGTGCAGAAGAAGAACAACAAGAAGAAGAAATATCTCGAAATATGTCCGTCAGGCCCCTTCCCTTGAGATAAATCTGCAAATATCTCGGAAACGAAGCGAGCTATGGCAAAATGTTTAGAGACCTTTCTTGTAGAGAATTAAGTTTCCTACTTTTTATGTAGTATGATATTTTTTGATCAGATGCGTAGTTCTCGAGATATATCAAGATATTTAAACGTTCCGAAGCCGCACCAACATAATAGAGATACAGAAACACCGTGGCCCCTTTCTTTGGGATAACTCTGCACTATTGCGAGCTGCAAATGCCACTTCCAGCTTAGCTGTGCAGAAGAAGAACAACAAGAAGAAGAAATATCTCGAAATATGTCCGTCAGGCCACTTCCCTTGAGATGAATCTGCAAATATCTCGGAAACGAAGCGAGCTATGGCAAAATGTTAAGAGACCTTTTTTGTAGAGAATTAAGTTTCCTACTTTTTATGTTCTATGATATTTTTTGATCAGAAGCGTAGTTTTCGAGATATATCGAGATATTTAAAAGTTCCGAAGCCGCACCAACATAATAGAGATACAGAAACACCGTGGCCCCTTTCTTTGAGATAACTCTGCACTATTGCGAGCTGCAAATGCCACTTCCAGCTTAGCTGTGCAGAAGAAGAACAACAAGAAGAAGAAATATCTCGAAATATGTCCGTCAGGCCCCTTCCCTTGAGATAAATCTGCAAATATCTCGGAAACGAAGCGAGCTATGGCAAAATGTTTAGAGACCTTTCTTGTAGAGAATTAAGTTTCCTACTTTTTATGTAGTATGATATTTTTTGATCAGATGCGTAGTTCTCGAGATATATCAAGATATTTAAAAGTTCCGAAGCCGCACCAACATAATAGAGATACAGAAACACCGTGGCCCCTTTCTTTGGGATAACTCTGCACTATTGCGAGCTGCAAATGCCACTTCCAGCTTAGCTGTGCAGAAGAAGAACAACAAGAAGAAGAAATATCTCGAAATATGTCCGTCAGGCCACTTCCCTTGAGATAAATCTGCAAATATCTCGGAAACGAAGCGAGCTATGGCAAAATCTTAAGAGACCTTTTTTGTAGAGAATTAAGTTTCCTACTTTTTATGTTCGATGATATTTTTTGATCAGATGCGTAGTTCTCGAGATATATCAAGATATTTAAAAGTTCCGAAGCTGCACCAACATAATAGAGGTACAGAAACACCGTGGCCTCTTTCTTTGAGATAACTCTGCACTATTGCGAGCTGCAAATGCCGCTTCGAGCTTAGCTGTGCAGAAGAAGAACAACAAGAAGAAGAAATATCTCGAAATATGTCCGTCAGACCCCTTCCCTTGAGATGAATCTGCAAATATCTCGGAAACGAAGCGAGCTATGGCAAAATGTTGAGAGACCTTTTTTGTAGCGAATTAAGTTTCCTACTTTTCATGTTCTATGATATTTTTTGATCAGATGCGTAGTTCTCGAGATATATCAAGATATTTAAAAGTTCCGAAGCCGCACCAACATAATAGAGATACAGAAACACCGTGGCCCCTTTCTTTGAGATAACTCTGCACTAGTGCGAGCCGCAAATGCCACTTCCAGCTTAGCTGTGCAGAAGAAGAACAACAAGAAGAAGAAATATCTCGAAATATGTCCGTCAGGCCCCTTCCCTTGAGATAAATATGCAAATATCTCGGAAACGAAGCGAGCTATGGCAAAATGTTAAGAGACCTTTTTTGTAGAGAATTAAGTTTCCTACTTTTTATGTTCTATGATATTTTTTGATCAGATGCGTAGTTCTCGAGATATATCAAGATATTTAAAAGTTCCGAAGCCGCACCAACATAATAGATACAGAAACACCGTGGCCCCTTTCTTTGAGATAACTCTGCACTATTGCGAGCTGCAAATGCCACTTCCAGCTTAGCTGTGCAGAGGAAGAACAACAAGAAGAAGAAATATCTCGAAATATGTCCGTCAGGCCAGTTCCTTTGAGCTGAATCTGCAAATATCTCGGAAACGAAGCGAGCTATGGCAAAATGTTAACAGACGTTTTTTGTAGAGAATTATGTTTCCTACAATTTATGTTCTATGATATTTTTTGATCAGAAGCGTAGTTTTCGAGATATATCGAGATACTTAAAAGTTCCGAAGCCGCACCAACATATTAGAGATACAGAAACACCGTGGCCCCTTTCTTTGAGATAACTGTGCACTAGTGCGAGCCGCAAATGCCACTTCCAGCTTAGCTGTGCAGAAGAAGAACAACAAGAAGAAGAAACTTCTCGAAATATGTCCGTCAGGCCCCTTCCCTTGAGATAAATCTGCAAATATCTCGGAAACGAAGCGAGCTATGGCAAAATGTTAAGAGACCTTTTTTGTAGAGAATTATGTTTCCTACTTTTTATGTTCTATGATATTTTTTGAATAGACGCGTAGTTCTCGAGATATATCAAGATATTTAAAAGTTCCGAAGCCGCACCAACATAATAGAGATACAGAAACACCGTGGCCCCTTTCTTTGAGATATTTCTGCACTATTGCGAGCTGCAAATGCCACTTCCAGCTTAGCTGTGCAGAAGAAGAACAACAAGAAGAAGAAATATCTCGAAATATGTCCGTGAGGCCCCTTCCCTTGAGATAAATCTGCAAATATCTCGGAAACGAAGCGAGCTATGGCAAAATGTTAAGAGACCTTATTTGTAGAGAATTAAGTTTCCTACTTTTTATGTTCTATGATATTTTTTGATCAGATGCGTAGTTCTCGAGATATATCAAGATATTTAAAAGTTCCGAAACCGCACCAACATAATAGAGATACAGAAACACCGTGGCCCCTTTCTTTGAGATAACTCTGCACTATTGCGAGCTGTAAATGCCACTTCCAGCTTAGCTGTGCAGAAGAAGAACAACAAGAAGAAGAAATATCTCGAAATATGTCCGTCAGGCCCCTGCCCTTGAGATATATCTGCTAATATCTCGGAAACCAAGCGAGCTATGGCAAAATGTTAAGAGACCTTTTTTGTAGAGAACTTTGTTTCCTACAATTTATGTTCTATGATATTTTTTGACCAGAAGCGTAGTTTTCGAGATATATCGAGATATTTAAAAGTTACGAAGCCGCACCAACATAATAGAGATACAGAAACACCGTGGCCCCTTTCTTTGAGATAACTCTGCAATAGTGCGAGCCGCAAATGCCACTTCCAGCTTAGCTGTACAGAAGAAGAACAACAAGAAGAAGAAATATCTCGAAATATGTCCGTCAGGCCACTTCCCTTGAGATAAATCTGCAAATATCTCGGAAACGAAGCGAGCTATGGCAAAATGTTAAGAGACCTTTTTTGTAGAGAATTAAGTTTCCTACTTTTTATGTTCGATGATATTTTTTGATCAGATGCGTAGTTCTCGAGATATATCAAGATATTTAAAAGTTCCGAAGCTGCACCAACATAATAGAGGTACAGAAACACCGTGGCCCCTTTCTTTGAGATAACTCTGCACTACTGCGAGCTGCAAATGCCGCTTCGAGCTTAGCTGTGCAGAAGAAGAACAACAAGAAGAAGAAATATCTCGAAATATGTCCGTTAGGCCCCTTCCCTTGAGATAAATCTGCCAATATCTCGGAAACGAAGCGAGCTATGGCAAAATGTTAAGAGACCTTTTTTGTAGAGAATTAAGTTTCCTACTTTTTATGTTCTATGATATTTTTTGATCAGAAGCGTAGTTGTCGAGATATATCGAGATATTTAAAAGTTCCGAAGCCGCACCAACATGATAGAGATACAGAAACACCGTGGCCCCTTTCTTTAAGATAACTCTGCACTATTGCGAGCTGCAAATGCCACTTCCAGCTTAGCTGTGCAGAAGAAGAACAACAAGAAGAAGAAATATCTCGAAATATGTCCGTCAGGCCAGTTCCTTTGAGATGAATCTGCAAATATCTCGGAAACGAAGCGAGCTATGGCAAAATGTTAAGAGACGTTTTTTGTAGAGAATTATGTTTCCTACAATTTATGTTCTATGATATTTTTTGATCAGAAGCGTAGTTTTCGAGATATATCGAGATATTTAAAAGTTACGAAGCCGCACCAACATAATAGAGATACAGAAACACCGTGGCCCCTTTCTTTGAGATAACTCTGCAATAGTGCGAGCCGCAAATGCCACTTCCAGCTTAGCTGTGCAGAAGAAGAACAACAAGAAGAAGAAATATTTCGAAATATGTCCGTCAGGCCCCTTCCCTTGAGATAAATCTGCAAATATCTCGGAAACGAAGCGAGCTATGGCAAAATGTTGAGAGACCTTTTTTGTAGAGAATTAAGTTTCCTACTTTTTATGTTCTATGATATTTTTTGATCAGATGCGTAGTTCTCGAGATATATCAAGATATTTAAAAGTTCCGAAGCCGCACCAACATAATAGAGATACAGAAACACCGTGGCCCCTTTCTTTGAGATAACTCTGCACTATTGCGAGCTGTAAATGCCACTTCCAGCTTAGCTGTGCAGAAGAAGAACAACAAGAAGAAGAAATATCTCGAAATATGTCCGTCAGGCCCCTGCCCTTGAGATATATCTGCAAATAGCTCGGAAACCAAGCGAGCTATGGCAAAATGTTAAGAGACCTTATTTGTAGAGAATTAAGTTTCCTACTTTTTATGTTCTATGATATTTTTTGATCAGATGCGTAGTTCTCGAGATATATCAAGATATTTAAAAGTTCCGAAACCGCACCAACATAATAGAGATACAGAAACACCGTGGCCCCTTTCTTTGAGATAACTCTGCACTATTGCGAGCTGTAAATGCCACTTCCAGCTTAGCTGTGCAGAAGAAGAACAACAAGAAGAAGAAATATCTCGAAATATGTCCGTCAGGCCCCTGCCCTTGAGATATATCTGCTAATATCTCGGAAACCAAGCGAGCTATGGCAAAATGTTAAGAGACGTTTTTTGTAGAGAACTTTGTTTCCTACAATTTATGTTCTATGATATTTTTTGACCAGAAGCGTAGTTTTCGAGATATATCGAGATATTTAAAAGTTACGAAGCCGCACCAACATAATAGAGATACAGAAACACCGTGGCCCCTTTCTTTGAGATAACTCTGCAATAGTGCGAGCCGCAAATGCCACTTCCAGCTTAGCTGTACAGAAGAAGAACAACAAGAAGAAGAAATATCTCGAAATATGTCCGTCAGGCCACTTCCCTTGAGATAAATCTGCAAATATCTCGGAAACGAAGCGAGCTATGGCAAAATGTTAAGAGACCTTTTTTGTAGAGAATTAAGTTTCCTACTTTTTATGTTCGATGATATTTTTTGATCAGAAGCGTAGTTGTCGAGATATATCGAGATATTTAAAAGTTCCGAAGCCGCACCAACATAATAGAGATACAGAAACACCGTGGCCCCTTTCTTTAAGATAACTCTGCACTATTGCGAGCTGCAAATGCCACTTCCAGCTTAGCTGTGCAGAAGAAGAACAACAAGAAGAAGAAATATCTCGAAATATGTCCGTCAGGCCAGTTCCTTTGAGCTGAATCTGCAAATATCTCGGAAACGAAGCGAGCTATGGCAAAATGTTAAGAGACGTTTTTTGTAGAGAATTATGTTTCCTACAATTTATGTTCTATGATATTTTTTGATCAGAAGCGTAGTTTTCGAGATATATCGAGATATTTAAAAGTTACGAAGCCGCACCAACATAATAGAGATACAGAAACACCGTGGCCCCTTTCTTTGAGATAACTCTGCAATAGTGCGAGCCGCAAATGCCACTTCCAGCTTAGCTGTGCAGAAGAAGAACAACAAGAAGAAGAAATATTTCGAAATATGTCCGTCAGGCCCCTTCCCTTGAGATAAATCTGCAAATATCTCGGAAACGAAGCGAGCTATGGCAAAATGTTAAGAGACCTTTTTTGTAGAGAATTAAGTTTCCTACTTTTTATGTTCTATGATATTTTTCGATCAGATGCGTAGTTCTCGAGATATATCAAGATATTTAAAAGTTCCGAAGCCGCACCAACATAATAGAGATACAGAAACACCGTGGCCCCTTTCTTTGAGATAACTCTGCACTATTGCGAGCTGTAAATGCCACTTCCAGCTTAGCTGTGCAGAAGAAGAACAACAAGAAGAAGAAATATCTCGAAATATGTCCGTCAGGCCCCTGCCCTTGAGATATATCTGCAAATAGCTCGGAAACCAAGCGAGCTATGGCAAAATGTTAAGAGACCTTTTTTGTAGAGAATTATGTTTCCTACAATTTATGTTCTATGATATTTTTTGATCAGAAGCGTAGTTTTCGAGATATATCGAGATATTTAAAAGTTACGAAGCCGCACCAACATAATAGAGATACAGAAACACCGTGGCCCCTTTCTTTGAGATAACTCTGCAATAGTGCGAGCCGCAAATGCCACTTCCAGCTTAGCTGTGCAGAAGAAGAACAACAAGAAGAAGAAATATTTCGAAATATGTCCGTCAGGCCCCTTCCCTTGAGATAAATCTGCAAATATCTCGGAAACGAAGCGAGCTATGGCAAAATGTTAAGAGACCTTTTTTGTAGAGAATTAAGTTTCCTACTTTTTATGTTCTATGATATTTTTTGATCAGATGCGTAGTTCTCGAGATATATCAAGATATTTAAAAGTTCCGAAGCCGCACCAACATAATAGAGATACAGAAACACCGTGGCCCCTTTCTTTGAGATAACTCTGCACTATTGCGAGCTGCAAATGCCACTTCCAGCTTAGCTGTGCAGAGGAAGAACAACAAGAAGAAGAAATATCTCGAAATATGTCCGTCAGGCCCCTTCCCTTGAGATAAATCTGCAAATATCTCGGAAACGAAGCGAGCTATGGCAAAATGTTAAGAGACCTTTTTTGTAGAGAATTATGTGTCCTACTTTTTATGTTCTATGATATTTTTTGATCAGACGCGTAGTTCTCGAGATATATCAAGATATTTAAAAGTTCCGAAGCCGCACCAACATAATAGAGATACAGAAACACCGTGGCCCCTTTCTTTGAGATAACTCTGCACTAGTGCGAGCCGCAAATGCCACTTCCAGCTTAGCTGTGCAGAAGAAGAACAACAAGAAGAAGAAATATCTCGAAATATGTCCGTCAGGCCCCTTCCCTTGAGATAAATCTGCAAATATCTCGGAAACGAAGCGAGCTATGGCAAAATGTTAAGAGACCTTTTTTGTAGAGAATTATGTGTCCTACTTTTTATGTTCTATGATATTTTTTGATCAGACGCGTAGTTCTCGAGATATATCAAGATATTTAAAAGTTCCGAAGCCGCACCAACATAATAGAGATACAGAAACACCGTGGCCCCTTTCTTTGAGATAACTCTGCACTAGTGCGAGCCGCAAATGCCACTTCCAGCTTAGCTGTGCAGAAGAAGAACAACAAGAAGAAGAAATATCTCGAAATATGTCCGTCAGGCCCCTTCCCTTGAGATAAATCTGCAAATATCTCGGAAACGAAGCGAGCTATGGCAAAATGTTAAGAGACCTTTTTTGTAGAGAATTAAGTTTCCTACTTTTTATGTTCTATGATATTTTTTGATCAGATGCGTAGTTCTCGAGATATATCAAGATATTTAAAAGTTCCGAAGCCGCACCAGCATAATACAGATACAGAAACACCGTGGCCCCTTTCTTTGAGATAACTCTGCACTATTGCGAGCTGCAAATGCCACTTCCAGCTTAGCTGTGCAGAGGAAGAACAACAAGAAGAAGAAATATCTCGAAATATGTCCGTCAGGCCAGTTCCTTTGAGCTGAATCTGCAAATATCTCGGAAACGAAGTGAGCTATGGCAAAATGTTAAGAGACCTTTTTTGTAGAGAATTAAGTTTCCTACTTTTTATGTTCTATGATATTCTTTGATCAGATGCGTAGTTCTCGAGATATATCAAGATATTTAAAAGTTCCGAAGCCGCACCAACATAATACAGATACAGAAACACCGTGGCCCCTTTCTTTGAGATAACTCTGCACTAGTGCGAGCCGCAAATGCCACTTCCAGCTTAGCTGTGCAGAAGAAGAACAACAAGAAGAAGAAATATCTCGAAATATGTCCGTCAGGCCCCTTCCCTTGAGATAAATCTGCAAATATCTCGGAAACGAAGCGAGCTATGGCAAAATGTTAAGAGACCTTTTTTGTAGAGAATTAAGTTTCCTACTTTTAATGTTCTATGATATTTTTTGATCAGATGCGTAGTTCTCGAGATATATCAAGATATATAAAAGTTCCGAAGCCGCACCAACATAATACAGATACAGAAACACCGTGGCCCCTTTCTTTGAGATAACTCTGCACTAGTGCGAGCCGCAAATGCCACTTCCAGCTTAGCTGTGCAGAAGAAGAACAACAAGAAGAAGAAATATCTCGAAATATGTCCGTTAGGCCCCTTCCCTTGAGATAAATCTGCAAATATCTCGGAAACGAAGCGAGCTATGGCAAAATGTTAAGAGACCTTTTTTGTAGCGAATTAAGTTTCCTACTTTTTATGTTCTATGATATTTTTTGATCAGATGCGTAGTTCTCGAGATATATCAAGATATTTAAAAGTTCCGAAGCCGCACCAACATAATAGAGATACAGAAACACCGTGGCCCCTTTCTTTGAGATAACTCTGCACTATTGCGAGCTGCAAATGCCACTTCCAGCTTAGCTGTGCAGAGGAAGAACAACAAGAAAAAGAAGTATCTCGAAATATGTCCGTCAGGCCCGTTCCTTTGAGCTGAATCTGCAAATATCTCGGAAACGAAGCGAGCTATGGCAAAATGTTTAGAGACGTTTTTTGTAGAGAATTATGTTTCCTACAATTTATGTTCTATGATATTTTTCGATCAGAAGCGTAGTTTTCGAGATATATCGAGATATTTAAAAGTTCCGAAGCCGCACCAACATAATAGAGATACCGAAACACCGTGGCCCCTTTCTTTGAGATAACTCTGCACTAGTGCGAGCCGCAAATGCCACTTCCAGCTTAGCTGTGCAGAAGAAGAACAACAAGAAGAAGAAATATCTCGAAATATGTCCGACAGGCCCCTTCCCTTGAGATAAATCTGCAAATATCTCGGAAACGAAGCGAGCTATGGCGAAATGTTAAGAGACCTTTTTTGTAGAGAATTAAGTTTCCTACTTTTTATCTTCTATGATATTTTTTGATCAGATGCGTAGTTCTCGAGATATATCAAGATATTTAAAAGTGCCGAAGCCGCACCAACATAATACAGATACAGAAACACCGTGGCCCCTTTCTTTGAGATAACTCTGCACTAGTGCGAGCCGCAAATGCCACTTCCAGCTTAGCTGTGCAGAAGAAGAACAACAAGAAGAAGAAATATCTCGAAATATGTCCGTCAGGCCCCTTCCCTTGAGATAAATCTGCAAATATCTCGGAAACGAAGCGAGCTATGGCAAAACGTTAAGAGACCTTTTTTGTAGAGAATTAAGTTTCCTACTTTTTATGTTCTATGATATTTTTTGATCAGATGCGTAGTTCTCGAGATATATCAAGATATTTAAAAGTTCCGAAGCCGCACCAACATAATAGAGATACAGAAACACCGTGGCCCCTTTCTTTGAGATAACTCTGCACTAGTGCGAGCCGCAAATGCCACTTCCAGCTTAGCTGTGCAGAAGAAGAACAACAAGAAGAAGAAATATCTCGAAATATGTCCGTCAGGCCCCTTCCCTTGAGATAAATCTGCAAATATCTCGGAAACGAAGCGAGGTATGGCAAAATGTTAAGAGACCTTTTTTGTAGAGAATTAAGTTTCCTCCTTTTTATGTTCTATGATATTTTTTGATCAGATGCGTAGTTCTCGAGATATATCAAGATATTTAAAAGTTCCGAAGCCGCACCAACATAATA
Source organism: Osmia lignaria lignaria (assembly GCF_051020975.1). Lineage (NCBI taxonomy): Eukaryota > Metazoa > Arthropoda > Insecta > Hymenoptera > Megachilidae > Osmia > Osmia lignaria. Next base: position 4,413,906 of record NW_027478162.1, on the reverse strand, counting down.
GAGATACAGAAACACCGTGGCCCCTTTCTTTGAGATAACTCTGCACTATTGCGAGGTGCAAATGCCACTTCCAGCTTAGCTGTGCAGAGGAAGAACAACAAGAAAAAGAAGTATCTCGAAATATGTCCGTCAGGCCCGTTCCTTTGAGCTGAATCTGCAAATATCTCGGAAACGAAGCGAGCTATGGCAAAATGTTAAGAGACGTTTTTTGTAGAGAATTATGTTTCCTACAATTTATGTTCTATGATATTTTTTGATCAGAAGCGTAGTTTTCGAGATATATCGAGATATTTAAAAGTTCCGAAGCCGCACCAACATAATAGAGATACAGAAACACCGTGGCCCCTTTCTTTGAGATAACTCTGCACTAGTGCGAGCCGCAAATGCCACTTCCAGCTTAGCTGTGCAGAAGAAGAACAACAAGAAGAAGAAATATCTCGAAATATGTCCGTCAGGCCCCTTCCCTTGAGATAAATCTGCAAATATCTCGGAAACGAAGCGAGGTATGGCAAAATGTTGAGAGACCTTTTTTGTAGAGAATTAAGTTTCCTACTTTTTATGTTCTATGATATTTTTTGATCAGATGCGTAGTTCTCGAGATATATCAAGATATTTAAAAGTTCCGAAGCCGCACCAACATAATAGAGATACAGAAACACCGTGGCCCCTTTCTTTGAGATAACTCTGCAATAGTGCGAGCCGCAAATGCCACTTCCAGCTTAGCTGTGCAGAAGAAGAACAACAAGAAGAAGAAATATCTCGAAATATGTCCGTTAGGCCCCTTCCCTTGAGATAAATCTGCAAATATCTCGGAAACGAAGCGAGCTATGGCAAAATCTTAAGAGACCTTTTTTGTAGAGAATTAAGTTTCCTACTTTTTATGTTCTATGATATTTTTTGATCAGATGCGTAGTTCTCGAGATATATCAAGATATTTAAAAGTTCCGAAGCCGCACCAACATAATAGAGATACAGAAACACCGTGGCCCCTTTCTTTGAGATAACTCTGCACTAGTGCGAGCCGCAAATGCCACTTCCAGCTTAGCTGTGCAGAAGAAGAACAACAAGAAGAAGAAATATCTCGAAATATGTCCGTCAGGCCCCTTCCCTTGAGATAAATCTGCAAATATCTCGGAAACGAAGCGAGGTATGGCAAAATGTTAAGAGACCTTTTTTGTAGAGAATTAAGTTTCCTCCTTTTTATGTTCTATGATATTTTTTGATCAGATGCGTAGTTCTCGAGATATATCAAGATATTTAAAAGTTCCGAAGCCGCACCAACATAATAGAGATACAGAAACACCGTGGCCCCTTTCTTTGAGATAACTCTGCACTAGTGCGAGCCGCAAATGCCACTTCCAGCTTAGCTGTGCAGAAGAAGAACAACAAGAAGAAGAAATATCTCGAAATATGTCCGTCAGGCCCCTTCCCTTGAGATAAATCTGCAAATATCTCGGAAACGAAGCGAGGTATGGCAAAATGTTAAGAGACCTTTTTTGTAGAGAATTAAGTTTCCTCCTTTTTATGTTCTATGATATTTTTTGATCAGATGCGTAGTTCTCGAGATATATCAAGATATTTAAAAGTTCCGAAGCCGCACCAACATAATAGAGATACAGAAACACCGTGGCCCCTTTCTTTGAGATAACTCTGCACTAGTGCGAGCCGCAAATGCCACTTCCAGCTTAGCTGTGCAGAAGAAGAACAACAAGAAGAAGAAATATCTCGAAATATGTCCGTCAGGCCCCTTCCCTTGAGATAAATCTGCAAATATCTCGGAAACGAAGAGGGCTATGGCAAAATGTTAAGAGTCCTTTTTTGTAGAGAATTAAGTTTCCTACTTTTTATGTTCTATGATATTTTTTTATCTGATGCGTAGCTCTCGAGATATATCAAGATATTTAAAAGTTCCGAAGCCGCACCAACATAATAGAGATACAGAAACAGCGTGGCCCCTTTCTTTGAGATATCTCTGCACTATTGCGAGCTGCAAATGCCACTTCCAGCTTAGCTGCGCAGAAGAAGGACAACAAGAAGAAGAAATATCTCGAAATATGTCCGTCAGGCCCCTTCCCTTGAGATAAATCTGCAAATATCTCGGAAACGAAGCGAGCTATGGCAAAATGTTAAGAGACCTTATTTGTAGAGAATTAAGTTTCCTACTTTTTATGTTCTATGATATTTTTTGATCAGATGCGTAGTTCTCGAGATATATCAAGATATTTAAAAGTTCCGAAACCGCACCAACATAATAGAGATACAGAAACACCGTGGCCCCTTTCTTTGAGATAACTCTGCACTAGTGCGAGCCGCAAATGCCACTTCCAGCTTAGCTGTGCAGAAGAAGAACAACAAGAAGAAGAAATATCTCGAAATATGTCCGTCAGGCCCCTTCCCTTGAGATAAATCTGCAAATATCTCGGAAACGAAGCGAGCTATGGCAAAATGTTAAGAGACCTTTTTTGTAGAGAATTAAGTTTCCTACTTTTTATCTTCTATGATATTTTTTGATCAGATGCGTAGTTCTCGAGATATATCAAGATATTTAAAAGTTCCGAAGCCGCACCAACATAATAGAGATACAGAAACACCGTGGCCCTTCTCTTTCAGATAACTCTGCACTATTGCGAGCTGGAAATGCCACTTCCAGTTTAGCTGTGCAGAAGAAGAACAACAAGAAGAAGAAATATCTCGAAATATGTCCGTTAGGCCCCTTCCCTTGAGATAAATCTGCAAATATCTCGGAAACGAAGCGAGGTATGGCAAAATGTTAAGAGACCTTTTTTGTAGAGAATTAAGTTTCCTACTTTTTATGTTCTATGATATTTTTTGATCAGATGCGTAGTTCTCGAGATATATCAAGATATTTAAAAGTTCCGAAGCCGCACCAACATAATAGAGATACAGAAACACCGTGGCCCCTTTCTTTGAGATAACTCTGCACTATTGCGAGCTGCAAATGCCACTTCCAGCTTAGCTGTGCAGAGGAAGAACAACAAGAAGAAGAAATATCTCGAAATATGTCCGTCAGGCCAGTTCCTTTGAGCTGAATCGGCAAATATCTCGGAAACGAAGCGAGCTATGGCAAAATGTTAAGAGACGTTTTTTGTAGAGAATTATGTTTCCTACAATTTAAGTTCTATGATATTTTTTGATCAGAAGCGTAGTTTTCGAGATATATCGAGATATTTAAAAGTTCCGAAGCCGCACCAACATAATAGGGATACAGAAACACCGTGGCCCCTTTCTTTGAGATAACTCTGCACTAGTGCGAGCTGCAAATGCCACTTCCAGCTTAGCTGTGCAGAGGAAGAACAACAAGAAGAAGAAATATCTCGAAATATGTCCGTCCGGCCCCTTCCCTTGAGATATATCTGCAAATATCTCGGAAACGAAGCGAGCTATGGCAAAATGTTAAGAGACCTTTTTTGTAGAGAATTATATTTCCTACAATTTATGTTCTATGATATTTTTTGATCAGAAGCGTAGTTTTCGAGATATATCGAGATATTTAAAAGTTCCAAAGCCGCACCAACATAATAGAGATACAGAAACACCGTGGCCCCTTTCTTTGAGATAACTCTGCACTATTGCGAGCTGTAAATGTCACTTCCAGCTTAGCTGTGCAGAAGAAGAACAACAAGCAGAAGAAATATCTCGAAATATGTCCGTCAGGCCCCTTCCCTTGAGATATATCTGCAAATATCTCGGAAACGAAGCGAGCTATGGCAAAATGTTAAGAGACCTTTTTTGTAGAGAATTATGTTTCCTACAATTTATGTTCTATGATATTTTTTGATCAGAAGCGTAGTTTTCGAGATACATCGAGATATTTAAAAGTTCCGAAGCCGCACCAACATAATAGAGATACAGAAACACCGTGGCCCCTTTCTTTGAGATAACTCTGCACTAGTGCGAGCCGCAAATGCCACTTCCAGCTTAGCTGTGCAGAAGAAGAACAACAAGAAGAAGAAATATCTCGAAATATGTCCGTCAGGCCAGTTCCTTTGAGATGAATCTGCAAATATCTCGGAAACGAAGCGAGCTATGGCAACATGTTAAGAGACGTTTTTTATAGAGAATTATGTTTCCTACAATTTATGTTCTATGATATTTTTTGATCAGAAGCGTAGTTCTCGAGATACATCGAGATATTTAAAAGTTCCGAAGCCGCACCAACATAATAGGGATACAGAAACACCGTGGCCCCTTTCTTTGAGATAACTCTGCACTAGTGCGAGCTGCAAATGCCACTTCCAGCTTAGCTGTGCAGAGGAAGAACAACAAGAAGAAGAAATATCTCGAAATATGTCCGTCCGGCCCCTTCCCTTGAGATATATCTGCAAATATCTCGGAAACGAAGCGAGCTATGGCAAAATGTTAAGAGACCTTTTTTGTAGAGAATTATATTTCCTACAATTTATGTTCTATGATATTTTTTGATCAGAAGCGTAGTTTTCGAGATATATCGAGATATTTAAAAGTTCCAAAGCCGCACCAACATAATAGAGATACAGAAACACCGTGGCCCCTTTCTTTGAGATAACTCTGCACTATTGCGAGCTGTAAATGTCACTTCCAGCTTAGCTGTGCAGAAGAAGAACAACAAGCAGAAGAAATATCTCGAAATATGTCCGTCAGGCCCCTTCCCTTGAGATATATCTGCAAATATCTCGGAAACGAAGCGAGCTATGGCAAAATGTTAAGAGACCTTTTTTGTAGAGAATTATGTTTCCTACAATTTATGTTCTATGATATTTTTTGATCAGAAGCGTAGTTTTCGAGATACATCGAGATATTTAAAAGTTCCGAAGCCGCACCAACATAATAGAGATACAGAAACACCGTGGCCCCTTTCTTTGAGATAACTCTGCACTAGTGCGAGCCGCAAATGCCACTTCCAGCTTAGCTGTGCAGAAGAAGAACAACAAGAAGAAGAAATATCTCGAAATATGTCCGTCAGGCCAGTTCCTTTGAGATGAATCTGCAAATATCTCGGAAACGAAGCGAGCTATGGCAACATGTTAAGAGACGTTTTTTATAGAGAATTATGTTTCCTACAATTTATGTTCTATGATATTTTTTGATCAGAAGCGTAGTTTTCGAGATACATCGAGATATTTAAAAGTTCCGAAGCCGCACCAACATAATAGGGATACAGAAACACCGTGGCCCCTTTCTTTGAGATAACTCTGCACTAGTGCGAGCTGCAAATGCCACTTCCAGCTTAGCTGTGCAGAGGAAGAACAACAAGAAGAAGAAATATCTCGAAATATGTCCGTCCGGCCCCTTCCCTTGAGATATATCTGCAAATATCTCGGAAACGAAGCGAGCTATGGCAAAATGTTAAGAGACCTTTTTTGTAGAGAATTATATTTCCTACAATTTATGTTCTATGATATTTTTTGATCAGAAGCGTAGTTTTCGAGATATATCGAGATATTTAAAAGTTCCAAAGCCGCACCAACATAATAGAGATACAGAAACACCGTGGCCCCTTTCTTTGAGATAACTCTGCACTATTGCGAGCTGTAAATGCCACTTCCAGCTTAGCTGTGCAGAAGAAGAACAACAAGCAGAAGAAATATCTCGAAATATGTCCGTCAGGCCCCTTCCCTTGAGATATATCTGCAAATATCTCGGAAACGAAGCGAGCTATGGCAAAATGTTAAGAGACCTTTTTTGTAGAGAATTATGTTTCCTACAATTTATGTTCTATGATATTTTTTGATCAGAAGCGTAGTTTTCGAGATACATCGAGATATTTAAAAGTTCCGAAGCCGCACCAACATAATAGAGATACAGAAACACCGTGGCCCCTTTCTTTGAGATAACTCTGCACTAGTGCGAGCCGCAAATGCCACTTCCAGCTTAGCTGTGCAGAAGAAGAACAACAAGAAGAAGAAATATCTCGAAATATGTCCGTCAGGCCAGTTCCTTTGAGATGAATCTGCAAATATCTCGGAAACGAAGCGAGCTATGGCAACATGTTAAGAGACGTTTTTTATAGAGAATTATGTTTCCTACAATTTATGTTCTATGATATTTTTTGATCAGAAGCGTAGTTTTCGAGATACATCGAGATATTTAAAAGTTCCGAAGCCGCACCAACATAATAGGGATACAGAAACACCGTGGCCCCTTTCTTTGAGATAACTCTGCACTAGTGCGAGCCGCAAATGCCACTTCCAGCTTAGCTGTGCAGAAGAAGAACAACAAGAAGAAGAAATATCTCGAAATATGTCCGTCAGGCCCCTTCCCTTGAGATAAATCTGCAAATATCTCGGAAACGAAGCGAGCTATGGCAAAATGTTAAGAGACCTTTTTTGTAGAGAATTAAGTTTCCTACTTTTTATGGTCTATGATATTTTTTGATCAGATGCGTAGTTCTCGAGATATATCAAGATATTTAAAAGTTCCGAAGCCGCACCAACATAATAGAGATACAGAAACGCCGTGGCCCCTTTCTTTGAGATAACTCTGCACTATTGCGAGCTGCAAATGCCACTTCCAGCTTAGCTGTGCAGAGGAAGAACAACAAGAAGAAGAAATATCTCGAAATATGTCCGTCAGGCCAGTTCCTTTGAGATGAATCTGCAAATATCTCGGAAACGAAGCGAGCTATGGCAAAATGTTAAGAGACGTTTTTTATAGAGAATTATGTTTCCTACAATTTATGTTCTATGATATTTTTTGATCAGAAGCGTAGTTTTCGAGATACATCGAGATATTTAAAAGTTCCGAAGCCGCACCAACATAATAGAGATACAGAAACAGCGTGGCCCCTTTCTTTGAGATAACTCTGCACTAGTGCGAGCCGCAAATGCCACTTCCAGCTTAGCTGTGCAGAGGAAGAACAACAAGAAGAAGAAATATCTCGAAATATGTCCGTCAGGCAGTTCCTTTGAGCTGAATCTGCAAATATCTCGGAAACGAAGCGAGCTATGGCAAAATGTTAAGAGACGTTTTTTGTAGAGAATTATGTTTCCTACAATTTATGTTCTATGATATTTTTTGGTCAGAAGCGTAGTTTTCGAGATATATCGAGATATTTAAAAGTTCAGAAGCCGCACCAACATAATAGGGATACAGAAACACCGTGGCCCCTTTCTTTGAGATAACTCTGCACTATTGCGAGCTGTAAATGCCACTTCCAGCTTAGCTGTGCAGAAGAAGAACAACAAGAAGAAGAAATATCTCGAAATATGTCCGTCAGGCCCCTTCCCTTGAGATATATCTGCAAATATCTCGGAAACGAAGCGAGCTATGGCAAAATGTTAAGAGACCTTTTTTGTAGAGAATTAAGTTTCCTACTTTTTATCTTCTATGATATTTTTTGATCAGATGCGTAGTTCTCGAGATATATCAAGATATTTAAAAGTTCCGAAGCCGCACCAACATAATAGAGATACAGAAACACCGTGGCCCCTTTCTTTGAGATAACTCTGCACTATTGCGAGCTGTAAATGCCACTTCCAGCTTAGCTGTGCAGAAGAAGAACAACAAGAAGAAGAAATATCTCGAAATATGTCCGTCAGGCCAGTTCCTTTGAGCTGAATCTGCAAATATCTCGGAAACGAAGCGAGCTATGGCAAAATGTTAAGAGACATTTTTTGTAGAGAATTATGTTTCCTACAATTTATGTTCTATGATATTTTTTGATCAGAAGCGTAGTTTTCGAGATATATCGAGATATTTAAAAGTTCCGAAGCCGCACCAACATAATAGGGATACAGGAACACCGTGGCCCCTTTCTTTGAGATAACTCTGCACTAGTGCGAGCCGCAAATGCCACTTCCAGCTTAGCTGTGCAGAAGAAGAACAACAAGAAGAAGAAATATCTCGAAATATGTCCGTCAGGCCCCTTCCCTTGAGATAAATCTGCAAATATCTCGGAAACGAAGCGAGCTATGGCAAAATGTTAAGAGACCTTTTTTGTAGAGAATTAAGTTTCCTACTTTTTATATTCTATGATATTTTTTGATCAGATGCGTAGTTCTCGAGATATATCAAGATATTTAAAAGTTCCGAAGCCGCACCAACATAATAGAGATACAGAAACACCGTGGCCCCTTTCTTTGAGATAACTCTGCACTATTGCGAGCTGTAAATGCCACTTCCAGCTTAGCTGTGCAGAAGAAGAACAACAAGAAGAAGAAATATCTCGAAATATGACCGTCAGGCCCCTTCCCTTGAGATATATCTGCAAATATCTCGGAAACGAAGCGAGCTATGGCAAAATGTTAAGAGACCTTTTTTGTAGAGAATTATGTTTCCTACAATTTATGTTCTATGATATTTTTTGATCAGAAGCGTAGTTTTCGAGATACATCGAGATATTTAAAAGTTCCGAAGCCGCACCAACATAATAGAGATACAGAAACACCGTGGCCCCTTTCCTTGAGATAACTCTGCACTAGTGCGAGCCGCAAATGCCACTTCCAGCTTAGCTGTGCAGAAGAAGAACAACAAGAAGAAGAAATATCTCGAAATATGTCCGTCAGGCCCCTTCCCTTGAGATAAATCTGCAAATATCTCGGAAACGAAGCGAGCTATGGCAAAATGTTAAGAGACCTTTTTTGTAGAGAATTAAGCTTCCTACTTTTTACCTTCTATGATATTTTTTGATCAGATGCGTAGTTCTCGAGATATATCAAGATATTTAAAAGTTCCGAAGCCGCTCCAACATAATAGAGATACAGAAACACCGTGGCCCCTCTCTTTGAGATAACTCTGCACTATTGCGAGCTGGAAATGCCACTTCCAGTTTAGCTGTGCAGAAGAAGAACAACAAGAAGAAGAAATATCTCGAAATCTGTCCGTCAGGCCCCTTCCCTTGAGATATATCTGCAAATATCTCGGAAACGAAGCGAGCTATGGCAAAATGTTAAGAGACCTTTTTTGTAGAGAATTATGTTTCCTACAATTTATGTTCTATGATATTTTTTGATCAGAAGCGTAGTTTTCGAGATACATCGAGATATATAAAAGTTCCGAAGCCGCACCAACATAATAGAGATACAGAAACACCGTGGCCCCTTTCTTTGAGATAACTCTGCACTAGTGCGAGCCGCAAATGCCACTTCCAGCTTAGCTGTGCAGAAGAAGAACAACAAGAAGAAGAAATATCTCGAAATATGTCCGTCAGGCCCCTTCCCTTGAGATATATCTGCAAATATCTCGGAAACGAAGCGAGCTATGGCAAAATGTTAAGAGACCTTTTTTGTAGAGAATTATGTTTCCTACAATTTATGTTCTATGATATTTTTTGATCAGAAGCGTAGTTTTCGAGATATATCGAGATATTCAAAAGTTCCGAAGCCGCACCAACATAATAGAGATACAGAAACACCGTGGCCCCTTTCTTTGAGATAACTCTGCACTATTGCGAGCTGCAAATGCCACTTCCAGCTTAGCTGTGCAGAGGAAGAACAACAAGAAGAAGAAATATCTCGAAATATGTCCGTCAGGCCAGTTCCTTTGAGCTGAATCTGCAAATATCTCGGAAACGAAGCGAGCTATGGCAAAATATTAAGAGACGTTTTTTGTAGAGAATTATGTTTCCTACAATTTATGTTCAATGATATTTTTTGATCAGAAGCGTAGTTTTCGAGATATATCGAGATATTTAAAAGTTCCGAAGCCGCACCAACATAATAGGGATACAGAAACACCGTGGCCCCTTTCTTTGAGATAACTGTGCACTAGTGCGAGCCGCAAATGCCACTTCCAGCTTAGCTGTGCAGAAGAAGAACAACAAGAAGAAGAAATATCTCGAAATCTGTCCGTCAGGCCCCTTCCCTTGAGATATATCTGCAAATATCTCGGAAACGAAGCGAGCTATGGCAAAATGTTAAGAGACCTTTTTTGTAGAGAATTATGTTTCCTACAATTTATGTTCTATGATATTTTTTGATCAGAAGCGTAGTTTTCGAGATACATCGAGATATTTAAAAGTTCCGAAGCCGCACCAACATAATAGAGATACAGAAACACCGTGGCCCCTTTCTTTGAGATAACTCTGCACTAGTGCGAGCTGTAAATGCCACTTCCAGCTTAGCTGTGCAGAAGAAGAACAACAAGAAGAAGAAATATCTCGAAATATGTCCGTCAGGCCCCTTCCCTTGAGATATATCTGCAAATATCTCGGAAACGAAGCGAGCTATGGCAAAATGTTAAGAGACCTTTTTTGTAGAGAATTATGTTTCCTACAATTTATGTTGTATGATATTTTTTGATCAGAAGCGTAGTTTTCGAGATACATCGAGATATTTAAAAGTTCCGAAGCCGCACCAACATAATAGAGATACAGAAACACCGTGGCCCCTTTCTTTGAGATAACTCTGCACTAGTGCGAGCCGCAAATGCCACTTCCAGCTTAGCTGTGCAGAAGAAGAACAACAAGAAGAAGAAATATCTCGAAATATGTCCGTCAGGCCCCTTCCCTTGAGATAAATCTGCAAACATCTCGGAAACGAAGCGAGCTATGGCAAAATGTTAAGAGACCGTTTTTGTAGAGAATTAAGTTTCCTACTTTTTATGTTCTATGATATTTTTTGATCAGACGCGTAGTTCTCGAGATATATCAAGATATTTAAAAGTTCCGAAGCCGCACCAACATAATAGAGATACAGAAACACCGTGGCCCCTTTCTTTGAGATAACTCTGCACTATTGCGAGCTGCAAATGCCACTTCCAGCTTAGCTGTGCAGAAGAAGAACAACAAGAAGAAGAAATATCTCGAAATATGTCCGTCAGGCCCCTTCCCTTGAGATAAATCTGCAAATATCTCGGAAACGAAGCGAGCTATGGCAAAATGTGAAGAGACCTTTTTTGTAGAGAATTAAGTTTCCTACTTTTTGTGTTCTATGATATTTTTTGATCAGATGCGTAGTTCTCGAGATATATTAAGATATTTAAAAGTTCCGAAGCCGCACCAACATAATAGAGATACAGAAACACCGTGGCCCCTTTCTTTGAGATAACTCTGCACTATTGCGAGCTGCAAATGCCACTTCCAGCTTAGCTGTGCAGAGGAAGAACAACAAGAAGAAGAAATATCTCGAAATATGTCCGTCAGGCCAGTTCCTTTGAGCTGAATCTGCAAATATCTCGGAAACGAACCGAGCTATGGCAAAATGTTAAGAGACATTTTTTGTAGAGAATTATGTTTCCTACAATTTATGTTCTATGATATTTTTTGATCAGAAGCGTAGTTTTCGAGATACATCGAGATATTTAAAAGTCCCGAAGCCGCACCAACATAATGGAGATACAGAAACACCGTGGCCCCTTTCTTTGAGATAACTCTGCACTAGTGCGAGCCGCAAATGCCACTTCCAGCTTAGCTGTGCAGAAGAAGAACAACAAGAAGAAGAAATATCTCGAAATCTGTCCGTCAGGCCCCTTCCCTTGAGATATATCTGCAAATATCTCGGAAACGAAGCGAGCTATGGCAAAATGTTAAGAGACCTTTTTTGTAGAGAATTATGTTTCCTACAATTTATGTTCTATGATATTTTTTGATCAGAAGCGTAGTTTTCGAGATACATCGAGATATTTAAAAGTCCCGAAGCCGCACCAACATAATGGAGATACAGAAACTCCGTGGCCCCTTTCTTTGAGATAACTCTGCACTAGTGCGAGCCGCAAATGCCACTTCCAGCTTAGCTGTGCAGAAGAAGAACAACAAGAAGAAGAAATATCTCGAAATCTGTCCGTCAGGCCCCTTCCCTTGAGATATATCTGCAAATATCTCGGAAACGAAGCGAGCTATGGCAAAATGTTAAGAGACCTTTTTTGTAGAGAATTATGTTTCCTACAATTTATGTTCTATGATATTTTTTGATCAGAAGCGTAGTTTTCGAGATACATCGAGATATTTAAAAGTTCCGAAGCCGCACCAACATAATAGAGATACAGAAACACCGTGGCCCCTTTCTTTGAGATAACTCTGCACTAGTGCGAGCCGCAAATGCCACTTCCAGCTTAGCTGTGCAGAAGAAGAACAACAAGAAGAAGAAATATCTCGAAATATGTCCGTCAGGCCCCTTCCCTTGAGATATATCTGCAAATATCTCGGAAACGAAGCGAGCTATGGCAAAATTTTAAGAGACCTTTTTTGTAGAGAATTATGTTTCCTACAATTTATGTTCTATGATATTTTTTGATCAGAAGCGTAGTTTTCGAGATACATCGAGATATTTAAAAGTTCCGAAGCCGCACCAACATAATAGGGATACAGAAACACCGTGGCCCCTTTCTTTGAGATAACTCTGCACTAGTGCGAGCCGCAAATGCCGCTTCCAGCTTAGCTGTGCAGAAGAAGAACAACAAGAAGAAGAAATATCTCGAAATATGTCCGTCAGGCCCCTTCCCTTGAGATAAATCTGCAAATATCTCGGAAACCAAGCGAGCTATGGCAAAATGTTAAGAGACATTTTTTGTAGAGAATTATGTTTCCTACAATTTATGTTCTATGATATTTTTTGATCAGAAGCGTAGTTTTCGAGATACATCGAGATATTTAAAAGTTCCGAAGCCGCACCAACATAATAGAGATACAGAAACACCGTGGCCCCTTTCTTTGAGATAACTCTGCACTAGTGCGAGCTGTAAATGCCACTTCCAGCTTAGCTGTGCAGAAGAAGAACAACAAGAAGAAGAAATATCTCGAAATATGTCCGTCAGGCCCCTTCCCTTGAGATATATCTGCAAATATCTCGGAAACGAAGCGAGCTATGGCAAAATGTTAAGAGAGCTTTTTTGTAGAGAATTATGTTTCCTACAATTTATGTTCTATGATATTTTTTGATCAGAAGCGTAGTTTTCGAGATATATCGAGATATTTAAAAGTTCCAAAGCCGCACAAACATAATAGAGATACAGAAACACCGTGGCCCCTTTCTTTGAGATAACTCTGCACTAGTGCGAGCCGCAAATGCCACTTCCAGCTTAGCTGTGCAGAAGAAGAACAACAAGAAGAAGAAATATCTCGAAATATGTCCGTCAGGCCCCTTCCCTTGAGATAAATCTGCAAATATCTCGGAAACGAAGCGAGCTATGGCAAAATGTTGAGAGACCTTTTTTGTAGAGAATTAAGTTTCCTACTTTTTATGTTCTATGATATTTTTTTATCAGATGCGTAGTTCTCGAGATATATCAAGATATTTAAAAGTTCCGAAGCCGCACCAACATAATAGAGATACAGAAACGCCGTGGCCCCTTTCTTTGAGATAACTCTGCACTATTGCGAGCTGCAAATGCCACTTCCAGCTTAGCTGTGCAGAGGAAGAACAACAAGAAGAAGAAATATCTCGAAATATGTCCGTCAGGCCAGTTCCTTTGAGATGAATCTGCAAATATCTCGGAAACGAAGCGAGCTATGGCAAAATGTTAAGAGACGTTTTTTATAGAGAATTATGTTTCCTACAATTTATGTTGTATGATATTTTTGATCAGAAGCGTAGTTCTCGACATACATCGAGATATTTAAAAGTTCCGAAGCCGCACCAACATAATAGAGATACAGAAACACCGTGGCCCCTTTCTTTGAGATAACTCTGCACTAGTGCGAGCCGCAAATGCCACTTCCAGCTTAGCTGTGCAGAAGAAGAACAACAAGAAGAAGAAATATCTCGAAATATGTCCGTCTGGCCCCTTCCCTTGAGATAAATCTGCAAATATCTCGGAAACGAAGAGAGCTATGGCAAAATATTAAGAGACCTTTTTTGTAGAGAATTAAGTTTCCTACTTTTTATGTTCTATGATATTTTTTGATCAGATGCGTAGTTCTCGAGATATATCAAGATATTTAAAAGTTCCGAAGCCGCACCAACATAATAGAGATACAGAAACACCGTGGCCCCTTTCTTTGAGATAACTCTGCACTATTGCGAGCTGTAAATGCCACTTCCACCTTAGCTGTGCAGAAGAAGAACAACAAGAAGAAGAAATATCTCGAAATATGTCCGTCAGGCCCCTTCCCTTGAGATAAATCTGCACATATCTCGGAAACGAAGCGAGCTATGGCAAAATGTTAAGAGACGTTTTTTGTAGAGAATTATGTATCCTACTATCTATGTTCTATGATATTTTTTGATCCGAAGCGTAGTTTTCGAGATATATCCAGATATTTAAAAGTTCCGAAGCCGCACCAACATAATAGGGATACAGAAACACCGTGGCCCCTTTCTTTGAGATAACTCTGCACTAGTGCGAGCCGCAAATGCCACTTCCAGCTTAGCTGTGCAGAAGAAGAACAACAAGAAAAAGAAATATCTCGAAATATGTCCGTCAGGCCCCTTCCCTTGAGATAAATCTGCAAATATCTCGGAAACGAAGCGAGCTATGGCAAAATGTTAAGAGACCTTTTTTGTAGAGAATTAAGTTTCCTACTTTTTATCTTCTATGATATTTTTTGATCAGATGCGTAGTTCTCGAGATATATCAAGATATTTAAAAGTTCCGAAGCCGCACCAACATAATAGAGATACAGAAACACCGTGGCCCCTCTCTTTGAGATAACTCTGCACTATTGCGAGCTGTAAATGCCACTTCCAGCTTAGCTGTGCAGAAGAAGAACAACAAGAAGAAGAAATATCTCGAAATATGTCCGTCAGGCCAGTTCCTTTGAGATGAATCTGCAAATATCTCGGAAACGAAGCGAGCTATGGCAAAATGTTAAGAGACCTTTTTTGTAGAGAATTATGTTTCCTACAATTTATGTTCTATGATATTTTTTGATCAGAAGCGTAGTTTTCGAGATATATCGAGATATTTAAAAGTTCCAAAGCCGCACAAACATAATGGAGATACAGAAACACCGTGGCCCCTTTCTTTGAGATAACTCTGCACTAGTGCGAGCCGCAAATGCCACTTCCAGCTTAGCTGTGCAGAAGAAGAACAACAAGAAGAAGAAATATCTCGAAATATGTCCGTCAGGCCCCTTCCCTTGAGATATATCTGCAAATATCTCGGAAACGAAGCGAGCTATGGCAAAATGTTAAGAGAGCTTTTTTGTAGAGAATTATGTTTCCTACAATTTATGTTCTATGATATTTTTTGATCAGAAGCGTAGTTTTCGAGATATATCGAGGTATTTAAAAGTTCCAAAGCCGCACAAACATAATAGAGATACAGAAACACCGTGGCCCCTTTCTTTGAGATAACTCTGCACTAGTGCGAGCCGCAAATGCCACTTCCAGCTTAGCTGTGCAGAAGAAGAACAACAAGAAGAAGAAATATCTCGAAATATGTCCGTCAGGCCCCTTCCCTTGAGATAAATCTGCAAATATCTCGGAAACGAAGCGAGCTATGGCAAAATGTTGAGAGACCTTTTTTGTAGAGAATTAAGTTTCCTACTTTTTATGTTCTATGATATTTTTTTATCAGATGCGTAGTTCTCGAGAAATATCAAGATATTTAAAAGTTCCGAAGCCGCACCAACATAATAGAGATACAGAAACGCCGTGGCCCCTTTCTTTGAGATAACTCTGCACTATTGCGAGCTGCAAATGCCACTTCCAGCTTAGCTGTGCAGAGGAAGAACAACAAGAAGAAGAAATATCTCGAAATATGTCCGTCAGGCCAGTTCCTTTGAGATGAATCTGCAAATATCTCGGAAACGAAGCGAGCTATGGCAAAATGTTAAGAGACGTTTTTTATAGAGAATTATGTTTCCTACAATTTATGTTGTATGATATTTTTGATCAGAAGCGTAGTTCTCGACATACATCGAGATATTTAAAAGTTCCGAAGCCGCACCAACATAATAGAGATGCAGAAACACCGTGGCCCCTTTCTTTGAGATAACTCTGCACTAGTGCGAGCCGCAAATGCCACTTCCAGCTTAGCTGTGCAGAAGAAGAACAACAAGAAGAAGAAATATCTCGAAATATGTCCGTCTGGCCCCTTCCCTTGAGATAAATCTGCAAATATCTCGGAAACGAAGAGAGCTATGGCAAAATATTAAGAGACCTTTTTTGTAGAGAATTAAGTTTCCTACTTTTTATGTTCTATGATATTTTTTGATCAGATGCGTAGTTCTCGAGATATATCAAGATATTTAAAAGTTCCGAAGCCGCACCAACATAATAGAGATACAGAAACACCGTGGCCCCTTTCTTTGAGATAACTCTGCACTATTGCGAGCTGTAAATGCCACTTCCAGCTTAGCTGTGCAGAAGAAGAACAACAAGAAGAAGAAATATCTCGAAATATGTCCGTCAGGCCCCTTCCCTTGAGATAAATCTGCAAATATCTCGGAAACGAAGCGAGCTATGGCAAAATGTTAAGAGACCTTTTTTGTAGAGAATTAAGTTTCCTACTTTTTATGTTCTATGATATTTTTTGATCAGATGCGTAGTTCTCGAGATATATCAAGATATTTAAAAGTTCCGAAGCCGCACCAACATAATAGAGATACAGAAACACCGTGGCCCCTTTCTTTGAGATAACTCTGCACTATTGCGAGCTGCAAATGCCACTTCCAGCTTAGCTGTGCAGAAGAAGAACAACAAGAAGAAGAAATATCTCGAAATATGTCCGTCAGGCCCCTTCCCTTGAGATAAATCTGCAAATATCTCGGAAACGAAGCGAGCTATGGCAAAATGTTAAGAGACCTTTTTTGTAGAGAATTAAGTTTCCTACTTTTTATCTTCTATGATATTTTTTGATCAGATGCGTAGTTCTCGAGATATATCAAGATATTTAAAAGTTCCGAAGCCGCACCAACATAATAGAGATACAGAAACACCGTGGCCCCTTTCTTTGAGATAACTCTGCACTATTGCGAGCTGCAAATGCCACTTCCAGCTTAGCTGTGCAGAAGAAGAACAACAAGAAGAAGAAATATCTCGAAATATGTCCGTCAGGCCCCTTCCCTTGAGATAAATCTGCAAATATCTCGGAAACGAAGAGAGCGATGGCAAAATGTTAAGAGACCTTTTTTGTAGAGAATGAAGTTTCCTACTTTTCATGTTCTATGATATTTTTTGATCAGATGCGTAGTTCTCGAGATATATCAAGATATTTAAAAGTTCCGAAGCCGCACCAACATAATAGAGATACAGAAACACCGTGGCCCCTTTCTTTGAGATGACTCTGCACTATCGCGCGCTGCAAATGCCACTTCCAGCTTAGCTGTGCAGAAGAAGAACAACAAGAAGAAGAAATATCTCGAAATATGTCCGTCAGGCCCCTTCCCTCGAGATAAATCTGCAAATATCTCGGAAACGAAGCGAGCTATGGCAAAATGTTAAGAGACCTTTTTTGTAGAGAATTAAGTTTCCTACTTTTTATGTTGTATGATATTTTTTGATCGGATGCGTAGTTCTCGAGATATATCAAGATATTTAAAAGTTCCGAAGCCGCACCAACATAATAGAGATACAGAAACACCGTGGCCCCTTCCTTTGAGATAACTCTGCACTATTGCGAGCTGCAAATGCCACTTCCAGCTTAGCTGTGCAGAAGAAGAACAACAAGAAGAAGAAATATCTCGAAATATGTCCGTCAGGCCAGTTCCTTTGAGATGAATCTGCAAATATCTCGGAAACGAAGCGAGCTATGGCAAAATGTTAAGAGACGTTTTTTATAGAGAATTATGTTTCCTACAATTTATGTTCTATGATATTTTTTGATCAGAAGCGTAGTTTTCGAGATACATCGAGATATTTAAAAGTTCCGAAGCCGCACCAACATAATAGAGATACAGAAACACCGTGGCCCCTTTCTTTGAGATAACTCTGCACTATTGCGAGCTGTAAATGCCACTTCCAGCTTAGCTGTGCAGAAGAAGAACAACAAGAAGAAGAAATATCTCGAAATATGTCCGTCAGGCCCCTTCCCTTGAGATAAATCTGCAAATATCTCGGAAACGAAGCGAGCTATGGCAAAATGTTAAGAGACCTTTTTTGTAGAGAATTAAGTTTCCTACTTTTTATGTTCTATGATATTTTTTGATCAGATGCGTAGTTCTCGAGATATATCAAGATATTTAAAAGTTCCGAAGCCGCACCAACATAATAGAGATACAGAAACACCGTGGCCCCTTTCTTTGAGATAACTCTGCACTATTGCGAGCTGCAAATGCCACTTCCAGCTTAGCTGTGCAGAGGAAGAACAACAAGAAGAAGAAGTATCTCGAAATATGTCCGTCAGGCCCGTTCCTTTGAGCTGAATCTGCAAATATCTCGGAAACGAAGCGAGCTGTGGCAAAATGTTAAGAGACCTTTTTTGTAGAGAATGAAGTTTCCTACTTTTCATGTTCTATGATATTTTTTGATCAGATGCGTAGTTCTCGAGATATATCAAGATATTTAAAAGTTCCGAAGCCGCACCAACATAATAGAGGTACAGAAACACCGTGGCCCCTTTCTTTGAGATAACTCTGCACTATTGCGAGCTGCAAATGCCACTTCCAGCTTAGCTGTGCAGAAGAAGAACAACAAAAAGAAGAAATATCTCGAAATATGTCCGTCAGGCCCCTTCCCTTGAGATAAATCTGCAAATATCTCGGAAACGAAGCGAGCTATGGCAAAATGTTAAGAGACCTCTTTTGTAGAGAATTAAGTTTCCTACTTTTTATGTTCTATGATATTTTTCGATCAGATGCGTAGTTCTCGAGATATATCCTGATATTTAAAAGTTCCGAAGCGGCACCAACATAATAGAGATACAGAAACACCGTGGCCCCTTTCTTTGAGGTAACTCTGCACTATTGCGAGCTGCAAATGCCACTTCCAGCTTAGCTGTGCAGAAGAAGAACAACAAGAAGAAGGAATCTCTCGAAATATGTCCGTCAGGCCCCTTCCCTTGAGATAAATCTGCAAATATCTCGGAAACCATGCGAGCTATGGCAAAATGTTTAGAGACCTTATTTGTAGAGAATTAAGTTTCCTACTTTTTATGTTCTACGATATTTTTTGATCAGATGCGTAGTTCTCGAGATATATCAAGATATTTAAAAGTTCCGAAGCCGCACCAACATAATAGAGATACAGAAACACCGTGGCCCCTTTCTTTGAGATAACTCTGCACTATTGCGAGCTGCAAATGCCACTTCCAGCTTAGCTGTGCAGAAGAAGAACAACAAGAAGAAGAAATATCTCGAAATATGTCCGTCAGGCCCCTTCCCTTGAGATAAATCTGCAAATATCTCGGAAACGAAGCGAGCTATGGCAAAATGTTAAGAGACCTTTTTTGTAGAGAATTATGTTTCCTACAATTTACGTTCTCTGATATTTTTTGATCAGAAGCGTAGTTTTCGAGATATATCGAGATATTTAAAAGTTCCGAAGCCGCACCAACATAATAGAGATACAGAAACACCGTGGCCCCTGTTTTTGAGATAACTCTGCACTATTGCGAACTGCAAATGCCACTTCCAGCTTAGCTGTGCAGAAGAAGAACAACAAAAAGAAGAAATATCTCGAAATATGTCCGTCAGGCCCCTTCCCTTGAGATAAATCTGCAAATATCTCGGAAACGAAGCGAGCTATGGCAAAATGTTAAGAGACCTCTTTTGTAGAGAATTAAGTTTCCTACTTTTTATGTTCTATGATATTTTTCGATCAGATGCGTAGTTCTCGAGATATATCAAGATATTTAAAAGTTCCGAAGCCGCACCAACATAATAGAGATACAGAAACACCGTGGCCCCTCTCTTTGAGATAACTCTGCACTATTGCGAGCTGCAAATGCCACTTCCAGCTTAGCTGTGCAGAAGAAGAACAACAAAAAGAAGAAATATCTCGAAATATGTCCGTCAGGCCCCTTCCCTTGAGATAAATCTGCAAATATCTCGGAAACGAAGCGAGCTATGGCAAAATGTTAAGAGACCTCTTTTGTAGAGAATTAAGTTTCCTACTTTTTATGTTCTATGATATTTTTCGATCAGATGCGTAGTTCTCGAGATATATCAAGATATTTAAAAGTTCCGAAGCCGCACCAACATAATAGAGATACAGAAACACCGTGGCCCCTCTCTTTGAGATAACTCTGCACTATTGCGAGCTGCAAATGCCACTTCCAGCTTAGCTGTGCAGAAGAAGAACAACAAGAAGAAGAAATATCTGGAAATATGTCCGTCAGGCCCCTTCCCTTGAGATAAATCTGCAAATATCTCGGAAACGAAGCGAGCTACGGCAAAATGTTAAGAGACCTTTTTTGTAGAGAATTATGTTTCCTACAATTTATGTTCTATGATATTTTTTGATCAGAAGTGTTGTTTTCGAGATATATCGAGATATTTAAAAGATCCGAAGCCGCACCAACATAATAGAGATACAGAAACACCGTGGCCCCTTTCTTTGAGATAACTCTGCACTATTGCGCGCTGCAAATGCCACTTCCAGCTTAGCTGTGCAGAAGAAGAACAACAAGAAGAAGAAATATCTCGAAATATGTCCGTCAGGCCCCTTCCCTCGAGATAAATCTGCAAATATCTCGGAAACGAAGCGAGCTATGGCAAAATGTTAAGAGACCTTTTTTGTAGAGAATTAAGTTTCCTACTTTTTATGTTCTATGATATTTTTTGATCGGATGCGTAGTTCTCGAGATATATCAAGATATTTAAAAGTTCCGAAGCCGCACCAACATAATAGAGGTACAGAAACACCGTGGCCCCTTTCTTTGAGATAACTCTGCACTATTGCGAGCTGCAAATGCCACTTCCAGCTTAGCTGTGCAGAAGAAGAACAACAAAAAGAAGAAATATCTCGAAATATGTCCGTCAGGCCCCTTCCCTTGAGATAAATCTGCAAATATCTCGGAAACGAAGCGATCTATGGCAAAATGTTAAGAGACCTCTTTTGTAGAGAATTAAGTTTCCTACTTTTTATGTTCTATGATATTTTTCGATCAGATGCGTAGTTCTCGAGATATATCCTGATATTTAAAAGTTCCGAAGCGGCACCAACATAATAGAGATACAGAAACACCGTGGCCCCTTTCTTTGAGGTAACTCTGCACTATTGCGAGCTGCAAATGCCACTTCCAGCTTAGCTGTGCAGAAGAAGAACAACAAGAAGAAGGAATATCTCGAAATATGTCCGTCAGGCCCCTTCCCTTGAGATAAATCTGCAAATATCTCGGAAACCATGCGAGCTATGGCAAAATGTTTAGAGACCTTATTTGTAGAGAATTAAGTTTCCTACTTTTTATGTTCTACGATATTTTTTGATCAGATGCGTAGTTCTCGAGATATATCGAGATATTTAAAAGTTCCGAAGCCGCACCAACATAATAGAGATACAGAAACACCGTGGCCCCTGTTTTTGAGATAACTCTGCACTATTGCGAACTGCAAATGCCACTTCCAGCTTAGCTGTGCAGAAGAAGAACAACAAAAAGAAGAAATATCTCGAAATATGTCCGTCAGGCCCCTTCCCTTGAGATAAATCTGCAAATATCTCGGAAACGAAGCGAGCTATGGCAAAATGTTAAGAGACCTCTTTTGTAGAGAATTAAGTTTCCTACTTTTTATGTTCTATGATATTTTTCGATCAGATGCGTAGTTCTCGAGATATATCAAGATATTTAAAAGTTCCGAAGCCGCACCAACATAATAGAGATACAGAAACACCGTGGCCCCTCTCTTTGAGATAACTCTGCACTATTGCGAGCTGCAAATGCCACTTCCAGCTTAGCTGTGCAGAAGAAGAACAACAAGAAGAAGAAATATCTGGAGATATGTCCGTCAGGCCCCTTCCCTTGAGATAAATCTGCAAATATCTCGGAAACGAAGCGAGCTACGGCAAAATGTTAAGAGACCTTTTTTGTAGAGAATTATGTTTCCTACAATTTATGTTCTATGATATTTTTTGATCAGAAGCGTTGTTTTCGAGATATATCGAGATATTTAAAAGATCCGAAGCCGCACCAACATAATAGAGATGCAGAAACACCGTGGCCCCTTTCTTTGAGATAACTCTGCACTATTGCGCGCTGCAAATGCCACTTCCGGCTTAGCTGTGCAGAAGAAGAACAACAAGAAGAAGAAATATCTCGAAATATGTCCGTCAGGCCCCTTCCCTCGAGATAAATCTGCAAATATCTCGGAAACGAAGCGAGCTATGGCAAAATGTTAAGAGACCTTTTTTGTAGAGAATTAAGTTTCCTACTTTTTAAGTTCTATGATATTTTTTGATCGGATGCGTGGTTCTCGAGATATATCAAGATATTTAAAAGTTCCGAAGCCGCACCAACATAATAGAGATACAGAAACACCGTGGCCCCTTTCTTTGAGATAACTCTGCACTATTGCGAGCTGCAAATGCCACTTCCAGCTTAGCTGTGCAGAAGAAGAACAACAAAAAGAAGAAATATCTCGAAATATGTCCGTCAGGCCCCTTCCCTTGAGATAAATCTGCAAATATCTCGGAAACGAAGCGAGCTATGGCAAAATGTTAAGAGACCTTTTTTGTAGAGAATTATGTTTCCTACAATTTACGTTCTTTGATATTTTTGGATCAGAAGCGTAGTTTTCGAGATATATCGAGATATTTAAAAGTTCCGAAGCCGCACCAACATAATAGAGATACAGAAACACCGTGGCCCCTGTTTTTGAGATAACTCTGCACTATTGCGAACTGCAAATGCCACTTCCAGCTTAGCTGTGCAGAAGAAGAACAACAAAAAGAAGAAATATCTCGAAATATGTCCGTCAGGCCCCTTCCCTTGAGATAAATCTGCAAATATCTCGGAAACGAAGCGAGCTATGGCAAAATGTTAAGAGACCTCTTTTGTAGAGAATTAAGTTTCCTACTTTTTATGTTCTATGATATTTTTCGATCAGATGCGTAGTTCTCGAGATATATCAAGATATTTAAAAGTTCCGAAGCCGCACCAACATAATAGAGATACAGAAACACCGTGGCCCCTCTCTTTGAGATAACTCTGCACTATTGCGAGCTGCAAATGCCACTTCCAGCTTAGCTGTGCAGAAGAAGAACAACAAAAAGAAGAAATATCTCGAAATATGTCCGTCAGGCCCCTTCCCTTGAGATAAATCTGCAAATATCTCGGAAACGAAGCGAGCTATGGCAAAATGTTAAGAGACCTCTTTTGTAGAGAATTAAGTTTCCTACTTTTTATGTTCTATGATATTTTTCGATCAGATGCGTAGTTCTCGAGATATATCAAGATATTTAAAAGTTCCGAAGCCGCACCAACATAATAGAGATACAGAAACACCGTGGCCCCTCTCTTTGAGATAACTCTGCACTATTGCGAGCTGCAAATGCCACTTCCAGCTTAGCTGTGCAGAAGAAGAACAACAAGAAGAAGAAATATCTGGAAATATGTCCGTCAGGCCCCTTCCCTTGAGATAAATCTGCAAATATCTCGGAAACGAAGCGAGCTACGGCAAAATGTTAAGAGACCTTTTTTGTAGAGAATTATGTTTCCTACAATTTATGTTCTATGATATTTTTTGATCAGAAGTGTTGTTTTCGAGATATATCGAGATATTTAAAAGATCCGAAGCCGCACCAACATAATAGAGATACAGAAACACCGTGGCCCCTTTCTTTGAGATAACTCTGCACTATTGCGCGCTGCAAATGCCACTTCCAGCTTAGCTGTGCAGAAGAAGAACAACAAGAAGAAGAAATATCTCGAAATATGTCCGTCAGGCCCCTTCCCTCGAGATAAATCTGCAAATATCTCGGAAACGAAGCGAGCTATGGCAAAATGTTAAGAGACCTTTTTTGTAGAGAATTAAGTTTCCTACTTTTTATGTTCTATGATATTTTTTGATCGGATGCGTAGTTCTCGAGATATATCAAGATATTTAAAAGTTCCGAAGCCGCACCAACATAATAGAGGTACAGAAACACCGTGGCCCCTTTCTTTGAGATAACTCTGCACTATTGCGAGCTGCAAATGCCACTTCCAGCTTAGCTGTGCAGAAGAAGAACAACAAAAAGAAGAAATATCTCGAAATATGTCCGTCAGGCCCCTTCCCTTGAGATAAATCTGCAAATATCTCGGAAACGAAGCGAGCTATGGCAAAATGTTAAGAGACCTCTTTTGTAGAGAATTAAGTTTCCTACTTTTTATGTTCTATGATATTTTTCGATCAGATGCGTAGTTCTCGAGATATATCCTGATATTTAAAAGTTCCGAAGCGGCACCAACATAATAGAGATACAGAAACACCGTGGCCCCTTTCTTTGAGGTAACTCTGCACTATTGCGAGCTGCAAATGCCACTTCCAGCTTAGCTGTGCAGAAGAAGAACAACAAGAAGAAGGAATATCTCGAAATATGTCCGTCAGGCCCCTTCCCTTGAGATAAATCTGCAAATATCTCGGAAACCATGCGAGCTATGGCAAAATGTTTAGAGACCTTATTTGTAGAGAATTAAGTTTCCTACTTTTTATGTTCTACGATATTTTTTGATCAGATGCGTAGTTCTCGAGATATATCGAGATATTTAAAAGTTCCGAAGCCGCACCAACATAATAGAGATACAGAAACACCGTGGCCCCTGTTTTTGAGATAACTCTGCACTATTGCGAACTGCAAATGCCACTTCCAGCTTAGCTGTGCAGAAGAAGAACAACAAAAAGAAGAAATATCTCGAAATATGTCCGTCAGGCCCCTTCCCTTGAGATAAATCTGCAAATATCTCGGAAACGAAGCGAGCTATGGCAAAATGTTAAGAGACCTCTTTTGTAGAGAATTAAGTTTCCTACTTTTTATGTTCTATGATATTTTTCGATCAGATGCGTAGTTCTCGAGATATATCAAGATATTTAAAAGTTCCGAAGCCGCACCAACATAATAGAGATACAGAAACACCGTGGCCCCTCTCTTTGAGATAACTCTGCACTATTGCGAGCTGCAAATGCCACTTCCAGCTTAGCTGTGCAGAAGAAGAACAACAAGAAGAAGAAATATCTGGAGATATGTCCGTCAGGCCCCTTCCCTTGAGATAAATCTGCAAATATCTCGGAAACGAAGCGAGCTACGGCAAAATGTTAAGAGACCTTTTTTGTAGAGAATTATGTTTCCTACAATTTATGTTCTATGATATTTTTTGATCAGAAGCGTTGTTTTCGAGATATATCGAGATATTTAAAAGATCCGAAGCCGCACCAACATAATAGAGATACAGAAACACCGTGGCCCCTTTCTTTGAGATAACTCTGCACTATTGCGCGCTGCAAATGCCACTTCCAGCTTAGCTGTGCAGAAGAAGAACAACAAGAAGAAGAAATATCTCGAAATATGTCCGTCAGGCCCCTTCCCTCGAGATAAATCTGCAAATATCTCGGAAACGAAGCGAGCTATGGCAAAATGTTAAGAGACCTTTTTTGTAGAGAATTAAGTTTCCTACTTTTTATGTTCTATGATATTTTTCGATCAGATGCGTAGTTCTCGAGATATATCAAGATATTTAAAAGTTCCGAAGCCGCACCAACATAATAGAGATACAGAAACACCGTGGCCCCTCTCTTTGAGATAACTCTGCACTATTGCGAGCTGCAAATGCCACTTCCAGCTTAGCTGTGCAGAAGAAGAACAACAAGAAGAAGAAATATCTGGAAATATGTCCGTCAGGCCCCTTCCCTTGAGATAAATCTGCAAATATCTCGGAAACGAAGCGAGCTACGGCAAAATGTTAAGAGACCTTTTTTGTAGAGAATTATGTTTCCTACAATTTATGTTCTATGATATTTTTTGATCAGAAGCGTTGTTTTCGAGATATGTCGAGATATTTAAAAGATCCGAAGCCGCACCAACATAATAGAGATACAGAAACACCGTGGCCCCTTTCTTTGAGATAACTCTGCACTGTTGCGCGCTGCAAATGCCACTTCCAGCTTAGCTGTGCAGAAGAAGAACAACAAGAAGAAGAAATATCTCGAAATATGTCCGTCAGGCCCCTTCCCTCGAGATAAATCTGCAAATATCTCGGAAACGAAGCGAGCTATGGCAAAATGTTAAGAGACCTTTTTTGTAGAGAATTAAGTTTCCTACTTTTTAAGTTCTATGATATTTTTTGATCGGATGCGTGGTTCTCGAGATATATCAAGATATTTAAAAGTTCCGAAGCCGCACCAACATAATAGAGATACAGAAACGCCGTGGCCCCTTTCTTTGAGATAACTCTGCACTATTGCGAGCTGCAAATGCCACTTCCAGCTTCGCTGTGCAGAGGAAGAACAACAAGAAGAAGAAATATCTCGAAATATGTCCGTCAGGCCAGTTCCTTTGAGATGAATCTGCAAATATCTCGGAAACGAAGCGAGCTATGGCAAAATGTTAAGAGACGTTTTTTGTAGAGAATTATGTTTCCTACTATTTATGTTCTATGATATTTTTTGATCCGAAGCGTAGTTTTCGAGATATATCCAGATATTTAAAAGTTCCGAAGCCGCACCAACATAATAGGGATACAGAAACACCGTGGCCCCTTTCTTTGAGATAACTCTGCACTAGTGCGAGCCGCAAATGCCACTTCCAGCTTAGCTGTGCAGAAGAAGAACAACAAGAAGAAGAAATATCTCGAAATATGTCCGTCAGGCCCCTTCCCTTGAGATAAATCTGCAAATATCTCGGAAACGAAGCGAGCTATGGCAAAATGTTAAGAGACCTTTTTTGTAGATAATTAAGTTTCCTACTTTTTATCTTCTATGATATTTTTTGATCAGATGCGTAGTTCTCGAGATATATCAAGATATTTAAAAGTTCCGAAGCCGCACCAACATAATAGAGATACAGAAACACCGTGGCCCCTCTCTTTGAGATAACTCTGCACTATTGCGAGCTGGAAATGCCACTTCCAGTTTAGCTGTGCAGAAGAAGAACAACAAGAAGAAGAAATATCTCGAAATATGTCCGACAGGCCCCTTCCCTTGAGATAAATCTGCAAATATCTCGGAAACGAAGCGAGCTATGGCGAAATGTTAAGAGACCTTTTTTGTAGAGAATTAAGTTTCCTACTTTTTATCTTCTATCATATTTTTTGATCAGAAGCGTAGTTTTCGAGATATATCGAGATATTTAAAAGATCCGAAGCCGCACCAACATAATAGAGATACAGAAACACCGTGGCCCCTTTCTTTGAGATAACTCTGCACTAGTGCGAGCCGCAAATGCCGCTTCCAGCTTAGCTGTGCAGAAGAAGAACAACAAGAAGAAGAAATATCTCGAAATATGTCCGTCAGGCCCCTTCCCTCGAGATAAATCTGCAAATATCTCGGAAACGAAGCGAGCTATGGCAAAATGTTAAGAGACCTTTTTTGTAGAGAATTAAGTTTCCTACTTTTTATGTTGTATGATATTTTTTGATCGGATGCGTAGTTCTCGAGATATATCACGATATTTAAAAGTTCCGAAGCCGCACCAACATAATAGAGATACAGAAACACCGTGGCCCCTTTCTTTGAGATAACTCTGCACTATTGCGAGCTGCAAATGCCACTTCCAGCTTAGCTGTGCAGAAGAAGAACAACAAAAAGAAGAAATATCTCGAAATATGTCCGTCAGGCCCCTTCCCTTGAGATAAATCTGCAAATATCTCGGAAACGAAGCGAGCTATGGCAAAATGTTAAGAGACCTCTTTTGTAGAGAATTAAGTTTCCTACTTTTTATGTTCTATGATATTTTTCGATCAGATGCGTAGTTCTCGAGATATATCAAGATATTTAAAAGTTCCGAAGCCGCACCAACATAATAGAGATACAGAAACACCGTGGCCCCTCTCTTTGAGATAACTCTGCACTATTGCGAGCTGCAAATGCCACTTCCAGCTTAGCTGTGCAGAAGAAGAACAACAAGAAGAAGAAATATCTGGAAATATGTCCGTCAGGCCCCTTCCCTTGAGATAAATCTGCAAATATCTCGGAAACGAAGCGAGCTACGGCAAAATGTTAAGAGACCTTTTTTGTAGAGAATTATGTTTCCTACAATTTATGTTCTATGATATTTTTTGATCAGAAGCGTTGTTTTCGAGATATATCGAGATATTTAAAAGATCCGAAGCCGCACCAACATAATAGAGATACAGAAACGCCGTGGCCCCTTTCTTTGAGATAACTCTGCACTATTGCGAGCTGCAAATGCCACTTCCAGCTTCGCTGTGCAGAGGAAGAACAACAAGAAGAAGAAATATCTCGAAATATGTCCGTCAGGCCAGTTCCTTTGAGATGAATCTGCAAATATCTCGGAAACGAAGCGAGCTATGGCAAAATGTTAAGAGACGTTTTTTGTAGAGAATTATGTTTCCTACTATTTATGTTCTATGATATTTTTTGATCCGAAGCGTAGTTTTCGAGATATATCCAGATATTTAAAAGTTCCGAAGCCGCACCAACATAATAGGGATACAGAAACACCGTGGCCCCTTTCTTTGAGATAACTCTGCACTAGTGCGAGCCGCAAATGCCACTTCCAGCTTAGCTGTGCAGAAGAAGAACAACAAGAAGAAGAAATATCTCGAAATCTGTCCGTCAGGCCCCTTCCCTTGAGATATATCTGCAAATATCTCGGAAACGAAGCGAGCTATGGCAAAATGTTAAGAGACGTTTTTTGTAGAGAATTATGTTTCCTACAATTTATGTTCTATGATATTTTTTGATCAGAAGCGTAGTTTTCGAGATACATCGAGATATTTAAAAGTTCCGAAGCCGCACCAACATAATAGAGATACAGAAACACCGTGGCCCCTTTCTTTGAGATAACTCTGCACTAGTGCGAGCCGCAAATGCCACTTCCAGGTTAGCTGTGCAGAAGAAGAACAACAAGAAGAAGAAATATCTCGAAATATGTCCGTCAGGCCCCTTCCCTTGAGATAAATCTGCAAATATCTCGGAAACGAAGCGAGCTATGGCAAAATGTTAAGAGACCTTTTTTGTAGAGAATTATGTTTCCTACAATTTATGTTCTATGATATTTTTTGATCAGAAGCGTAGTTTTCGAGATATATCGAGATATTTAAAAGTTCCAAAGCCGCACAAACATAATAGAGATACAGAAACACCGTGGCCCCTTTCTTTGAGATAACTCTGCACTAGTGCGAGCCGCAAATGCCACTTCCAGCTTAGCTGTGCAGAAGAAGAACAACAAGAAGAAGAAATATCTCGAAATATGTCCGTCAGGCCCCTTCCCTTGAGATAAATCTGCAAATATCTCGGAAACGAAGCGAGCTATGGCAAAATGTTGAGAGACCTTTTTTGTAGAGAATTAAGTTTCCTACTTTTTATGTTCTATGATATTTTTTGATCAGATGCGTAGTTCTCGAGATATATCAAGATATTTAAAAGTTCCGAAGCCGCACCAACATAATAGAGATACAGAAACGCCGTGGCCCCTTTCTTTGAGATAACTCTGCACTATTGCGAGCTGCAAATGCCACTTCCAGCTTCGCTGTGCAGAGGAAGAACAACAAGAAGAAGAAATATCTCGAAATATGTCCGTCAGGCCAGTTCCTTTGAGATGAATCTGCAAATATCTCGGAAACGAAGCGAGCTATGGCAAAATGTTAAGAGACGTTTTTTGTAGAGAATTATGTTTCCTACTATTTATGTTCTATGATATTTTTTGATCCGAAGCGTAGTTTTCGAGATATATCCAGATATTTAAAAGTTCCGAAGCCGCACCAACATAATAGGGATACAGAAACACCGTGGCCCCTTTCTTTGAGATAACTCTGCACTAGTGCGAGCCGCAAATGCCACTTCCAGCTTAGCTGTGCAGAAGAAGAACAACAAGAAGAAGAAATATCTCGAAATATGTCCGTCAGGCCCCTTCCCTTGAGATAAATCTGCAAATATCTCGGAAACGAAGCGAGCTATGGCAAAATGTTAAGAGACCTTTTTTGTAGATAATTAAGTTTCCTACTTTTTATCTTCTATGATATTTTTTGATCAGATGCGTAGTTCTCGAGATATATCAAGATATTTAAAAGTTCCGAAGCCGCACCAACATAATAGAGATACAGAAACACCGTGGCCCCTCTCTTTGAGATAACTCTGCACTATTGCGAGCTGGAAATGCCACTTCCAGTTTAGCTGTGCAGAAGAAGAACAACAAGAAGAAGAAATATCTCGAAATATGTCCGACAGGCCCCTTCCCTTGAGATAAATCTGCAAATATCTCGGAAACGAAGCGAGCTATGGCGAAATGTTAAGAGACCTTTTTTGTAGAGAATTAAGTTTCCTACTTTTTATCTTCTATCATATTTTTTGATCAGAAGCGTAGTTTTCGAGATATATCGAGATATTTAAAAGATCCGAAGCCGCACCAACATAATAGAGATACAGAAACACCGTGGCCCCTTTCTTTGAGATAACTCTGCACTAGTGCGAGCCGCAAATGCCGCTTCCAGCTTAGCTGTGCAGAAGAAGAACAACAAGAAGAAGAAATATCTCGAAATATGTCCGTCAGGCCCCTTCCCTCGAGATAAATCTGCAAATATCTCGGAAACGAAGCGAGCTATGGCAAAATGTTAAGAGACCTTTTTTGTAGAGAATTAAGTTTCCTACTTTTTATGTTGTATGATATTTTTTGATCGGATGCGTAGTTCTCGAGATATATCACGATATTTAAAAGTTCCGAAGCCGCACCAACATAATAGAGATACAGAAACACCGTGGCCCCTTTCTTTGAGATAACTCTGCACTATTGCGAGCTGCAAATGCCACTTCCAGCTTAGCTGTGCAGAAGAAGAACAACAAAAAGAAGAAATATCTCGAAATATGTCCGTCAGGCCCCTTCCCTTGAGATAAATCTGCAAATATCTCGGAAACGAAGCGAGCTATGGCAAAATGTTAAGAGACCTCTTTTGTAGAGAATTAAGTTTCCTACTTTTTATGTTCTATGATATTTTTCGATCAGATGCGTAGTTCTCGAGATATATCAAGATATTTAAAAGTTCCGAAGCCGCACCAACATAATAGAGATACAGAAACACCGTGGCCCCTCTCTTTGAGATAACTCTGCACTATTGCGAGCTGCAAATGCCACTTCCAGCTTAGCTGTGCAGAAGAAGAACAACAAGAAGAAGAAATATCTGGAAATATGTCCGTCAGGCCCCTTCCCTTGAGATAAATCTGCAAATATCTCGGAAACGAAGCGAGCTACGGCAAAATGTTAAGAGACCTTTTCTGTAGAAAATTAGGATTCCTACTTTTTATGTTCTATGATATTTTTTGAACAGATGCGTAGTTCTCGAGATATATCAAGATATTTAAAAGTTCCGAAGCCGCACCAACATAATAGAGATACAGAAACACCGTGGCCCCTTTCTTTGAGATAACTCTGCACTATTGCGCGCTGCAAATGCCACTTCCAGCTTAGCTGTGCAGAAGAAGAACAACAAGAAGAAGAAATATCTCGAAATATGTCCGTCAGGCCCCTTCCCTTGAGATAAATCTGCAAATATCTCGGAAACGAAGCGAGCTATGGCAAAATGTTAAGAGATCTTTTTTGTAGAGAATTAAGTTTCCTACTTTTTATGTTCTATGATATTTTCTGATCAGATGCGTAGTTCTCGAAATATATCAAGATATTTAAAAGTTCCGAAGCCGCACCAACATAATAGAGATACAGAAACACCGTGGCCCCTTTCTTTGAGATAACTCTGCACTACTGCGAGCTGCAAATGCCACTTCCAGCTTAGCTGTGCAGAAGAAGAACAACAAGAAGAAGAAATATCTCGAAATATGTCCGTCAGGCCCCTTCCCTTGAAATAAATCTGCAAATATCTCGGAAACGAAGCGAGCTATGGCAAAATGTTACGAGACCATTTTTGTAGAGAATTAAGTTTCCTACTTTTTATGTTCTATGATATTTTGTGATCAGATGCGTAGTTCTCGAGATATATCCTGATATTTAAAAGTTCCGAAGCGGCACCAACATAATAGAGATACAGAAACACCGTGGCCCCTTTCTTTGAGGTAACTCTGCATTATTGCGAGCTGCAAATGCCACTTCCAGCTTAGCTGTGCAGAAGAAGAACAACAAGAAGAAGGAATATCTCGAAATATGTCCGTCAGGCCCCTTCCCTTGAGATAAATCTGCAAATATCTCGGAAACCATGCGAGCTATGGCAAAATGTTTAGAGACCTTATTTGTAGAGAATTAAGTTTCCTACTTTTTATGTTCTACGATATTTTTTGATCAGATGCGTAGTTCTCGAGATATATCAAGATATTTAAAAGTTCCGAAGCCGCAGCAACATAATAGAGATACAGAAACACCGTGGCCCCTTTCTTTGAGATAACTCTGCACTATTGCGAGCTGCAAATGCCACTTCCAGCTTAGCTGTGCAGAGGAAAGAACAACAAGAAGAAGAAATATCTCGAAATATGTCCGTCAGGCCCCTTCCCTTGAGATAAATCTGCAAATATCTCGGAAACGAAGCGAGCTATGGCAAAATGTTAAGAGACCTTTTTTGTAGAGAATTATGTTTCCTACAATTTACGTTCTCTGATATTTTTTGATCAGAAGCGTAGTTTTCGAGATATATCGAGATATTTAAAAGTTCCGAAGCCGCACAAACATAATAGAGATACAGAAACACCGTGGCCCCTTTCTTTGAGATAACTCTGCACTATTGCGACCTGCAAATGCCACTTCCAGCTTAGCTGTGCAGAAGAAGAACAACAAGAAGAAGAAATATCTCGAAATATTTCCGTCAGGCCCCTTCCCTTGAGATAAATCTGCAAATATCTCGGAAACGAAGCGAGCTATGGCAAAATGTTAAAAGACCTTTTTTGTAGAGAATTACGTTTCCTACTTTCTATGTTCTATGATATTTTTTGATCAGATGCGTAGTTCTCGAGATATATCAAGATATTTAAAAGTTCCGAAGCCGCACCAACATAATAGAGATACAGAAACACCGTGGCCCCTTTCTTTGAGATAACTCTGCACTATTGCGAGCTGCAAATGCCACTTCCAGCTTAGCTGTGCAGAGGAAGAACAACAAGAAGAAGAAATATCTCGATATATGTCCGTCAGGCCAGTTCCTTTGAGCTGAATCTGCAAATATCTCGGAAACGAAGCGAGCTATGGCAAAATGTTAAGAGACGTTTTTTGTAGAGAATTATGTTTCCTACAATTTATGTTCTATGATATTTTTTGATCAGAAGCGTAGTTTTCGAGATATATCGAGATATAGAAAGTTCCGAAGCCGCACCAACATAATAGGGATACAGAAACACCGTGGCCCCTTTCTTTGAGATAACTCTGCACTAGTGCGAGCCGCAAATGCCACTTCCAGCTTAGCTGTGCAGAAGAAGAACAACAAGAAGAAGAAATATCTCGAAATATGTCCGTCAGGCCCCTTCCCTTGAGATAAATCTGCAAATATCTCGGAAACGAAGCGAGCTATGGGAAAATGTTAAGAGACCTCTTTTGTAGAGAATTAAGTTTCTTACTTTTTATGTTCTATGATATTTTTTGATCAGATGCGTAGTTCTCGAGATATATCAAGATATTTAAAAGTTCCGAAGCCGCACCAACATAACAGAGATACAGAAACACCGTGGCCCCTTTCTTTGAGATAACTCTGCACTATTGCGAACTGTAAATGCCACTTCCAGCTTAGCTGTGCGGAAGAAGAACAACAAGAAGAAAAAATATCTCGAAATATGTCCGTCAGGCCCCTTCCCTTGAGATATATCTGCAAATATCTCGGAAACGAAGCGAGCTATGGCAAAATGTTAAGAGACGTTCTTTGTAGAGAATTATGTTTCCTACAATTTATGTTCTATGATATTTTTTGATCAGAAGCGTAGTTTTCGAGATATATCGAGATATTTAAAAGTTCCGAAGACGCACCAACATAATGGAGATACAGAAACACCGTGGCCCCTTTCTTTGAGATAACTCTGCGCTATTGCGAGCTGGAAATGCCACTTCCAGTTTAGCTGTGCAGAAGAAGAACAACAAGAAGAGGAAATATCTCGAAATATGTCCGTCAGGCCCCTTCCCTTGAGATAAATATGCAAATATCTCGGAAACGAAGCGAGCTATGGCAAAATGTTAAGAGACCTTTCTTGTAGAGAATTAAGTTTCCTACTTTTTATGTTCTATGATATTTTTTGATCAGATGCGTAGTTCTCGAGATATATCAAGATATTTAAAAGTTCCGAAGCCGCACCAACATAATAGAGATACAGAAACACCGTGGCCCCTTTCTTTGAGATAACTCTGCACTATTGCGAGCTGCAAATGCCACTTCCAGCTTAGCTGTGCAGAGGAAGAACAACAAGAAGAAGAAATATCTCGAAATATGTCCGTCAGGCCAGTTCCTTTGAGCTGAATCTGCAAATATCTCGGAAACGAAGCGAGCTATGGCAAAATGTTAAGAGACGTTTTTTGTAGAGAATTATGTTTCCTACAATTTATGTTCTATGATATTTTTTGATCAGAAGCGTAGTTTTCGAGATATATCGAGATATAGAAAGTTCCGAAGCCGCACCAACATAATAGGGATACAGAAACACCGTGGCCCCTTTCTTTGAGATAACTCTGCACTAGTGCGAGCCGGAAATGCCACTTCCAGCTTAGCTGTGCAGAAGAAGAACAACAAGAAGAAGAAATATCTCGAAATATGTCCGTCAGGCCCCTTCCCTTGAGATAAATCTGCAAATATCTCGGAAAC
Organism: Osmia lignaria lignaria; assembly: GCF_051020975.1. Taxonomy (NCBI): domain Eukaryota; kingdom Metazoa; phylum Arthropoda; class Insecta; order Hymenoptera; family Megachilidae; genus Osmia; species Osmia lignaria. The sequence continues at coordinate 4,379,283 of NW_027478162.1, read as the reverse complement.
GAAGCGAGCTATGGGAAAATGTTAAGAGACCTCTTTTGTAGAGAATTAAGTTTCTTACTTTTTATGTTCTATGATATTTTTTGATCAGATGCGTAGTTCTCGAGATATATCAAGATATTTAAAAGTTCCGAAGCCGCACCAACATAACAGAGATACAGAAACACCGTGGCCCCTTTCTTTGAGATAACTCTGCACTATTGCGAACTGTAAATGCCACTTCCAGCTTAGCTGTGCGGAAGAAGAACAACAAGAAGAAGAAATATCTCGAAATATGTCCGTCAGGCCCCTTCCCTTGAGATATATCTGCAAATATCTCGGAAACGAAGCGAGCTATGGCAAAATGTTAAGAGACGTTTTTTGTAGAGAATTATGTTTCCTACAATTTATGTTCTATGATATTTTTTGATCAGAAGCGTAGTTTTCGAGATATATCGAGATATTTAAAAGTTCCGAAGACGCACCAACATAATGGAGATACAGAAACACCGTGGCCCCTTTCTTTGAGATAACTCTGCGCTATTGCGAGCTGGAAATGCCACTTCCAGTTTAGCTGTGCAGAAGAAGAACAACAAGAAGAGGAAATATCTCGAAATATGTCCGTCAGGCCCCTTCCCTTGAGATAAATCTGCAAATATCTCGGAAACGAAGCGAGCTATGGCAAAATGTTAAGAGACCTTTTTTGTAGAGAATTAAGTTTCCTACTTTTTATGTTCTATGATATTTTTTGATCAGATGCGTAGTTCTCGAGATATATCAAGATATTTAAAAGTTCCGAAGCCGCACCAACATAATAGAGATACAGAAAAACCGTGGCCCCTTTCTTTGAGATAACTCTGCACTAGTGCGAGCCGCAAATGCCACTTCCAGCTTAGCTGTGCAGAGGAAGAACAACAAGAAGAAGAAATATCTGGAAATATGTCCGTTAGGCCCCTTCCCTTGAGATAAATCTGCAAATATCTCGGAAACGAAGCGAGCTATGGCAAAATGTTGAGAGACCTTTTTTGTAGAGAATTAAGTTTCCTACTATTTATGTTCTATGATATTTTTGGATCAGATGCGTAGTTCTCGAGATATATCAAGATATTTAAAAGTTCCGAAGCCGCACCAACATAATAGAGATACAGAAACACCGTGGCCCCTCTCTTTGAGATAACTCTGCACTATTGCGAGCTGGAAATGCCACTTCCAGTTTAGCTGTGCAGAAGAAGAACAACAAGAAGAAGAAATATCTCGAAATATGTCCGTCAGGCCCCTTCCCTTGAGATAAATCTGCAAATATCTCGGAAACGAAGCGAGCTATTGCAAAATGTTAAGAGACCTTTTTTGTAGAGAATTGAGTTTCCTACTTTTTATCTTCTATGATATTTTTTGATCAGATGCGTAGTTCTCGAGATATATCAAGATATTTAAAAGTTAAGAAGCCGCACCAACATAATAGAGATACAGAAACACCGTGGCCCCTTTCTTTGAGATAACTCTGCACTATTGCGAGCTGCAAATGCCACTTCCAGCTTAGCTGTGCAGAAGAAGAACAACAAGAAGAAGAAATATCTCGAAATGTGTCCGTCAGGCCCCTTCCCTTGAGATAAATCTGCAAATATCTCGGAAACGAAGCGAGCTATGGCAAAATGTTAAGAGACCTTTTTTGTAGAGAATTAAGTTTCCTACAATTTATGTTCTATGATATTTTTTGATCAGATGCGTAGTTCTCGAGATATATCAAGATATTTAAAAGTTCCGAAGCCGCACCAACATAATAGAGATACAGAAACACCGTGGCCCCTTTCTTTGAGATAACTCTGCACTATTGCGAGCTGCAAATGCCACTTTTAGCTTAGCTGTGCAGAAGAAGAACAACAAGAAGAAGAAATATCTCGAAATATGTCCGTCAGGCCCCTTCCCTTGAGATATATCTGCAAATATCTCGGAAACGAAGCGAGCTATGGCAAAATGTTGAGGGACCTTTTTTGTAGAGAATTATGTTTCCTACAATTTATGTTTTATGATATTTTTTGATCAGATGCGTAGTTCTCGAGATATACCAAGATATTTAAAAGTTCCGAAGCCGCACCAACATAATAGAGATACAGAAACACCGTGGCCCCTTTCTTTGAGATAACTCTGCACTATTGCGAGCTGCAAATGCCACTTCCAGCTTAGCTGTGCAGAGGAAGAACAACAAGAAGAAGGAATATCTCGAAATATGTCCGTCAGGCCAGTTCCTTTGAGCTGAATCTGCAAATATCTCGGAAACGAAGCGAGCTATGGCAAAATGTTAAGAGACGTTTTTTGTAGAGAATTATGTTTCCTACAATTTATGTTCTATGATATTTTTTGATCAGAAGCGTAGTTTTCGAGATATATCGAGATATTTAAAAGTTCCGAAGCCGCACCAACATAATAGAGATACAGAAACACCGTGGCCCCTTTCTTTGAGATAACTCTGCACTAGTGCGAGCCGCAAATGCCACTTCCAGCTTAGCTGTGCAGAACAAGAACAACAAGAAGAAGAAATATCTCGAAATATGTCCGTCAGGCACCTTCCCTTGAGATAAATCTGCAAATATCTCGGAAACGAAGCGAGCTATTGCAAAATGTTAAGAGACCTTTTTTGTAGACAATTGAGTTTCCTACTTTTTATGTTCTATGATATTTTTTGTTCAGAAGCGTAGTTTTCGAGATATATCGAGATATTTAAAAGTTCCGAAGCCGCACCAACATAATAGAGATACAGAAACACCGTGCTCCCTTTCGTTGAGATAACTCTGCACTAGTGCGAGCCGCAAATGCCACTTCCAGCTTAGCTGTGCAGAAGAAGAACAACAAGAAGAAGAAATATCTCGAAATATGTCCGTCAGGCCCCTTCCCTTGAGATAAATCTGCAAATATCTCGGAAACGAAGCGAGCTATTGCAAAATGTTAAGAGACCTTTTTTGTAGCGAATTGAGTTTCCTACTTTTTATGTTCTATGATATTTTTTGATCAGATGCGTAGTTCTCGAGATATATCAAGATATTTAAAAGTTCCGAAGCCGCACCAACATAATAGAGATACAGAAACACCGTGGCCCCTTTCTTTCAGATAACTATGCACTATTGCGAGCTGTAAATGCCACTTCCAGCTTAGCTGTGCAGAAGAAGAACAACAAGAAGAAGAAATATCTCGAAATATGTCCGTCAGGCCCCTTACCTTGAGATAAATCTGCAAATATCTCGGAAACGAAGCGAGCTATGGCAAAATGTTAAGAGACCTTTTTTGTAGAGAATTATGTTTCCTACTTTTTATGTTCTATGATATTTTTTGATCAGACGCGTAGTTCTCGAGATATATCAAGATATTTAAAAGTTCCGGAGCCGCACCAACATAATAGAGATACAGAAACACCGTGGCCCCTTTCTTTGAGATAACTCTGCACTATTGCGAGCTGCAAATGCCACTTCCAGCTTAGCTGTGCAGAAGAAGAACAACAAGAAGAAGAAATATCTCGAAATGTGTCCGTCAGGCCCCTTCCCTTGAGATAAATCTGCAAATATCTCGGAAACGAAGCGAGCTATTGCAAAATGTTAAGAGACCTTTTTTGTAGAGAATTGAGTTTCCTACTTTTTATCTTTTATGATATTTTCTGATCAGATGCGTAGTTCTCGAGATATATCAAGATATTTAAAAGTTCCGAAGCCGCACCAACATAATAGAGATACAGAAACACCGTGGCCCCTTTCTTTGAGATAACTCTGCACTATTGCGAGCTGCAAATGCCACTTTTAGCTTAGCTGTGCAGAAGAAGAACAACAAGAAGAAGAAATATCTCGAAATATGTCCGTCAGGCCCCTTCCCTTGAGATAAATCTGCAAATATCTCGGAAACGAAGCGAGCTATGGCAAAATGTTAAGAGACCTTTTTTGTAGAGAATTATGTTTCCTACAATTTATGTTCTATGATATTTTTTGATCAGAAGCGTAGTTTTCGAGATATATCGTGATATTTAAAAGTTCCGAAGCCGCACCAACATAATAGAGATACAGAAACACCGTGGCCCCTTTCGTTGAGATAACTCTGCACTAGTGCGAGCCGCATATGCCACTTCCAGCTTAGCTGTGCAGAAGAAGAACAACAAGAAGAAGAAATATCTCGAAATATGTCCGTCAGGCCCCTTCCCTTGAGATAAATCTGCAAATATCTCGGAAACGAAGCGAGCTATGGCAAAATGTTAAGAGACCTTTTTTGTAGAGAATTAAGTTTCCTACTTTTTATGTTCTATGATATTTTTTGATCAGATGCGTAGTTCTCGAGATATATCAAGATATTTAAAAGTTCCGAAGCCGCACCAACATAATAGAGATACAGAAACACCGTGGCCCCTTTCTTTGAGATAACTCTGCACTAGTGCGAGCCGCAAATGCCACTTCCAGCTTAGCTGTGCAGAGGAAGAACAACAAGAAGAAGAAATATCTGGAAATATGTCCGTTAGGCCCCTTCCCTTGAGATAAATCTGCAAATATCTCGGAAACGAAGCGAGCTATGGCAAAATGTTGAGAGACCTTTTTTGTAGAGAATTAAGTTTCCTACTATTTATGTTCTATGATATTTTTGGATCAGATGCGTAGTTCTCGAGATATATCAAGATATTTAAAAGTTCCGAAGCCGCACCAACATAATAGAGATACAGAAACACCGTGGCCCCTCTCTTTGAGATAACTCTGCACTATTGCGAGCTGGAAATGCCACTTCCAGTTTAGCTGTGCAGAAGAAGAACAACAAGAAGAAGAAATATCTCGAAATATGTCCGTCAGGCCCCTTCCCTTGAGATAAATCTGCAAATATCTCGGAAACGAAGCGAGCTATTGCAAAATGTTAAGAGACCTTTTTTGTAGAGAATTGAGTTTCCTACTTTTTATCTTCTATGATATTTTTTGATCAGATGCGTAGTTCTCGAGATATATCAAGATATTTAAAAGTTAAGAAGCCGCACCAACATAATAGAGATACAGAAACACCGTGGCCCCTTTCTTTGAGATAACTCTGCACTATTGCGAGCTGCAAATGCCACTTCCAGCTTAGCTGTGCAGAAGAAGAACAACAAGAAGAAGAAATATCTCGAAATATGTCCGTCAGGCCCCTTCCCTTGAGATAAATCTGCAAATATCTCGGAAACGAAGCGAGCTATTGCAAAATGTTAAGAGACCTTTTTTGTAGAGAATTGAGTTTCCTACTTTTTATCTTCTATGATATTTTTTGATCAGATGCGTAGTTCTCGAGATATATCAAGATATTTAAAAGTTAAGAAGCCGCACCAACATAATAGAGATACAGAAACACCGTGGCCCCTTTCTTTGAGATAACTCTGCACTATTGCGAGCTGCAAATGCCACTTCCAGCTTAGCTGTGCAGAAGAAGAACAACAAGAAGAAGAAATATCTCGAAATGTGTCCGTCAGGCCCCTTCCCTTGAGATAAATCTGCAAATATCTCGGAAACGAAGCGAGCTATGGCAAAATGTTAAGAGACCTTTTTTGTAGAGAATTAAGTTTCCTACAATTTATGTTCTATGATATTTTTTGATCAGATGCGTAGTTCTCGAGATATATCAAGATATTTAAAAGTTCCGAAGCCGCACCAACATAATAGAGATACAGAAACACCGTGGCCCCTTTCTTTGAGATATCTCTGCACTATTGCGAGCTGCAAATGCCACTTCCAGCTTAGCTGCGCAGAAGAAGAACAACAAGAAGAAGAAATATCTCGAAATATGTCCGTCAGGCCCCTTCCCTTGAGATATATCTGCAAATATCTCGGAAACGAAGCGAGCTATGGCAAAATGTTGAGGGACCTTTTTTGTAGAGAATTATGTTTCCTACAATTTATGTTTTATGATATTTTTTGATCAGATGCGTAGTTCTCGAGATATACCAAGATATTTAAAAGTTCCGAAGCCGCACCAACATAATAGAGATACAGAAACACCGTGGCCCCTTTCTTTGAGATAACTCTGCACTATTGCGAGCTGCAAATGCCACTTCCAGCTTAGCTGTGCAGAGGAAGAACAACAAGAAGAAGGAATATCTCGAAATATGTCCGTCAGGCCAGTTCCTTTGAGCTGAATCTGCAAATATCTCGGAAACGAAGCGAGCTATGGCAAAATGTTAAGAGACGTTTTTTGTAGAGAATTATGTTTCCTACAATTTATGTTCTATGATATTTTTTGATCAGAAGCGTAGTTTTCGAGATATATCGAGATATTTAAAAGTTCCGAAGCCGCACCAACATAATAGAGATACAGAAACACCGTGGCCCCTTTCTTTGAGATAACTCTGCACTAGTGCGAGCCGCAAATGCCACTTCCAGCTTAGCTGTGCAGAACAAGAACAACAAGAAGAAGAAATATCTCGAAATATGTCCGTCAGGCACCTTCCCTTGAGATAAATCTGCAAATATCTCGGAAACGAAGCGAGCTATTGCAAAATGTTAAGAGACCTTTTTTGTAGACAATTGAGTTTCCTACTTTTTATGTTCTATGATATTTTTTGTTCAGAAGCGTAGTTTTCGAGATATATCGAAATATTTAAAAGTTCCGAAGCCGCACCAACATAATAGAGATACAGAAACACCGTGCTCCCTTTCGTTGAGATAACTCTGCACTAGTGCGAGCCGCAAATGCCACTTCCAGCTTAGCTGTGCAGAAGAAGAACAACAAGAAGAAGAAATATCTCGAAATATGTCCGTCAGGCCCCTTCCCTTGAGATAAATCTGCAAATATCTCGGAAACGAAGCGAGCTATTGCAAAATGTTAAGAGACCTTTTTTGTAGCGAATTGAGTTTCCTACTTTTTATGTTCTATGATATTTTTTGATCAGATGCGTAGTTCTCGAGATATATCAAGATATTTGAAAGTTCCGAAGCCGCACCAACATAATAGAGATACAGAAACACCGTGGCCCCTTTCTTTCAGATAACTATGCACTATTGCGAGCTGTAAATGCCACTTCCAGCTTAGCTGTGCAGAAGAAGAACAACAAGAAGAAGAAATATCTCGAAATATGTCCGTCAGGCCCCTTACCTTGAGATAAATCTGCAAATATCTCGGAAACGAAGCGAGCTATGGCAAAATGTTAAGAGACCTTTTTTGTAGAGAATTATGTTTCCTACTTTTTATGTTCTATGATATTTTTTGATCAGACGCGTAGTTCTCGAGATATATCAAGATATTTAAAAGTTCCGGAGCCGCACCAACATAATAGAGATACAGAAACACCGTGGCCCCTTTCTTTGAGATAACTCTGCACTATTGCGAGCTGCAAATGCCACTTCCAGCTTAGCTGTGCAGAAGAAGAACAACAAGAAGAAGAAATATCTCGAAATGTGTCCGTCAGGCCCCTTCCCTTGAGATAAATCTGCAAATATCTCGGAAACGAAGCGAGCTATTGCAAAATGTTAAGAGACCTTTTTTGTAGAGAATTGAGTTTCCTACTTTTTATCTTTTATGATATTTTCTGATCAGATGCGTAGTTCTCGAGATATATCAAGATATTTAAAAGTTCCGAAGCCGCACCAACATAATAGAGATACAGAAACACCGTGGCCCCTTTCTTTGAGATAACTCTGCACTATTGCGAGCTGCAAATGCCACTTTTAGCTTAGCTGTGCAGAAGAAGAACAACAAGAAGAAGAAATATCTCGAAATATGTCCGTCAGGCCCCTTCCCTTGAGATAAATCTGCAAATATCTCGGAAACGAAGCGAGCTATGGCAAAATGTTAAGAGACCTTTTTTGTAGAGAATTATGTTTCCTACAATTTATGTTCTATGATATTTTTTGATCAGAAGCGTAGTTTTCGAGATATATCGTGATATTTAAAAGTTCCGAAGCCGCACCAACATAATAGAGATACAGAAACACCGTGGCCCCTTTCGTTGAGATAACTCTGCACTAGTGCGAGCCGCAAATGCCACTTCCAGCTTAGCTGTGCAGAAGAAGAACAACAAGAAGAAGAAATATCTCGAAATATGTCCGTCAGGCCCCTTCCCTTGAGATAAATCTGCAAATATCTCGGAAACGAAGCGAGCTATGGCAAAATGTTAAGAGACCTTTTTTGTAGAGAATTAAGTTTCCTACTTTTTATGTTCTATGATATTTTTTGATCAGATGCGTAGTTCTCGAGATATATCAAGATATTTAAAAGTTCCGAAGCCGCACCAACATAATAGAGATACAGAAACACCGTGGCCCCTTTCTTTGAGATAACTCTGCACTAGTGCGAGCCGCAAATGCCACTTCCAGCTTAGCTGTGCAGAGGAAGAACAACAAGAAGAAGAAATATCTGGAAATATGTCCGTTAGGCCCCTTCCCTTGAGATAAATCTGCAAATATCTCGGAAACGAAGCGAGCTATGGCAAAATGTTGAGAGACCTTTTTTGTAGAGAATTAAGTTTCCTACTATTTATGTTCTATGATATTTTTGGATCAGATGGGTAGTTCTCGAGATATATCAAGATATTTAAAAGTTCCGAAGCCGCACCAACATAATAGAGATACAGAAACACCGTGGCCCCTCTCTTTGAGATAACTCTGCACTATTGCGAGCTGGAAATGCCACTTCCAGTTTAGCTGTGCAGAAGAAGAACAACAAGAAGAAGAAATATCTCGAAATATGTCCGTCAGGCCCCTTCCCTTGAGATAAATCTGCAAATATCTCGGAAACGAAGCGAGCTATTGCAAAATGTTAAGAGACCTTTTTTGTAGAGAATTGAGTTTCCTACTTTTTATCTTCTATGATATTTTTTGATCAGATGCGTAGTTCTCGAGATATATCAAGATATTTAAAAGTTAAGAAGCCGCACCAACATAATAGAGATACAGAAACACCGTGGCCCCTTTCTTTGAGATAACTCTGCACTATTGCGAGCTGCAAATGCCACTTCCAGCTTAGCTGTGCAGAAGAAGAACAACAAGAAGAAGAAATATCTCGAAATGTGTCCGTCAGGCCCCTTCCCTTGAGATATATCTGCAAATATCTCGGAAACGAAGCGAGCTATGGCAAAATGTTAAGAGACCTTTTTTGTAGAGAATTAAGTTTCCTACAATTTATGTTCTATGATATTTTTTGATCAGATGCGTAGTTCTCGAGATATATCAAGATATTTAAAAGTTCCGAAGCCGCACCAACATAATAGAGATACAGAAACACCGTGGCCCCTTTCTTTGAGATATCTCTGCACTATTGCGAGCTGCAAATGCCACTTCCAGCTTAGCTGCGCAGAAGAAGAACAACAAGAAGAAGAAATATCTCGAAATATGTCCGTCAGGCCCCTTCCCTTGAGATATATCTGCAAATATCTCGGAAACGAAGCGAGCTATTGCAAAATGTTAAGAGACCTTTTTTGTAGAGAATTGAGTTTCCTACTTTTTATCTTTTATGATATTTTCTGATCAGATGCGTAGTTCTCGAGATATATCAAGATATTTAAAAGTTCCGAAGCCGCACCAACATAATAGAGATACAGAAACACCGTGGCCCCTTTCTTTGAGATATCTCTGCACTATTGCGAGCTGCAAATGCCACTTCCAGCTTAGCTGCGCAGAAGAAGAACAACAAGAAGAAGAAATATCTCGAAATATGTCCGTCAGGCCCCTTCCCTTGAGATATATCTGCAAATATCTCGGAAACGAAGCGAGCTATGGCAAAATGTTGAGGGACCTTTTTTGTAGAGAATTATGTTTCCTACAATTTATGTTTTATGATATTTTTTGATCAGATGCGTAGTTCTCGAGATATACCAAGATATTTAAAAGTTCCGAAGCCGCACCAACATAATAGAGATACAGAAACACCGTGGCCCCTTTCTTTGAGATAACTCTGCACTATTGCGAGCTGCAAATGCCACTTCCAGCTTAGCTGTGCAGAGGAAGAACAACAAGAAGAAGGAATATCTCGAAATATGTCCGTCAGGCCAGTTCCTTTGAGCTGAATCTGCAAATATCTCGGAAACGAAGCGAGCTATGGCAAAATGTTAAGAGACGTTTTTTGTAGAGAATTATGTTTCCTACAATTTATGTTCTATGATATTTTTTGATCAGAAGCGTAGTTTTCGAGATATATCGAGATATTTAAAAGTTCCGAAGCCGCACCAACATAATAGAGATACAGAAACACCGTGGCCCCTTTCTTTGAGATAACTCTGCACTAGTGCGAGCCGCAAATGCCACTTCCAGCTTAGCTGTGCAGAACAAGAACAACAAGAAGAAGAAATATCTCGAAATATGTCCGTCAGGCACCTTCCCTTGAGATAAATCTGCAAATATCTCGGAAACGAAGCGAGCTATTGCAAAATGTTAAGAGACCTTTTTTGTAGACAATTGAGTTTCCTACTTTTTATGTTCTATGATATTTTTTGTTCAGAAGCGTAGTTTTCGAGATATATCGAAATATTTAAAAGTTCCGAAGCCGCACCAACATAATAGAGATACAGAAACACCGTGCTCCCTTTCGTTGAGATAACTCTGCACTAGTGCGAGCCGCAAATGCCACTTCCAGCTTAGCTGTGCAGAAGAAGAACAACAAGAAGAAGAAATATCTCGAAATATGTCCGTCAGGCCCCTTCCCTTGAGATAAATCTGCAAATATCTCGGAAACGAAGCGAGCTATTGCAAAATGTTAAGAGACCTTTTTTGTAGCGAATTGAGTTTCCTACTTTTTATGTTCTATGATATTTTTTGATCAGATGCGTAGTTCTCGAGATATATCAAGATATTTGAAAGTTCCGAAGCCGCACCAACATAATAGAGATACAGAAACACCGTGGCCCCTTTCTTTCAGATAACTATGCACTATTGCGAGCTGTAAATGCCACTTCCAGCTTAGCTGTGCAGAAGAAGAACAACAAGAAGAAGAAATATCTCGAAATATGTCCGTCAGGCCCCTTACCTTGAGATAAATCTGCAAATATCTCGGAAACGAAGCGAGCTATGGCAAAATGTTAAGAGACCTTTTTTGTAGAGAATTATGTTTCCTACTTTTTATGTTCTATGATATTTTTTGATCAGACGCGTAGTTCTCGAGATATATCAAGATATTTAAAAGTTCCGGAGCCGCACCAACATAATAGAGATACAGAAACACCGTGGCCCCTTTCTTTGAGATAACTCTGCACTATTGCGAGCTGCAAATGCCACTTCCAGCTTAGCTGTGCAGAAGAAGAACAACAAGAAGAAGAAATATCTCGAAATGTGTCCGTCAGGCCCCTTCCCTTGAGATAAATCTGCAAATATCTCGGAAACGAAGCGAGCTATTGCAAAATGTTAAGAGACCTTTTTTGTAGAGAATTGAGTTTCCTACTTTTTATCTTTTATGATATTTTCTGATCAGATGCGTAGTTCTCGAGATATATCAAGATATTTAAAAGTTCCGAAGCCGCACCAACATAATAGAGATACAGAAACACCGTGGCCCCTTTCTTTGAGATAACTCTGCACTATTGCGAGCTGCAAATGCCACTTTTAGCTTAGCTGTGCAGAAGAAGAACAACAAGAAGAAGAAATATCTCGAAATATGTCCGTCAGGCCCCTTCCCTTGAGATAAATCTGCAAATATCTCGGAAACGAAGCGAGCTATGGCAAAATGTTAAGAGACCTTTTTTGTAGAGAATTATGTTTCCTACAATTTATGTTCTATGATATTTTTTGATCAGAAGCGTAGTTTTCGAGATATATCGTGATATTTAAAAGTTCCGAAGCCGCACCAACATAATAGAGATACAGAAACACCGTGGCCCCTTTCGTTGAGATAACTCTGCACTAGTGCGAGCCGCAAATGCCACTTCCAGCTTAGCTGTGCAGAAGAAGAACAACAAGAAGAAGAAATATCTCGAAATATGTCCGTCAGGCCCCTTCCCTTGAGATAAATCTGCAAATATCTCGGAAACGAAGCGAGCTATGGCAAAATGTTAAGAGACCTTTTTTGTAGAGAATTAAGTTTCCTACTTTTTATGTTCTATGATATTTTTTGATCAGATGCGTAGTTCTCGAGATATATCAAGATATTTAAAAGTTCCGAAGCCGCACCAACATAATAGAGATACAGAAACACCGTGGCCCCTTTCTTTGAGATAACTCTGCACTAGTGCGAGCCGCAAATGCCACTTCCAGCTTAGCTGTGCAGAGGAAGAACAACAAGAAGAAGAAATATCTGGAAATATGTCCGTTAGGCCCCTTCCCTTGAGATAAATCTGCAAATATCTCGGAAACGAAGCGAGCTATGGCAAAATGTTGAGAGACCTTTTTTGTAGAGAATTAAGTTTCCTACTATTTATGTTCTATGATATTTTTGGATCAGATGGGTAGTTCTCGAGATATATCAAGATATTTAAAAGTTCCGAAGCCGCACCAACATAATAGAGATACAGAAACACCGTGGCCCCTCTCTTTGAGATAACTCTGCACTATTGCGAGCTGGAAATGCCACTTCCAGTTTAGCTGTGCAGAAGAAGAACAACAAGAAGAAGAAATATCTCGAAATATGTCCGTCAGGCCCCTTCCCTTGAGATAAATCTGCAAATATCTCGGAAACGAAGCGAGCTATTGCAAAATGTTAAGAGACCTTTTTTGTAGAGAATTGAGTTTCCTACTTTTTATCTTCTATGATATTTTTTGATCAGATGCGTAGTTCTCGAGATATATCAAGATATTTAAAAGTTAAGAAGCCGCACCAACATAATAGAGATACAGAAACACCGTGGCCCCTTTCTTTGAGATAACTCTGCACTATTGCGAGCTGCAAATGCCACTTCCAGCTTAGCTGTGCAGAAGAAGAACAACAAGAAGAAGAAATATCTCGAAATGTGTCCGTCAGGCCCCTTCCCTTGAGATAAATCTGCAAATATCTCGGAAACGAAGCGAGCTATGGCAAAATGTTAAGAGACCTTTTTTGTAGAGAATTAAGTTTCCTACAATTTATGTTCTATGATATTTTTTGATCAGATGCGTAGTTCTCGAGATATATCAAGATATTTAAAAGTTCCGAAGCCGCACCAACATAATAGAGATACAGAAACACCGTGGCCCCTTTCTTTGAGATATCTCTGCACTATTGCGAGCTGCAAATGCCACTTCCAGCTTAGCTGCGCAGAAGAAGAACAACAAGAAGAAGAAATATCTCGAAATATGTCCGTCAGGCCCCTTCCCTTGAGATATATCTGCAAATATCTCGGAAACGAAGCGAGCTATTGCAAAATGTTAAGAGACCTTTTTTGTAGAGAATTGAGTTTCCTACTTTTTATCTTTTATGATATTTTCTGATCAGATGCGTAGTTCTCGAGATATATCAAGATATTTAAAAGTTCCGAAGCCGCACCAACATAATAGAGATACAGAAACACCGTGGCCCCTTTCTTTGAGATAACTCTGCACTATTGCGAGCTGCAAATGCCACTTTTAGCTTAGCTGTGCAGAAGAAGAACAACAAGAAGAAGAAATATCTCGAAATATGTCCGTCAGGCCCCTTCCCTTGAGATAAATCTGCAAATATCTCGGAAACGAAGCGAGCTATGGCAAAATGTTAAGAGACCTTTTTTGTAGAGAATTATGTTTCCTACAATTTATGTTCTATGATATTTTTTGATCAGAAGCGTAGTTTTCGAGATATATCGTGATATTTAAAAGTTCCGAAGCCGCACCAACATAATAGAGATACAGAAACACCGTGGCCCCTTTCGTTGAGATAACTCTGCACTAGTGCGAGCCGCATATGCCACTTCCAGCTTAGCTGTGCAGAAGAAGAACAACAAGAAGAAGAAATATCTCGAAATATGTCCGTCAGGCCCCTTCCCTTGAGATAAATCTGCAAATATCTCGGAAACGAAGCGAGCTATGGCAAAATGTTAAGAGACCTTTTTTGTAGAGAATTAAGTTTCCTACTTTTTATGTTCTATGATATTTTTTGATCAGATGCGTAGTTCTCGAGATATATCAAGATATTTAAAAGTTCCGAAGCCGCACCAACATAATAGAGATACAGAAACACCGTGGCCCCTTTCTTTGAGATAACTCTGCACTAGTGCGAGCCGCAAATGCCACTTCCAGCTTAGCTGTGCAGAGGAAGAACAACAAGAAGAAGAAATATCTGGAAATATGTCCGTTAGGCCCCTTCCCTTGAGATAAATCTGCAAATATCTCGGAAACGAAGCGAGCTATGGCAAAATGTTGAGAGACCTTTTTTGTAGAGAATTAAGTTTCCTACTATTTATGTTCTATGATATTTTTGGATCAGATGCGTAGTTCTCGAGATATATCAAGATATTTAAAAGTTCCGAAGCCGCACCAACATAATAGAGATACAGAAACACCGTGGCCCCTCTCTTTGAGATAACTCTGCACTATTGCGAGCTGGAAATGCCACTTCCAGTTTAGCTGTGCAGAAGAAGAACAACAAGAAGAAGAAATATCTCGAAATATGTCCGTCAGGCCCCTTCCCTTGAGATAAATCTGCAAATATCTCGGAAACGAAGCGAGCTATTGCAAAATGTTAAGAGACCTTTTTTGTAGAGAATTGAGTTTCCTACTTTTTATCTTCTATGATATTTTTTGATCAGATGCGTAGTTCTCGAGATATATCAAGATATTTAAAAGTTAAGAAGCCGCACCAACATAATAGAGATACAGAAACACCGTGGCCCCTTTCTTTGAGATAACTCTGCACTATTGCGAGCTGCAAATGCCACTTCCAGCTTAGCTGTGCAGAAGAAGAACAACAAGAAGAAGAAATATCTCGAAATATGTCCGTCAGGCCCCTTCCCTTGAGATAAATCTGCAAATATCTCGGAAACGAAGCGAGCTATTGCAAAATGTTAAGAGACCTTTTTTGTAGAGAATTGAGTTTCCTACTTTTTATCTTCTATGATATTTTTTGATCAGATGCGTAGTTCTCGAGATATATCAAGATATTTAAAAGTTAAGAAGCCGCACCAACATAATAGAGATACAGAAACACCGTGGCCCCTTTCTTTGAGATAACTCTGCACTATTGCGAGCTGCAAATGCCACTTCCAGCTTAGCTGTGCAGAAGAAGAACAACAAGAAGAAGAAATATCTCGAAATGTGTCCGTCAGGCCCCTTCCCTTGAGATAAATCTGCAAATATCTCGGAAACGAAGCGAGCTATGGCAAAATGTTAAGAGACCTTTTTTGTAGAGAATTAAGTTTCCTACAATTTATGTTCTATGATATTTTTTGATCAGATGCGTAGTTCTCGAGATATATCAAGATATTTAAAAGTTCCGAAGCCGCACCAACATAATAGAGATACAGAAACACCGTGGCCCCTTTCTTTGAGATATCTCTGCACTATTGCGAGCTGCAAATGCCACTTCCAGCTTAGCTGCGCAGAAGAAGAACAACAAGAAGAAGAAATATCTCGAAATATGTCCGTCAGGCCCCTTCCCTTGAGATATATCTGCAAATATCTCGGAAACGAAGCGAGCTATGGCAAAATGTTGAGGGACCTTTTTTGTAGAGAATTATGTTTCCTACAATTTATGTTTTATGATATTTTTTGATCAGATGCGTAGTTCTCGAGATATACCAAGATATTTAAAAGTTCCGAAGCCGCACCAACATAATAGAGATACAGAAACACCGTGGCCCCTTTCTTTGAGATAACTCTGCACTATTGCGAGCTGCAAATGCCACTTCCAGCTTAGCTGTGCAGAGGAAGAACAACAAGAAGAAGGAATATCTCGAAATATGTCCGTCAGGCCAGTTCCTTTGAGCTGAATCTGCAAATATCTCGGAAACGAAGCGAGCTATGGCAAAATGTTAAGAGACGTTTTTTGTAGAGAATTATGTTTCCTACAATTTATGTTCTATGATATTTTTTGATCAGAAGCGTAGTTTTCGAGATATATCGAGATATTTAAAAGTTCCGAAGCCGCACCAACATAATAGAGATACAGAAACACCGTGGCCCCTTTCTTTGAGATAACTCTGCACTAGTGCGAGCCGCAAATGCCACTTCCAGCTTAGCTGTGCAGAACAAGAACAACAAGAAGAAGAAATATCTCGAAATATGTCCGTCAGGCACCTTCCCTTGAGATAAATCTGCAAATATCTCGGAAACGAAGCGAGCTATTGCAAAATGTTAAGAGACCTTTTTTGTAGACAATTGAGTTTCCTACTTTTTATGTTCTATGATATTTTTTGTTCAGAAGCGTAGTTTTCGAGATATATCGAAATATTTAAAAGTTCCGAAGCCGCACCAACATAATAGAGATACAGAAACACCGTGCTCCCTTTCGTTGAGATAACACTGCACTAGTGCGAGCCGCAAATGCCACTTCCAGCTTAGCTGTGCAGAAGAAGAACAACAAGAAGAAGAAATATCTCGAAATATGTCCGTCAGGCCCCTTCCCTTGAGATAAATCTGCAAATATCTCGGAAACGAAGCGAGCTATTGCAAAATGTTAAGAGACCTTTTTTGTAGCGAATTGAGTTTCCTACTTTTTATGTTCTATGATATTTTTTGATCAGATGCGTAGTTCTCGAGATATATCAAGATATTTGAAAGTTCCGAAGCCGCACCAACATAATAGAGATACAGAAACACCGTGGCCCCTTTCTTTCAGATAACTATGCACTATTGCGAGCTGTAAATGCCACTTCCAGCTTAGCTGTGCAGAAGAAGAACAACAAGAAGAAGAAATATCTCGAAATATGTCCGTCAGGCCCCTTACCTTGAGATAAATCTGCAAATATCTCGGAAACGAAGCGAGCTATGGCAAAATGTTAAGAGACCTTTTTTGTAGAGAATTATGTTTCCTACTTTTTATGTTCTATGATATTTTTTGATCAGACGCGTAGTTCTCGAGATATATCAAGATATTTAAAAGTTCCGGAGCCGCACCAACATAATAGAGATACAGAAACACCGTGGCCCCTTTCTTTGAGATAACTCTGCACTATTGCGAGCTGCAAATGCCACTTCCAGCTTAGCTGTGCAGAAGAAGAACAACAAGAAGAAGAAATATCTCGAAATGTGTCCGTCAGGCCCCTTCCCTTGAGATAAATCTGCAAATATCTCGGAAACGAAGCGAGCTATTGCAAAATGTTAAGAGACCTTTTTTGTAGAGAATTGAGTTTCCTACTTTTTATCTTTTATGATATTTTCTGATCAGATGCGTAGTTCTCGAGATATATCAAGATATTTAAAAGTTCCGAAGCCGCACCAACATAATAGAGATACAGAAACACCGTGGCCCCTTTCTTTGAGATAACTCTGCACTATTGCGAGCTGCAAATGCCACTTTTAGCTTAGCTGTGCAGAAGAAGAACAACAAGAAGAAGAAATATCTCGAAATATGTCCGTCAGGCCCCTTCCCTTGAGATAAATCTGCAAATATCTCGGAAACGAAGCGAGCTATGGCAAAATGTTAAGAGACCTTTTTTGTAGAGAATTATGTTTCCTACAATTTATGTTCTATGATATTTTTTGATCAGAAGCGTAGTTTTCGAGATATATCGTGATATTTAAAAGTTCCGAAGCCGCACCAACATAATAGAGATACAGAAACACCGTGGCCCCTTTCGTTGAGATAACTCTGCACTAGTGCGAGCCGCAAATGCCACTTCCAGCTTAGCTGTGCAGAAGAAGAACAACAAGAAGAAGAAATATCTCGAAATATGTCCGTCAGGCCCCTTCCCTTGAGATAAATCTGCAAATATCTCGGAAACGAAGCGAGCTATGGCAAAATGTTAAGAGACCTTTTTTGTAGAGAATTAAGTTTCCTACTTTTTATGTTCTATGATATTTTTTGATCAGATGCGTAGTTCTCGAGATATATCAAGATATTTAAAAGTTCCGAAGCCGCACCAACATAATAGAGATACAGAAACACCGTGGCCCCTTTCTTTGAGATAACTCTGCACTAGTGCGAGCCGCAAATGCCACTTCCAGCTTAGCTGTGCAGAGGAAGAACAACAAGAAGAAGAAATATCTGGAAATATGTCCGTTAGGCCCCTTCCCTTGAGATAAATCTGCAAATATCTCGGAAACGAAGCGAGCTATGGCAAAATGTTGAGAGACCTTTTTTGTAGAGAATTAAGTTTCCTACTATTTATGTTCTATGATATTTTTGGATCAGATGGGTAGTTCTCGAGATATATCAAGATATTTAAAAGTTCCGAAGCCGCACCAACATAATAGAGATACAGAAACACCGTGGCCCCTCTCTTTGAGATAACTCTGCACTATTGCGAGCTGGAAATGCCACTTCCAGTTTAGCTGTGCAGAAGAAGAACAACAAGAAGAAGAAATATCTCGAAATATGTCCGTCAGGCCCCTTCCCTTGAGATAAATCTGCAAATATCTCGGAAACGAAGCGAGCTATTGCAAAATGTTAAGAGACCTTTTTTGTAGAGAATTGAGTTTCCTACTTTTTATCTTCTATGATATTTTTTGATCAGATGCGTAGTTCTCGAGATATATCAAGATATTTAAAAGTTAAGAAGCCGCACCAACATAATAGAGATACAGAAACACCGTGGCCCCTTTCTTTGAGATAACTCTGCACTATTGCGAGCTGCAAATGCCACTTCCAGCTTAGCTGTGCAGAAGAAGAACAACAAGAAGAAGAAATATCTCGAAATGTGTCCGTCAGGCCCCTTCCCTTGAGATAAATCTGCAAATATCTCGGAAACGAAGCGAGCTATGGCAAAATGTTAAGAGACCTTTTTTGTAGAGAATTAAGTTTCCTACAATTTATGTTCTATGATATTTTTTGATCAGATGCGTAGTTCTCGAGATATATCAAGATATTTAAAAGTTCCGAAGCCGCACCAACATAATAGAGATACAGAAACACCGTGGCCCCTTTCTTTGAGATATCTCTGCACTATTGCGAGCTGCAAATGCCACTTCCAGCTTAGCTGCGCAGAAGAAGAACAACAAGAAGAAGAAATATCTCGAAATATGTCCGTCAGGCCCCTTCCCTTGAGATATATCTGCAAATATCTCGGAAACGAAGCGAGCTATGGCAAAATGTTGAGGGACCTTTTTTGTAGAGAATTATGTTTCCTACAATTTATGTTTTATGATATTTTTTGATCAGATGCGTAGTTCTCGAGATATACCAAGATATTTAAAAGTTCCGAAGCCGCACCAACATAATAGAGATACAGAAACACCGTGGCCCCTTTCTTTGAGATAACTCTGCACTATTGCGAGCTGCAAATGCCACTTCCAGCTTAGCTGTGCAGAGGAAGAACAACAAGAAGAAGGAATATCTCGAAATATGTCCGTCAGGCCAGTTCCTTTGAGCTGAATCTGCAAATATCTCGGAAACGAAGCGAGCTATGGCAAAATGTTAAGAGACGTTTTTTGTAGAGAATTATGTTTCCTACAATTTATGTTCTATGATATTTTTTGATCAGAAGCGTAGTTTTCGAGATATATCGAGATATTTAAAAGTTCCGAAGCCGCACCAACATAATAGAGATACAGAAACACCGTGGCCCCTTTCTTTGAGATAACTCTGCACTAGTGCGAGCCGCAAATGCCACTTCCAGCTTAGCTGTGCAGAACAAGAACAACAAGAAGAAGAAATATCTCGAAATATGTCCGTCAGGCACCTTCCCTTGAGATAAATCTGCAAATATCTCGGAAACGAAGCGAGCTATTGCAAAATGTTAAGAGACCTTTTTTGTAGACAATTGAGTTTCCTACTTTTTATGTTCTATGATATTTTTTGTTCAGAAGCGTAGTTTTCGAGATATATCGAGATATTTAAAAGTTCCGAAGCCGCACCAACATAATAGAGATACAGAAACACCGTGGCCCCTTTCGTTGAGATAACTCTGCACTAGTGCGAGCCGCAAATGCCACTTCCAGCTTAGCTGTGCAGAAGAAGAACAACAAGAAGAAGAAATATCTCGAAATATGTCCGTCAGGCCCCTTCCCTTGAGATAAATCTGCAAATATCTCGGAAACGAAGCGAGCTATTGCAAAATGTTAAGAGACCTTTTTTGTAGCGAATTGAGTTTCCTACTTTTTATGTTCTATGATATTTTTTGATCAGATGCGTAGTTCTCGAGATATATCAAGATATTTAAAAGTTCCGAAGCCGCACCAACATAATAGAGATACAGAAACACCGTGGCCCCTTTCTTTCAGATAACTATGCACTATTGCGAGCTGTAAATGCCACTTCCAGCTTAGCTGTGCAGAAGAAGAACAACAAGAAGAAGAAATATCTCGAAATATGTCCGTCAGGCCCCTTACCTTGAGATAAATCTGCAAATATCTCGGAAACGAAGCGAGCTATGGCAAAATGTTAAGAGACCTTTTTTGTAGAGAATTATGTTTCCTACTTTTTATGTTCTATGATATTTTTTGATCAGACGCGTAGTTCTCGAGATATATCAAGATATTTAAAAGTTCCGAAGCCGCACCAACATAATAGAGATACAGAAACACCGTGGCCCCTTTCTTTGAGATAACTCTGCACTATTGCGAGCTGCAAATGCCACTTCCAGCTTAGCTGTGCAGAACAAGAACAACAAGAAGAAGAAATATCTCGAAATATGTCCGTCAGGCACCTTCCCTTGAGATAAATCTGCAAATATCTCGGAAACGAAGCGAGCTATGGCAAAATGTTAACAGACTTTTTTGTAGAGAATTAAGTTTCCTACTTTTTATGTTCTATGATATTTTTTGATCAGATCCGTAGTTCTCGAGATATATCAAGATATTCAAAAGTTCCGAAGCCGCACCAACATAATAGAGATACAGAAACACCGTGGCCCCTTTCTTTGAGATAACTCTGCACTATTGCGAGCTGCAAATGCCACCTCCAGCTTAGCTGTGCAGAGAAAGAACAACAAGAAGAAGAAATATCTCGAAATATGTCCGTCAGGCCAGTTCCTTTGAGCTGAATCTGCAAATATCTCGGAAACGAAGCGAGTTATGGCAAAATGTTAAGAGACGTTTTTTGTAGAGAATTATGTTTCCTACAATTTATGTTCTATGATATTTTTTGATCAGAAGCGTAGTTCTCGAGATATATCAAGATATTTAAAAGTTCCGAAGCCGCACCAACATAATAGGGATACAGAAACACCGTGGCCCCGTTCTTTGAGATAACTCTGCACTAGTGCGAGCCGCAAATGCCACTTCCAGCTTAGCTGTGCAGAAGAAGAACAACAAGAAGAAGAAATATCTCGAAATATGTCCGTCAGGCCCCTTCCCTTGAGATAAATATGCAAATATCTCGGAAACGAAGCGAGCTATGGCAAAATGTTAAGCGACCTTTTTTGTAGAGAATTAAGTTTCCTACTTTTTATGTTCTATGATATTTTTTGATCAGATGCGTAGTTCTCGAGATATATCAAGATATTTAAAAGTTCCGAAGCCGCACCAACATAATAGAGATACAGAAACACCGTGGCCCCTTTCTTTGAGATAACTCTGCACTATTGCGACCTGCAAATGCCACTTCCAGCTCAGCTGTGCAGAAGAAGAACAACAAGAAGAAGAAATATCTCGAAATATGTCCGTCAGGCCAGTTCCTTTGAGCTGAATCTGCAAATATCTCGGAAACGAAGCGAGCTATGGCAAAATGTTAAGAGCCGTTTTTTGTAGAGAATTATGTTTCCTACAATTTATGTTCTATGATATTTTTTGATCAGAAGCGTAGTTCTCGAGATATATCAAGATATTTAAAAGTTCCGAAGCCGCACCAACATAATAGAGATACAGAAACACCGTGGCCCCTTTCTTTGAGATAACTCTGCACTATTGCGAGCTGTAAATGCCACTTCCAGTTAAGCTGTGCAGAAGAAGAACAACAAGAAGAAGAAATATCTCGAAATATGTCCGTCAGGCCCCTTCCCTTGAGATATATCTGCAAATATCTCGGAAACGAAGCGAGCTATGGCAAAATGTTAAGAGACCTTTTTTGTAGAGAATTATGTTTCCTACAATTTGTGTTCTATGATATTTTTTGTTCAGAAGCGTAGTTTTCGAGATATATCGAGATATTTAAAAGTTCCGAAGCCGCACCAACATAATAGAGATACAGAAACACCGTGGCCCCTTTCGTTGAGGTAACTCTGCACTAGTGCGAGCCGCAAATGCCACTTCCAGCTTAGCTGTGCAGAAGAAGAACAACAAGAAGAAGAAATATCTCGAAATATGTCCGTCAGGCCCCTTCCCTTGAGATAAATCTGCAAATATCTCGGAAACGAAGCGAGCTATGGCAAAATGTTAAGAGACCTTTTTTGTAGAGAATTAAGTTTCCTACTTTGTATGTTCTATGATATTTTTTGATCAGACGCGTAGTTCTCGAGATACATCAAGATATTTAAAAGTTCCGAAGCCGCACCAACATAATAGAGATACAGAAACACCGTGGCCCCTTTCTTTGAGATATCTCTGCACTATTGCGAGCTGCAAATGCCACTTCCAGCTTAGCTGCGCAGAAGAAGAACAACAAGAAGAAGAAATATCTCGAAATATGTCCGTCAGGCCCCTTCCCTTGAGATATATCTGCAAATATCTCGGAAACGAAGCGAGCTATGGCAAAATGTTAAGAGACCTTTTTTGTAGAGAATTATGTTTCCTACAATTTATGTTCTATCATATTTTTTGATCAGATGCGTAGTTCTCGAGATATACCAAGATATTTAAAAGTTCCGAAGCCGCACCAACATAATAGAGATACAGAAACACCGTGGCCCCTTTCTTTGAGATAACTCTGCACTATTGCGAGCTGCAAATGCCACTTCCAGCTTAGCTGTGCAGAGGAAGAACAACAAGAAGAAGAAATATCTCGAAATATGTCCGTCAGGCCAGTTCCTTTGAGCTGAATCTGCAAATATCTCGGAAACGAAGCGAGCTATGGCAAAATGTTAAGAGCCGTTTTTTGTAGAGAATTATGTTTCCTACAATTTATGTTCTATGATATTTTTTGATCAGAAGCGTAGTTCTCGAGATATATCAAGATATTTAAAAGTTCCGAAGCCGCACCAACATAATAGAGATACAGAAACACCGTGGCCCCTTTCTTTGAGATAACTCTGCACTATTGCGAGCTGTAAATGCCACTTCCAGTTAAGCTGTGCAGAAGAAGAACAACAAGAAGAAGAAATATCTCGAAATATGTCCGTCAGGCCCCTTCCCTTGAGATATATCTGCAAATATCTCGGAAACGAAGTGAGCTATGGCAAAATGTTAAGAGACCTTTTTTGTAGAGAATTATGTTTCCTACAATTTATGTTCTATGATATTTTTTGTTCAGAAGCGTAGTTTTCGAGATATATCGAGATATTTAAAAGTTCCGAAGCCGCACCAACATAATAGAGATACAGAAACACCGTGGCCCCTTTTGTTGAGATAACTCTGCACTAGTGCGAGCCGCAAATGCCACTTCCAGCTTAGCTGTGCAGAAGAAGAACAACAAGAAGAAGAAATATCTCGAAATATGTCCGTCAGGCCCCTTCCCTTGAGATAAATCTGCAAATATCTCGGAAACGAAGCGAGCTATGGCAAAATGTTAAGAGACCTTTTTTGTAGAGAATTAAGTTTCCTACTTTGTATGTTCTATGATATTTTTTGATCAGACGCGTAGTTCTCGAGATATATCAAGATATTTAAAAGTTCCGAAGCCGCACCAACATAATAGAGATACAGAAACACCGTGGCCCCTTTCTTTGAGATATCTCTGCACTATTGCGAGCTGCAAATGCCACTTCCAGCTTAGCTGCGCAGATGAAGAACAACAAGAAGAAGAAATATCTCGAAATATGTCCGTCAGGCCCCTTCCCTTGAGATATATCTGCAAATATCTCGGAAACGAAGCGAGCTATGGCAAAATGTTAAGAGACCTTTTTTGTAGAGAATTATGTTTCCTACAATTTATGTTCTATGATATTTTTTGATCAGATGCGTAGTTCTCGAGATATACCAAGATATTTAAAAGTTCCGAAGCCGCACCAACATAATAGAGATACAGAAACACCGTGGCCCCTTTCTTTGAGATAACTCTGCACTATTGCGAGCTGCAAATGCCACTTCCAGCTTAGCTGTGCAGAGGAAGAACAACAAGAAGAAGGAATATCTCGAAATATGTCCGTCAGGCCAGTTCCTTTGAGCTGAATCTGCAAATATCTCGGAAACGAAGCGAGCTATGGCAAAATCTTAAGAGACGTTTTTTGTAGAGAATTATGTTTCCTACAATTTATGTTCTATGATATTTTTTGATCAGAAGCGTAGTTTTCGAGATATATCGAGATATTTAAAAGTTCCGAAGCCGCACCAACATAATAGAGATACAGAAACACCGTGGCCCCTTTCTTTGAGATATCTCTGCACTATTGCGAGCTGCAAATGCCACTTCCAGCTTAGCTGCGCAGAAGAAGAACAACAAGAAGAAGAAATATCTCGAAATATGTCCGTCAGGCCCCTTCCCTTGAGATATATCTGCAAATATCTCGGAAACGAAGCGAGCTATGGCAAAATGTTGAGGGACCTTTTTTGTAGAGAATTATGTTTCCTACAATTTATGTTTTATGATATTTTTTGATCAGATGCGTAGTTCTCGAGATATACCAAGATATTTAAAAGTTCCGAAGCCGCACCAACATAATAGAGATACAGAAACACCGTGGCCCCTTTCTTTGAGATAACTCTGCACTATTGCGAGCTGCAAATGCCACTTCCAGCTTAGCTGTGCAGAGGAAGAACAACAAGAAGAAGGAATATCTCGAAATATGTCCGTCAGGCCAGTTCCTTTGAGCTGAATCTGCAAATATCTCGGAAACGAAGCGAGCTATGGCAAAATGTTAAGAGACGTTTTTTGTAGAGAATTATGTTTCCTACAATTTATGTTCTATGATATTTTTTGATCAGAAGCGTAGTTTTCGAGATATATCGAGATATTTAAAAGTTCCGAAGCCGCACCAACATAATAGAGATACAGAAACACCGTGGCCCCTTTCTTTGAGATAACTCTGCACTAGTGCGAGACGCAAATGCCACTTCCAGCTTAGCTGTGCAGAACAAGAACAACAAGAAGAAGAAATATCTCGAAATATGTCCGTCAGGCACCTTCCCTTGAGATAAATCTGCAAATATCTCGGAAACGAAGCGAGCTATTGCAAAATGTTAAGAGACCTTTTTTGTAGACAATTGAGTTTCCTACTTTTTATGTTCTATGATATTTTTTGTTCAGAAGCGTAGTTTTCGAGATATATCGAGATATTTAAAAGTTCCGAAGCCGCACCAACATAATAGAGATACAGAAACACCGTGGCCCCTTTCGTTGAGATAACTCTGCACTAGTGCGAGCCGCAAATGCCACTTCCAGCTTAGCTGTGCAGAAGAAGAACAACAAGAAGAAGAAATATCTCGAAATATGTCCGTCAGGCCCCTTCCCTTGAGATAAATCTGCAAATATCTCGGAAACGAAGCGAGCTATGGCAAAATGTTAAGAGACCTTTTTTGTAGAGAATTATGTTTCCTACAATTTATGTTCTATGATATTTTTTGATCAGAAGCGTAGTTTTCGAGATATATCGAGATATTTAAAAGTTCCGAAGCCGCACCAACATAATAGAGATACAGAAACACCGTGGCCCCTTTCTTTGAGATAACTCTGCACTATTGCGAGCTGCAAATGCCACTTCCAGCTTAGCTGTGCAGTGGAAGAACAACAAGAAGAAGAAATATCTCGAAATATGTCCGTCAGGCCAGTTCCTTTGAGCTGAATCTGCAAATATCTCGGAAACGAAGCGAGCTATGGCAAAATGTTAAGAGACCTTTTTTGTAGAGAATTAAGTTTCCTACTTTTGATGTTCTATGATATTTTTTGATCAGATGCGTAGTTCTCGAGATATATCAAGATATTCAAAAGTTCCGAAGCCGCACCAACATAATAGAGATACAGAAACACCGTGGCCCCTTTCTTTGAGATAACTCTGCACTATTGCGAGCTGCAAATGCCACTTCCAGCTTAGCTGTGCAGAGGAAGAACAACAAGAAGAAGAAATATCTCGAAATATGTCCGTCAGGCCCCTTCCCTTGAGATAAATCTGCAAATATCTCGGAAACGAAGCGAGCTATGGCAAAATGTTAAGAGACCTTTTTTGTAGAGAATTAAGTTTCCTACTTTTTATGTTCTATGATATTTTTCGATCAGAAGCGTAGTTCTCGAGATATATCGAGATATTTAAAAGTTCCGAAGCCGCACCAACATAATAGAGATACAGAAACACTGTGGCCCCTTTCGTTGAGATAACTCTGCACTAGTGCGAGCCGCAAATGCCACTTCCAGCTTAGCTGTGCAGAAGGAGAACAACAAGAAGAAGAAATATCTCGAAATATGTCCGTCAGGCCCCTTCCCTTGAGATAAATCTGCAAATATCTCGGAAACGAAGCGAGCTATGGCAAAATGTTAAGAGACCTTTTTTGTAGAGAATTAAGTTTCCTACTTTTGATGTTCTATGATATTTTTTGATCAGATGCGTAGTTCTCGAGATATATCAAGATATTTAAAAGTTCCGAAGCCGCACCAACATAATAGAGATACAGAAACACCGTGGCCCCTTTCTTTGAGATAACTCTGCACTATTGCGAGCTGTAAATGCCACTTCCAGCTTAGCTGTGCAGAAGAAGAACAACAAGAAGAAGAAATATCTCGAAATATGTCCGTCAGGCCCCTTCCCTTGAGATAAATCTGCAAATATCTCGGAAACGAAGCGAGCTATGGCAAAATGTTAAGAGACCTTTTTTGTAGAGAATTAAGTTTCCTACTTTTTATGTTCTATGATATTTTTTGATCAGATGCGTAGTTCTCGAGATATATCAAGATATTTAAAAGTTCCGAAGCCGCACCAACATAATAGAGATACAGAAACACCGTGGCCCCTTTCTTTGAGATAACTCTGCACTATTGCGAGCTGCAAATGCCACTTCCAGCTTAGCTATGCAGAGGAAGAACAACAAGAAGAAGAAATATCTCGTAATATGTCCGTCAGGCCCCTTCCCTTGAGATAAATCTGCAAATATCTCGGAAACGAAGCGAGCTATGGCAAAATGTTAAGAGACCTTTTTTGTAGAGAATTAAGTTTCCTACTTTTGATGTTCTATGATATTTTTTGATCAGATGCGTAGTTCTCGAGATATATCAAGATATTCAAAAGTTCCGAAGCCGCACCAACATAATAGAGATACAGAAACACCGTGGCCCCTTTCTTTGAGATAACTCTGCACTAGTGCGAGCTGCAAATGCCACTTCCAGTTTAGCTGTGCAGAAGAAGAACAACAAGAAGAAGAAATATCTCGAAATATGTCCGTCAGGCCCCTTCCCTTGAGATAAATCTGCAAATATCTCGGAAACGAAGCGAGCTATGGCAAAATGTTAAGAGACCTTTTTTGTAGAGAATTAAGTTTCCTACTTTTCATGTTCTATGATATTTTTTGATCAGATGCGTAGTTCTCGAGATATATCCAGATATTTAAAAGTTCCGAAGCCGCACCAACATAATAGGGATACAGAAACACCGTGGCCCCTTTCTTTGAGATAACTCTGCACTAGTGCGAGCCGCAAATGCCACTTCCAGCTTAGCTGTGCAGAAGAAGAACAACAACAAGAAGAAATATCTCGAAATATGTCCGTCAGGCCACTTCCCTTGAGATAAATCTGCAAATATCTCGGAAACCAAGCGAGCTATGGCAAAATGTTAAGAGACGTTTTTTGTAGAGAATTAAGTTTCCTACTTTTTATCTTCTATGATATTTTTTGATCAGATGCGTAGTTCTCGAGATAGATCAAGATACTTAAAAGTTCCGAAGCCGCACCAACATAATAGAGATACAGAAACACCGTGGCCCCTCTCTTTGAGAAAACTCTGCACTATTGCGAGCTGCAAATGCCACTTCCAGCTTAGCTGTGCAGAAGAAGAACAACAAGAAGAAGAAATATCTCGAAATATGTCCGTCAGGCCCCTTCCCTTGAGATAAATCTGCAAATATCTCGGAAACGAAGCGAGCTATGGCAAAATGTTTAGAGACCTTTCTTGTAGAGAATTAAGTTTCCTACTTTTTATGTAGTATGATATTTTTTGATCAGATGCGTAGTTCTCGAGATATATCAAGATATTTAAAAGTTCCGAAGCCGCACCAACATAATAGAGATACAGAAACACCGTGGCCCCTTTCTTTGAGATCACTCTGCACTATTGCGCGCTGCAAATGCCACTTCCAGCTTAGCTGTGCAGAAGAAGAACAACAAGAAGAAGAAATATCTCGAAATATGTCCGTCAGGCCAGTTCCTTTGAGCTGAATCTGCAAATATCTCGGAAACGAAGCGAACTATGGCAAAATGTTAAGAGACGTTTTTTGTAGAGAATTATGTTTCCTACAATTTATGTTGTATGATATTTTTTGATCAGAAGCGTAGTTTTCGAGATATATCGAGATATTTAAAAGTTCCGAAGACGCACCAACATAATAGAGATACAGAAACACCGTGGCCCCTTTCTTTGAGATAACTGTGCACCAGTGCGAGCCGCAAATGCCACTTCCAGCTTAGCTGTGCAGAAGAAGAACAACAAGAAGAAGAAATATCTCGAAATATGTCCGTCAGACCCCTTCCCTTGAGATGAATCTGCAAATATCTCGGAAACGAAGCGAGCTATGGCAAAATGTTAAGAGACCTTTTTTGTAGAGAATTAAGTTTCCTACTTTTTATGTTCTATGATATTTTTTGATCAGATGCGTAGTTCTCGAGATATATCAAGATATTTAAAAGTTCCGAAGCCGCACCAACATAATAGAGATACAGAAACACCGTGGCCCCTTTCTTTGAGATAACTCTGCACTAGTGCGAGCTGCAAATGCCACTTCCAGCTTAGCTGTGCAGAAGAAGAGCAACAAGAAGAAGAAATATCTCGAAATATGTCCGACAGGCCCCTTCCCTTGAGATAAATCTGCAAATATCTCGGAAACGATGCGAGCTATGGCGAAATGTTAAGAGACCTTTTTTGTAGAGAATTAAGTTTCCTACTTTTTATCTTCTATGATATTTTTTGATCAGATGCGTAGTTCTCGAGATAGATCAAGATACTTAAAAGTTCCGAAGCCGCACCAACATAATAGAGATACAGAAACACCGTGGCCCCTCTCTTTGAGAAAACTCTGCACTATTGCGAGCTGCAAATGCCACTTCCAGCTTAGCTGTGCAGAAGAAGAACAACAAGAAGAAGAAATATCTCGAAATATGTCCGTCAGGCCCCTTCCCTTGAGATAAATCTGCAAATATCTCGGAAACGAAGCGAGCTATGGCAAAATGTTTAGAGACCTTTCTTGTAGAGAATTAAGTTTCCTACTTTTTATGTAGTATGATATTTTTTGATCAGATGCGTAGTTCTCGAGATATATCAAGATATTTAAAAGTTCCGAAGCCGCACCAACATAATAGAGATACAGAAACACCGTGGCCCCTTTCTTTGATATAACTCTGCACTATTGCGCGCTGCAAATGCCACTTCCAGCTTAGCTGTGCAGAAGAAGAACAACAAGAAGAAGAAATATCTCGAAATATGTCCGTCAGGCCAGTTCCTTTGAGCTGAATCTGCAAATATCTCGGAAACGAAGCGAGCTATGGCAAAATGTTAAGAGACGTTTTTTGTAGAGAATTATGTTTCCTACAATTTATGTTCTATGATATTTTTTGATCAGATGCGTAGTTTTCGAGATATATCGAGATATTTAAAAGTTCCGAAGACGCACCAACATAATAGAGATACAGAAACACCGTGGCCCCTTTCTTTGAGATAACTGTGCACCAGTGCGAGCCGCAAATGCCACTTCCAGCTTAGCTGTGCAGAAGAAGAACAACAAGAAGAAGAAATATCTCGAAATATGTCCGTCAGGCCCCTTCCCTCGAGATAAATCTGCAAATATCTCGGAAACGAAGCGAGCTATAGCGAAATGTTAAGAGACCTTTTTTGTAGAGAATTAAGTTTCCTACTTTTTATCTTCTATGATATTTTTTGATCAGATGCGTAGTTCTCGAGATATATCAAGATATTTAAAAGTTCCGAAGCCGCACCAACATAATAGAGATACAGAAACACCGTGGCCCCTCTCTTTGAGATAACTCTGCACTATTGCGAGCTGCAAATGCCACTTCCAGCTTAGCTGTGCAGAAGAAGAACAACAAGAAGAAGAAATATCTCGAAATATGTCCGTCAGGCCCCTTCCCTTGAGATAAATCTGCAAATATCTCGGAAACGAAGCGAGCTATGGCAAAATGTTTAGAGACCTTTCTTGTAGAGAATTAAGTTTCCTACTTTTTATGTAGTATGATATTTTTTGATCAGATGCGTAGTTCTCGAGATATATCAAGATATTTAAAAGTTCCGAAGCCGCACCAACATAATAGAGATACAGAAACACCGTGGCCCCTTTCTTTGGGATAACTCTGCACTATTGCGAGCTGCAAATGCCACTTCCAGCTTAGCTGTGCAGAACAAGAACAACAAGAAGAAGAAATATCTCGAAATATGTCCGTCAGGCCACTTCCCTTGAGATAAATCTGCAAATATCTCGGAAACGAAGCGAGCTATGGCAAAATGTTAAGAGACCTTTTTTGTAGAGAATTAAGTTTCCTACTTTTTATCTTCGATGATATTTTTTGATCAGATGCGTAGTTCTCGAGATATATCAAGATATTTAAAAGTTCCGAAGCTGCACCAACATAATAGGGATACAGAAACACCGTGGCCCCTTTCTTTGAGATAACTCTGCACTAGTGCGAGCCGCAAATGCCACTTCCAGCTTAGCTGTGCAGAAGAAGAACAACAAGAAGAAGAAATATCTCGAAATATGTCCGTCAGGCCACTTCCCTTGAGATAAATCTGCAAATATCTCGGAAACGAAGCGAGCTATGGCAAAATGTTAAGAGACCTTTTTTGTAGAGAATTAAGTTTCCTACTTTTTATGTTCGATGATATTTTTTGATCAGATGCGTAGTTCTCGAGATATATCAAGATATTTAAAAGTTCCGAAGCTGCACCAACATAATAGAGGTACAGAAACACCGTGGCCTCTTTCTTTGAGATAACTCTGCACTATTGCGAGCTGCAAATGCCGCTTCGAGCTTAGCTGTGCAGAAGAAGAACAACAAGAAGAAGAAATATCTCGAAATATGTCCGTCAGGCCCCTTCCCTTGAGATAAATCTGCAAATATCTCGGAAACCAAGCGAGCTATGGCAAAATGTTAAGAGACGTTTTTTGTAGAGAATTATGTTTCCTACAATTTATGTTCTATGATATTTTTTGATCAGAAGCGTAGTTTTCGAGATATATCGAGATATTTAAAAGTTCCGAAGCCGCACCAACATAATAGAGATACAGAAACACCGTGGCCCCTTTCTTTGAGATAACTCTGCACTAGTGCGAGCCGCAAATGCCACTTCCAGCTTAGCTGTGCAGAAGAAGAGCAACAAGAAGAAGAAATATCTCGAAATATGTCCGTCAGGCCCCTTCCCTTGAGATAAATCTGCAAATGTCTCGGAAACGAAGCGAGCTATGGCAAAATGTTAAGAGACCTTTTTTGTAGAGAATTAAGTTTCCTACTTTTTATGTTCTATGATATTTTTTGATCAGATGCGTAGTTCTCGAGATATATCGAGATATTTAAAAGTTCCGAAGCCGCACCAACATAATAGAGATACAGAAACACCGTGGCCCCTTTCTTTGAGATAACTCTGCACTAGTGCGAGCCGCAAATGCCACTTCCAGCTTAGCTGTGCAGAAGAAGAGCAACAAGAAGAAGAAATATCTCGAAATATGTCCGACAGGCCCCTTCCCTTGAGATAAATCTGCAAATATCTCGGAAACGATGCGACCTATTGCGAAATGTTAAGAGACCTTTTTTGTAGAGAATTAAGTTTCCTACTTTTTATCTTCTATGATATTTTTTGATCAGATGCGTAGTTCTCGAGATAGATCAAGATACTTAAAAGTTCCGAAGCCGCACCAACATAATAGAGATACAGAAACACCGTGGCCCCTCTCTTTGAGAAAACTCTGCACTATTGCGAGCTGCAAATGCCACTTCCAGCTTAGCTGTGCAGAAGAAGAACAACAAGAAGAAGAAATATCTCGAAATATGTCCGTCAGGCCCCTTCCCTTGAGATAAATCTGCAAATATCTCGGAAACGAAGCGAGCTATGGCAAAATGTTTAGAGACCTTTCTTGTAGAGAATTAAGTTTCCTACTTTTTATGTAGTATGATATTTTTTGATCAGATGCGTAGTTCTCGAGATATATCAAGATATTTAAAAGTTCCGAAGCCGCACCAACATAATAGAGATACAGAAACACCGTGGCCCCTTTCTTTGAGATCACTCTGCACTATTGCGCGCTGCAAATGCCACTTCCAGCTTAGCTGTGCAGAAGAAGAACAACAAGAAGAAGAAATATCTCGAAATATGTCCGTCAGGCCAGTTCCTTTGAGCTGAATCTGCAAATATCTCGGAAACGAAGCGAACTATGGCAAAATGTTAAGAGACGTTTTTTGTAGAGAATTATGTTTCCTACAATTTATGTTGTATGATATTTTTTGATCAGAAGCGTAGTTTTCGAGATATATCGAGATATTTAAAAGTTCCGAAGACGCACCAACATAATAGAGATACAGAAACACCGTGGCCCCTTTCTTTGAGATAACTGTGCACCAGTGCGAGCCGCAAATGCCACTTCCAGCTTAGCTGTGCAGAAGAAGAACAACAAGAAGAAGAAATATCTCGAAATATGTCCGTCAGACCCCTTCCCTTGAGATGAATCTGCAAATATCTCGGAAACGAAGCGAGCTATGGCAAAATGTTAAGAGACCTTTTTTGTAGAGAATTAAGTTTCCTACTTTTTATGTTCTATGATATTTTTTGATCAGATGCGTAGTTCTCGAGATATATCAAGATATTTAAAAGTTCCGAAGCCGCACCAACATAATAGAGATACAGAAACACCGTGGCCCCTTTCTTTGAGATAACTCTGCACTAGTGCGAGCTGCAAATGCCACTTCCAGCTTAGCTGTGCAGAAGAAGAGCAACAAGAAGAAGAAATATCTCGAAATATGTCCGACAGGCCCCTTCCCTTGAGATAAATCTGCAAATATCTCGGAAACGATGCGAGCTATGGCGAAATGTTAAGAGACCTTTTTTGTAGAGAATTAAGTTTCCTACTTTTTATCTTCTATGATATTTTTTGATCAGATGCGTAGTTCTCGAGATAGATCAAGATACTTAAAAGTTCCGAAGCCGCACCAACATAATAGAGATACAGAAACACCGTGGCCCCTCTCTTTGAGAAAACTCTGCACTATTGCGAGCTGCAAATGCCACTTCCAGCTTAGCTGTGCAGAAGAAGAACAACAAGAAGAAGAAATATCTCGAAATATGTCCGTCAGGCCCCTTCCCTTGAGATAAATCTGCAAATATCTCGGAAACGAAGCGAGCTATGGCAAAATGTTTAGAGACCTTTCTTGTAGAGAATTAAGTTTCCTACTTTTTATGTAGTATGATATTTTTTGATCAGATGCGTAGTTCTCGAGATATATCAAGATATTTAAAAGTTCCGAAGCCGCACCAACATAATAGAGATACAGAAACACCGTGGCCCCTTTCTTTGATATAACTCTGCACTATTGCGCGCTGCAAATGCCACTTCCAGCTTAGCTGTGCAGAAGAAGAACAACAAGAAGAAGAAATATCTCGAAATATGTCCGTCAGGCCAGTTCCTTTGAGCTGAATCTGCAAATATCTCGGAAACGAAGCGAGCTATGGCAAAATGTTAAGAGACGTTTTTTGTAGAGAATTATGTTTCCTACAATTTATGTTCTATGATATTTTTTGATCAGATGCGTAGTTTTCGAGATATATCGAGATATTTAAAAGTTCCGAAGACGCACCAACATAATAGAGATACAGAAACACCGTGGCCCCTTTCTTTGAGATAACTGTGCACCAGTGCGAGCCGCAAATGCCACTTCCAGCTTAGCTGTGCAGAAGAAGAACAACAAGAAGAAGAAATATCTCGAAATATGTCCGTCAGGCCCCTTCCCTCGAGATAAATCTGCAAATATCTCGGAAACGAAGCGAGCTATAGCGAAATGTTAAGAGACCTTTTTTGTAGAGAATTAAGTTTCCTACTTTTTATCTTCTATGATATTTTTTGATCAGATGCGTAGTTCTCGAGATATATCAAGATATTTAAAAGTTCCGAAGCCGCACCAACATAATAGAGATACAGAAACACCGTGGCCCCTCTCTTTGAGATAACTCTGCACTATTGCGAGCTGCAAATGCCACTTCCAGCTTAGCTGTGCAGAAGAAGAACAACAAGAAGAAGAAATATCTCGAAATATGTCCGTCAGGCCCCTTCCCTTGAGATAAATCTGCAAATATCTCGGAAACGAAGCGAGCTATGGCAAAATGTTTAGAGACCTTTCTTGTAGAGAATTAAGTTTCCTACTTTTTATGTAGTATGATATTTTTTGATCAGATGCGTAGTTCTCGAGATATATCAAGATATTTAAAAGTTCCGAAGCCGCACCAACATAATAGAGATACAGAAACACCGTGGCCCCTTTCTTTGGGATAACTCTGCACTATTGCGAGCTGCAAATGCCACTTCCAGCTTAGCTGTGCAGAACAAGAACAACAAGAAGAAGAAATATCTCGAAATATGTCCGTCAGGCCACTTCCCTTGAGATAAATCTGCAAATATCTCGGAAACGAAGCGAGCTATGGCAAAATGTTAAGAGACCTTTTTTGTAGAGAATTAAGTTTCCTACTTTTTATCTTCGATGATATTTTTTGATCAGATGCGTAGTTCTCGAGATATATCAAGATATTTAAAAGTTCCGAAGCTGCACCAACATAATAGGGATACAGAAACACCGTGGCCCCTTTCTTTGAGATAACTCTGCACTAGTGCGAGCCGCAAATGCCACTTCCAGCTTAGCTGTGCAGAAGAAGAAATATCTCGAAATATGTCCGTCAGGCCACTTCCCTTGAGATAAATCTGCAAATATCTCGGAAACGAAGCGAGCTATGGCAAAATGTTAAGAGACCTTTTTTGTAGAGAATTAAGTTTCCTACTTTTTATGTTCGATGATATTTTTTGATCAGATGCGTAGTTCTCGAGATATATCAAGATATTTAAAAGTTCCGAAGCTGCACCAACATAATAGAGGTACAGAAACACCGTGGCCTCTTTCTTTGAGATAACTCTGCACTATTGCGAGCTGCAAATGCCGCTTCGAGCTTAGCTGTGCAGAAGAAGAACAACAAGAAGAAGAAATATCTCGAAATATGTCCGTCAGGCCCCTTCCCTTGAGATAAATCTGCAAATGTCTCGGAAACGAAGCGAGCTATGGCAAAATGTTAAGAGACCTTTTTTGTAGAGAATTAAGTTTCCTACTTTTTATGTTCTATGATATTTTTTGATCAGATGCGTAGTTCTCGAGATATATCAAGATATTTGAAAGTTCCGAAGCCGCACCAACATAATAGAGATACAGAAACACCGTGGCCCCTTTCTTTGAGATAACTCTGCACTATTGCGAGCTGCAAATGCCACTTCCAGCTTAGCTGTGCAGAGGAAGAACAACAAGAAGAAGAAATATCTCGAAATATGTCCGTCAGGCCAGTTCCTTTGAGCTGAATCTGCAAATATCTCGGAAACGAAGCGATCTATGGCAAAATGTTAAGAGACGTTTTTTGTAGAGAATTATGTTTCCTACAATTTATGTTCTATGATATTTTTTGATCAGAAGCGTAGTTTTCGAGATATATCGAGATATTTAAAAGTTCCGAAGCCGCACCAACATAATAGGGATACAGAAACACCGTGGCCCCTT
This sequence comes from Osmia lignaria lignaria, assembly GCF_051020975.1. NCBI lineage: Eukaryota > Metazoa > Arthropoda > Insecta > Hymenoptera > Megachilidae > Osmia > Osmia lignaria. The sequence continues at coordinate 4,343,382 of NW_027478162.1, read as the reverse complement.
TCTTTGAGATAACTCTGCACTAGTGCGAGCCGCAAATGCCACTTCCAGCTTAGCTGTGCAGAAGAAGAACAACAAGAAGAAGAAATATCTCGAAATATGTCCGTCAGGCCACTTCCCTTGAGATAAATCTGCAAATATCTCGGAAACGAAGCGAGCTATGGCAAAATGTTAAGAGACCTTTTTTGTAGAGAATTAAGTTTCCTACTTTTTATGTTCGATGATATTTTTTGATCAGATGCGTAGTTCTCGAGATATATCAAGATATTTAAAAGTTCCGAAGCTGCACCAACATAATAGAGGTACAGAAACACCGTGGCCTCTTTCTTTGAGATAACTCTGCACTATTGCGAGCTGCAAATGCCGCTTCGAGCTTAGCTGTGCAGAAGAAGAACAACAAGAAGAAGAAATATCTCGAAATATGTCCGTTAGGCCCCTTCCCTTGAGATAAATCTGCAAATATCTCGGAAACGAAGCGAGCTATGACAAAATGTTAAGAGACCTTTTTTGTAGAGAATTAAGTTTCCTGCTTTTTATGTTCTATGATATTTTTTGATCAGAAGCGTAGTTTTCGAGATATATCGAGATATTTAAAAGTTCCGAAGCCGCACCAACATAATAGAGATACAGAAACACCGTGGCCCCTTTCTTTGAGATAACTCTGCACTAGTGCGAGCCGCAAATGCCACTTCCAGCTTAGCTGTGCAGAAGAAGAACAACAAGAAGAAGAAATATCTCGAAATATGTCCGTCAGGCCCCTTCCCTTGAGATAAATATGCAAATATCTCGGAAACGAAGCGAGCTATGGCAAAATGTTAAGAGACCTTTTTTGTAGAGAATTAAGTTTCGTACTTTTTATGTTCTATGACATTTTTTGATCAGATGCGTAGTTCTCGAGATATATCAAGATATTTAAAAGTTCCGAAGCCGCACCAACATAATAGAGATACAGAAACACCGTGGCCCCTTTCTTTAAGATAACTCTGCACTATTGCGAGCTGCAAATGCCACTTCCAGCTTAGCTGTGCAGAGGAGGAACAACAAGAAGAAGAAATATCTCGAAATATGTCCGTCAGGCCAGTTCCTTTGAGCTGAATCTGCAAATATCTCAGAAACGAAGCGAGCTATGGCAAAATGTTAAGAGACCTTTTTTGTAGAGAATTATGTTTCCTACAATTTATGTTGTATGATATTTTTTGATCAGAAGCGTAGTTTTCGAGATATATCGAGATATTTAAAAGTTCCGAAGCCGCACCAACATAATAGAGATACAGAAACACCGTGGCCCCTTTCTTTGAGATAACTGTGCACTAGTGCGAGCCGCAAATGCAACTTCCGGCTTCGCTGTGCAGAAGAAGAACAACAAGAAGAAGAAATATCTCGAAATATGTCCGTCAGGCCCCTTCCCTTGAGATAAATCTGCAAATGTCTCGGAAACGAAGCGAGCTATGGCAAAATGTTAAGAGACCTTTTTTGTAGAGAATTAAGTTTCCTACTTTTTATGTTCTATGATATTTTTTGATCAGATGCGTAGTTCTCGAGATATATCAAGATATTTAAAAGTTCCGAAGCCGCACCAACATAATAGAGATACAGAAACACCGTGGCCCCTTTCTTTGAGATAACTCTGCACTACTGCGAGCTGCAAATGCCACTTCCAGCTTAGCTGTGCAGAGGAAGAACAACAAGAAGAAGAAATATCTCGAAATATGTCCGTCAGGCCAGTTCCTTTGAGCTGAATCTGCAAATATCTCGGAAACGAAGCAATCTATGGCAAAATGTTAAGAGACGTTTTTTGTAGAGAATTATGTTTCCTACAATTTATGTTCTATGATATTTTTTGATCAGAAGCGTAGTTTTCGAGATATATCGAGATATTTAAAAGTTCCGAAGCCGCACCAACATAATAGGGATACAGAAACACCGTGGCCCCTTTCTTTGAGATAACTCTGCACTATTGCGAGCTGCAAATGCCACTTCCAGCTTAGCTGTGCAGAGGAAGAACAACAAGAAGAAGAAATATCTCGAAATATGTCCGTCAGGCCCCTTCCCTTGAGATATATCTGCAAATATCTCGGAAACGAAGCGAGCTATGGCAAAATGTTAAGAGACGTTTTTTGTAGAGAATTATGTTTCCTACAATTTATGTTCTATGATATTTTTTGATCAGAAGCGTAGTTTTCGAGATATATCGAGATATTTAAAAGTTCCGAAGCCGCACCAACATAATAGGGATACAGAAACACCGTGGCCCCTTTCTTTGAGATAACTCTGCACTAGTGCGAGCCGCAAATGCCACTTCCAGCTTAGCTGTGCAGAAGAAGAACAACAAGAAGAAGAAATATCTCGAAATATGTCCGTCAGGCCCCTTCCCTTGTGATAATTCTGCAAATATCTCGGAAACGAAGCGAGCTATGGCAAAATGTTAAGAGACCTTTTTTGTAGAGAATTATGTTTCCTACAATTTATGTTCTATGATATTCTTTGATCAGATGCGTAGTTCTCGAGATATATCAAGATATTTAAAAGTTCCGAAGCCGCACCAACATAATAGAGATACAGAAACACCGTGGCCCCTTTCTTTGAGATAACTCTGCACTATTGCGAGCTGCAAATGCCACTTCCAGCTTAGCTGTGCAGAGGAAGAACAACAAGAAGAAGAAATATCTCGAAATATGTCCGTCAGGCCAGTTCCTTTGAGCTGAATCTGCAAATATCTCGGAAACGAAGCGAGCTATCGCAAAATGTTAAGAGACGTTTTTTGTAGAGAATTATGTTTCCTACAATTTATGTTCTATGATATTTTTTGATCAGAAGCGTAGTTTTCGAGATATATCGAGATATTTAAAAGTTCCGAAGCCGCACCAACATAATAGAGATACAGAAACACCGTGGCCCATTTCGGTGAGATAACTCTGCACTAGTGCGAGCTGCAAATGCCACTTCCAGCTTAGCTGTGCAGAAGAAGAACAACAAGAAGAAGAAATATCTCGAAACATGTCCGTCAGGCCCCTTCCCTTGAGATAAATCTGCAAATATCTCGGAAACGAAGCGAGCTATAGCAAAATGTTAAGCGACCTTTTTTGTAGAGAATTAAGTTTCCTACTTTTTATGTTCTATGATATTTTTTGATCAGATGCGTAGTTCTCGAGATATATCAAGATATTTAAAAGTTCCGGAGCCGCACCAACATAATAGAGATACAGAAACACCGTGGCCCCTTTCTTTGAGATAACTCTGCACTATTGCGAGCTGCAAATGCCACTTCCAGCTTAGCTGTGCACAGGAAGAACAACAAGAAGAAGATATATCTCGAAATATGTCCGTCAGGCCAGTTCCTTTGAGGTGAATCGGCAAATATCTCGGAAACGAAGCGAGCTATGGCAAAATGTTAAGAGACGTTTTTTGTAGAGAATTATGTTTCCTACAATTTATGTTCTATGATATTTTTTGATCAGAAGCGTAGTTTTCGAGATATATCGAGATATTTAAAAGTTCCGAAGACCCACCAACATAATAGAGATACAGAAACACCGTGGCCCCTTTCTTTGAGATAACTGTGCACTAGTGCGAGCCGCAAATGCCACTTCCAGCTTAGCTGTGCAGAAGAAGAACAACAAGAAGAAGAAATATCTCGAAATATGTCCGTCAGGCCCCTTCCCTTGAGATATATCTGCAAATATCTCGGAAACGAAGCGAGCTATGGCAAAATGTTAAGAGACCTTTTTTGTAGAGAATTAAGTTTCCTACTTTTTATCTTCTATGATATTTTTTGATCAGATGCGTAGTTCTCGAGATATATCAAGATATTTAAAAGTTCCGAAGCCGCACCAACATAATAGAGATACAGAAACACCGTGGCCCCTCTCTTTGAGATAACTCTGCACTATTGCGAGCTGCAAATGCCACTTCCAGCTTAGCTGTGCAGAAGAAGAACAACAAGAAGAAGAAATATCTCGAAATATGTCCGTCAGGCCCCTTCCCTTGAGATAAATCTGCAAATATCTCGGAAACGAAGCGAGCTATGGCAAAATGTTTAGAGACCTTTCTTGTAGAGAATTAAGTTTCCTACTTTTTATGTAGTATGATATTTTTTGATCAGATGCGTAGTTCTCGAGATATATCAAGATATTTAAAAGTTCCGAAGCCGCACCAACATAATAGAGATACAGAAACACCGTGGCCCCTTTCTTTGGGATAACTCTGCACTATTGCGAGCTGCAAATGCCACTTCCAGCTTAGCTGTGCAGAACAAGAACAACAAGAAGAAGAAACATCTCGAAATATGTCCGTCAGGCCACTTCCCTTGAGATAAATCTGCAAATATCTCGGAAACGAAGCGAGCTATGGCAAAATGTTAAGAGACCTTTTTTGTAGAGAATTAAGTTTCCTACTTTTTATGTTCGATGATATTTTTTGATCAGATGCGTAGTTCTCGAGATATATCAAGATATTTAAAAGTTCCGAAGCTGCACCAACATAGAGGTACAGAAACACCGTGGCCTCTTTCTTTGAGATAACTCTGCACTATTGCGAGCTGCAAATGCCGCTTCGAGCTTAGCTGTGCAGAAGAGGAACAACAAGAAGAAGAAATATCTCGAAATATGTCCGTTAGGCCCCTTCCCTTGAGATAAATCTGCAAATATCTCGGAAACGAAGCGAGCTATGGCAAAATGTTAAGAGATCTTTTTTGTAGAGAATTAAGTTTCCTGCTTTTTATGTTCTATGATATTTTTTGATCAAAAGCGTAGTTTTCGAGATATATCGAGATATTTAAAAGTTCCGAAGCCGCACCAACATAATAGAGATACAGAAACACCGTGGCCCCTTTCTTTGAGATAACTCTGCACTATTGCGAGCTGCAAATGCCACTTCCAGCTTAGCTGTGCAGAGGAGGAACAACAAGAAGAAGAAATATCTCGAAATATGTCCGTCAGGCCAGTTCCTTTGAGCTGAATCTGCAAATATCTCGGAAACGAAGCGAGCTATGGCAAAATGTTAAGAGACCTTTTTTGTAGAGAATTATGTTTCCTACAATTTATGTTGTATGATATTTTTTGATCAGAAGCGTAGTTTTCGAGATATATCGAGATATTTAAAAGTTCCGAAGCCGCACCAACATAATAGGGATACAGAAACACCGTGGCCCCTTTCTTTGAGATAACTCTGCACTATTGCGAGCTGCAAATGCCACTTCCAGCTTAGCTGTGCAGAGGAAGAACAACAAGAAGAAGAAATATCTCGAAATATGTCCGTCAGGCCAGTTCCTTTGAGCTGAATCTGCAAATATCTCGGAAACGAAGCGATCTATGGCAAAATGTTAAGAGACGTTTTTTGTAGAGAATTATGTTTCCTACAATTTATGTTCTATGATATTTTTTGATCAGAAGCGTAGTTTTCGAGATATATCGAGATATTTAAAAGTTCCGAAGCCGCACCAACATAATAGGGATACAGAAACACCGTGGCCCCTTTCTTTGAGATAACTCTGCACTAGTGCGAGCCGCAAATGCCACTTCCAGCTTAGCTGTGCAGAAGAAGAACAACAAGAAGAAGAAATATCTCGAAATATGTCCGTCAGGCCCCTTCCCTTGTGATAAATCTGCAAATATCTCGGAAACGAAGCGAGCTATGGCAAAATGTTGAGAGACCTTTTTTGTAGAGAATTATGTTTCCTACAATTTATGTTCTATGATATTTTTTGATCAGATGCGTAGTTCTCGAGATATATCAAGATATTTAAAAGTTCCGAAGCCACACCAACATAATAGAGATACAGAAACACCGTGGCCCCTTTCTTTGAGATAACTCTGCACTATTGCGAGCTGTAAATGCCACTTCCAGCTTAGCTGTGCAGAAGAAGAACAACAAGAAGAAGAAATATCTCGAAATATGTCCGTCAGGCCCCTTCCCTTGAGATAAATCTGCAAATGTCTCGGAAACGAAGCGAGCTATGGCAAAATGTTAAGAGACCTTTTTTGTAGAGAATTAAGTTTCCTACCTTTTATGTTCTATGATATTTTTTGATCAGATGCGTAGTTCTCGAGATATATCAAGATATTTAAAAGTTCCGAAGCCGCACCAACATAATAGAGATACAGAAACACCGTGGCCCCTTTCTTTGAGATAACTCTGCACTATTGCGAGCTGCAAATGCCACTTCCAGCTTAGCTGTGCAGAGGAAGAACAACAAGAAGAAGAAATATCTCGAAATATGTCCGTCAGGCCCCTTCCCTTGAGATATATCTGCAAATATCTCGGAAACGAAGCGAGCTATGGCAAAATCTTAAGAGACCTTTTTTGTAGAGAATTATGTTTCCTACAATTTATGTTCTATGATATTTTTTGATCAAAAGTGTAGTTTTCGAGATATATCGAGATATTTAAAAGTTCCGAAGCCGCACCAACATAATAGGGATACAGAAACACCGTGGCCCCTTTCTTTGAGATAACTCTGCACTAGTGCGAGCCGCAAATGCCACTTCCAGCTTAGCTGTGCAGAAGAAGAACAACAAGAAGAAGAAATATCTCGAAATATGTCCGTCAGGCCCCTTCCCTTGTGATAAATCTGCAAATATCTCGGAAACGAAGCGAGCTATGGCAAAATGTTAAGAGACCTTTTTTGTAGAGAATTATGTTTCCTACAATTTATGTTCTATGATATTTTTTGATCAGATGCGTAGTTCTCGAGATATATCAAGATATTTAAAAGTTCCGAAGCCACACCAACATAATAGAGATACAGAAACACCGTGGCCCCTTTCTTTGAGATAACTCTGCACTATTGCGAGCTGCAAATGCCACTTCCAGCTTAGCTGTGCAGAGGAAGAACAACAAGAAGAAGAAATATCTCGAAATATGTCCGTCAGGCCAGTTCCTTTGAGCTGAATCTGCAAATATCTCGGAAACGAAGCGAGCTATGGCAAAATGTTAAGAGACGTTTTTTGTAGAGAATTATGTTTCCTACAATTTATGTTCTATGATATTTTTTGATCAGAAGCGTAGTTTTCGAGATATATCGAGATATTTAAAAGTTCCGAAGACGCACCAACATAATAGAGATACAGAAACACCGTGGCCCCTTTCTTTGAGATAACTGTGCACTAGTGCGAGCCGCAAATGCAACTTCCGGCTTAGCTGTGCAGAAGAAGAACAACAAGAAGAAGAAATATCTCGAAATATGTCCGTCAGGCCAGTTCCTTTGAGCTGAATCTGCAAATATCTCGGAAACGAAGCGATCTATGGCAAAATGTTAAGAGACGTTTTTTGTAGAGAATTATGTTTCCTACAATTTATGTTCTATGATATTTTTTGATCAGATGCGTAGTTCTCGAGATATATCAAGATATTTAAAAGTTCCGAAGCCACACCAACATAATAGAGATACAGAAACACCGTGGCCCCTTTCTTTGAGATAACTCTGCACTATTGCGAGCTGTAAATGCCACTGCCAGCTTAGCTGTGCAGAAGAAGAACAACAAGAAGAAGAAATATCTCGAAATATGTCCGTCAGGCCCCTTCCCTTGAGATAAATCTGCCAATATCTCGGAAACGAAACGAGCTATGGCAAAATGTTAAGAGACCTTTTTTGTAGAGAATTAAGTTTCCTACTTTTTATGTTCTATGATATTTTTTGATCAGAAGCGTAGTTTTCGAGATATATCGAGATATTTAAAAGTTCCGAAGCCGCACCAACATAATAGAGATACAGAAACACCGTGGCCCCTTTCTTTGAGATAACTCTGCACTAGTGCGAGCTGCAAATGCCACTTCCAGCTTAGCTGTGCAGAAGAAGAACAACAAGAAGAAGAAATATCTCGAAATATGTCCGTCAGGCCCCTTCCCTTGAGATAAATCTGCAAATATCTCGGAAACGAAGCGAGCTATGGCAAAATGTTAAGAGACCTTTTTTGTAGAGAATTAAGTTTCCTACTTTTTATGTTCGATGATATTTTTTGATCAGATGCGTAGTTCTCGAGATATATCAAGATATTTAAAAGTTCCGAAGCTGCACCAACATAATAGAGGTACAGAAACACCGTGGCCTCTTTCTTTGAGATAACTCTGCACTATTGCGAGCTGCAAATGCCGCTTCGAGCTTAGCTGTGCAGAAGAAGAACAACAAGAAGAAGAAATATCTCGAAATATGTCCGTCAGACCCCTTCCCTTGAGATGAATCTGCAAATATCTCGGAAACGAAGCGAGCTATGGCAAAATGTTAAGAGACCTTTTTTGTAGAGAATAATGTTTCCTACAATTTACGTTCTATGATATTTTTTGATCAGAAGCGTAGTTTTCGAGATATATCGAGATATTTAAAAGTTCCGAAGCCGCACCAACATAATAGAGATACAGAAACACCGTGGCCCCTTTCTTTGAGATAACTCTGCACTATTGCGACCTGCAAATGCCACTTCCAGCTCAGCTGTGCAGAAGAAGAACAACAAGAAGAAGAAATATCTCGAAATACGTCCGTCAGGCCCCTTCCCTTGAGATAAATCTGCAAATATCTCGGAAACGAAGCGAGCTATGGCAAAATGTTAAGAGACCTTTTTTGTAGAGAATTATGTTTCCTACTTTTTATGTTCTATGATATTTTTTGATCAGATGCGTAGTTCTCGAGATATATCAAGATATTTAAAAGTTCCGAAACCGCCCCAACATAATAGAGATACAGAAACACCGTGGCCCCTTTCTTTGAGATAACTCTGCACTATTGCGAGCTGGAAATGCCACTTCCAGTTTAGCTGTGCAGAAGAAGAACAACAAGAAGAAGAAATATCTCGAAATATGTCCGTTAGGCCCCTTCCCTTGAGATAAATCTGCAAATATCTCGGAAACGAAGCGAGCTATGGCAAAATGTTAAGAGACCTTTTTTGTAGAGAATTAAGTTTCCAACTTTTTATGTTCTATGATATTTTTTGATCAGAAGCGTAGTTTTCGAGATATATCGAGATATTTAAAAGTTCCGAAGCCGCACCAACATAATAGAGATACAGAAACACCGTGGCCCCTTTCTTTGAGATAACTCTGCACTAGTGCGAGCCGCAAATGCCACTTCCAGCTTAGCTGTGCAGAAGAAGAACAACAAGAAGAAGAAATATCTCGAAATATGTCCGTCAGGCCCCTTCCCTTGAGATAAATATGCAAATATCTCGGAAACGAAGCGAGCTATGGCAAAATGTTAAGAGACCTTTTTTGTAGAGAATTAAGTTTCCTACTTTTTATGTTCTATGACATTTTTTGATCAGATGCGTAGTTCTCGAGATATATCAAGATATTTAAAAGTTCCGAAGCCGCACCAACATAATAGAGATACAGAAACACCGTGGCCCCTTTCTTTAAGATAACTCTGCACTATTGCGAGCTGCAAATGCCACTTCCAGCTTAGCTGTGCAGAGGAGGAACAACAAGAAGAAGAAATATCTCGAAATATGTCCGTCAGGCCAGTTCCTTTGAGCTGAATCTGCAAATATCTCGGAAACGAAGCGAGCTATGGCAAAATGTTAAGAGACCTTTTTTGTAGAGAATTATGTTTCCTACAATTTATGTTGTATGATATTTTTTGATCAGAAGCGTAGTTTTCGAGATATATCGAGATATTTAAAAGTTCCGAAGCCGCACCAACATAATAGAGATACAGAAACACCGTGGCCACTTTCTTTGAGATAACTCTGCACTAGTGCGAGCCGCAAATGCCACTTCCAGCTTAGCTGTGCAGAAGAAGAACAACAAGAAGAAGAAATATCTCGAAATATGTCCGTCAGGCCCCTTCCCTTGAGATAAATCTGTAAATGTCTCGGAAACGAAGCGAGCTATGGCAAAATGTTAAGAGACCTTTTTTGTAGAGAATTAAGTTTCCTACTTTTTATGTTCTATGATATTTTTTGATCAGATGCGTAGTTCTCGAGATATATCAAGATATTTAAAAGTTCCGAAGCCGCACCAACATAATAGAGATACAGAAACACCGTGGCCCCTTTCTTTGAGATAACTCTGCACGATTGCGAGCTGGAAATGCCACTTCCAGTTTAGCTGTGCAGAAGAAGAACAACAAGAAGAAGAAATATCTCGAAATATGTCCATCAGGACCCTTCCCTTGAGATAAATCTGCAAATATCTCGGAAACGAAGCGAGCTATGGCAAAATGTTAAGAGACCTTTTTTGTAGAGAATTATGTTTCCTACAATTTATGTTCTATGATATTTTTTGATCAGAAGCGTAGTTTTCGAGATATATCGAGATATTTAAAAGTTCCGAAACCGCACCAACATAATAGAGATACAGAAACACCGTGGCCCCTTTCATTGAGATAACTCTGCACTAGTGAGAGCCGCAAATGCCACTTCCAGCTTAGCTGTGCAGAAGAAGAACAACAAGAAGAAGAAATATCTCGAAATATGTCCGTCAGGCCCCTTCCCTTGAGATAAATATGCAAATATCTCGGAAACGAAGCGAGCTATGGCAAAATGTTAAGAGACCTTTTTTGTAGAGAATTAAGTTTCCTACTTTTTATGTTCTATGATATTTTTTGATCAGATGCGTAGTTCTCGAGATATATCAAGATATTTAAAAGTTCCGAAGCCGCACCAACATAATAGATACAGAAACACCGTGGCCCCTTTCTTTGAGATAACTCTGCACTATTGCGAGCTGCAAATGCCACTTCCAGCTTAGCTGTGCAGAGGAAGAACAACAAGAAGAAGAAATATCTCGAAATATGTCCGTCAGGCCAGTTCCTTTGAGCTGAATCTGCAAATATCTCGGAAACGAAGCGAGTTATGGCAAAATGTTAAGAGAGCTTTTTTGTAGAGAATTAAGTTTCCTACTTTTCATGTTCGATGATATTTTTTGATCAGATGCGTAGTTCTCGAGATATATCAAGATATTTAAAAGTTCCGAAGCTGCACCAACATAATAGAGGTACAGAAACACCGTGGCCTCTTTCTTTGAGATAACTCTGCACTATTGCGGGCTGCAAATGCCGCTTCGAGCTTAGCTGTGCAGAAGAAGAACAACAAGAAGAAGAAATATCTCGAAATATGTCCGTCAGACCCCTTCCCTTGAGATGAATCTGCAAATATCTCGGAAACGAAGCGAGCTATGGCAAAATGTTAAGAGACCTTTTTTGTAGAGAATAATGTTTCCTACAATCTACGTTCTATGATATTTTTTGATCAGAAGCGTAGTTTTCGAGATATATCGAGATATTTAAAAGTTCCGAAGCCGCACCAACATAATAGAGATACAGAAACACCGTGGCCCCTTTCTTTGAGATAACTCTGCACTATTGCGACCTGCAAATGCCACTTCCAGCTCAGCTGTGCAGAAGAAGAACAACAAGAAGAAGAAATATCTCGAAATATGTCCGTCAGGCCCCTTCCCTTGAGATAAATCTGCAAATATCTCGGAAACGAAGCGAGCTATGGCAAAATGTTAAGAGACCTTTTTTGTAGCGAATTAAGTTTCCTACTTTTTATGTTCTATGATATTTTTTGATCAGATGCGTAGTTCTCGAGATATATCAAGATATTTAAAAGTTCCGAAACCGCACCAACATAATAGAGATACAGAAACACCGTGGCCCCTTTCTTTGAGATAACTCTGCACTATTGCGAGCTGGAAATGCCACTTCCAGTTTAGCTGTGCAGAAGAAGAACAACAAGAAGAAGAAATATCTCGAAATATGTCCGTCAGGCCCCTTCCCTTGAGATAAATCTGCAAATATCTCGGAAACGAAGCGAGCAATGGCAAAATGTTAAGAGACCTTTTTTGTAGAGAATTGAGTTTCCTACTTTTTATGTTCTATGATATTTTTTGATCAGATGCGTAGTTCTCGAGATATATCAAGATATTTAAAAGTTCCGAAGCCGCACCAACATAATAGAGATACAGAAACACCGTGGCCCCTTTCTTTGAGATAACTCTGCACTATTGCGAGCTGCAAATGCCACTTCCAGCTTAGCTGTGCAGAGGAAGAACAACAAGAAGAAGAAATATCTCGAAATATGTCCGTCAGGCCAGTTCCTTTGAGCTGAATCTGCAAATATCTCGGAAACGAAGCGAGCTATGGCAAAATGTTAAGAGACGTTTTTTGTAGAGAATTATGTTTCCTACAATTTATGTTCTATGATATTTTTTGATCAGAAGCGTAGTTTTCGAGATATATCGAGATATTTAAAAGTTCCGAAGACGCACCAACATAATAGAGATACAGAAACACCGTGGCCCCTTTCTTTGAGATAACTCTGCACTAGTGCGAGCTGCAAATGCCACTTCCAACTTAGCTGTGCAGAAGAAGAACAACAAGAAGAAGAAATATCTCGAAATATGTCCGTCAGGCCCCTTCCCTTGAGATAAATCTGCAAATATCTCGGAAACGAAGCGAGCTATGGCAAAATGTTAAGAGACCTTTTTTGTAGAGAATTATGTTTCCTACAATTTATGTTCTATGATATTTTTTGATCAGAAGCGTAGTTTTCGAGATATATCGAGATATTTAAAAGTTCCGAAGCCGCACCAACATAATAGAGATACAGAAACACCGGGGCCCATTTCGGTGAGATAACTCTGCACTAGTGCGAGCTGCAAATGCCACTTCCAGCTTAGCTGTGCAGAAGAAGATCAACAAGAAGAAGAAATATCTCGAAATATGTCCGTCAGGCCCCTTCCCTTGAGATAAATCTGCAAATATCTCGGAAACCAAGCGAGCTATGGCAAAATCTTAAGAGACCTTTTTTGTAGAGAATTAAGTTTCCTACTTTTTATGTTCTATGATATTTTTTGATCAGATGCGTAGTTCTCGAGATATATCAAGATATTTAAAAGTTCCGAAGCCGCACCAACATAATAGAGATACAGAAACACCGTGGCCCCTTTCTTTAAGATAACTCTGCACTATTGCGAGCTGCAAATGCCACTTCCAGCTTAGCTGTGCAGAGGAGGAACAACAAGAAGAAGAAATATCTCGAAATATGTCCGTCAGGCCAGTTCCTTTGAGCTGAATCTGCAAATATCTCGGAAACGAAGCGAGCTATGGCAAAATGTTAAGAGACCTTTTTTGTAGAGAATTATGTTTCCTACAATTTATGTTGTATGATATTTTTTGATCAGAAGCGTAGTTTTCGAGATATATCGAGATATTTAAAAGTTCCGAAGCCGCACCAACATAATAGAGATACAGAAACACCGTGGCCACTTTCTTTGAGATAACTCTGCACTAGTGCGAGCCGCAAATGCCACTTCCAGCTTAGCTGTGCAGAAGAAGAACAACAAGAAGAAGAAATATCTCGAAATATGTCCGTCAGGCCCCTTCCCTTGAGATAAATCTGTAAATGTCTCGGAAACGAAGCGAGCTATGGCAAAATGTTAAGAGACCTTTTTTGTAGAGAATTAAGTTTCCTACTTTTTATGTTCTATGATATTTTTTGATCAGATGCGTAGTTCTCGAGATATATCAAGATATTTAAAAGTTCCGAAGCCGCACCAACATAATAGAGATACAGAAACACCGTGGCCCCTTTCTTTGAGATAACTCTGCACGATTGCGAGCTGGAAATGCCACTTCCAGTTTAGCTGTGCAGAAGAAGAACAACAAGAAGAAGAAATATCTCGAAATATGTCCATCAGGACCCTTCCCTTGAGATAAATCTGCAAATATCTCGGAAACGAAGCGAGCTATGGCAAAATGTTAAGAGACCTTTTTTGTAGAGAATTATGTTTCCTACAATTTATGTTCTATGATATTTTTTGATCAGAAGCGTAGTTTTCGAGATATATCGAGATATTTAAAAGTTCCGAAACCGCACCAACATAATAGAGATACAGAAACACCGTGGCCCCTTTCATTGAGATAACTCTGCACTAGTGAGAGCCGCAAATGCCACTTCCAGCTTAGCTGTGCAGAAGAAGAACAACAAGAAGAAGAAATATCTCGAAATATGTCCGTCAGGCCCCTTCCCTTGAGATAAATATGCAAATATCTCGGAAACGAAGCGAGCTATGGCAAAATGTTAAGAGACCTTTTTTGTAGAGAATTAAGTTTCCTACTTTTTATGTTCTATGATATTTTTTGATCAGATGCGTAGTTCTCGAGATATATCAAGATATTTAAAAGTTCCGAAGCCGCACCAACATAATAGATACAGAAACACCGTGGCCCCTTTCTTTGAGATAACTCTGCACTATTGCGAGCTGCAAATGCCACTTCCAGCTTAGCTGTGCAGAGGAAGAACAACAAGAAGAAGAAATATCTCGAAATATGTCCGTCAGGCCAGTTCCTTTGAGCTGAATCTGCAAATATCTCGGAAACGAAGCGAGTTATGGCAAAATGTTAAGAGAGCTTTTTTGTAGAGAATTAAGTTTCCTACTTTTCATGTTCGATGATATTTTTTGATCAGATGCGTAGTTCTCGAGATATATCAAGATATTTAAAAGTTCCGAAGCTGCACCAACATAATAGAGGTACAGAAACACCGTGGCCTCTTTCTTTGAGATAACTCTGCACTATTGCGGGCTGCAAATGCCGCTTCGAGCTTAGCTGTGCAGAGGAAGAACAACAAGAAGAAGAAATATCTCGAAATATGTCCGTCAGGCCAGTTCCTTTGAGCTGAATCTGCAAATATCTCGGAAACGAAGCGAGCTATGGCAAAATGTTAAGAGACGTTTTTTGTAGAGAATTATGTTTCCTACAATTTATGTTCTATGATATTTTTTGATCAGAAGCGTAGTTTTCGAGATATATCGAGATATTTAAAAGTTCCGAAGACGCACCAACATAATAGAGATACAGAAACACCGTGGCCCCTTTCTTTGAGATAACTCTGCACTAGTGCGAGCTGCAAATGCCACTTCCAACTTAGCTGTGCAGAAGAAGAACAACAAGAAGAAGAAATATCTCGAAATATGTCCGTCAGGCCCCTTCCCTTGAGATAAATCTGCAAATATCTCGGAAACGAAGCGAGCTATGGCAAAATGTTAAGAGACCTTTTTTGTAGAGAATTATGTTTCCTACAATTTATGTTCTATGATATTTTTTGATCAGAAGCGTAGTTTTCGAGATATATCGAGATATTTAAAAGTTCCGAAGCCGCACCAACATAATAGAGATACAGAAACACCGGGGCCCATTTCGGTGAGATAACTCTGCACTAGTGCGAGCTGCAAATGCCACTTCCAGCTTAGCTGTGCAGAAGAAGATCAACAAGAAGAAGAAATATCTCGAAATATGTCCGTCAGGCCCCTTCCCTTGAGATAAATCTGCAAATATCTCGGAAACCAAGCGAGCTATGGCAAAATCTTAAGAGACCTTTTTTGTAGAGAATTAAGTTTCCTACTTTTTATGTTCTATGATATTTTTTGATCAGATGCGTAGTTCTCGAGATATATCAAGATATTTAAAAGTTCCGAAGCCGCACCAACATAATAGAGATACAGAAACACCGTGGCCCCTTTCTTTGAGATAACTCTGCACTATTGCGAGCTGCAAATGCCACTTCCAGCTTAGCTGTGCAGAGGAAGAACAACAAGAAGAAGAAATATCTCGAAATATGTCCGTCAGGCCAGTTCCTTTGAGCTGAATCTGCAAATATCTCGGAAACGAAGCGAGCTATGGCAAAATGTTAAGAGACGTTTTTTGTAGAGAATTAAGTTTCCTACTTTTTATCTTCTATGATATTTTTTGATCAGATGCGTAGTTCTCGAGATATATCAAGATATTTAAAAGTTCCGAAGCCGCACCAACATAATAGAGACACAGAAACACCGTGGCCCCTCTCTTTGAGATAACTCTGCACTATTGCGAGCTGCAAATGCCACTTCCAGCTTAGCTGTGCAGAAGAAGAACAACAAGAAGAAGAAATATCTCGAAATATGTCCGTCAGGCCCCTTCCCTTGAGATAAATCTGCAAATATCTCGGAAACGAAGCGAGCTATGGCAAAATGTTTAGAGACCTTTCTTGTAGAGAATTAAGTTTCCTACTTTTTATGTAGTATGATAGTTTTTGATCAGATGCGTAGTTCTCGAGATATATCAAGATATTTAAAAGTTCCGAAGCCGCACCAACATAATAGAGATACAGAAACACCGTGGCCCCTTTCTTTGGGATAACTCTGCACTATTGCGAGCTGCAAATGCCACTTCCAGCCTAGCTGTGCAGAACAAGAACAACAAGAAGAAGAAATATCTCGAAATATGTCCGTCAGGCCACTTCCCTTGAGATAAATCTGCAAATATCTCGGAAACGAAGCGAGCTATGACAAAATGTTGAGAGACCTTTTTTGTAGAGAATTAAGTTTCCTACTTTTTATGTTAGATGAAATTTTTTGATCAGATGCGTAGTTCTCGAGATATATCAAGATATTTAAAAGTTCCGAAGCTGCACCAACATAATAGAGGTACAGAAACACCGTGGCCTCTTTCTTTGAGATAACTCTGCACTATTGCGAGCTGCAAATGCCGCTTCGAGCTTAGCTGTGCAGAAGAAGAACAACAAGAAGAAGAAATATCTCGAAATATGTCCGTTAGGCCCCTTCCCTTGAGATAAATCTGCAAATATCTCGGAAACGAAGCGAGCTATGGCAAAATGTTAAGAGACCTTTTTTGTAGAGAATTAAGTTTCCTGCTTTTTATGTTCTATGATTTTTTTTGATCAGAAGCGTAGTTTTCGAGATATATCGAGATATTTAAAAGTTCCGAAGCCGCACCAACATAATATAGATACTGAAACACCGTGGCCCCTTTCTTTGAGATAACTCTGCACTAGTGCGAGCCGCAAATGCCACTTCCAGCTTAGCTGTGCAGAAGAAGAACAACAAGAAGAAGAAATATCTCGAAATATGTCCGTCAGGCCCCTTCCCTTGAGATAAATATGCAAATATCTCGGAAACGAAGCGAGCTATGGCAAAATGTTAAGAGACCTTTTTTGTAGAGAATTAAGTTTCCTACTTTTTATGTTCTATGACATTTTTTGATCAGATGCGTAGTTCTCGAGATATATCAAGATATTTAAAAGTTCCGAAGCCGCACCAACATAATAGAGATACAGAAACACCGTGGCCCCTTTCTTTGAGATAACTCTGCACTATTGCGAGCTGCAAATGCCACTTCCAGCTTAGCTGTGCAGAGGAAGAACAACAAGAAAAAGAAGTATCTCGAAATATATCCGTCAGGCCCGTTCCTTTGAGCTGAATCTGCAAATATCTCGGAAACGAAGCGAGCTATGGCAAAATGTTAAGAGACGTTTTTTGTAGAGAATTATGTTTCCTACAATTTACGTTCTATGATATTTTTCGATCAGAAGCGTAGTTTTCGAGATATATCGAGATATTTAAAAGTTCCGAAGCCGCACCAACATAATAGAGATACAGAAACACCGTGGCCCCTTTCTTTGAGATAACTCTGCACTATTGCGAGCTGCAAATGCCACTTCCAGCTTAGCTGTGCAGAAGAAGAACAACAAGAAGAAGAAATATCTCGAAATATGTCCGTCAGACCCCTTCCCTTGAGATGAATCTGCAAATATCTCGGAAACGAAGCGAGCTATGGCAAAATGTTAAGAGACCTTTTTTGTAGAGAATAATGTTTCCTACAATTTACGTTCTATGATATTTTTTGATCAGAAGCGTAGTTTTCGAGATATATCGAGATATTTAAAGGTTCCGAAGCCGCACCAACATAATAGAGATACAGAAACACCGTGGCCCCTTTCTTTGAGATAACTCTGCACTATTGCGACCTGCAAATGCCACTTCCAGCTCAGCTGTGCAGAAGAAGAACAACAAGAAGAAGAAATATCTCGAAATATGTCCGTCAGGCCCCTTCCCTTGAGATAAATCTGCAAATATCTCGGAAACGAAGCGAGCTATGGCAAAATGTTAAGAGACCTTTTTTGTAGAGAATTAAGTTTCCTACTTTTTATGTTCTATGATATTTTTTGATCAGATGCGTAGTTCTCGAGATATATCAAGATATTTAAAAGTTCCGAAGCCGCACCAACATAATAGAGATACAGAAACACCGTGGCCCCTTTCTTTGAGATAACTCTGCACTATTGCGAGCTGGAAATGCCACTTCCAGTTTAGCTGTGCAGAAGAAGAACAACAAGAAGAAGAAATATCTCGAAATATGTCCGTTAGGCCCCTTCCCTTGAGATATATCTGCAAATATCTCGGAAACGAAGCGAGCTATGGCAAAATGTTAAGAGACCTTTTTTATAGAGAATTAAGTTTCCTACTTTTTATGTTCTATGATATTTTTTGATCAGAAGCGTAGTTTTCGAGATATATCGAGATATTTAAAAGTTCCGAAGCCGCACCAACATAATAGAGATACAGAAACACGGTGGCCCCTTTCTTTGAGATAACTCTGCACTATTGCGAGCTGCAGATGCCACTTCCAGCTTCGCTGTGCAGAAGAAGAACAACAAGAAGAAGAAATATCTCGAAATATGTCCGTCAGGCCCCTTCCCTTGAGATAAATCTGCAAATATCTCGGAAACGAAGCGAGCTATGGCAAAATGTTTAGAGACCTTTCTTGTAGAGAATTAAGTTTCCTACTTTTTATGTAGTATGATATTTTTTGATCAGATGCGTAGTTCTCGAGATATATCAAGATATTTAAAAGTTCCGAAGCCGCACCAACATAATAGAGATACAGAAACACGGTGGCCCCTTTCTTTGAGATAACTCTGCACTATTGCGAGCTGCAAATGCCACTTCCAGCTTAGCTGTGCAGAGGAAGAACAACAAGAAGAAGAAATATCTCGAAATATGTCCGTCAGGCCAGTTCCTTTGAGCTGAATCTGTAAATATCTCGGAAACGAAGAGAGCTATGGCAAAATGTTAAGAGACCTTTTTTGTAGAGAATTAAGTTTCCTACTTTTTATGTTCGATGATATTTTTTGATCAGATGCGTAGTTCTCGAGATATATCAAGATATTTAAAAGTTCCGAAGCTGCACCAACATAATAGAGGTACAGAAACACCGTGGCCTCTTTCTTTGAGATAACTCTGCACTATTGCGAGCTGCAAATGCCACTTCGAGCTTAGCTGTGCAGAAGAAGAACAACAAGAAGAAGAAATATCCCGAAATATGTCCGTCAGGCCCCTTCCCTTGAGATAAATCTGCAAATATCTCGGAAACGAAGAGAGCTATGGCAAAATGTTAAGAGACCTTTTTTGTAGAGAATTAAGTTTCCTACTTTTTACGTTCGATGATATTTTTTGATCAGATGCGTAGTTCTCGAGATATATCAAGATATTTAAAAGTTCCGAAGCCGCACCAACATAATAGAGATACAGAAACACCGTGGCCCCTTTCTTTGAGATAACTCTGCAATAGTGCGAGCCGCAAATGCCACTTCCAGCTTAGCTGTGCAGAAGAAGAACAACAAGAAGAAGAAATATCTCGAAATATGTCCGTTAGGCCCTTCCCTTGAGATAAATCTGCAAATATCTCGGAAACGAAGCGAGCTATGGCAAAATGTTAAGAGACCTTTTTTGTAGAGAATTAAGTTTTCTACTTTTTATGTTCTATGATATTTTTTGATCAGATGCGCAGTTCTCGAGATATATCAAGATATTTAAAAGTTCCGAAGCCGCACCAACATAATAGAGATACAGAAACACCGTGGCCCCTTTCTTTGAGATAACTCTGCACTATTGCGAGCTGTAAATGCCACTTCCAGCTTAGCTGTGCAGAAGAAGAACAACAAGAAGAAGAAATATCTCGAAATATGTCCGTCAGGCCCC
This sequence comes from Osmia lignaria lignaria, assembly GCF_051020975.1. Lineage (NCBI taxonomy): Eukaryota > Metazoa > Arthropoda > Insecta > Hymenoptera > Megachilidae > Osmia > Osmia lignaria. Next base: position 4,323,636 of record NW_027478162.1, on the reverse strand, counting down.
TGCCCTTGAGATATATCTGCAAATATCTCGGAAACGAAGCGAGCTATGGCAAAATGTTGAGAGACCTTTTTTGTAGAGAATTATGTTTCCTACAATTTATGTTCTATGATATTTTTTGATCAGAAGCGTAGTTTTCGAGATATATCGAGATATTTAAAAGTTCCGAAGCCGCACCAACATAATAGAGATACAGAAACACCGTGGCCCCTTTCTTTGAGATAACTCTGCAATAGTGCGAGCCGCAAATGCCACTTCCAGCTTAGCTGTGCAGAAGAAGAACAACAAGAAGAAGAAATATCTCGAAATATGTCCGTCAGGCCCCTTCCCTTGAGATAAATCTGCAAATATCTCGGAAACGAAGCGAGCTATGGCAAAATGTTAAGAGACCTTTTTTGTAGAGAATTAAGTTTCCTACTTTTTATGTTCTATGATATTTTTTGATCAGAAGCGTAGTTTTCGAGATATATCGAGATATTTAAAAGTTCCGAAGCCGCACGAACATAATAGAGATACAGAAACACCGTGGCCCCTTTCTTTGAGATAACTCTGCACTAGTGCGAGCCGCAAATGCCACTTCCAGCTTAGCTGTGCAGAAGAAGAACAACAAGAAGAAGAAATATCTCGAAATATGTCCGTCAGGCCCCTTCCCTTGAGATAAATCTGCAAATATCTCGGAAACGAAGCGAGCTATGGCAAAATATTAAGAGACCTTTTTTGTAGAGAATTAAGTTTCCTACTTTTTATGTTCTATGATATTTTTTGATCAGATGCGTAGTTCTCGAGATATATCAAGATATTTAAAAGTTCCGAAGCCGCACCAACATAATAGAGATACAGAAACACCGTGGCCCCTTTCTTTGAGATAACTCTGCACTATTGCGAGCTGCAAATGCCACTTCCAGCTTAGCTGTGCAGAGGAAGAACAACAAGAAAAAGAAGTATCTCGAAATATGTCCGTCAGGCCCGTTCCTTTGAGCTGAATCTGCAAATATCTCGGAAACGAAGCGAGCTATGGCAAAATGTTAAGAGACGTTTTTTGTAGAGAATTATGTTTCCTACAATTTATGTTCTATGATATTTTTTTATCAGAAGCGTAGTTTTCGAGATATATCGAGATATTTAAAAGTTCCGAAGCCGCACCAACATAATAGAGATACAGAAACACCGTGGCCCCTTTCTTTGAGATAACTCTGCACTAGTGCGAGCCGCAAATGCCACTTCCAGCTTAGCTGTGCAGAAGAAGAACAACAAGAAGAAGAAATATCTCGAAATATGTCCGTCAGGCCCCTTCCCTTGAGATATATCTGCAAATATCTCGGAAACGAAGCGAGCTATGGCAAAATGTTAAGAGACCTTTTTTGTAGAGAATTAAGTTTCCTACTTTTTATGTTCTATGATATTTTTTGATCAGATGCGCAGTTCTCGAGATATATCAAGATATTTAAAAGTTCCGAAGCCGCACCAACATAATAGAGATACAGAAACACCGTGGCCCCTTTCTTTGAGATAACTCTGCAATAGTGCGAGCCGCAAATGCCACTTCCAGCTTAGCTGTGCAGAAGAAGAACAACAAGAAGAAGAAATATCTCGAAATATGTCCGTCAGGCCCCTTCCCTTGAGATAAATCTGCAAATATCTCGGAAACGAAGCGAGCTATGGCAAAATGTTAAGAGACCTTTTTTGTAGAGAATTAAGTTTCCTACTTTTTATGCTCTATGATATTTTTTGATCAGATGCGTAGTTCTCGAGATATATCAAGATATTTAAAAGTTCCGAAGCCGCACCAACATAATAGAGATACAGAAACACCGTGGCCCCTTTCTTTGAGATAACTCTGCACTATTGCGAGCTGTAAATGCCACTTCCAGCTTAGCTGTGCAGAAGAAGAACAACAAGAAGAAGAAATATCTCGAAATATGTCCGTCAGGCCCCTGCCCTTGAGATATATCTGCAAATATCTCGGAAACGAAGCGAGCTATGGCAAAATGTTGAGAGACCTTTTTTGTAGCGAATTATGTTTCCTACAATTTATGTTCTATGATATTTTTAGATCAGAAGCGTAGTTTTCGAGATATATCGAGATATTTAAAAGTTCCGAAGCCGCACCAACATAATAGAGATACAGAAACACCGTGGCCCCTTTCTTTGAGATAACTCTGCACTATTGCGAGCTGCAAATGCCACTTCCAGCTTAGCTGTGCAGAGGAAGAACAAGAAGAAGAAGAAGTATCTCGAAATATGTCCGTCAGGCCCGTTCCTTTGAGCTGAATCTGCAAATATCTCGGAAACGAAGCGAGCTATGGCAAAATGTTAAGAGACGTTTTTTGTAGAGAATTATGTTTCCTACAATTTATGTTCTATGATAATTTTTGATCAGAAGCGTAGTTTTCGAGATATATCGAGATATTTAAAAGTTCCGAAGCCGCACCAACATAATAGGGATACAGAAACACCGTGGCCCCTTTCTCTGAGATAACTCTGCTCTAGTGCGAGCCGCAAATGCCACTTCCAGCTTAGCTGTGCAGAAGAAGAACAACAAGAAGAAGAAATATCTCGAAATATGTCCGTCAGGCCCCTTCCCTTGAGATAAATCTGCAAATATCTCGGAAACGAAGCGAGCTATGGCAAAATGTTAAGAGACCTTTTTTGTAGAGAATTAAGTTTCCTACTTTTTATGTTCTATGATATTTTTTGATCAGATGCGTAGTTCTCGAGATATATCAAGATATTTAAAAGTTCCGAAGCCGCGCCAACATAATAGAGATACAGAAACACCGTGGCCCCTTTCTTTGAGATAACTCTGCACTATTGCGAGCTGTAAATGCCACTTCCAGTTTAGCTGTGCAGAAGAAGAACAACAAGAAGAAGAAATATCTCGAAATATGTCCGTCAGGCCCCTTCCCTTGAGATAAATCTGCAAATATCTCGGAAACGAAGCGGGCTATGGCAAAATGTTAAGAGACCTTTTTTGTAGAGAATTAAGTTTCCCACTTTTTAGGTTCTATGATATTTTTTGATCAGATGCGTAGTTCTCGAGATATATCAAGATATTTAAAAGTTCCGAAGCCGCACCAACATAATAGAGATACAGAAACACCGTGGCCCCTTTCTTTGAGATAACTCTGCACTATTGCAAGCTGTAAATGCCACTTCCAGTTTAGCTGTGCAGAAGAAGAACAACAAGAAGAAGAAATATCTCGAAATATGTCCGTCAGGCCCCTTCCCTTGAGATGTATCTGCAAATATCTCGGAAACGAAGCGAGCTATGGCAAAATGTAAAGAGACCTTTTTTGTAGAGAATTAAGTTTCCTACTTTTTATGTTCTATGATATTTTTCGATCAGAGGCGTAGTTCTCGAGATATATCAAGATATTTAAAAGTTCCGAAGCCGCACCAACATAATAGAGATACAGAAACACCGTGGCCCCTTTCTTTGAGATAACTCTGCACTAGTGCGAGCCGCAAATGCCACTTCCAGCTTAGCTGTGCAGAAGAAGAACAACAAGAAGAAGAAATATCTCGAAATATGTCCGACAGGCCCCTTCCCTTGAGATAAATCTGCAAATATCTCGGAAACGAAGCGAGCTATGGCGAAATGTTAAGAGACCTTTTTTGTAGAGAATTAAGTTTCCTACTTTTCATCTTCTATGATATTTTTTGATCAGATGCGTAGTTCTCGAGATATATCAAGATATCTAAAAGTTCCGAAGCCGCACCAACATAATAGAGATACAGAAACACCGTGGCCCCTCTCTTTGAGATAACTCTGCACTATTGCGAGCTGCAAATGCCACTTCCAGCTTAGCTGTGCAGAAGAAGAACAACAAGAAGAAGAAATATCTCGAAATATGTCCGTCAGGCCCCTTCCCTTGAGATAAATCTGCAAATATCTCGGAAACGAAGCGAGCTATGGCAAAATGTTTAGAGACCTCTCTTGTAGAGAATTAAGTTTCCTACTTTTTATGTAGTATGATATTTTTTGATCAGATGCGTAGTTCTCGAGATATATCAAGATATTTAAAAGTTCCGAAGCCGCACCAACATAACAGAGATACAGAAACCCCGTGGCCCCTTTCTTTGAGATAACTCAGCACTATTGCGAGCTGCAAATGCCACTTCCAGCTTAGCTGTGCAGAAGAAGAACAACAAGAAGAAGAAATATCGCGAAATATGTCCGTCAGGCCCCTTCCCTTGAGATAAATCTGCAAATATCTCGGAAACGAAGAGAGCTATGGCAAAATGTTAAGAGACCTTTTTTGTAGAGAATTAAGTTTCCTACTTTTCATGTTCTATGATATTTTTTGATCAGATGCGTAGTTCTCGAGATATATCAAGATATTTAAAAGTTCCGAAGCCGCACCAACATAATAGAGATACAGAAACACCGTGGCCCCTTTCTTTGATATAACTCTGCACTATTGCGAGCTGTAAATGCCACTTCCAGCTTAGCTGTGCAGAAGAAGAACAACAAGAAGAAGAAATATCTCGAAATATGTCCGTCAGGCCCCTTCCCTTGAGATATATCTGCAAATATCTCGGAAACGAAGTGACCTATGGCAAAATGTTAAGAGACCTTTTTTGTAGAGAATTACGTTTCCTACAATTTAGGTTCTATGATATTTTTTGATCAGAAGCGTAGTTTTCGAGATATATCGAGATATTTAAAAGTTCCGAAGCCGCACCAACATAATAGGGATACAGAAACACCGTGGCCCCTTTCTTTGAGATAACTCTGCACTAGTGCGAGCCGCAAATGCCACTTCCAGCTTAGCTGTGCAGAAGAAGAACAACAAGAAGAAGAAATATCTCGAAATATGTCCGTCAGGCCCCTTCCCTTGAGATAAATCTGCAAATATCTCGGAAACGAAGCGAGCTATGGCAAAATGTTAAGAGACCTTTTTTGTAGAGAATTAAGTTTCCTACTTTTTATCTTCTATGATATTTTTTGATCAGATGCGGAGTTCTCGAGATATATCAAGATATTTAAAAGTTCCGAAGCCGCACCAACATAATAGAGATACAGAAACACCGTGGCCCCTTTCTTTGAGATAACTCTGCACTATTGCGAGCTGTAAATGCCACTTCCAGTTTAGCTGTGCAGAAGAAGAACAACAAGAAGAAGAAATATCTCGAAATATGTCCGTCAGGCCCCTTCCCTTGAGATAAATCTGCAAATATCTCGGAAACGAAGCGAGCTATGGCAAAATGTTAAGAGACCTTTTTTGTAGAGAATTAAGTTTCCCACTTTTTATGTTCTATGATATTTTTTGATCAGATGCGTAGTTCTCGAGATATATCAAGATATTTAAAAGTTCCGAAGCCGCACCAACATAATAGAGATACAGAAACACCGTGGCCCCTTTCTTTGAGATAACTCTGCACTATTGCGAGCTGTAAATGCCACTTCCAGTTTAGCTGTGCAGAAGAAGAACAACAAGAAGAAGAAATATCTCGAAATATGTCCGTCAGGCCCCTTCCCTTGAGATAAATCTGCAAATATCTCGGAAACGAAGCGAGCTATGGCAAAATGTTTAGAGACCTCTCTTGTAGAGAATTAAGTTTCCTACTTTTTATGTAGTATGATATTTTTTGATCAGATGCGTAGTTCTCGAGATATATCAAGATATTTAAAAGTTCCGAAGCCGCACCAACATAATAGAGATACAGAAACACCGTGGCCCCTCTCTTTGAGATAACTCTGCACTATTGCGAGCTGCAAATGCCACTTCCAGCTTAGCTGTGCAGAAGAAGAACAACAAGAAGAAGAAATATCTCGAAATATGTCCGTCAGGCCCCTTCCCTTGAGATAAATCTGCAAATATCTCGGAAACGAAGCGAGCTATGGCAAAATGTTTAGAGACCTTTCTTGTAGAGAATTAAGTTTCCTACTTTTTATGTAGTATGATATTTTTTGATCAGATGCGTAGTTCTCGAGATATATCAAGATATTTAAAAGTTCCGAAGCCGCACCAACATAACAGAGATACAGAAACACCGTGGCCCCTTTCTTTGAGATAACTCTGCACTATTGCGCGCTGCAAATGCCACTTCCAGCTTAGCTGTGCAGAAGAAGAACAACAAGAAGAAGAAATATCTCGAAACATGTCCGTCAGGCCCCTTCCCTTGAGATAAATCTGCAAATATCTCGGAAACGAAGCGAGCTATGGCGAAATGTTAAGAGACCTTTTTTGTAGAGAATTAAGTTTCCTACTTTTTATCTTCTATGATAGTTTTTGATCAGATGCGTAGTTCTCGAGATATATCAAGATATCTAAAAGTTCCGAAGCCGCACCAACATAATAGAGATACACAAACACCGTGGCCCCTCTCTTTGAGATAACTCTGCACTATTGCGAGCTGCAAATGCCACTTCCAGCTTAGCTGTGCAGAAGAAGAACAACAAGAAGAAGAAATATCTCGAAATATGTCCGACAGGCCCCTTCCCTTGAGATAAATCTGCAAATATCTCGGAAACGAAGCGAGCTATGGCAAAATGTATAGAGACCTCTCTTGTAGAGAATTAAGTTTCCTACTTTTTATGTAGTATGATGTTTTTTGATCAGATGCGTAGTTCTCGAGATATATCAAGATATTTAAAAGTTCCGAAGCCGCACCAACATAATAGAGATACAGAAACACCGTGGCCCCTCTCTTTGAGATAACTCTGCACTATTGCGAGCTGCAAATGCCACTTCCAGCTTAGCTGTGCAGAAGAAGAACAACAAGAAGAAGAAATATCCCGAAATATGTCCGTCAGGCCCCTTCCGTTGAGATAAATCTGCAAATATCTCGGAAACGAAGCGAGCTATGGCAAAATGTTAAGAGACCTTTTTTGTAGAGAATTAAGTTTCCCACTTTTTATGTAGTATGATATTTTTTGATCAGATGCGTAGTTCTCGAGATATATCAAGATACTTAAAAGTTCCGAAGCCGCACCAACATAATAGAGATACAGAAACACCGTGGCCCCTTTCTTTGAGATAACTCTGCACTATTGCGAGCTGTAAATGCCACTTCCAGTTTAGCTGTGCAGAAGAAGAACAACAAGAAGAAGAAATATCTCGAAATATGTCCGACAGGCCCCTTCCCTTGAGATAAATCTGCAAATATCTCGGAAACGAAGCGAGCTATGGCGAAATGTTAAGAGACCTTTTTTGTAGAGAATTAAGTTTCCTACTTTTTATCTTCTATGATAGTTTTTGATCAGATGCGTAGTTCTCGAGATATATCAAGATATCTAAAAGTTCCGAAGCCGCACCAACATAATAGAGATACAGAAACACCGTGGCCCCTCTCTTTGAGATAACTCTGCACTATTGCGAGCTGCAAATGCCACTTCCAGCTTAGCTGTGCAGAAGAAGAACAACAAGAAGAAGAAATATCTCGAAATATGTCCGTCAGGCCCCTTCCCTTGAGATAAATCTGCAAATATCTCGGAAACGAAGCGAGCTATGGCAAAATGTTAAGAGACCTTTTTTGTAGAGAATTAAGTTTCCCACTTTTTATGTAGTATGATATTTTTTGATCAGATGCGTAGTTCTCGAGATATATCAAGATACTTAAAAGTTCCGAAGCCGCACCAACATAATAGAGATACAGAAACACCGTGGCCCCTTTCTTTGAGATAACTCTGCACTATTGCGAGCTGTAAATGCCACTTCCAGTTTAGCTGTGCAGAAGAAGAACAACAAGAAGAAGAAATATCTCGAAATATGTCCGTCAGGCCCCTTCCCTTGAGATAAATCTGCAAATATCTCGGAAACGAAGCGAGCTATGGCAAAATGTTTAGAGACCTCTCTTGTAGAGAATTAAGTTTCCTACTTTTTATGTAGTATGATATTTTTTGATCAGATGCGTAGTTCTCGAGATATATCAAGATATTTAAAAGTTCCGAAGCCGCACCAACATAATAGAGATACAGAAACACCGTGGCCCCTCTCTTGGAGATAACTCTGCACTATTGCGAGCTGCAAATGCCACTTCCAGCTTAGCTGTGCAGAAGAAGAACAACAAGGAGAAGAAATATCTCGAAATATGTCCGTCAGGCCCCTTCCCTTGAGATAAATCTGCAAATATCTCGGAAACGAAGCGAGCTATGGCAAAATGTTTAGAGACCTTTCTTGTAGAGAATTAAGTTTCCTACTTTTTATGTAGTATGATATTTTTTGATCAGATGAGTAGTTCTCGAGATATATCAAGATATTTCAAAGTTCCGAAGCCGCACCAACATAACAGAGATACAGAAACACCGTGGCCCCTTTCTTTGAGATAACTCTGCACTATTGCGCGCTGCAAATGCCACTTCCAGCTTAGCTGTGCAGAAGAAGAACAACAAGAAGAAGAAATATCTCGAAATATGTCCGTCAGGCCCCTTCCCTTGAGATAAATCTGCAAATATCTCGGAAACAAAGCGAGCTATGGCAAAATGTTAAGAGACCTTTTTTGTAGAGAATTAAGTTTCCCACTTTTTATGTAGTATGATATTTTTTGATCAGATGCGTAGTTCTCGAGATATATCAAGATACTTAAAAGTTCCGAAGCCGCACCAACATAATAGAGATACAGAAACACCGTGGCCCCTTTCTTTGAGATAACTCTGCACTATTGCGAGCTGTAAATGCCACTTCCAGTTTAGCTGTGCAGAAGAAGAACAACAAGAAGAAGAAATATCTCGAAATATGTCCGACAGGCCCCTTCCCTTGAGATAAATCTGCAAATATCTCGGAAACGAAGCGAGCTATGGCGAAATGTTAAGAGACCTTTTTTGTAGAGAATTAAGTTTCCTACTTTTTATCTTCTATGATAGTTTTTGATCAGATGCGTAGTTCTCGAGATATATCAAGATATCTAAAAGTTCCGAAGCCGCACCAACATAATAGAGATACAGAAACACCGTGGCCCCTCTCTTTGAGATAACTCTGCACTATTGCGAGCTGCAAATGCCACTTCCAGCTTAGCTGTGCAGAAGAAGAACAACAAGAAGAAGAAATATCTCGAAATATGTCCGTCAGGCCCCTTCCGTTGAGATAAATCTGCAAATATCTCGGAAACGAAGCGAGCTATGGCAAAATGTTAAGAGACCTTTTTTGTAGAGAATTAAGTTTCCCACTTTTTATGTAGTATGATATTTTTTGATCAGATGCGTAGTTCTCGAGATATATCAAGATACTTAAAAGTTCCGAAGCCGCACCAACATAATAGAGATACAGAAACACCGTGGCCCCTTTCTTTGAGATAACTCTGCACTATTGCGAGCTGTAAATGCCACTTCCAGTTTAGCTGTGCAGAAGAAGAACAACAAGAAGAAGAAATATCTCGAAATATGTCCGACAGGTCCCTTCCCTTGAGATAAATCTGCAAATATCTCGGAAACGAAGCGAGCTATGGCGAAATGTTAAGAGACCTTTTTTGTAGAGAATTAAGTTTCCTACTTTTTATCTTCTATGATAGTTTTTGATCAGATGCGTAGTTCTCGAGATATATCAAGATATCTAAAAGTTCCGAAGCCGCACCAACATAATAGAGATACACAAACACCGTGGCCCCTCTCTTTGAGATAACTCTGCACTATTGCGAGCTGCAAATGCCACTTCCAGCTTAGCTGTGCAGAAGAAGAACAACAAGAAGAAGAAATATCTCGAAATATGTCCGTCAGGCCCCTTCCCTTGAGATAAATCTGCAAATATCTCGGAAACGAAGCGAGCTATGGCAAAATGTTAAGAGACCTTTTTTGTAGAGAATTAAGTTTCCCACTTTTTATGTAGTATGATATTTTTTGATCAGATGCGTAGTTCTCGAGATATATCAAGATACTTAAAAGTTCCGAAGCCGCACCAACATAATAGAGATACAGAAACACCGTGGCCCCTTTCTTTGAGATAACTCTGCACTATTGCGAGCTGTAAATGCCACTTCCAGTTTAGCTGTGCAGAAGAAGAACAACAAGAAGAAGAAATATCTCGAAATATGTCCGTCAGGCCCCTTCCCTTGAGATAAATCTGCAAATATCTCGGAAACGAAGCGAGCTATGGCAAAATGTTAAGAGACCTTTTTTGTAGAGAATTAAGTTTCCCACTTTTTATGTAGTATGATATTTTTTGATCAGATGCGTAGTTCTCGAGATATATCAAGATACTTAAAAGTTCCGAAGCCGCACCAACATAATAGAGATACAGAAACACCGTGGCCCCTTTCTTTGAGATAACTCTGCACTATTGCGAGCTGTAAATGCCACTTCCAGTTTAGCTGTGCAGAAGAAGAACAACAAGAAGAAGAAATATCTCGAAATATGTCCGTCAGGCCCCTTCCCTTGAGATAAATCTGCAAATATCTCGGAAACGAAGCGAGCTATGGCAAAATGTTTAGAGACCTCTCTTGTAGAGAATTAAGTTTCCTACTTTTTATGTAGTATGATATTTTTTGATCAGATGCGTAGTTCTCGAGATATATCAAGATATTTAAAAGTTCCGAAGCCGCACCAACATAATAGAGATACAGAAACACCGTGGCCCCTCTCTTGGAGATAACTCTGCACTATTGCGAGCTGCAAATGCCACTTCCAGCTTAGCTGTGCAGAAGAAGAACAACAAGAAGAAGAAATATCTCGAAATATGTCCGTCAGGCCCCTTCCCTTGAGATAAATCTGCAAATATCTCGGAAACGAAGCGAGCTATGGCAAAATGTTTAGAGACCTTTCTTGTAGAGAATTAAGTTTCCTACTTTTTATGTAGTATGATATTTTTTGATCAGATGAGTAGTTCTCGAGATATATCAAGATATTTAAAAGTTCCGAAGCCGCACCAACATAACAGAGATACAGAAACACCGTGGCCCCTTTCTTTGAGATAACTCTGCACTATTGCGCGCTGCAAATGCCACTTCCAGCTTAGCTGTGCAGAAGAAGAACAACAAGAAGAAGAAATATCTCGAAATATGTCCGTCAGGCCCCTTCCCTTGAGATAAATCTGCAAATATCTCGGAAACAAAGCGAGCTATGGCAAAATGTTAAGAGACCTTTTTTGTAGAGAATTAAGTTTCCCACTTTTTATGTAGTATGATATTTTTTGATCAGATGCGTAGTTCTCGAGATATATCAAGATACTTAAAAGTTCCGAAGCCGCACCAACATAATAGAGATACAGAAACACCGTGGCCCCTTTCTTTGAGATAACTCTGCACTATTGCGAGCTGTAAATGCCACTTCCAGTTTAGCTGTGCAGAAGAAGAACAACAAGAAGAAGAAATATCTCGAAATATGTCCGACAGGCCCCTTCCCTTGAGATAAATCTGCAAATATCTCGGAAACGAAGCGAGCTATGGCGAAATGTTAAGAGACCTTTTTTGTAGAGAATTAAGTTTCCTACTTTTTATCTTCTATGATAGTTTTTGATCAGATGCGTAGTTCTCGAGATATATCAAGATATCTAAAAGTTCCGAAGCCGCACCAACATAATAGAGATACAGAAACACCGTGGCCCCTCTCTTGGAGATAACTCTGCACTATTGCGAGCTGCAAATGCCACTTCCAGCTTAGCTGTGCAGAAGAAGAACAACAAGAAGAAGAAATATCTCGAAATATGTCCGTCAGGCCCCTTCCCTTGAGATAAATCTGCAAATATCTCGGAAACGAAGCGAGCTATGGCAAAATGTTAACAGACCTTTTTTGTAGAGAATTAAGTTTCCTACTTTTTATGTTCTATGATATTTTTCGATCAGAGGCGTAGTTCTCGAGATATATCAAGATATTTAAAAGTTCCGAAGCCGCACCAACATAATAGAGATACAGAAACACCGTGGCCCCTCTCTTTGAGATAACTCTGCACGATTGCGAGCTGGAAATGCCACTTCCAGTTTAGCTGTGCAGAAGAAGAACAACAAGAAGAAGAAATATCTCGAAATATGTCCATCAGGACCCTTCCCTTGAGATAAATCTGCAAATATCTCGGAAACGAAGCGAGCTATGGCAAAATGTTAAGAGACCTTTTTTGTAGAGAATAATGTTTCCTACAATTTACGCTCTATGATATTTTTTGATCAGAAGCGTAGTTTTCGAGATATACCGAGATATTTAAAAGTTCCGAAGCCGCACCAACATAATAGAGATACAGAAACACCGTGGCCCCTTTCTTTGAGATAACTCTGCACTATTGCGACCTGCAAATGCCACTTCCAGCTTAGCTGTGCAGAAGAAGAACAACAAGAAGAAGAAATATCTCGAAATATGTCCGTCAGGCCCCTTCCCTTGGGATATATCTGCAAATATCTCGGAAACGAAGCGAGCTATGGCAAAATGTTAAGAGACGTTTTTTGTAGAGAATTATGTTTCCTACAATTTATGTTCTATGATATTTTTTGATCAGAAGCGTAGTTTTCGAGATATATCGAGATATTTAAAAGTTCCGAAGCCGCACCAACATAATAGAGATACAGAAACACCGTGGCCCCTTTCTTTGAGATAACTGTGTACTAGTGCGAGCCGCAAATGCCACTTCCAGCTTAGCTGTGCAGAAGAAGAACAACAAGAAGAAGAAATATCTCGAAATATGTCCGTCAGGCCCCTTCCCTTGAGATAAATCTGCAAATATCTCGGAAACGAAGCGAGCTATGGCAAAATGTTAAGAGACCTTTCTTGTAGAGAATTAAGTTTCCTACTTTTTATGTAGTATGATATTTTTTGATCAGATGCGTAGTTCTCGAGATATATCAAGATATTTAAAAGTTCCGAAGCCGCACCAACATAACAGAGATACAGAAACACCGTGGCCCCTTTCTTTGAGATAACTCTGCACTATTGCGCGCTGCAAATGCCACTTCCAGCTTAGCTGTGCAGGAGAGGAAATATCTCGAAATATGTCCGTCAGGCCCCTTCCCTTGAGATAAATCTGCAAATATCTCGGAAACGAAGCGAGCTATGGCAAAATGTTAAGAGACCTTTTTTGTAGAGAATTAAGTTTCCTACTTTTTATGTTCTATGATATTTTTCGATCAGAGGCGTAGTTCTCGAGATATATCAAGATATTTAAAAGTTCCGAAGCCGCACCAACATAATAGAGATACAGAAACACCGTGGCCCCTCTCTTTGAGATAACTCTGCACTATTGCGAGCTGCAAATGCCACTTCCAGCTTAGCTGTGCAGAAGAAGAACAACAAGAAGAAGAAATATCTCGAAATATGTCCGTCAGGCCCCTTCCCTTGGGATATATCTGCAAATATCTCGGAAACGAAGCGAGCTATGGCAAAATGTTAAGAGACGTTTTTTGTAGAGAATTATGTTTCCTACAATTTATGTTCTATGATATTTTTTGATCAGAAGCGTAGTTTTCGAGATATATCGAGATATTTAAAAGTTCCGAAGCCGCACCAACATAATAGAGATACAGAAACACCGTGGAACCTTTCTTTGAGATAACTGTGTACTAGTGCGAGCCGCAAATGCCACTTCCAGCTTAGCTGTGCAGAAGAAGAACAACAAGAAGAAGAAATATCTCGAAATATGTCCGTCAGGCCCCTTCCGTTGAGATAAATCTGCAAATATCTCGGAAACGAAGCGAGCTATGGCAAAATGTTAAGAGACCTTTTTTGTAGAGAATTAAGTTTCCCACTTTTTATGTTCTATGATATTTTTTGATCAGATGCGTAGTTCTCGAGATATATCAAGATATTTAAAAGTTCCGAAGCCGCACCAACATAATAGAGATACAGAAACACCGTGGCCCCTTTCTTTGAGATAACTCTGCACTATTGCGAGCTGTAAATGCCACTTCCAGTTTAGCTGTGCAGAAGAAGAACAACAAGAAGAAGAAATATCTCGAAATATGTCCGTCAGGCCCCTTCCCTTGAGATATATCTGCAAAGATCTCGGAAACGAAGCGAGCTATGGCAAAATGTTAAGAGACCTTTCTTGTAGAGAATTATGTTTCCTACAATTTATGTTCTATGATATTTTTTGATCAGAAGCGTAGTTTTCGAGATATATCGAGATATTTAAAAGTTCCGAAGCCGCACCAACATACTAGAGATACAGAAACACCGTGGCCCCTTTCTTTGAGATAACTCTGCACTATTGCGAGCTGTAAATGCCACTTCCAGTTTAGCTGTGCAGAAGAAGAACAACAAGAAGAAGAAATATCTCGAAATATGTCCGACAGGCCCCTTCCCTTGAGATAAATCTGCAAATATCTCGGAAACGGAGCGAGCTATGGCGAAATGTTAAGAGACCTTTTTTGTAGAGAATTAAGTTTCCTACTTTTTATCTTCTATGATAGTTTTTGATCAGATGCGTAGTTCTCGAGATATATCAAGATATCTAAAAGTTCCGAAGCCGCACCAACATAATAGAGATACAGAAACACCGTGGCCCCTCTCTTTGAGATAACTCTGCACTATTGCGGGCTGCAAATGCCACTTCCAGCTTAGCTGTGCAGAAGAAGAACAACAAGAGGAAGAAATATCTCGAAATATGTCCGTCAGGCCCCTTCCCTTGAGATAAATCTGCAAATATCTCGGAAACGAAGCGAGCTATGGCAAAATGTTTAGAGACCTCTCTTGTAGAGAATTAAGTTTTCTACTTTTTATGTAGTATGATATTTTTTGATCAGATGCGTAGTTCTCGAGATATATCAAGATATTTAAAAGTTCCGAAGCCGCACCAACATAATAGAGATACAGAAACACCGTGGCCCCTCTCTTTGAGATAACTCTGCACTATTGCGAGCTGCAAATGCCACTTCCAGCTTAGCTGTCCAGAAGAAGAACAACAAGAAGAAGAAATATCTCGAAATATGTCCGTCAGGCCCCTTCCCTTGAGATAAATCTGCAAATATCTCGGAAACGAAGCGAGCTATGGCAAAATGTTAAGAGACCTTTTTTGTAGAGAATTAAGTTTCCTACTTTTTATGTTGTATGATATTTTTCGATCAGAGGCGTAGTTCTCGAGATATATCAAGATATTTAAAAGTTCCGAAGCCGCACCAACATAATAGAGATACAGAAACACCGTGGCCCCTTTCTTTGAGATAACTCTGCACGATTGCGAGCTGGAAATGCCACTTCCAGTTTAGCTGTGCAGAAGAAGAACAACAAGAAGAAGAAATATCTCGAAATATGTCCATCAGGACCCTTCCCTTGAGATAAATCTGCAAATATCTCGGAAACGAAGCGAGCTATGGCAAAATGTTAAGAGACCTTTTTTGTAGAGAATAATGTTTCCTACAATTTACGTTCTATGATATTTTTTGATCAGAAGCGTAGTTTTCGAGATATATCGAGATATTTAAAAGTTCCGAAGCCGCACCAACATAATAGAGATACAGAAACACCGTGGCCCCTTTCTTTGAGATAACTCTGCACTATTGCGACCTGCAAATGCCACTTCCAGCTTAGCTGTGCAGAAGAAGAACAACAAGAAGAAGAAATATCTCGAAATATGTCCGTCAGGCCCCTTCCCTTGGGATATATCTGCAAATATCTCGGAAACGAAGCGAGCTATGGCAAAATGTTAAGAGACGTTTTTTGTAGAGAATTATGTTTCCTACAATTTATGTTCTATGATATTTTTTGATCAGAAGCGTAGTTTTCGAGATATATCGAGATATTTAAAAGTTCCGAAGCCGCACCAACATAATAGAGATACAGAAACACCGTGGCCCCTTTCTTTGAGATAACTGTGTACTAGTGCGAGCCGCAAATGCCACTTCCAGCTTAGCTGTGCAGAAGAAGAACAACAAGAAGAAGAAATATCTCGAAATATGTCCGTCAGGCCCCTTCCCTTGAGATAAATCTGCAAATATCTCGGAAACGAAGCGAGCTATGGCAAAATGTTAAGAGACCTTTCTTGTAGAGAATTAAGTTTCCTACTTTTTATGTAGTATGATATTTTTTGATCAGATGCGTAGTTCTCGAGATATATCAAGATATTTAAAAGTTCCGAAGCCGCACCAACATAACAGAGATACAGAAACACCGTGGCCCCTTTCTTTGAGATAACTCTGCACTATTGCGCGCTGCAAATGCCACTTCCAGCTTAGCTGTGCAGAAGAAGAAATATCTCGAAATATGTCCGTCAGGCCCCTTCCCTTGAGATAAATCTGCAAATATCTCGGAAACGAAGCGAGCTATGGCAAAATGTTAAGAGACCTTTTTTGTAGAGAATAATGTTTCCTACAATTTACGTTCTATGATATTTTTTGATCAGAAGCGTAGTTTTCGAGATATATCGAGATATTTAAAAGTTCCGAAGCCGCACCAACATAATAGAGATACAGAAACACCGTGGCCCCTTTCTTTGAGATAACTGTGTACTAGTGCGAGCCGCAAATGCCACTTCCAGCTTAGCTGTGCAGAAGAAGAACAACAAGAAGAAGAAATATCTCGAAATATGTCCGTCAGGCCCCTTCCCTTGAGATAAATCTGCAAATATCTCGGAAACGAAGCGAGCTATGGCAAAATGTTAAGAGACCTTTCTTGTAGAGAATTAAGTTTCCTACTTTTTATGTAGTATGATATTCTTTGATCAGATGCGTAGTTCTCGAGATATATCAAGATATTTAAATGTTCCGAAGCCGCACCAACATAATAGAGATACAGAAACACCGTGGCCCCTTTCTTTGAGATAACTCTGCACTATTGCGAGCTGCAAATGCCACTTCCAGCTTAGCTGTGCAGAAGAAGAACAACAAGAAGAAGAAATATCTCGAAATATGTCCGTCATGCCCCTTCCCTTGAGATAAATCTGCAAATATCTCGGAAACGAAGCGAGCTATGGCAAAATGTTAAGAGACCTTTTTAGTAGAGAATTAAGTTTCCTACTTTTTATGTTCTATGATATTTTTTGATCAGATGCGTAGTTCTCGAGATATATCAAGATATTTAAAAGTTCCGAAGCCGCACCAACATAATAGAGATACAGAAACACCGTGGCCCCTTTCTTTGAGATAACGCTGCACTAGTGCGAGCCGCAAATGCCACTTCCAGCTTAGCTGTGCAGAAGAAGAACAACAAGAAGAAGAAATATCTCGAAATATGTCCGTCAGGCCCCTTCCCTTGAGATAAATCTGCAAATATCTCGGAAACCAAGCGAGCTATGGCAAAATGTTAAGAGACCTTTTTTGTAGAGAATTATGTTTCCTACAATTTATGTTCTATGATATTTTTTGATCAGAAGCGTAGTTTTCGAGATATATCGAGATATTTAAAAGTTCCGAAGGCGCACCAACATAATAGACATACAGAAACACCGTGGCCCCTTTCTTTGAGATAACTCTGCACTATTGCGACCTACAAATGCCACTTCCAGCTTAGCTGTGCAGAAGAAGAACAACAAGAAGAAGAAATATCTCGAAATATGTCCGTCAGGCCCCTTCCCTTGGGATATATCTGCAAATATCTCGGAAACGAAGCGAGCTATGGCAAAATGTTAAGAGACGTTTTTTGTAGAGAATCATGTTTCCTACAATTTATGTTCTATGATATTTTTTGATCAGAAGCGTAGTTTTCGAGATATATCGAGATATTTAAAAGTTCCGAAGCCGCACCAACATAATAGAGATACAGAAACACCGTGGCCCCTTTCTTTGAGATAACTCTGCACTAGTGCGAGCCGCAAATGCCACTTCCAGCTTAGCTGTGCAGAAGAAGAACAACAAGAAGAAGAAATATCTCGAAATATGTCCGTCATGCCCCTTCCCTTGAGATATATCTGCAAATATCTCGGAAACGAAGCGAGCTATGGCAAAATGTTAAGAGACCTTTTTTGTAGAGAATTATGTTTCCTACAATTTATGTTCTACGATATTTTTTGATCAGAAGCGTAGTTTTCGAGATATATCGAGATATTTAAAAGTTCCGAAGCCGCACCAACATAATAGAGATACAGAAACACCGTGGCCCCTTTCTTTGAGATAACTCTGCACTAGTGCGAGCCGCAAATGCCACTTCCAGCTTAGCTGTGCAGAAGAAGAACAACAAGAAGAAGAAATATCTCGAAATATGTCCGTCAGGCCCCTTCCCTTGAGATAAATCTGCAAATATCTCGGAAACGAAGCGAGCTATGGCAAAATGTTAAGAGACCTTTTTTGTAGAGAATTAAGTTTCCTACTTTTTATCTTCTATGACATTTTTTGATCAGATGCGTAGTTCTCGAGATATATCAAGATATTTAAAAGTTCCGAAGCCGCACCAACATAATAGAGATACAGAAACACCGTGGCCCCTTTCTTTGAGATAACTCTGCACTAGTGCGAGCCGCAAATGCCACTTCCAGCTTAGCTGTGCAGAAGAAGAACAACAAGAAGAAGAAATATCTCGAAATATGTCCGTTAGGCCCCTTCCCTTGAGATAAACCTGCAAATATCTCGGAAACGAAGCGAGCTATGGCAAAATGTTAAGAGACCTTTTTTGTAGAGAATTAAGTTTCCTACTTTTTATGTTCTATGATATTTTTTGATCAGATGCGTAGTTCTCGAGATATATCAAGATATTTAAAAGTTCCGAAGCCGCACAAACATAATAGAGATACAGAAACACCGTGGCCCCTTTCTTTGAGATAACTCTGCACTATTGCGAGCTGCAAATGCCACTTCCAGCTTATCTGTGCAGAAGAGAACAACAAGAAGAAGAAATATCTCGAAATATGTCCGTCAGGCCCCTTCCCTTGAGATAAATCTGCAAATATCTCGGAAACGAAGAGAGCTATGGCAAAATGTTAAGAGACCTTTTTTGTAGACAATTAAGTTTCCTACAATTTATGTTCTATGATATTTTTTGATCAGAAGCGTAGTTTTCGAGATATATCGAGATATTTAAAAGTTCCGAAGCCGCACCAACATATTAGAGATACAGAAACACCGTGGCCCCTTTCTTTGAGATAACTTTGCACTATTGCGAGCTGTAAATGCCACTTTCAGCTTAGCTGTGCAGAAGAAGAACAACAAGAAGAAGAAATATCTCGAAATATGTCCGTCAGGCCCCTTCCCTTGAGATATATCTGCAAATATCTCGGAAACGAAGCGAGCTATGGCAAAATGTTAAGAGACCTTTTTTGTAGAGAATTATGTTTCCTACAATTTATGTTCTATGATATTTTTTGATCAGAAGCGTAGTTTTCGAGATATATCGAGATATTTAAAAGTTCCGAAGCCGCACCAACATAATAGAGATACAGAAACACCGTGGCCCCTTTCTTTGAGATAACTCTGCACTAGTGCGAGCCGCAAATGCCACTTCCAGCTTAGCTGTGCAGAAGAAGAACAACGAGAAGAAGAAATATCTCGAAATATGTCCGTCAGGCCCCTTCCCTTGAGATAAATCTGCAAATATCTCGGAAACGAAGCGAGCTATGGCAAAATGTTAAGAGACCTTTCTTGTAGAGAATTAAGTTTCCTACTTTTTATGTAGTATGATATTTTTTGATAAGATGCGTAGTTCTCGAGATATATCAAGATATTTAAAAGTTCCGAAGCCGCACCAACATAAAAGAGATACAGAAACACCGTGGCCCCTTTCTTTGAGATAACTCTGCACTATTGCGAGCTGCAAATGCCACTTCCAGCTTAGCTGTGCAGAAGAAGAACAACAAGAATAAGAAATATCTCGAAATATGTCCGTCAGGCCCCTTCCCTTGAGATAAATCTGCAAATATCTCGGAAACGAAGCGAGCTATGGCAAAATGTTAAGAGACCGTTTTTGTAGAGAATTAAGTTTCCTACTTTTTATGTTCTATGATATTTTATGATCAGATGCGTAGTTCTCGAGATATATCAAGATATTTAAAAGTTCCGAAGCCGCACCAACATAATAGAGATACAGAAACACCGTGGCCCCTTTCTTTGAGATAACTCTGCACTATTGCGAGCTGCAAATGCCACTTCCAGCTTAGCTGTGCAGAAGAAGAACAACAAGAAGAAGAAATATCTCGAAATATGTCCGTCAGGCCCCTTCCCTTGGGATATATCTGCAAATATCTCGGAAACGAAGCGAGCTATGGCAAAATGTTAAGAGACGTTTTTTGTAGAGAATTATGTTTCCTACTATTTATGTTCTATGATATTTTTTGATCAGAAGGGTAGTTTTCGAGATATATCGAGATATTTAAAAGTTCCGAAGCCGCCCCAACATAATAGAGATACAGAAACACCGTGGCCCCTTTCTTTGAGATAATTCTGCACTATTGCGAGCTGCAAATGCCACTTCCAGCTTAGCTGTGCAGAAGAAGAACAACAAGAATAAGAAATATCTCGAAATATGTCCGTCAGGCCCCTTCGCTTGAGATAAATCTGCAAATATCTCGGAAACGAAGAGAGCTATGGCAAAATGTTGAGAGACCTATTTTGTAGAGAATTAAGTTTCCTACTATTTATGTTCTATGATATTTTTTGATCAGATGCGTAGTTCTCGAGATATATCAAGATATTTAAAAGTTCCGAAGCCGCACCAACATAATAGAGATACAGAAACACCGTGGCCCCTTTCTTTGAGATAACTCTGCACTAGTGCGAGCCGCAAATGCCACTTCCAGCTTAGCTGTGCAGAAGAAGAACAACAAGAAGAAGAAATATCTCGAAATATGTCCGTCAGGCCCCTTCCCTTGAGATAAATCTGCAAATATCTCGGAAACGAAGCGAGCTATGGCAAAATGTTAAGAGACCGTTTTTGTAGAGAATTAAGTTTCCTACTTTTTATGTTCTATGATATTTTTTGATCAGATGCGTAGTTCTCGAGATATATCAAGATATTTAAAAGTTCCGAAGCCGCACCAACATAATAGAGATACAGAAACACCGTGGCCCCTTTCTTTGAGATAATTCTGCACTATTGCGAGCTGCAAATGCCACTTCCAGCTTAGCTGTGCAGAAGAAGAACAACAAGAATAAGAAATATCTCGAAATATGTCCGTCAGGCCCCTTCCCTTGAGATAAATCTGCAAATATCTCGGAAACGAAGAGAGCTATGGCAAAATGTTAAGAGACCTTTTTTGTAGAGAATTAAGTTTCCTACTATTTATGTTCTATGATATTTTTTGATCAGATGCGTAGTTCTCGAGATATATCAAGATATTTAAAAGTTCCGAAGCCGCACCAATATAATAGAGATACAGAAACACCGTGGCCCCTTTCTTTGAGATAACTCTGCACTAGTGCGAGCCGCAAATGCCACTTCCAGCTTAGCTGTGCAGAAGAAGAACAACAAGAAGAAGAAATATCTCGAAATATGTCCGTCAGGCCCCTTCCCTTGAGATAAATCTGCAAATATCTCGGAAACGAAGCGAGCTATGGCAAAATGTTAAGAGACCGTTTTTGTAGACAATTAAGTTTCCTACTTTTTATGTTCTATGATATTTTTTGATCAGATGCGTAGTTCTCGAGATATATCAAGATAGTTAAAAGTTCCGAAGCCGCACCAACATAATAGAGATACAGAAACACCGTGGCCCCTTTCTTTGAGACAACTCTGCACTATTGCGACATGCAAATGCCACTTCCAGCTTAGCTGTGCAGAAGAAGAACAACAAGAATAAGAAATATCTCGAAATATGTCCGTCAGGCCCCTTCCCTTGAGATAAATCTGCAAATATCTCGGAAACGAAGAGAGCTATGGCAAAATGTTGAGAGACCTTTTTTGTAGAGAATTAAGTTTCCTACTATTTATGTTCTATGATATTTTTTGATCAGATGCGTAGTTCTCGAGATATATCAAGATATTTAAAAGTTCCGAAGCCGCACCAACATAATAGAGATACAGAAACACCGTGGCCCCTTTCTTTGAGATAACTCTGCACTATTGCGAGCTGCAAATGCCACTTCCAGCTTAGCTGTGCAGAAGAGGAACAACAAGAATAAGAAATATCTCGAAATATGTCCGTCAGGCCGCTTCCCTTGAGATAAATCTGCAAATATCTCGGAAACGAAGCGAGCTATGGCAAAATGTTAAGAGACCGTTTTTGTAGAGAATTAAGTTTCCTACTTTTTATGTTCTATGATATTTTATGATCAGATGCGTAGTTCTCGAGATATATCAAGATATTTAAAAGTTCCGAAGCCGCACCAACATAATAGAGATACAGAAACACCGTGGCCCCTTTCTTTGAGATAATTCTGCACTATTGCGAGCTGCAAATGCCACTTCCAGCTTAGCTGTGCAGAAGAAGAACAACAAGAATAAGAAATATCTCGAAATATGTCCGTCAGGCCCCTTCCCTTGAGATAAATCTGCAAATATCTCGGAAACGAAGAGAGCTATGGCAAAATGTTGAGAGACCTTTTTTGTAGAGAATTAAGTTTCCTACTATTTATGTTCTATGATATTTTTTGATCAGATGCGTAGTTCTCGAGATATATCAAGATATTTAAAAGTTCCGAAGCCGCACCAATATAATAGAGATACAGAAACACCGTGGCCCCTTTCTTTGAGATAACTCTGCACTAGTGCGAGCCGCAAATGCCACTTCCAGCTTAGCTGTGCAGAAGAAGAACAACAAGAAGAAGAAATATCTCGAAATATGTCCGTCAGGCCCCTTCCCTTGAGATAAATCTGCAAATATCTCGGAAACGAAGCGAGCTATGGCAAAATGTTAAGAGACCGTTTTTGTAGACAATTAAGTTTCCTACTTTTTATGTTCTATGATATTTTTTGATCAGGTGCGTAGTTCTCGAGATATATCAAGATAGTTAAAAGTTCCGAAGCCGCACCAACATAATAGAGATACAGAAACACCGTGGCCCCTTTCTTTGAGACAACTCTGCACTATTGCGACATGCAAATGCCACTTCCAGCTTAGCTGTGCAGAAGAAGAACAACAAGAATAAGAAATATCTCGAAATATGTCCGTCAGGCCCCTTCCCTTGAGATAAATCTGCAAATATCTCGGAAACGAAGAGAGCTATGGCAAAATGTTGAGAGACCTTTTTTGTAGAGAATTAAGTTTCCTACTATTTATGTTCTATGATATTTTTTGATCAGATGCGTAGTTCTCGAGATATATCAAGATATTTAAAAGTTCCGAAGCCGCACCAACATAATAGAGATACAGAAACACCGTGGCCCCTTTCTTTGAGATAACTCTGCACTATTGCGAGCTGCAAATGCCACTTCCAGCTTAGCTGTGCAGAAGAAGAACAACAAGAATAAGAAATATCTCGAAATATGTCCGTCAGGCCGCTTCCCTTGAGATAAATCTGCAAATATCTCGGAAACGAAGCGAGCTATGGCAAAATGTTAAGAGACCGTTTTTGTAGAGAATTAAGTTTCCTACTTTTTATGTTCTATGATATTTTATGATCAGATGCGTAGTTCTCGAGATATATCAAGATATTTAAAAGTTCCGAAGCCGCACCAACATAATAGAGATACAGAAACACCGTGGCCCCTTTCTTTGAGATAACTCTGCACTATTGCGAGCTGCAAATGCCACTTCCAGCTTAGCTGTGCAGAAGAAGAACAACAAGAATAAGAAATATCTCGAAATATGTCCATCAGGACCCTTCCCTTGAGAAAAATCTGCAAATATCTCGAAAACGAAGCGAGCTATGGCAAAATGTTAAGAGACCTTTTTTGTAGAGAATTATGTTTCCTACAATTTATGTTCTATGATATTTTTTGATCAGAAGCGTAGTTTTCGAGATATATCGAGATATTTAAAAGTTGCGAAGCCGCACCAACATAATAGAGATACAGAAACACCGTGGCCCCTTTCTTTGGGATAACTCTGCACTATTGCGACCTGCAAATGCCAGTTCCAGCTTAGCTGTGCAGAAGAGGAACAACAAGAAGAAGAAATATCTCGGAATATGTCCGTCAGGCCCCTTCCCTTGAGCTAAATCTGCAAATATCTCGGAAACGATGCCAGCTATGGGAAAATGTTAAGAGACCTTTATTGTAGAGAATTAAGTTTCCTACTTTTTATGTTCTATGATATTTTTTGATCAGATGCGTAGTTCTCGAAGTATATCAAGATATTTAAAAGTTCCGAAGCCGCACCAACATAATAGAGATACAGAAACACCGTGGCCCCTTTCTTTGAGATAACTCTGCACTATTGCGACCTGCAAATGCCAGTTCCAGCTTAGCTGTGCAGAAGAGGAACAACAAGAAGAAGAAATATCTCGGAATATGTCCGTCAGGCCCCTTCCCTTGAGATAAATCTGCAAATATCTCGGAAACGAAGCGAGCTATGGCAAAATGTTAAGAGACCTTATTTGTAGAGAATTAAGTTTCCTACTTTTTATGTTCTATGATATTTTTTGATCAGATGCTTAGTTCTCGAGATATATCAAGATATTTAAAAGTTCCGAAGCCGCACCAACATAATAGAGATACAGAAACACCGTGGCCCCTTTCTGTGAGATAACTCTGCACTATTGCGAGCTGCAAATGCCACTTCCAGCTTAGCTGTGCAGAGGAAGAACAACAAGAAGAAGAAATATCTCGAAATATGTCCGTCAGGCCAGTTCCTTTGAGCTGAATCTGCAAATATCTCGGAAACGAAGCGAGCTATGGCAAAATGATAAGAGACGTTTTTTGTAGAGAATTATGTTTCCTACAATTTATGCTCTATGATATTTTTTGATCAGAAGCGTAGTTTTCGAGATATATCGAGATATTTAAAAGTTCCGAAGCCGCAGCAACATAATAGAGATACAGAAACACCGTGGCCCCTTTCTTTGAGATAACTGTGCACTAGTGCGAGCCGCAAATGCCACTTCCAGCTTAGCTGTGCAGAAGAAGAACAACAAGAAGAAGAAATATCTCGAAATATGTCCGTCAGGCCCCTTCCCTTGAGATAAATCTGCAAATATCTCGGAAACGAAGCGAGCTATGGCAAAATGTTAAGAGACCTCTTTTGTAGAGAATTATGGTTCCTACAATTTATGTTCTATGATATTTTTTGACCAGAAGCGTAGTTCTCGAGGTATATCAAGATATTTAAAAGTTCCGAAGCCGCACCAACATAATAGAGATACAGAAACACCGTGGCCCCTTTCTTTGAGATAACTCTGCACTATTGCGAGCTGCAAATGCCACTTCCAGCTTAGCTGTGCAGAGGAAGAACAACAAGAAGCAAAAATATCTCGAAATATGTCCGTTAGGCCCCTTCCCTTGAGATAAATCTGCAAATATCTCGGAAACGAAGCGAGCTATGGCAAAATGTTAAGAGACCTTTTTTGTAGAGAATTAAGTTTCCTACTTTTTATGTTCTATGATATTTTTTGATCAGATGCGTAGTTCTCGAGATATATCAAGATATTTAAAAGTTCCGAAGCCGCACCAACATAATAGAGATACAGAAACACCGTGGCCCCTTTCTTTGAGATAACTCTGCACGATTGCGAGCTGGAAATGCCACTTCCAGTTTAGCTGTGCAGAAGAAGAACAACAAGAAGAAGAAATATCTCGAAATATGACCATCAGGACCCTTCCCTTGAGAAAAATCTGCGAATATCTCGGAAACGAAGCGAGCTATGGCAAAATGTTAAGAGACCTTTTTTGTAGAGAATTATGTTTCCTACAATTTATGTTCTATGATATTTTTTGATCAGAAGCGTAGTTTTCGAGATATATCGAGATATTTAAAAGTTGCGAAGCCGCACCAACATAATAGAGATACAGAAACACCGTGGCCCCTTTCTTTGGGATAACTCTGCACTATTGCGAGCTGGAAATGCCACTTCCAGTTTAGCTGTGCAGAAGAAGAACAACAAGAAGAAGAAATATCTCGAAATATGTCCGTCAGGACCCTTCCCTTGAGATAAATCTGCAAATATCTCGGAAACGAAGCGAGCTACGGCAAAACGTTAAGAGACCTTTTTTGTAGAGAATTATGTTTCCTACAATTTATGTTCTATGATATTTTTTGATCAGATGCGTAGTTCTCGAGATATATCAAGATATTTAAAAGTTCCGAAGCCGCACCAACATAATAGAGATACAGAAACACCGTGGCCCCTTTCTTTGAGATAACTCTGCACTATTGCGAGCTGGAAATGCCACTTCGAGTTTAGCTGTGCAGAAGAAGAACGACAAGAAGAAGAAATATCTCGAAATATGTCCGCCAGGCCCCTTCCCTTGAGATAGATCTGCAAATATCTCGGAAACGAAGCGAGCTATGGCAAAATGTTAAGAGACCTTTTTCGTAGAGAATTATGTTTCCTACAATTTATGTTCTATGATATTTTTTGATCAGAAGCGCAGTTTTCGAGATATATCGAGATATTTAAAAGTTCCGAAGCCGCACCAACATAATAGAGATACAGAAACACCGTGGCCCCTTTCTTTGAGATAACTCTGCACTATTGCGAGCTGCAAATGCCACATCCAGCTTAGGTGTGCAGAAGAAGAACAACAAGAAGAAGAAATATCTCGAAATATGTCCGTCAGGCCCCTTCTCTTGAGATAAATCTGCAAATATCTCGGAAACGAAGCGAGCTATGGCAAAATGTTAAGAGACCTTACTTGTAGAGAATTACGTTTCCTACTTTTTATGTTCTATGATATTATTTGATCAGATGCGTAGTTCTCGAGATATATCAAGATATTTAAAAGTTCCGAAGCCGCACCAACATAATAGAGATACAGAAACACCGTGGCCCCTTTCTTTGAGATAACTCTGCAGTATTGCGCGCTGCAAATGCCACTTCCAGCTTAGCTGTGCAGAGGAAGAACAACAAGAAGAAGAAATATCTCGAAATATGTCCGTCAGGCCAGTTCCTTTGAGCTGAATCTGCAAATATCTCGGAAACGAAGCGAGCTATGGCAAAATGTTGAGAGACGTTTTTTGTAGAGAATTATGTTTCCTACAATTTATGTTCTATGATATTTTTTGATCAGAAGCGTAGTTTTCGAGATATATCGAGATATTTAAAAGTTCCGAAGCCGCACCAACATAATAGAGATTCAGAAACACCGTGGCCCCTTTCTTTGAGATAACTCTGCACTATTGCGAGCTGCAAATGCCACTTCCAGCTTAGCTGTGCAGAAGAAGAACAGCAAGAAGAAGAAATATCTCGAAATATGTCCGTCAGGCCCCTTCCCTTGAGATATATCTGCAAATATCTCGGAAACGAAACGAGCTATGGCAAAATCTTAAGAGACCTTTTTTGTAGAGAATTAGGTTTCCTACAATTTATGTTCTATGATATTTTTTGATCAGATGCGTAGTTCTCGAGATATATCCAGATATTTAAACGCTCTGAAGCGGCACCAACATAATAGAGATACAGAAACACCGTGGCCCCTTTCTTTGAGGTAACTCTGCACTATTGCGAGCTGCAAATGCCACTTCCAGCTTAGCTGTGCAGAAGAAGAACAACAAGAAGAAGAAATATCTCGAAATATGTCGGTCAGGCCCCTTCCCTTGAGATAAATCTGCAAATATCTCGGAAACGAAGCGAGCTATGGCAAAATGTTAAGAGACCTTTTTTGTAGAGAATTAAGTTTCCTTCTTTTTATGTTGTATGATATTTTTCGATCAGATGCGTAGTTCTCGAGATATATCAAGATATTTAAAAGTTCCGAAGCCGCACCAACATAATAGAGATACAGAAACACCGTGGCCCCTTTCTTTGAGATAACTCTGCACTATTGCGAGCTGCAAATGCCACTTCCAGCTTAGCTGTGCAGAAGAAGAACAACAAGAAGAAGAAATATCTGGAAATATGTCCGTCAGTCCCCTTCCCTTGAGATAAATCTGCAAATATCTCGAAAACGAAGCAAGCTATGGCAAAATGTTAAGAGACCTTTTTTGTAGAGAATTAAGTCTCCTACTTTTTATGTTCTATGATATTTTTTGATCAGAAGCGTAGTTTTCGAGATATATCGAGATATTTAAAAGTTCCGAAGCCGCACCAACATAATAGAGATACAGAAACACCGTGGGCCCTTTCTTTGAGATAACTCTGCACTATTGCGACCTGCAAATGCCACTTCCAGCTTAGCTGTGCAGAAGAAGAACAACAAGAAGAAGAAATATCTCGAAATATGTCCGTCAGGCCCCTTCCCTTGAGATAAATCTGCAAATATCTCGGAAACGATGCGAGCTATGGCAAAATGTTAAGAGACCTTTTTTGTAGAGAATTAAGTGTCCTACTTTTTATTTTCTATGATATTTTTTGATCAGATGCGTAGTTCTCGAGATATATCAAGATATTTAAAAGTTCCGAAGCCGCACCAACATAATAGAGATACAGAAACACCGTGGCCCCTTTCTTTGAGATAACTCTGCACTATTGCGAGCTGCAAATGCCACTTCCAGCTTAGCTGTGCAGAAGAAGAACAACAAGAAGAAGAAATATCTCGAAATATGTCCGTCAGGCCCCTTCCCTTGAGATATATCTGCAAATATCTCGGAAACGAAACGAGCTATGGCAAAATCTTAAGAGACCTTTTTTGTAGAGAATTATGTTTCCTACAATTTATGTTCTATGATATTATTTGATCAGATGCGTAGTTCTCGAGATATATCAAGATATTTAAAAGTTCCGAAGCCGCACCAACATAATAGAGATACAGAAACACCGTGGCCCCTTTCTTTGAGATAACTCTGCAGTATTGCGAGCTGCAAATGCCACTTCCAGCTTAGCTGTGCAGAGGAAGAACAACAAGAAGAAGAAATATCTCGAAATATGTCCGTCAGGCCAGTTCCTTTGAGCTGAATCTGCAAATATCTCGGAAACGAAGCGAGCTATGGCAAAATGTTAAGAGACGTTTTTTGTAGAGAATTATGTTTCCTACGATTTATGTTCTATGATATTTTTTGATCAGAAGCGTAGTTTTCGAGATATATCGAGATATTTAAAAGTTCCCAAGCCGCACCAACATAACAGAGATACAGAAACACCGTGGCCCCTTTCTTTCAGATAACTCTGCACTATTGCGAGCTGGAAATGCCACTTCCAGTTTAGCTGTGCAGAAGAAGAACAACAAGAAGAAGAAATATCTCGAAATATGTCCGTCAGGACCCTTCCCTTGAGATAAATCTGCAAATATCTCGGAAACGAAGCGAGCTATGGCAAAATGTTAAGAGACCTTATTTGTAGAGAATTAAGTTTCCTACTTTTTATGTTCTGTGATATTATTTGATCAGATGCGTAGTTCTCGAGATATATCAAGATATTTAAAAGTTCCGAAGCCGCACCAACATAATAGAGATACAGAAACACCGTGGCCCCATTCTTTGAGATAACTCTGCATATTGCGAGCTGTAAATGCCACTTCCAGCTTAGCTGTGCAGAAGAAGAACAACAAGAAGAAGAAGTATCTCGAAATATGTCCGTCAGGCCCCTTCCCTTGAGATATATCTGCAAATATCTCGGAAACGAAGCGAGCTATGGCAAAATGTTAAGAGACCTTTTTTGTAGAGAATTATGTTTCCTACAATTTAGGTTCTATGATATTTTTTGATCAGAAGCGTAGTTTTCGAGATGTATCGAGATATTTAAAAGTTCCGAAGCCGCACCAACATAATAGAGATACAGAAACACCGTGGCCCTTTTCTTTGAGATAACTCTGCACTAGAGCGAGCCGCAAATGCCACTTCCAGCTTAGCTGTGCAGAAGAAGAACAACAAGAAGAAGAAATATCTCGAAATATGTCCGTCAGTCCCCTTCCCTTGAGATAAATCTGCAAATATCTCGGAAACGAAGCGAGCTATGGCAAAATGTTAAGAGACCTGTTTTGTAGACAATTAAGTTTCCAAATTTTTATGTTCTATGATATTTTTCGATCAGAGGCGTAGTTCTCGAGATATATCAAGATATTTAAAAGTTCCGAAGCCGCACCAACATAATAGAGATACAGAAACACCGTGGCCCCTTTCTTTGGGATAACTCTGCACTATTGCGAGCTGGAAATGCCACTTCCAGTTTAGCTGTGCAGAAGAAGAACAACAAGAAGAAGAAATATCGCGAAATATGTCCGTCAGGACCCTTCCCTTGAGATAAATCTGCAAATATCTCGGAAACGAAGCGAGCTATTGCAAAATGTTAAGAGACCTTTTTTGTAGAAAATTAGGTTTCCTACTTTTTATGTTCTATGATATTTTTTGATCAGATGCGTAGTTCTCGAGATATATCAAGATATTTAAAAGTTCCGAAGCCGCACCAACATAATAGAGATACAGAAACACCGTGGCCCCATTCTTTGAGATAACTCTGCACTATTGCGAGCTGCAAATGCCACTTCCAGCTTAGCTGTGCAGAAGAAGAACAACAAGAAGAAGAAATATCTCGAAATATGTCCGTCAGGCCCCTTCCCTTGATATAAATCTGCAAATATCTCGGAAACGAAGCGAGCTATGGCAAAATGTTAAGAGACCTTTTTTGTAGAGAATTAAGTTTCCTACTTTTTATGTTCTATGATATTTTTCGATCAGATGCGTAGTTCTCGAGATATATCAAGATATTTAAAAGTTCCGAAGCCGCACCAACATAATAGAGATACAGAAACACCGTGGCCCCATTCTTTGAGATAACTCTGCACTATTGCGAGCTAGAAATGCCACTTCCAGTTTAGCTGTGCAGAAGAAGAACAACAAGAAGAAGAAATATCTCGAAATATGTCCGTCAGGCCCCTTCCCTTGAGATATATCTGCAAATATCTCGGAAACGAAACGAGCTATGGCAAAATCTTAAGAGACCTTTTTTGTAGAGAATTATGTTTCCTACAATTTATGTTCTATGATATTTTTTGATCAGAAGCGTAGTTCTCGAGATATATCGAGATATTTAAAAGTTCCGAAGCCGCACCAACATAATAGAGATACAGAAACACCGTGGCCCCTTTCTTTCAGATAACTCTGCACTATTGCGAGCTGGAAATGCCACTTCCAGTTTAGCTGTGCAGAAGAAGAACAACAAGAAGAAGAAATATCTCGAAATATGTCCGTCAGGCCCCTTCCCTTGAGATAAATCTGCATATATCTCGGAAACGAAGCGAGCTATGGCAAAATGTTGAGAGACCTTTTTTGTAGAGAATTAGGTTTCCTACAATTTATGTTCTATGATATTTTTTGATCAGATGCGTAGTTCTCGAGATATATCAAGATATTTAAAAGTTCCGAAGCCGCACCAACATAATAGAGATACAGAAACACCGTGGCCCCTTTCTTTGAGATAACTCTGCACTATTGCGAGCTGGAAATGCCACTTCGAGTTTAGCTGTGCAGAAGAAGAACGACAAGAAGAAGAAATATCTCGAAATATGTCCGCCAGGCCCCTTCCCTTGAGATAGATCTGCAAATATCTCGGAAACGAAGCGAGCTATGGCAAAATGTTAAGAGACCTTTTTCGTAGAGAATTATGTTTCCTACAATTTATGTTCTATGATATTTTTTGATCAGAAGCGCAGTTTTCGAGATATATCGAGATATTTAAAAGTTCCGAAGCCGCACCAACATAATAGAGATACAGAAACACCGTGGCCCCTTTCTTTGAGATAACTCTGCACTATTGCGAGCTGCAAATGCCACATCCAGCTTAGCTGTGCAGAAGAAGAACAACAAGAAGAAGAAATATCTCGAAATATGTCCGTCAGGCCCCTTCTCTTGAGATAAATCTGCAAATATCTCGGAAACGAAGCGAGCTATGGCAAAATGTTAAGAGACCTTACTTGTAGAGAATTACGTTTCCTACTTTTTATGTTCCATGATATTATTTGATCAGATGCGTAGTTCTCGAGATATATCAAGATATTTAAAAGTTCCGAAGCCGCACCAACATAATAGAGATGCAGAAACACCGTGGCCCCTTTCTTTGAGATAACTCTGCACTATTGCGAGCTGTAAATGCCACTTCCAGCTTAGCTGTGCAGAAGAAGAACAACAAGAAGAAGAAATATCTCGAAATATGTCCGTCAGGCCAGTTCCTTTGAGCTGAATCTGCAAATATCTCGGAAACGAAGCGAGCTATGGCAAAATGTTAAGAGACGTTTTTTGTAGAGAATTATGTTTCCTACAATTTATGTTCTATGATATTTTTTGATCAGAAGCGTAGTTTTCGAGATATATCGAGATATTTAAAAGTTCCGAAGCCGCACCAACATAATAGAGATACAGAAACACCGTGGCCCCTTTCTTTGAGATAACTCTGCACTATTGCGAGCTGCAAATGCCACTTCCAGCTTAGCTGTGCAGAAGAAGAACAACAAGAAGAAGAAATATCTCGAAATATGTCCGTCAGCCCCCTTCCCTTGAGATAAATCTGCAAATATCTCGGAAACGAACCGAGCTATGGCAAAATGTTAAGAGACCTTATTTGTAGAGAATTAAGTTTCCTACTTTTTATGTTCTATGATATTTTTTGATCAGATGCGTAGTTCTCGAGATATATCAAGATATTTAAAAGTTCCGAAGCCGCACCAACATAATAGAGATACAGAAACACCGTGGCCCCTTTCTTTGAGATAACTCTGCACTATTGCGAGCTGCAAATGCCACTTCCAGCTTCGCTGTGCAGAAGAAGAGCAACAAGAAGAAGAAACATCTCGAAATATGTCCGTCAGCCCCCTTCCCTTGAGATAAATCTGCAAATATCTCGGAAACGAACCGAGCTATGGCAAAATGTTAAGAGACCTTATTTGTAGAGAATTAAGTTTCCTACTTTTTATGTTCTATGATATTTTTTGATCAGATGCGTAGTTCTCGAGATATATCAAGATATTTAAAAGTTCCGAAGCCGCACCAACATAATAGAGATACAGAAACACCGTGGCCCCTTTCTTTGAGATAACTCTGCACTATTGCGAGCTGCAAATGCCACTTCCAGCTTCGCTGTGCAGAAGAAGAGCAACAAGAAGAAGAAACATCTCGAAATATGTCCGTCAGGCCCCTTCCCTTGAGATAAATCTGCATATATCTCGGAAACGAAGCGAGCTATGGCAAAATGTTGAGAGACCTTTTTTGTAGAGAATTAAGTTTTCTACTTTTTATGTTCTATGATATTTTTTGATCAGATGCGTAGTTCTCGAGATATATCAAGATATTTAAAAGTTCCGAAGCCGCACCAACATAATAGAGATACAGAAACACCGTGGCCCCATTCTTTGAGATAACTCTGCACTATTGCGAGCTGCAAATGCCACTTCCAGCTTAGCTGTGCAGAAGAAGAACAACAAGAAGAAGAAATATCTCGAAATATGTCCGTCAGGCCCCTTCCCTTGAGATAAATCTGCAAATATCTCGGAAACGAAGCGAGCTATAGCAAAATGTTAAGAGACCTTTTTTGTAGAGAATTAAGTTTCCTACTTTTTATGTTCTATGATATTTTTCGATCAGATGCGTAGTTCTCGAGATATATCAAGATATTTAAAAGTTCCGAAGCCGCACCAACATAATAGAGATACAGAAACACCGTGGCCCCATTCTTTGAGATAACTCTGCACTATTGCGAGCTAGAAATGCCACTTCCAGTTTAGCTGTGCAGAAGAAGAACAACAAGAAGAAGAAATATCTCGAAATATGTCCGTCAGGCCCCTTCCCTTGAGATATATCTGCAAATATCTCGGAAACGAAACGAGCTATGGCAAAATCTTAAGAGACCTTTTTTGTAGAGAATTATGTTTCCTACAATTTATGTTCTATGATATTTTTTGATCAGAAGCGTAGTTCTCGAGATATATCGAGATATTTAAAAGTTCCGAAGCCGCACCAACATAATAGAGATACAGAAACACCGTGGCCCCTTTCTTTCAGATAACTCTGCACTATTGCGAGCTGGAAATGCCACTTCCAGTTTAGCTGTGCAGAAGAAGAACAACAAGAAGAAGAAATATCTCGAAATATGTCCGTCAGGCCCCTTCCCTTGAGATAAATCTGCATATATCTCGGAAACGAAGCGAGCTATGGCAAAATGTTGAGAGACCTTTTTTGTAGAGAATTAAGTTTTCTACTTTTTATGTTCTATGATATTTTTTGATCAGATGCGTAGTTCTCGAGATATATCAAGATATTTAAAAGTTCCGAAGCCGCACCAACATAATAGAGATACAGAAACACCGTGGCCCCTTTCTTTGAGATAACTCTGCACTATTGCGAGCTGGAAATGCCACTTCGAGTTTAGCTGTGCAGAAGAAGAACGACAAGAAGAAGAAATATCTCGAAATATGTCCGCCAGGCCCCTTCCCTTGAGATAGATCTGCAAATATCTCGGAAACGAAGCGAGCTATGGCAAAATGTTAAGAGACCTTTTTCGTAGAGAATTATGTTTCCTACAATTTATGTTCTATGATATTTTTTGATCAGAAGCGCAGTTTTCGAGATATATCGAGATATTTAAAAGTTCCGAAGCCGCACCAACATAATAGAGATACAGAAACACCGTGGCCCCTTTCTTTGAGATAACTCTGCACTATTGCGAGCTGCAAATGCCACATCCAGCTTAGCTGTGCAGAAGAAGAACAACAAGAAGAAGAAATATCTCGAAATATGTCCGTCAGGCCCCTTCTCTTGAGATAAATCTGCAAATATCTCGGAAACGAAGCGAGCTATGGCAAAATGTTAAGAGACCTTACTTGTAGAGAATTACGTTTCCTACTTTTTATGTTCTATGATATTATTTGATCAGATGCGTAGTTCTCGAGATATATCAAGATATTTAAAAGTTCCGAAGCCGCACCAACATAATAGAGATACAGAAACACCGTGGCCCCTTTCTTTGAGATAACTCTGCAGTATTGCGCGCTGCAAATGCCACTTCCAGCTTAGCTGTGCAGAGGAAGAACAACAAGAAGAAGAAATATCTCGAAATATGTCCGTCAGGCCAGTTCCTTTGAGCTGAATCTGCAAATATCTCGGAAACGAAGCGAGCTATGGCAAAATGTTGAGAGACGTTTTTTGTAGAGAATTATGTTTCCTACAATTTATGTTCTATGATATTTTTTGATCAGAAGCGTAGTTTTCGAGATATATCGAGATATTTAAAAGTTCCGAAGCCGCACCAACATAATAGAGATTCAGAAACACCGTGGCCCCTTTCTTTGAGATAACTCTGCACTAGTGCGAGCCGCAAATGCCACTTCCAGCTTAGCTGTGCAGAAGAAGAACAACAAGAAGAAGAAATATCTCGAAATATATCCGTCAGGCCCCTTCCCTTGCGATAAATCTGCACATATCTCGGAAACGAAGCGAGCTATGGCAAAATGTTAAGAGACCTTTTTTGTAGAGAATTAAGTTACCTACTTTTTATGTTCTATGATATTTTTTGATCAGATGCGTAGTTCTCGAGATATATCAAGATATTTAAAAGTTCCGAAGCCGCACCAACATAATAGAGATACAGAAACACCGTGGCCCCTTTCTTTGAGATAACTCTGCACTATTGCGAGCTGCAAATGCCACTTCCAGCTTAGCTGTGCAGAAGAAGAACAGCAAGAAGAAGAAATATCTCGAAATATGTCCGTCAGGCCCCTTCCCTTGAGATATATCTGCAAATATCTCGGAAACGAAACGAGCTATGGCAAAATCTTAAGAGACCTTTTTTGTAGAGAATTAGGTTTCCTACAATTTATGTTCTATGATATTTTTTGATCAGATGCGTAGTTCTCGAGATATATCCAGATATTTAAACGCTCTGAAGCGGCACCAACATAATAGAGATACAGAAACACCGTGGCCCCTTTCTTTGAGGTAACTCTGCACTATTGCGAGCTGCAAATGCCACTTCCAGCTTAGCTGTGCAGAAGAAGAACAACAAGAAGAAGAAATATCTCGAAATTTGTCGGTCAGGCCCCTTCCCTTGAGATAAATCTGCAAATATCTCGGAAACGAAGCGAGCTATGGCAAAATGTTAAGAGACCTTTTTTGTAGAGAATTAAGTTTCCTTCTTTTTATGTTCTATGATATTTTTCGATCAGATGCGTAGTTCTCGAGATATATCAAGATATTTAAAAGTTCCGAAGCCGCACCAACATAATAGAGATACAGAAACACCGTGGCCCCTTTCTTTGAGATAACTCTGCACTATTGCGAGCTGCAAATGCCACTTCCAGCTTAGCTGTGCAGAAGAAGAACAACAAGAAGAAGAAATATCTCGAAATATGTCCGTCAGTCCCCTTCCCTTGAGATAAATCTGCAAATATCTCGAAAACGAAGCAAGCTATGGCAAAATGTTAAGAGACCTTTTTTGTAGAGAATTAAGTCTCCTACTTTTTATGTTCCATGATATTTTTTGATCAGAAGCGTAGTTTTCGAGATATATCGAGATATTTAAAAGTTCCGAAGCCGCACCAACATAATAGAGATACAGAAACACCGTGGGCCCTTTCTTTGAGATAACTCTGCACTATTGCGACCTGCAAATGCCACTTCCAGCTTAGCTGTGCAGAAGAAGAACAACAAGAAGAAGAAATATCTCGAAATATGTCCGTCAGGCCCCTTCCCTTGAGATAAATCTGCAAATATCTCGGAAACGAAGCGAGCTATGGCAAAATGTTAAGAGACCTTTTTTGTAGAGAATTAAGTGTCTTACTTTTTATTTTCTATGATATTTTTTGATCAGATGCGTAGTTCTCGAGATATATCAAGATATTTAAAAGTTCCGAAGCCGCACCAACATAATAGAGATACAGAAACACCGTGGCCCCTTTCTTTGAGATAACTCTGCACTATTGCGAGCTGCAAATGCCACTTCCAGCTTAGCTGTGCAGAAGAAGAACAGCAAGAAGAAGAAATATCTCGAAATATGTCCGTCAGGCCAGTTCCTTTGAGCTGAATCTGCAAATATCTCGGAAACGAAGCGAGCTATGGCAAAATGTTAAGAGACGTTTTTTGTAGAGAATTATGTTTCCTACGATTTATGTTCTATGATATTTTTTGATCAGAAGCGTAGTTTTCGAGATATATCGAGATATTTAAAAGTTCCCAAGCCGCACCAACATAACAGAGATACAGAAACACCGTGGCCCCTTTCTTTCAGATAACTCTGCACTATTGCAAGCTGGAAATGCCACTTCCAGTTTAGCTGTGCAGAAGAAGAACAACAGGAAGAAGAAATATCTCGAAATATGTCCGTCAGGACCCTTCCCTTGAGATAAATCTGCAAATATCTCGGAAACGAAGCGAGCTATGGCAAAATGTTAAGAGACCTTTTTTGTAGAGAATTAAGTTTCCTACTTTTTATCTTCTATGATATTTTTTGATCAGATGCGTAGATCTCGAGATATATCAAGATATTTAAAAGTTCCGAAGCCGCACCAACATAATAGAGATACAGAAACACCGTGGCCCCTTTCTTTGAGATAACTCTGCACTATTGCGAGCCGCAAATGCCACTTCCAGCTTAGCTGTGCAGAAGAAGAACAACAAGAAGAAGAAATATCTGGAAATATGTCCGTTAGGCCCCTTCCCTTGAGATAAATCTGCAAATATCTCGGAAACGAAGCGAGCTATGGCAAAATGTTGAGAGACCTTTTTTGTAGAGAATTAAGTTTCCTACTATTTATGTTCTATGATATTTTTGGATCAGATGCGTAGTTCTCGAGATATATCAAGATATTTAAAAGTTCCGAAGCCGCACCAACATAATAGAGATACAGAAACACCGTGGCCCCTTTCTTTGAGATAACTCTGCACTAGTGCGAGCCGCAAATGCCACTTCCAGCTTAGCTGTGCAGAAGAAGAACAACAAGAATAAGAAATATTTCGAAATATGTCCGTCAGGCCCCTTCCCTTGAGATAAATCTGCAAATATCTCGGAAACGAAGCGAGCTACGGCAAAATGTTAAGAGACCTTTTTTGTAGAAAATTAGGTTTCCTACTTTTCATGTTCTATGATATTTTTTGATCAGATGCGTAGTTCTCGAGATATATCAAGATATTTAAAAGTTCCGAAGCTGCACCAACATAATAGAGGTACAGAAACACCGTGGCCTCTTTCTTTGAGATAACTCTGCACTATTGCGAGCTGCAAATGCCACTTCCAGCTTAGCTGTGCAGAAGAGGAACAACAAGAAGAGGAAATATCTCTGAATATGTCCGTCAGGCCCCTTCCCTTGAGATAAACCTGCAAATATCTCGGAAACGATGCCAGCTATGGGAAAATGTTAAGAGACCTTTTTTGTAGAGAATTATGTTTCCTACAATTTACGTTCTATGATATTTTTTGATCAGAAGCGTAGTTTTCGAGATATATCGAGATATTTAAAAGTTCCGAAGCCGCACCAACATAATAGAGATACAGAAACACCGTGGCCCCTTTCTTTGAGATAACTCTGCACTATTGCGAGCTGCAAATGCCACTTCCAGCTTAGCTGTGCAGAAGAAGAACAACAAGAAGAAGAAATATCTCGAAATATGTCCGTCAGGCCCCTTCCCTTGAGATAAATCTGCAAATATCTCGGAAACGAAGAGAGCTATGGCAAAATGTTAAGAGACCTTCTTTGTAGAGAATTAAGTTTCCTACTTTTTATGTTCTATGATATTTTTTGATCAGATGCGTAGTTCTCGAGATATATCAAGATATTTAAAAGTTCCGAAGCCGCACCAACATAAACGAGATACAGAAACACCGTGGCCCCTTTCTTTGAGATAACTCTGCACTATTGCGAGCTGTAAATGCCACTTCCAGCTTAGCTGTGCAGAAGAAGAACAACAAGAAGAAGAAACATCTCGAAATATGTCCGTCAGGCCCCTTCCCTTGAGATATATCTGCAAATATCTCGGAAACGAAGCGAGCTATGGCAAAATGTTAAGAGACCTTTTTTGTAGAGAATTATGTTTCCTACAATTTATCTTCTATGATATTTTTTGATCAGAAGCGTAGTTTTCGAGATATATCGAGATATTTAAAAGTTCCGAAGCCGCACCAACATAATAGAGATACAGAAACACCGTGGCCCCTTTCTTTGAGATAACTCTGCACTAGTGCGAGGCGCAAATGCCACTTCCAGCTTAGCTGTGCAGAAGAAGAACAACAAGAAGAAGAAATATCTCGAAATATGTCCGTCAGGCCCCTTCCCTTGAGATAAATCTGCAAATATCTCGGAAACGAAGCGAGCTATGGCAAAATGTTAAGAGACCTTTTTTGTAGAGAATTAAGTTTCCTACTTTTTATGTTCTATGATATTTTTTGATCAGATGCGTAGTTCTCGAGATATATCAAGATATTTAAAAGTTCCGAAGCCGCACCAACATAATAGAGGTACAGAAACACCGTGGCCTCTTTCTTTGAGATAACTCTGCACTATTGCGAGCTGCAAATGCCACTTCCAGCTTAGCTGTGCAGAAGAGGAACAACAAGAAGAGGAAATATCTCGGAATATGTCCGTCAGGCCCCTTCCCTTGAGATAAACCTGCAAATATCTCGGAAACGATGCCAGCTATGGGAAAATGTTAAGAGACCTTTTTTGTAGAGAATTATGTTTCCTACAATTTACGTTCTATGATATTTTTTGATCAGAAGCGTAGTTTTCGAGATATATCGAGATATTTAAAAGTTCCGAAGCCCTACCAACATAATAGAGATACAGAAACACCGTGGCCCCTTTCTTTGAGATAACTCTGCACTATTGCGAGCTGCAAATGCCACTTCCAGCTTAGCTGTGCAGAAGAAGAACAACAAGAAGAAGAAGTATCTCGAAATATGTCCGTCAGGCCCCTTCCCTTGAGATAAATCTGCAAATATCTCGGAAACGAAGAGAGCTATGGCAAAATGTTAAGAGACCTTCTTTGTAGAGAATTAAGTTTCCTACTTTTTATGTTCTATGATATTTTTTGATCAGATGCGTAGTTCTCGAGATATATCAAGATATTTAAAAGTTCCGAAGCCGCACCAACATAAAAGAGATACAGAAACACCGTGGCCCCTTTCTTTGAGATAACTCTGCACTATTGCGAGCTGTAAATGCCACTTCCAGCTTAGCTGTGCAGAAGAAGAACAACAAGAAGAAGAAATATCTCGAAATATGTCCGTCAGGCCCCTTCCCTTGAGATATATCTGCAAATATCTCGGAAACGAAGCGAGCTATGGCAAAATGTTAAGAGACCTTTTTTGTAGAGAATTATGTTTCCTACAATTTATGTTCTATGATATTTTTTGATCAGATGCGTAGTTCTCGAGATATATCAAGATATTTAAAAGTTCCGAAGCCGCTTCAACATAATAGAGATACAGAAACACCGTGGCCCCTTTCTTTGAGATAACTCTGCACTAGTGCGAGGCGCAAATGCCACTTCCAGCTTAGCTGTGCAGAAGAAGAACAACAAGAAGAAGAAATATCTCGAAATATGTCCGTCAGGCCCCTTCCCTTGAGATAAATCTGCAAATATCTCGGAAACGAAGCGAGCTATGGCAAAATGTTGAGAGACCTTTTTTGTTGAGAATTAAGTTTCCTACTATTTATGTTCTATGATATTTTTGGATCAGATGCGTAGTTCTCGAGATATATCAAGATATTTAAAAGTTCCGAAGCCGCACCAACATAATAGAGATACAGAAACACCGTGGCCCCTTTCTTTGAGATAACTCTGCACTATTGCGAGCTGTAAATGCCACTTCCAGCTTAGCTGTGCAGAAGAAGAACAACAAGAAGAAGAAATATCTCGAAATATGTCCGTCAGGCCAGTTCCTTTGAGCTGAATCTGCAAATATCTCGGAAACGAAGCGAGCTATGGCAAAATGTTAAGAGACGTTTTTTGTAGAGAATTATGTTTCCTACAATTTATGTTCTATGATATTTTTTGATCAGAAGCGTAGTTTTCGAGATATATCGAGATATTTAAAAGTTCCGAAGCCGCACCAACATAATAGGGATACAGAAACACCGTGGCCCCTTTCTTTGAGATAACTCTGCACTAGTGCGAGCCGCAAATGCCACTTCCAGCTTAGCCGTGCAGAAGAAGAACAACAAGAAGAAGAAATATCTCGAAATATGTCCGTCAGGCCCCTTCCCTTGAGATAAATCTGCAAATATCTCGGAAACGAAGCGAGCTACGGCAAAATGTTAAGAGACGTTTTTTGTAGAGAATTATGTTTTCTACAATTTATGTCCTATGATATTTTTTGATCAGAAGCGTAGTTTTCGAGATATATCGAGATATTTAAAAGTTCCGAAGCCGCACCAACATAATAGAGATACAGAAACACCGTGGCCCCTTTCTTTGAGATAACTCTGCACTATTGCGAGCTGCAAATGCCACTTCCAGCTTAGCTGTGCAGAAAAAGAACAACAAGAAGAAGAAATATCTCGAAATATGTCCGTCAGGCCCCTTCCCTTGAGATATATCTGCAAATATCTCGGAAACGAAGCGAGCTATGGCAAAATGTTAAGAGACCGTTTTTGTAGAGAATTATGTTTCCTACAATTTATGTTCTATGATATTTTTTGATCAGAAGCGTAGTTTTCGAGATATATCGAGATATTTAAAAGTTCCGAAGCCGCACCAACGTAATAGAGATACAGAAACACCGTGGCCCCTTTCGTTGAGATAACTCTGCACTAGTGCGAGCCGCAAATGCCACTTCCAGCTTAGCTGTGCAGAAGAAGAACAACAAGAAGAAGAAATATCTCGAAATATGTCCGTCAGGCCCCTTCCCTTGAGATAAATCTGCAAATATCTCGGAAACGAAGCGAGCTATGGCAAAATGTTAAGAGACCTTTTTTGTAGAGAATTAAGTTTCCGACTTTTTATGTTCTATGATATTTTTTGATCAGATGCGTAGTTCTCGAGATATATCAAGATATTTAAAAGTTCCGAAGCCGCACCAACATAATAGAGATACAGAAACACCGTGGCCCCTTTCTTTGAGATAACTCTGCACTAGTGCGAGGCGCAAATGCCACTTCCAGCTTAGCTGTGCAGAAGAAGAACAACAAGAAGAAGAAATATCTCGAAATATGTCCGTCAGGCCCCTTCCCTTGAGATAAATCTGGAAATATCTCGGAAACGAAGCGAGCTATGGCAAAATGTTGAGAGACCTTTTTTGTTGAGAATTAAGTTTCCTACTATTTATGTTCTATGATATTTTTGGATCAGATGCGTAGTTCTCGAGATATATCAAGATATTTAAAAGTTCCGAAGCCGCACCAACATAATAGGGATACAGAAACACCGTGGCCCCTTTCTTTGAGATAACTCTGCACTATTGCGAGCTGTAAATGCCACTTCCAGCTTAGCTGTGCAGAAGAAGAACAACAAGAAGAAGAAATATCTCGAAATATGTCCGTCAGGCCCCTTCCCTTGAGATAAATCTGCAAATATCTCGGAAACGAAGCGAGCTACGGCAAAATGTTAAGAGACGTTTTTTGTAGAGAATTATGTTTTCTACAATTTATGTCCTATGATATTTTTTGATCAGAAGCGTAGTTTTCGAGATATATCGAGATATTTAAAAGTTCCGAAGCCGCACCAACATAATAGAGATACAGAAACACCGTGGCCCCTTTCTTTGAGATAACTCTGCACTATTGCGAGCTGCAAATGCCACTTCCAGCTTAGCTGTGCAGAAAAAGAACAACAAGAAGAAGAAATATCTCGAAATATGTCCGTCAGGCCCCTTCCCTTGAGATATATCTGCAAATATCTCGGAAACGAAGCGAGCTATGGCAAAATGTTAAGAGACCGTTTTTGTAGAGAATTATGTTTCCTACAATTTATGTTCTATGATATTTTTTGATCAGAAGCGTAGTTTTCGAGATATATCGAGATATTTAAAAGTTCCGAAGCCGCACCAACATAATAGAGATACAGAAACACCGTGGCCCCTTTCGTTGAGATAACTCTGCACTAGTGCGAGCCGCAAATGCCACTTCCAGCTTAGCTGTGCAGAAGAAGAATAACAAGAAGAAGAAATATCTCGAAATATGTCCGTCAGGCCCCTTCCCTTGAGATAAATCTGCAAATATCTCGGAAACGAAGCGAGCTATGGCAAAATGTTAACAGACCTTTTTTGTAGAGAATTAAGTTTCCGACTTT
Organism: Osmia lignaria lignaria; assembly: GCF_051020975.1. Taxonomy (NCBI): domain Eukaryota; kingdom Metazoa; phylum Arthropoda; class Insecta; order Hymenoptera; family Megachilidae; genus Osmia; species Osmia lignaria. The sequence goes on along the minus strand of NW_027478162.1, from coordinate 4,280,746 downwards.
TTATGTTCTATGATATTTTTTGATCAGATGCGTAGTTCTCGAGATATATCAAGATATTTAAAAGTTCCGAAGCCGCACCAACATAATAGAGAAACAGAAACACCGTGGCCCCTTTCTTTGAGATAACTCTGCACTAGTGCGAGCCGCAAATGCCACTTCCAGCTTAGCTGTGCAGAAGAAGAACAACAAGAATAAGAAATATTTCGAAATATGTCCGTCAGGCCCCTTCCCTTGAGATAAATCTGCAAATATCTCGGAAACGAAGCGAGCTACGGCAAAATGTTAAGAGACCTTTTTTGTAGAAAATTAGGTTTCCTACTTTTTATGTTCTATGACAATTTTTGATCAGATGCGTAGTTCTCGAGATATATCAAGATATTTAAAACTTCCGAAGCCGCACCAACATAATAGAGATACAGAAACACCGTGGCCCCTTTCTTTGAGATAACTCTGCACTATTGCGAGCTGTAAATGCCACTTCCAGCTTAGCTGTGCAGAAGAAGAACAACAAGAAGAAGAAATATCTGGAAATATGTCCGTCAGGCCCCTTCCCTTGAGATATATCTGCAAATATCTCGGAAACGAAGCGAGTTATGGCAAAATGTTAAGAGACCTTTTTTGTAGAGAATTATGTTTCCTACAATTTATGTTCTATGATATTTTTTGATCAGAAGCGTAGTTTTCAAGATATATCGAGATATTTAAAAGTTCCGAAGCCGCACCAACATAATAGAGATACAGAAACACCGTGGCCCGTTTCGATGAGATAACTCTGCACTAGTGCGAGCCGCAAATGCCACTTCCAGCTTAGCTGTGCAGAAGAAGAACAACAAGAAGAAGAAATATCTCGAAATATGTCCGTCAGGCCCCTTCCCTTGAGATAAATCTGCAAATATCTCGGAAACGAAGCGAGCTATGGCAAAATGTTAAGAGACCTTTTTTGTAGAGAATTAAGTTTCCTACTTTTTATGTTCTATGATATTTTTTGATCAGATGCGTAGTTCTCGAGATATATCAAGATATTTAAAAGTTCCAAAGCCGCACCAACATAATAGAGATACAGAAACACCGTGGCCCCTTTCTTTGAGATAACTCTGCACTATTGCGAGCTGCAAATGCCACTTCCAGCTTAGCTGTGCAGAGGAAGAACAACAAGAAGAAGAAATATCTCGAAATATGTCCGTCAGGCCAGTTCCTTTGAGCCGAATCTGCAAATATCTCGGAAACGAAGCGAGCTATGGCAAAATGTTAAGAGACGTTTTTTGTAGAGAATTATGTTTCCTACAATTTATGTTCTATGATATTTTTTGATCAGAAGCGTAGTTTTCGAGATATATCGAGATATTTAAAAGTTCCGAAGCCGCACCAACATAATAGAGATACAGAAACACCGTGGCCCCTTTCTTTGAGATAACTCTGCACTATTGCGAGCTGTAAATGCCACTTCCAGCTTAGCTGTGCAGAAGAAGAACAACAAGAAGAAGAAATATCTCGAAATATGTCCGTCAGGCCCCTTCCCTTGAGATATATCTGCAAATATCTCGGAAACGAAGCGAGCTATGGCAAAATGTTAAGAGACCTTTTTTGTAGAGAATTATGTTTCCTACAATTTATGTTCTATGATATTTTTTGATCAGAAGCGTAGTTTTCGAGATATATCGAGATATTTAAAAGTTCCGAAGCCGCACCAACATAATAGAGATACAGAAACACCGTGGCCCCTTTCTTTGAGATAACTCTGCACTAGTGCGAGCCGCAAATGCCACTTCCAGCTTAGCTGTGCAGAAGAAGAACAACAAGAAGAAGAAATATCTCGAAATATGTCCGTCAGGCCCCTTCCCTTGAGATATATCTGCACATATCTCGGAAACGAAGCGAGCTATGATAAAATGTTAAGAGACCTTTTTTGTAGAGAATTAAGTTTCCTACTTTTTATGTTCTATGATATTTTTTGATCAGATGCGTAGTTCTCGAGATATATCAAGATATTTAAATGTTCCGAAGCCGCACCAACATAATAGAGATACAGAAACACCGTGGCCCCTTTCTTTGAGATAACTCTGCACTATTGCGAGCTGCAAATGCCACTTCCAGCTTAGCTGTGCAGAGGAAGAACAACAAGAAGAAGAAATATCTCGAAATATGTCCGTCAGGCCAGTTCCTTTGAGCTGAATCTGCAAATATCTCGGAAACGAAGCGAGCTATGGCAAAATGTTCAGAGACGTTTTTTGTAGAGAATTATGTTTCCTACAATTTATGTTCTATGATATTTTTTGATCAGAAGCGTAGTTTTCGAGATATATCGAGATATTTAAAAGTTCCGAAGCCGCACCAACATAATAGAGATACAGAAACACCGTGGCCCCTTTCGTTGAGATAACTCTGCAGTAGTGCGAGCCGCAAATGCCACTTCCAGCTTAGCTGTGCAGAAGAAGAACAACAAGAAGAAGAAATATCTCGAAATATGTCCGTCAGGCCCCTTCCCTTGAGATAAATCTGCACATATCTCGGAAACCAAGCGAGCTATGGCAAAATGTTAAGAGACCTTTTTTGTAGAGAATTAAGTTTCCTACTTTTTATGTTCTGTGATATTTTTTGATCAGATGCGTAGTTCGCGAGATATATCAAGATATTTAAAAGTTCCGAAGCCGCACCAACATAATAGAGATACAGAAACACCGTGGCCCCTTTCTTTGAGATAACTCTGCACTAGTGCGAGCCGCAAATGCCACTTCCAGCTTAGCTGTGCAGAAGAAGAACAACAAGAAGAAGAAATATCTCGAAATATGTCCGTCAGGCCCCTTCCCTTGAGATAAATCTGCAAATATCACGGAAACGAAGCGAGCTATGGCAAAATGTTAAGAGACCTTTTTTGTAGAGAATTAAGTTTCCTACTTTTTATGTTCTATGATATTTTTGGATCAGATGCGTAGTTCTCGAGATATATCAAGATATTTAAAAGTTCCGAAGCCGCACCAACATAATAGAGATACAGAAACACCGTGGCCCCTTTCTTTGAGATAACTCTGCACTAGTGCGAGCCGCAAATGCCACTTCCAGCTTAGCTGTGCTGAAGAAGAACCCCAAGAAGAAGAAATATCTCGAAATATGTCCGTCAGGCCCCTTCCCTTGAGATATATCTGCAAATATCTCGGAAACGAAGCGAGCTATGGCAAAATGTTAAGAGACCTTTTTTGTAGAGAATTATGTTTCCTACAATTTATGTTCTATGATATTTTTTGATCAGAAGCGTAGTTTTCGAGATATATCGAGATATTTAAAAGTTCCGAAGCCGCACCAACATAATAGAGATACAGAAACACCGTGGCCCCTTTCTTTGAGATAACTCTGCACTAGTGCGAGCCGCAAATGCCACTTCCAGCTTAGCTGTGCAGAAGAAGAGCAACAAGAAGAAGAAATATCTCGAAATATGTCCGTCAGGCCCCTTCCCTTGAGATAAATCTGCAAATATCTCGGAAACGAAGCGAGCTATGGCAAAATGTTAAGAGACCTTTTTTGTAGAGAATTAAGTTTCCTACTTTTCATGTTCTATGATATTTTTTGATCAGATGCGTAGTTCTCGAGATATATCAAGATATTTAAAAGTTCCGAAGCCGCACCAACATAATAGAGATACAGAAACACCGTGGCCCCTTTCTTTGAGATAACTCTGCACTATTGCGAGCTGCAAATGCCACTTCCAGCTTAGCTGTGCAGAGGAAGAACAACAAGAAGAAGAAATATCTCGAAATATGTCCGTCAGGCCCCTTCCCTTGAGATATATCTGCAAATATCTCGGAAACGAAGCGAGCTATGGCAAAATGTTAAGAGACCTTTTTTGTAGAGAATTATGTTTCCTACAATTTATGTTCTATGATATTTTTTGATCAGAAGCGTAGTTTTCGAGATATATCGAGATATTTAAAAGTTCCGAAGCCGCACCAACATAATAGAGATACAGAAACACCGTGGCCCCTTTCGTTGAGATAACTCTGCACTATTGCGAGCTGCAAATGCCACTTCCAGCTTAGCTGTGCAGAGGAAGAACAACAAGAAGAAGAAATATCTCGAAATATGTCCGTCAGGCCCCTTCCCTTGAGATATATCTGCAAATATCTCGGAAACGAAGCGAGCTATGGCAAAATGTTAAGAGACCTTTTTTGTAGAGAATTATGTTTCCTACAATTTATGTTCTATGATATTTTTTGATCAGAAGCGTAGTTTTCGAGATATATCGAGATATTTAAAAGTTCCAAAGCCGCACCAACATAATAGAGATACAGAAACACCGTGGCCCCTTTCTTTGAGATAACTCTGCACTAGTGCGAGCCGCAAATGCCACTTCCAGCTTAGCTGTGCAGAAGAAGAACAACAAGAAGAAGAAATATCTCGAAATATGTCCGTCAGGCCCCTTCCCTTGAGATAAATATGCAAATATCTCGGAAACGAAGCGAGCTATGGCAAAATGTTAAGAGACCTTTTTTGTAGAGAATTAAGTTTCCTACTTTTTATGTTCTATGATATTTTTTGATCAGATGCGTAGTTCTCGAGATATATCAAGATATTTAAAAGTTCCGAAGCCGCACCAACATAATAGAGATACAGAAACACCGTGGCCCCTTTCTTTGAGATAACTCTGCACTATTGCGAGCTGCAAATGCCACTTCCAGCTTAGCTGTGCAGAAGAAGAACAACAAGAAGAAGAAATATCTCGAAATATGTCCGTCAGGCCACTTCCCTTGAGATAAATCTGCAAATATCTCGGAAACGAAGCGAGCTATGGCAAAATGTTAAGAGACCTTTTTTGTAGAGAATTAAGTTTCCTACTTTTTATGTTCGATGATATTTTTTGATCAGATGCGTAGTTCTCGAGATATATCAAGATATTTAAAAGTTCCGAAGCTGCACCAACATAATAGAGGTACAGAAACACCGTGGCCTCTTTCTTTGAGATAACTCTGCACTAGTGCGAGCCGCAAATGCCACTTCCAGCTTAGCTGTGCAGAAGAAGAACAACAAGAAGAAGAAATATCTCGAAATATGTCCGTCAGGCCCCTTCCCTTGAGATAAATATGCAAATATCTCGGAAACGAAGCGAGCTATGGCAAAATGTTAAGAGACCTTTTTTGTAGAGAATTAAGTTTCCTACTTTTTATGTTCTATGATATTTTTTGATCAGATGCGTAGTTCTCGAGATATATCAAGATATTTAAAAGTTCCGAAGCCGCACCAACATAATGGAGATACAGAAACACCGTGGCCCCTTTCTTTGAGATAACTCTGCACTATTGCGAGCTGCAAATGCCACTTCCAGCTTAGCTGTGCAGAGGAAGAACAACAAGAAGAAGAAATATCTCGAAATATGTCCGTCAGGCCAGTTCCTTTGAGCTGAATCTGCAAATATCTCGGAAACGAAGCGAGCTATGGCAAAATGTTAAGAGACGTTTTTTGTAGAGAATTATGTTTCCTACAATTTATGTTCTATGATATTTTTTGATCAGAAGCGTAGTTTTCGAGATATATCGAGATATTTAAAAGTTCCGAAGCCGCACCAACATAATAAAGATACAGAAACACCGTGGCCCCTTTCTTTGAGATAACTGTGCACTAGTGCGAGCCGCAAATGCCACTTCCAGCTTAGCTGTGCAGAAGAAGAACAACAAGAAGAAGAAATATCTCGAAATATGTCCGTCAGGCCCCTTCCCTTGACATAAATCTGCAAATATCTCGGAAACGAAGCGAGCTATGGCAAAATGTTAAGAGACCGTTTTTGTAGAGAATTAAGTTTCCTACTTTTTATGTTCTATGATATTTTTTGATGAGACGCGTAGTTCTCGAGATATATCAAGATATTTAAAAGTTCCGAAGCCGCACCAACATAATAGAGATACAGAAACACCGTGGCCCCTTTCTTTGAGATAACTCTGCACTATTGCGAGCTGCAAATGCCACTTCCAGCTTAGCTGTGCAGAAGGAGAACAACAAGAAGAAGAAATATCTCGAAATATGTCCGTCAGGCCCCTTCCCTTGAGATAAATCTGCAAATATCTCGGAAACGAAGAGAGCTATGGCAAAATGTTAAGCGACCTTTTTTGTAGAGAATTAAGTTTCCTACTTTTCATGTTCTATGATATTTTTTGATCAGATGCGTAGTTCTCGAGATATATCAAGATATTTAAAAGTTCCGAAGCCGCACCAACATAATAGAGATACAGAAACACCGTGGCCCCTTTCTTTGAGATAACTCTGCACTAGTGCGAGCTGCAAATGCCACTTCCAGCTTAGCTGGGCAGAAGAAGAACAACAAGAAGAAGAAATATCTCGAAATATGTCCGTCAGGCCCCTTCCCTTGACATAAATCTGCAAATATCTCGGAAACGAAGCGAGCTATGGCAAAATGTTAAGAGACCTTATTTGTAGAGAATTAAGTTTCCTACTTTTTACGTTCTATGATATTTTTTGATCAGATGCGTAGTTCTCGAGATATATCAAGATATTTAAAAGTTCCGAAACCGCACCAACATAATAGAGATACAGAAACACCGTGGCCCCTTTCTTTGAGATATCTCTGCACTATTGCGAGCTGCAAATGCCACTTCCAGCTTAGCTGTGCAGAAGAAGAACAACAAGAAGAAGAAATATCTCGAAATATGTCCGTCAGGCCCCTTCCCTTGACATAAATCTGCAAATATCTCGGAAACGAAGCGAGCTATGGCAAAATGTTAAGAGACCTTATTTGTAGAGAATTAAGTTTCCTACTTTTTACGTTCTATAATATTTTTTGATCAGATGCGTAGTTCTCGAGATATATCAAGATATTTAAAACTTCCGAAGCCGCACCAACATAATAGAGATACAGAAACACCGTGGCCCCTCTCTTTGAGATAACTGTGCACTAGTGCGAGCCGCAAATGCCACTTCCAGCTTAGCTGTGCAGAAGAAGAACAACAAGAAGAAGAAATATCTCGAAATATGTCCGTCAGGCCCCTTCCCTTGAGATAAATCTGCAAATATCTCGGAAACGAAGCGAGCTATGGCAAAATGTTAAGAGACCGTTTTTGTAGAGAAATAAGTTTCCTACTTTTTATGTTCTATGATATTTTTTGATGAGACGCGTAGTTCTCGAGATATATCAAGATATTTAAAAGTTCCGAAGCCGCACCAACATAATAGAGATACAGAAACACCGTGGCCCCTTTCTTTGAGATAACTCTGCACTATTGCGAGCTGCAAATGCCACTTCCAGCTTAGCTGTGCAGAAGGAGAACAACAAGAAGAAGAAATATCTCGAAATATGTCCGTCAGGCCCCTTCCCTTGAGATAAATCTGCAAATATCTCGGAAACGAAGAGAGCTATGGCAAAATGTTAAGCGACCTTTTTTGTAGAGAATTAAGTTTCCTACTTTTCATGTTCTATGATATTTTTTGATCAGATGCGTAGTTCTCGAGATATATCAAGATATTTAAAAGTTCCGAAGCCGCACCAACATAATAGAGATACAGAAACACCGTGGCCCCTTTCTTTGAGATAACTCTGCACTAGTGCGAGCTGCAAATGCCACTTCCAGCTTAGCTGGGCAGAAGAAGAACAACAAGAAGAAGAAATATCTCGAAATATGTCCGTCAGGCCCCTTCCCTTGACATAAATCTGCAAATATCTCGGAAACGAAGCGAGCTATGGCAAAATGTTAAGAGACCTTATTTGTAGAGAATTAAGTTTCCTACTTTTTACGTTCTATGATATTTTTTGATCAGATGCGTAGTTCTCGAGATATATCAAGATATTTAAAAGTTCCGAAACCGCACCAACATAATAGAGATACAGAAACACCGTGGCCCCTTTCTTTGAGATATCTCTGCACTATTGCGAGCTGCAAATGCCACTTCCAGCTTAGCTGTGCAGAAGAAGAACAACAAGAAGAAGAAATATCTCGAAATATGTCCGTCAGGCCCCTTCCCTTGACATAAATCTGCAAATATCTCGGAAACGAAGCGAGCTATGGCAAAATGTTAAGAGACCTTATTTGTAGAGAATTAAGTTTCCTACTTTTTACGCTCTATGATATTTTTTGATCAGATGCGTAGTTCTCGAGATATATCAAGATATTTAAAACTTCCGAAGCCGCACCAACATAATAGAGATACAGAAACACCGTGGCCCCTCTCTTTGAGATAACTGTGCACTAGTGCGAGCCGCAAATGCCACTTCCAGCTTTGCTGTGCAGAAGAAGAACAACAAGAAGAAGAAATATCTCGAAATATGTCCGTCAGGCCCCTTCCCTTGGGATAAATCTGCAAATATCTCGGAAACGAAGCGAGCTATGGCAAAATGTTAAGAGACCGTTTTTGTAGAGAATTAAGTTTCCTACTTTTTATGTTCTATGATATTTTTTGATCAGAAGCGTAGTTTTCGAGATATATCGAGATATTTAAAAGTTCCGAAGCCGCACCAACATAATAGAGATACAGAAACACCGTGGCCCCTTTCTTTGAGATAACTCTGCACTATTGCGAGCCGCAAATGCCACTTCCAGCTTAGCTGTGCAGAGGAAGAACAACAAGAAGAAGAAATATCTCGAAATATGTCCGTCAGGCCAGTTCCTTTGAGCTGAATCTGCAAATATCTCGGAAACGAAGCGAGCTATGGCAAAATGTTAAGAGACGTTTATTGTAGAGAATTATGTTTCCTACAATTTATGTTCTATGATATTTTTTGATCAGAAGCGTAGTTTTCGAGATATATCGAGATATTTAAAAGTTCCGAAGCCGCACCAACATAATAAAGATCCAGAAACACCGTGGCCCCTTTCTTTGAGATAACTGTGCACTAGTGCGAGCCGCAAATGCCACTTCCAGCTTAGCTGTGCAGAAGAACAACAACAAGAAGAAGAAATATCTCGAAATATGTCCGTCAGGCCCCTTCCGATGAGATAAATCTGCAAATATCTCGGAAACGAAGCGAGCTATGGCAAAATGTTAAGAGACCGTTTTTGTAGAGAATTAAGTTTCCTACTTTTTATGTTCTATGATATTTTTTGATCAGACGCGTAGTTCTCGAGATATATCAAGATATTTAAAAGTTCCGAAGCCGCACCAACATAATAGAGATACAGAAACACCGTGGCCCCTTTCTTTGAGATAACTCTGCACTATTGCGAGCTGCAAATGCCACTTCCAGCTTAGCTGTGCAGAAGAAGAACAACAAGAAGAAGAAATATCTCGAAATATGTCCGTCAGGCCCCTTCCCTTGAGATAAATCTGCAAATATCTCGGAAACGAAGAGAGCTATGGCAAAATGTTAAGAGACCTTTTTTGTAGAGAATTAAGTTTCCTACTTTTCATGTTCTATGATATTTTTTGATCAGATGCGTAGTTCTCGAGATATATCAAGATATTTAAAAGTTCAGAAGCCGCACCAACATAATAGAGATACAGAAACACCGTGGCCCCTTTCTTTGAGATAACTCTGCACTAGTGCGAGCCGCAAATGCCACTTCCAGCTTAGCTGTGCAGAAGAAGAACAACTAGAAGAAGAAATATCTCGAAATATGTCCGTCAGGCCCCTTCCCTTGAGATAAATCTGCAAATATCTCGGAAACGAAGCGAGCTATGGCAAAATGTTAAGAGACCTTTTTTGTAGAGAATTAAGTTTCCTACTTTTTATGTTCTATGATATTTTTTGATCAGATGCGTAGTTCTCGAGATATATCAAGATATTTAAAAGTTCCGAAGCCGCACCAACATAATAGAGATACAGAAACACCGTGGCCCCTCTCTTTGAGATAACTCTGCACTATTGCGAGCTGGAAATGCCACTTCCAGTTTAGCTGTGCAGAAGAAGAACAACAAGAAGCAAAAATATCTCGAAATATGTCCGTTAGGCCCCTTCCCTTGACATAAATCTGCAAATATCTCGGAAACGAAGCGAGCTATGGCAAAATGTTAAGAGACCTTTTTAGTAGAGAATTAAGTTTCCTACTTTTTATGTTCTATGCTATTTTTTGATCAGATGCGTAGTTCTCGAGATATATCAAGATATTTAAAAGTTCCGAAGCCGCACCAACATAATAGAGATACAGAAACACCGTGGCCCCTTTCTTTGAGATAACTCTGCACTTTTGCGAGCTGCAAATGCCACTTCCAGCTTAGCTGTGCAGAAGAAGAACAACAAGATGAAGAAATATTTCGAAATATGTCCGTTAGGCCCCTTCCCTTGAGATAAATCTGCAAATATCTCGGAAACGAAGAGAGCTATGGCAAAATGTTAAGAGACCTTTTTTGTAGAGAATTACGTTTCCTACTTTTTATGTTCTATGATATTTTTTGATCAGATGCGTAGTTCTCGAGATATATCAAGATATTTAAAAGTTCCGAAGCCGCACCAACATAATAGAGATACAGAAACACCGTGGCCCCTTTCTTTGAGATAACTCTGCACTATTGCGAGCTGGAAATGCCACTTCCAGTTTAGGTGTGCAGAAGAAGAACAACAAGAAGAAGAAATATCTCGAAATATGTCCGTCAGGCCAGTTCCTTTGAGCTGAATCTGCAAATATCTCGGAAACGAAGCGAGCTATGGCAAAATGTTAAGAGACGTTTTTTGTAGAGAATTATGTTTCCTACAATTTATGTTCTATGATATTTTTTGATCAGAAGCGTAGTTTTCGAGATATATCGAGATATTTAAAAGTTCCGAAGCCGCACCAACATAATAAAGATACAGAAACACCGTGGCCCCTTTCTTTGAGATAACTGTGCACTAGTGCGAGCCGCAAATGCCACTTCCAGCTTAGCTGTGCAGAAGAAGAACAACAAGAAGAAGAAATATCTCGAAATATGTCCGTCAGGCCCCTTCCCTTGACATAAATCTGCAAATATCTCGGAAACGAAGCGAGCTATGGCAAAATGTTAAGAGACCTTATTTGTAGAGAATTAAGTTTCCTACTTTTTACGTTCTATGATATTTTTTGATCAGATGCGTAGTTCTCGAGATATATCAAGATATTTAAAAGTTCCGAAACCGCACCAACATAATAGAGATACAGAAACACCGTGGCCCCTTTCTTTGAGATATCTCTGCACTATTGCGAGCTGCAAATGCCACTTCCAGCTTAGCTGTGCAGAAGAAGAACAACAAGAAGAAGAAATATCTCGAAATATGTCCGCCAGGCCCCTTCCCTTGAGATAAATCTGCAAATATCTCGGAAACGAAGCGAGCTATGGCAAAATGTTAAGAGACCGTTTTTGTACAGAATTAAGTTTCCTACTTTTTATGTTCTATGATATTTTTTGATCAGACGCGTAGTTCTCGAGATATATCAAGATATTTAAAAGTTCCGAAGCCGCACCAACATAATAGAGATACAGAAACACCGTGGCCCCTTTCTTTGAGATAACTCTGCACTATTGCGAGCTGCAAATGCCACTTCCAGCTTAGCTGTGCAGAAGAAGAACAACAAGAAGAAGAAATATCTCGAAATATGTCCGTCAGGCCCCTTCCCTTGAGATAAATCTGCAAATATCTCGGAAACGAAGAGAGCTATGGCAAAATGTTAAGAGACCTTTTTTGTAGAGAATTAAGTTTCCTACTTTTCATGTCCTATGATATTTTTTGATCAGATGCGTAGTTCTCGAGATATATCAAGATATTTAAAAGTTCCGAAGCCGCACCAACATAATAGAGATACAGAAACACCGTGGCCCCTTTCTTTGAGATAACTCTGCACTAGTGCGAGCCGCAAATGCCACTTCCAGCTTAGCTGTGCAGAAGAAGAACAACAAGAAGAAGAAATATCTCGAAATATGTCCGTCAGGCCCCTTCCCTTGAGATAAATCTGCAAATATCTCGGAAACGAAGCGAGCTATGGCAAAATGTTAAGAGACCTTTTTTGTAGAGAATTATGTTTCCTACTTTTTATGTTCAATGATATTTTTTGATCAGACCCGTAGTTCTCGAGATATATCAAGATATTTAAAAGTTCCGAAGCCGCACCAACATAATAGAGATACAGAAACACCGTGGCCCCTTTCTTTGAGATAACTCTGCACTAGTGCGAGCCGCAAATGCCACTTCCAGCTTAGCTGTGCAGAAGAAGAACAACAAGAAGAAGAAATATCTCGAAATATGTCCGTCAGGCCCCTTCCCTTGAGATAAATCTGCAAATATCTCGGAAACGAAGCGAGCTATGGCAAAATGTTAAGAGACCTTTTTTGTAGAGAATTATGTTTCCTACTTTTTATGTTCTATGATATTTTTTGATCAGACCCGTAGTTCTCGAGATATATCAAGATATTTAAAAGTTCCGAAGCCGCACCAACATAATAGAGATACAGAAACACCGTGGCCCCTTTCTTTGAGATATCTCTGCACTATTGCGAGCTGCAAATGCCACTTCCAGCTTAGCTGTGCAGAAGAAGAACAACAAGAAGAAGAAATATCTCGAAATATGTCCGTCAGGCCCCTTCCCTTGACATAAATCTGCAAATATCTCGGAAACGAAGCGAGCTATGGCAAAATGTTAAGAGACCTTATTTGTAGAGAATTAAGTTTCCTACTTTTTACGTTCTATGATATTTTTTGATCAGATGCGTAGTTCTCGAGATATATCAAGATATTTAAAAGTTCCGAAACCGCACCAACATAATAGAGATACAGAAACACCGTGGCCCCTTTCTTTGAGATATCTCTGCACTATTGCGAGCTGCAAATGCCACTTCCAGCTTAGCTGTGCAGAAGAAGAACAACAAGAAGAAGAAATATCTCGAAATATGTCCGTCAGGCCCCTTCCCTTGACATAAATCCGCAAATATCTCGGAAACGAAGCGAGCTATGGCAAAATGTTAAGATACCTTATTTGTAGAGAATTAAGTTTCCTACTTCTTACGTTCTATGATATTTTTTGATCAGATGCGTAGTTCTCGAGATATATCAAGATATTTAAAAGTTCCGAAGCCGCACCAACATAATAGAGATACAGAAACACCGTGGCCCCTTTCTTTGAGATAACTCTGCACTAGTGCGAGCCGCAAATGCCACTTCCAGCTTAGCTGTGCAGAAGAAGAACAACAAGAAGAAGAAATATCTCGAAATATGTCCGTCAGGCCCCTTCCCTTGAGATATATCTGCAAATATCTCGGAAACGAAGCGAGCTATGGCAAAATGTTAAGAGACCTTTTTTGTAGAGAATTATGTTTCCTACAATTTATGTTCTATGATATTTTTTGATCAGAAGCGTAGTTTTCGAGATATATCGAGATATTTAAAAGTTCCGAAGCCGCACCAACATAATAAAGATCCAGAAACACCGTGGCCCCTTTCTTTGAGATAACTCTGCACTAGTGCGAGCCGCAAATGCCACTTCCAGCTTAGCTGTGCAGAAGAAGAACAACAAGAAGAAGAAATATCTCGAAATATGTCCGTCAGGCCCCTTCCCTTGAGATAAATCTGGAAATATCTCGGAAACGAAGCGAGCTATGGCAAAATGTTAAGAGACCTTTTTTGTAGAGAATTAAGTTTCCTACTTTTTATGTTGTATGATATTTTTTGATCAGATGCGTAGTTCTCGAGATATATCAAGATATTTAAAAGTTCCGAAGCCGCACCAACATAATAGAGATACAGAAACACCGTGGCCCCTTTCTTTGAGATAACTCTGCACTATTGCGAGCTGTAAATGCCACTTCCAGCTTAGCTGTGCAGAAGAAGAACAACAAGAAGAAGAAATATCTCGAAATATGTCCGTCAGGCCCCTTCCCTTGAGATATATCTGCAAATATCTCGGAAACGAAGCGAACTATGGCAAAATGTTAAGAGACCTTTTTTGTAGAGAATTATGTTTCCTACAATTTATGTTCTATGATATTTTTTGATCAGAAGCGTAGTTTTCGAGATATATCGAGATATTTAAAAGTTCCGAAGCTGCACGAACATAATAGAGATACAGAAACACCGTGGCCCCTTTCTTTGAGATAACTCTGCACTAGTGCGAGCCGCAAATGCCACTTCCAGCTTAGCTGTGCAGAAGAAGAACAACAAGAAGAAGAAATATCTCGAAATATGTCCGTCAGGCCCCTTCCCTTGAGATAAATCTGCAAATATCTCGGAAACGAAGCGAGCTATGGCAAAATGTTAAGAGACCTTTTTTGTAGAGAATTAAGGTTCCTACTTTTTATGTTCTATGATATTTTTTGATCAGATGCGTAGTTCTCGAGATATATCAAGATATTTAAAAGTTCCGAAGCCGCACCAACATAATAGAGATACAGAAACACCGTGGCCCCTTTCTTTGAGATAACTCTGCACTATTGCGAGCTGTAAATGCCACTTCCAGCTTAACTGTGCAGAAGAAGAACAACAAGAAGAAGAAATATCTCGAAATATGTCCGTCAGGCCCCTTCCCTTGAGATATATCTGCAAATATCTCGGAAACGAAGCGAGCTATGGCAAAATGTTAAGAGACCTTTTTTGTAGAGAATTATGTTTCCTACAATTTATGTTCTATGATATTTTTTGGTCAGAAGCGTAGTTTTCGAGATATATCGAGATATTTAAAAGTTCCAAAGCCGCACCAACATAATAGAGATACAGAAGCACCGTGGCCCCTTTCTTTGAGATAACTCTGCACTAGTGCGAGCCGCAAATGCCACTTCCAGCTTAGCTGTGCAGAAGAAGAACAACAAGAAGAAGAAATATCTCGAAATATGTCCGTCAGGCCCCTTCCCTTGAGATAAATCTGCAAATATCTCAGAAACGAAGCGAGCTATGGCAAAATGTTGAGAGACCTTTTTTGTAGAGAATTAGGTTTCCTACTTTTTATGTTCTATGATATTTTTTGATCAGATGCGTAGTTCTTGAGATATATCAAGATATTTAAAAGTTCCGAAGCCGCACCAACATAATAGAGATACAGAAACACCGTGGCCCCTTTCTTTGAGATAACTCTGCACTATTGCGAGCTGCAAATGCCACTTCCAGCTTAGCTGTGCAGAAGAAGAACATCAAGAAGAAGAAATATCTCGAAATATGTCCGTCAGGCCCCGTCCCTTGAGATAAATCTGCAAATATCTCGGAAACGAAGAGAGCTATGGCAAAATGTTAAGAGACCTTTTTTGTAGAGAATTAAGTTTGCTACTTTTTATGTTCTATGATATTTTTTGATCTGATGCGTAGTTCTCGAGATATATCAAGATATTTAAAAGTTCCGAAGCCGCACCAACATAATAGAGATACAGAAACACCGTGGCCCCTCTCTTTGAGATAACTCTGCACTATTGCGAGCTGGAAATGCCACTTCCAGCTTAGCTGTGCAGAAGAAGAACAACAAGAAGAAGAAATATCTCGAAATATGTCCGTCAGGCCCCTTCCCTTGAGATAAATCTGCAAATATCTCGGAAACGAAGCGAGCTATGGCAAAATGTTAAGAGACCTTTTTTGTAGAGAATTATGTTTCCTACTTTTTATGTTCTATGATATTTTTTGATCAGACCCGTAGTTCTCGAGATATATCAAGATATTTAAAAGTTCCGAAGCCGCACCAACATAATAGAGATACAGAAACACCGTGGCCCCTTTCTTTGAGATATCTCTGCACTATTGCGAGCTGCAAATGCCACTTCCAGCTTAGCTGTGCAGAAGAAGAACAACAAGAAGAAGAAATATCTCGAAATATGTCCGTCAGGCCCCTTCCCTTGACATAAATCTGCAAATATCTCGGAAACGAAGCGAGCTATGGCAAAATGTTAAGAGACCTTATTTGTAGAGAATTAAGTTTCCTACTTTTTACGTTCTATGATATTTTTTGATCAGATGCGTAGTTCTCGAGATATATCAAGATATTTAAAAGTTCCGAAACCGCACCAACATAATAGAGATACAGAAACACCGTGGCCCCTTTCTTTGAGATATCTCTGCACTATTGCGAGCTGCAAATGCCACTTCCAGCTTAGCTGTGCAGAAGAAGAACAACAAGAAGAAGAAATATCTCGAAATATGTCCGTCAGGGCCCTTCCCTTGACATAAATCCGCAAATATCTCGGAAACGAAGCGAGCTATGGCAAAATGTTAAGATACCTTATTTGTAGAGAATTAAGTTTCCTACTTTTTACGTTCTATGATATTTTTTGATCAGATGCGTAGTTCTCGAGATATATCAAGATATTTAAAAGTTCCGAAACCGCACCAACATAATAGAGATACAGAAACACCGTGGCCCCTTTCTTTGAGATAACTGTGCACTAGTGCGAGCCGCAAATGCCACTTCCAGCTTAGCTGTGCAGAAGAAGAACAACAAGAAGAAGAAATATCTCGAAATATGTCCGTCAGGCCCCTTCCCTTGAGATATATCTGCAAATATCTCGGAAACGAAGCGAGCTATGGCAAAATGTTAAGAGACCTTTTTTGTAGAGAATTATGTTTCCTACAATTTATGTTCTATGATATTTTTTGATCAGAAGCGTAGTTTTCGAGATATATCGAGATATTTAAAAGTTCCGAAGCCGCACCAACATAATAAAGATCCAGAAACACCGTGGCCCCTTTCTTTGAGATAACTGTGCACTAGTGCGAGCCGCAAATGCCACTTCCAGCTTAGCTGTGCAGAAGAAGAACAACAAGAAGAAGAAATATCTCGAAATATGTCCGTCAGGCCCCTTCCCTTGAGATAAATCTGCAAATATCTCGGAAACGAAGCGAGCTATGGCAAAATGTTAAGAGACCGTTTTTGTAGAGAATTAAGTTTCCTACTTTTTATGTTCTATGATATTTTTTGATCAGACGCGTAGTTCTCGAGATATATCAAGATATTTAAAAGTTCCGAAGCCGCACCAACATAATAGAGATACAGAAACACCGTGGCCCCTTTCTTTGAGATAACTCTGCACTATTGCGAGCTGCAAATGCCACTTCCAGCTTAGCTGTGCAGAAGAAGAACAACAAGAAGAAGAAATATCTCGAAATATGTCCGTCAGGCCCCTTCCCTTGAGATAAATCTGCAAATATCTCGGAAACGAAGAGAGCTATGGCAAAATGTTAAGAGACCTTTTTTGTAGAGAATTAAGTTTCCTACTTTTCATGTTCTATGATATTTTTTGATCAGATGCGTAGTTCTCGAGATATATCAAGATATTTAAAAGTTCCGAAGCCGCACCAACATAATAGAGATACAGAAACACCGTGGCCCCTTTCTTTGAGATAACTCTGCACTAGTGCGAGCCGCAAATGCCACTTCCAGCTTAGCTGTGCAGAAGAAGAACAACAAGAAGAAGAAATATCTCGAAATATGTCCGTCAGGCCCCTTCCCTTGAGATAAATCTGCAAATATCTCGGAAACGAAGCGAGCTATGGCAAAATGTTAAGAGACCTTTTTTGTAGAGAATTATGTTGCCTACTTTTTATGTTCTATGATATTTTTTAATCAGACCCGTAGTTCTCGAGATATATCAAGATATTTAAAAGTTCCGAAGCCGCACCAACATAATAGAGATACAGAAACACCGTGGCCCCTTTCTTTGAGATAACTCTGCACTAGTGCGAGCCGCAAATGCCACTTCCAGCTTAGCTGTGCAGAAGAAGAACAACAAGAAGAAGAAATATCTCGAAATATGTCCGTCAGGCCCCTTCCCTTGAGATAAATCTGGAAATATCTCGGAAACGAAGCGAGCTATCGCAAAATGTTAAGAGACCTTTTTTGTAGAGAATTAAGTTTCCTACTTTTTATGTTGTATGATATTTTTTGATCAGATGCGTAGTTCTCGAGATATATCAAGATATTTAAAAGTTCCGAAGCCGCACCAACATAATAGAGATACAGAAACACCGTGGCCCCTCTCTTTGAGATAACTCTGCACTATTGCGAGCTGGAAATGCCACTTCCAGTTTAGCTGTGCAGAAGAAGAACAACAAGAAGCAAAAATATCTCGAAATATGTCCGTTAGGCCCCTTCCCTTGAGATAAATCTGCAAATATCTCGGAAACGAAGCGAGCTATGGCAAAGTGTTAAGAGACCTTATTTGTAGAGAATTAAGTTTCCTACCTTTTACGTTCTATGATATTTTTTGATCAGATGCGTAGTTCTCGAGATATATCAAGATATTTAAAAGTTCCGAAGCCGCACCAACATAATAGAGATACAGAAACACCGTGGCCCCTTTCTTTGAGATAACTCTGCACTATTGCGAGCTGCAAATGCCACTTCCAGCTTAGCTGTGCAGAAGAAGAACAACAAGAAGAAGAAATATCTCGAAATATGTGCGTTAGGCCCCTTCCCTTGAGATAAATCTGCAAATATCTCGGAAACGAAGCGAGCTATGGCAAAATGTTAAGAGACCTTTTTTGTAGAGAATTAAGTTTCCTATTTTCTATGTTCTATGATATTTTTTGATCAGATGCGTAGTTCTCGAGATATATCAAGATATTTAAACGTTCCGAAGCCGCACCAACATAATAGAGATACAGAAACACCGTGGCCCCTTTCTTTGAGATAACTCTGCACTATTGCGAGCTGCAAATGCCACTTCCAGCTTAGCTGTGCAGAAGAAGAACAACAAGATGAAGAAATATTTCGAAATATGTCCGTTAGGCCCCTTCCCTTGAGATAAATCTGCAAATATCTCGGAAACGAAGAGAGCTATGGCAAAATGTTAAGAGACCTTTTTTGTAGAGAATTAAGTTTCCTACTTTTTATGTTCTATGATATTTTTTGATCAGATGCGTAGTTCTCGAGATATATCAAGATATTTAAAAGTTCCGAAGCCGCACCAACATAATAGAGATACAGAAACACCGTGGCCCCTTTCTTTGAGATAACTCTGCACTATTGCGAGCTGTAAATGCCACTTCCAGCTTAGCTGTGCAGAAGAAGAACAACAAGAAGAAGAAATATCTCGAAATATGTCCGTCAGGCCCCTTCCCTTGAGATATATCTGCAAATTTCTCGGAAACGAAGCGAACTATGGCAAAATGTTAAGAGACCTTTTTTGTAGAGAATTATGTTTCCTACAATTTATGTTCTATGATATTTTTTGATCAGAAGCGTAGTTTTCGAGATATATCGAGATATTTAAAAGTTCCGAAGCTGCACCAACATAATAGAGATACAGAAACACCGTGGCCCCTTTCTTTGAGATATCTCTGCACTAGTGCGAGCCGCAAATGTCACTTCCAGCTTAGCTGTGCAGAAGAAGAACAACAAGAAGAAGAAATATCTCGAAATATGTCCGTCAGGCCCCTTCCCTTGAGATAAATCTGCAAATATCTCGGAAACGAAGCGAGCTATGGCAAAATGTTAAGAGACCTTTTTTGTAGAGAATTAAGTTTCCTACTTTTTATGTTCTATGATATTTTTTGATCAGATGCGTAGTTCTCGAGATATATCAAGATATTTAAAAGTTCCGAAGCCGCACCAACATAATAGAGATACAGAAACACCGTGGCCCCTTTCTTTGAGATAACTCTGCACTATTGCGAGCTGCAAATGCCACTTCCAGCTTAGCTGTGCAGAAGAAGAACATCAAGAAGAAGAAATATCTCGAAATATGTCCGTCAGGCCCCTTCCCTTGAGATAAATCTGCAAATATCTCGGAAACGAAGAGAGCTATGGCAAAATGTTAAGAGACCTTTTTTGTAGAGAATTAAGTTTGCTACTTTTTATGTTCTATGATATTTTTTGATCTGATGCGTAGTTCTCGAGATATATCAAGATATTTAAAAGTTCCGAAGCCGCACCAACATAATAGAGATACAGAAACACCGTGGCCCCTCTCTTTGAGATAACTCTGCACTATTGCGAGCTGGAAATGCCACTTCCAGTTTAGCTGTGCAGAAGAAGAACAACAAGAAGCAAAAATATCTCGAAATATGTCCGTTAGGCCCCTTCCCTTGAGATAAATCTGCAAATATCTCGGAAACAAAGCGAGCTATCGCAAAATGTTAAGAGACCTTTTTTGTAGAGAATTAAGTTTCCTACTTTTTACGTTGTATGATATTTTTTGACCAGATGCGTAGTTCTCGAGATATATCAAGATATTTAAAAGTTCCGAAACCGCACCAACGTAATAGAGATACATAAACACCGTGACCCCTTTCTTTGAGATAACTCTGCACTAGTGCGAGCCGCAAATGCCACTTCCAGCTTAGCTGTGCAGAAGAAGAACAACAAGAAGAAGAAATATCTCGAAATATGTCCGTTAGGCCCCTTCCCTTGAGATAAATCTGCAAATATCTCGGAAACGAAGCGAGCTATGGCAAAATGTTAAGAGACCTTTTTTGTAGAGAATTAAGTTTCCTACTTTTTATGTTCTATGATATTTTTCGATCAGATGCGTAGTTCTCGAGATATATCAAGATATTTAAAAGTTCCGAAGCCGCACCAACATAATAGAGATACAGAAACACCGTGGCCCCTTTCTTTGAGATAACTCTGCACTAGTGCGAGCCGCAAATGCCACTTCCAGCTTAGCTGTGCAGAAGAAGAACAACAAGAAGAAGAAATATCTCGAAATATGTCCGTCAGGCCCCTTCCCTTGAGATAAATCTGCAAATATCTCGGAAACGAAGCGAGCTATGGCAAAATGTTAAGAGACCTTTTTTGTAGAGAATTATGTTTCCTACTTTTTATGTTCTATGATATTTTTTGATGAGACCCGTAGTTCTCGAGATATATCAAGATATTTAAAAGTTCCGAAGCCGCACCAACATAATAGAGATACAGAAACACCGTGGCCCCTTTCTTTGAGATAACTCTGCACTAGTGCGAGCCGCAAATGCCACTTCCAGCTTAGCTGTGCAGAAGAAGAACAACAAGAAGAAGAAATATCTCGAAATATGTCCGTCAGGCCCCTTCCCTTGAGATAAATCTGGAAATATCTCGGAAACGAAGCGAGCTATCGCAAAATGTTAAGAGACCTTTTTTGTAGAGAATTAAGTTTCCTACTTTTTATGTTGTATGATATTTTTTGATCAGATGCGTAGTTCTCGAGATATATCAAGATATTTAAAAGTTCCGAAGCCGCACCAACATAATAGAGATACAGAAACACCGTGGCCCCTCTCTTTGAGATAACTCTGCACTATTGCGAGCTGGAAATGCCACTTCCAGTTTAGCTGTGCAGAAGAAGAACAACAAGAAGCAAAAATATCTCGAAATATGTCCGTTAGGCCCCTTCCCTTGAGATAAATCTGCAAATATCTCGGAAACGAAGCGAGCTATGGCAAAGTGTTAAGAGACCTTATTTGTAGAGAATTAAGTTTCCTACCTTTTACGTTCTATGATATTTTTTGATCAGATGCGTAGTTCTCGAGATATATCAAGATATTTAAAAGTTCCGAAGCCGCACCAACATAATAGAGATACAGAAACACCGTGGCCCCTTTCTTTGAGATAACTCTGCACTATTGCGAGCTGCAAATGCCACTTCCAGCTTAGCTGCGCAGAAGAAGAACAACAAGAAGAAGAAATATCTCGAAATATGTCCGTTAGGCCCCTTCCCTTGAGATAAATCTGCAAATATCTCGGAAACGAAGCGAGCTATGGCAAAATGTTAAGAGACCTTTTTTGTAGAGAATTAAGTTTCCTATTTTTTATGTTCTATGATATTTTTTGATCAGAAGCGTAGTTTTCGAGATATATCGAGATATTTAAAAGTTCCGAAGCCGCACCAACATAATAGAGAAACAGAAACACCGTGGCCCCTTTCTTTGAGATAACTCTGCACTAGTGCGAGCCGCAAATGCCACTTCCAGCTTAGCTGTGCAGAAGAAGAACAACAAGAAGAAGAAATATCTCGAAATATGTCCGTCAGGCCCCTTCCCTTGAGATAAATCTGCAAATATCTCGGAAACGAAGAGAGCTATGGCAAAATGTTAAGAGACCTTTTTTGTAGAGAATTAAGTTTCCTACTTTTCATGTTCTATGATATTTTTTGATCAGATGCGTAGTTCTCGAGATATATCAAGATATTTAAAAGTTCCGAAGCCACACCAACATAATAGAGATACAGAAACACCGTGGCCCCTTTCTTTGAGATAACTCTGCACTAGTGCGAGCCGCAAATGCCACTTCCAGCTTAGCTGTGCAGAAGAAGAACAACAAGAAGAAGAAATATCTCGAAATATGTCCGTCAGGCCCCTTCCCTTGAGATAAATCTGCAAATATCTCGGAAACGAAGCGAGCTATGGCAAAATGTTAAGAGACCTTTTTTGTAGAGAATTATGTTTCCTACTTTTTATGTTCTATGATATTTTTTGATCAGACCCGTAGTTCTCGAGATATATCAAGATATTTAAAAGTTCCGAAGCCGCACCAACATAATAGAGATACAGAAACACCGTGGCCCCTCTCTTTGAGATAACTCTGCACTATTGCGAGCTGGAAATGCCACTTCCAGTTTAGCTGTGCAGAAGAAGAACAACAAGAAGCAAAAATATCTCGAAATATGTCCGTTAGGCCCCTTCCCTTGAGATAAATCTGCAAATATCTCGGAAACGAAGCGAGCTATGGCAAAATGTTAAGAGACCTTATTTGTAGAGAATTAAGTTTCCTACCTTTTACGTTGTATGATATTTTTTGACCAGATGCGTAGTTCTCGAGATATATCAAGATATTTAAAAGTTCCGAAACCGCACCAACATAATAGAGATACATAAACACCGTGACCCCTTTCTTTGAGATAACTCTGCACTAGTGCGAGCCGCAAATGCCACTTCCAGCTTAGCTGTGCAGAAGAAGAACAACAAGAAGAAGAAATATCTCGAAATATGTCCGTTAGGCCCCTTCCGTTGAGATAAATCTGCAAATATCTCGGAAACGAAGCGAGCTATGGCAAAATGTTAAGAGACCTTTTTTGTAGAGAATTATGTTTCCTACAATTTATGTTCTATGATATTTGTTGGTCAGAAGCGTAGTTTTCGAGATATATCGAGATATTTAAAAGTTCCAAAGCCGCACCAACATAATAGAGATACAGAAACACCGTGGCCCCTTTCTTTGAGATAACTCTGCACTAGTGCGAGCCGCAAATGCCACTTCCAGCCTAGCTGTGCAGAAGAAGAACAACAAGAAGAAGAAATATCTCGAAATATGTCCGTCAGGCCCCTTCCCTTGAGATAAATCTGCAAATATCTCAGAAACGAAGCGAGCTATGGCAAAATGTTGAGAGACCTTTTTTGTAGAGAATTAAGTTTCCTACTTTTTATGTTCTATGATATTTTTTGATCAGATGCGTAGTTCTTGAGATATATCAAGATATTTAAAAGTTCCGAAGCCGCACCAACATAATAGAGATACAGAAACACCGTGGCCCCTTTCTTTGAGATAACTCTGCACTATTGCGAGCTGCAAATGCCACTTCCAGCTTAGCTGTGCAGAAGAAGAACATCAAGAAGAAGAAATATCTCGAAATATGTCCGTCAGGCCCCTTCCCTTGAGATAAATCTGCAAATATCTCGGAAACGAAGAGAGCTATGGCAAAATGTTAAGAGACCTTTTTTGTAGAGAATTAAGTTTGCTACTTTTTATGTTCTATGATATTTTTTGATGTGATGCGTAGTTCTCGAGATATATCAAGATATTTAAAAGTTCCGAAGCCGCACCAACATAATAGAGATACAGAAACACCGTGGCCCCTTTCTTTGAGATAACTCTGCACTATTGCGAGCTGCAAATGCCACTTCCAGCTTAGCTGTGCAGAAGAAGAACAACAAGAAGAAGAAATATCTCGAAGAATGTCCGTTAGGCCCCTTCCCTTGAGATAAATCTGCAAATATCTCGGAAACCAAGCGAGCTATGGCAAAATGTTAAGAGACCTTTTTTGTAGAGAATTATGTTTCCTACAATTTATGTTCTATGATATTTTTTGATCAGAAGCGTAGTTTTCGAGATATATCGAGATATTTAAAAGTTCCGAAGCCGCACCAACATAATAGAGAAACAGAAACACCGTGGCCCCTTTCTTTGAGATAACTCTGCACTAGTGCGAGCCGCAAATGCCACTTCCAGCTTAGCTGTGCAGAAGAAGAACAACAAGAAGAAGAAATATCTCGAAATATGTCCGTCAGGCCCCTTCCCTTGAGATAAATCTGCAAATATCTCGGAAACGAAGAGAGCTATGGCAAAATGTTAAGAGACCTTTTTTGTAGAGAATTAAGTTTCCTACTTTTCATGTTCTATGATATTTTTTGATCAGATGCGTAGTTCTCGAGATATATCAAGATATTTAAAAGTTCCGAAGCCGCACCAACATAATAGAGATACAGAAACACCGTGGCCCCTTTCTTTGAGATAACTCTGCACTAGTGCGAGCCGCAAATGCCACTTCCAGCTTAGCTGTGCAGAAGAAGAACAACAAGAAGAAGAAATATCTCGAAATATGTCCGTCAGGCCCCTTCCCTTGAGATAAATCTGCAAATATCTCGGAAACGAAGCGAGCTATGGCAAAATGTTAAGAGACATTATTTGTGGAGAATTAAGTTTCCGACTTTTTATGTTCTATGATATTTTTTGATCAGACCCGTAGTTCTCGAGATATATCAAGATATTTAAAAGTTCCGAAGCCGCACCAACATAATAGAGATACAGAAACACCGTGGCCCCTCTCTTTGAGATAACTCTGCACTATTGCGAGCTGGAAATGCCACTTCCAGTTTAGCTGTGCAGAAGAAGAACAACAAGAAGCAAAAATATCTCGAAATATGTCCGTTAGGCCCCTTCCCTTGAGATAAATCTGCAAATATCTCGGAAACGAAGCGAGCTATGGCAAAATGTTAAGAGACCTTATTTGTAGAGAATTAAGTTTCCTACCTTTTACGTTCTATGATATTTTTTGATCAGATGCGTAGTTCTCGAGATATATCAAGATATTTAAAAGTTCCGAAGCCGCACCAACATAATAGAGATACAGAAACACCGTGGCCCCTTTCTTTGAGATAACTCTGCACTATTGCGAGCTGCAAATGCCACTTCCAGCTTAGCTGTGCAGAAGAAGAACAACAAGAAGAAGAAATATCTCGCAATATGTCCGTCAGGCCCCTTCCCTTGAGATAAATCTGCAAATATCTCGGAAACGAAGAGAGCTATGGCAAAATGTTAAGAGACCTTTTTTGTAGAGAATTAAGTTTGCTACTTTTTATGTTCTATGATATTTTTTGATCTGATGCGTAGTTCTCGAGATATATCAAGATATTTAAAAGTTCCGAAGCCGCACCAACATAATAGAGATACAGAAACACCGTGGCCCCTCTCTTTGAGATAACTCTGCACTATTGCGAGCTGGAAATGCCACTTCCAGTTTAGCTGTGCAGAAGAAGAACAACAAGAAGCAAAAATATCTCGAAATATGTCCGTTAGGCCCCTTCCCTTGAGATAAATCTGCAAATATCTCGGAAACGAAGCGAGCTATGGCAAAATGTTAAGAGACCTTATTTGTAGAGAATTAAGTTTCCTACCTTTTACGTTGTATGATATTTTTTGACCAGATGCGTAGTTCTCGAGATATATCAAGATATTTAAAAGTTCCGAAACCGCACCAACATAATAGAGATACATAAACACCGTGACCCCTTTCTTTGAGATAACTCTGCACTAGTGCGAGCCGCAAATGCCACTTCCAGCTTAGCTGTGCAGAAGAAGAACAACAAGAAGAAGAAATATCTCGAAATATGTCCGTTAGGCCCCTTCCGTTGAGATAAATCTGCAAATATCTCGGAAACGAAGCGAGCTATGGCAAAATGATAAGAGACCTTTTTTGTAGAGAATTATGTTTCCTACAATTTATGTTCTATGATATTTGTTGGTCAGAAGCGTAGTTTTCGAGATATATCGAGATATTTAAAAGTTCCAAAGCCGCACCAACATAATAGAGATACAGAAACACCGTGGCCCCTTTCTTTGAGATAACTCTGCACTAGTGCGAGCCGCAAATGCCACTTCCAGCCTAGCTGTGCAGAAGAAGAACAACAAGAAGAAGAAATATCTCGAAATATGTCCGTCAGGCCCCTTCCCTTGAGATAAATCTGCAAATATCTCAGAAACGAAGCGAGCTATGGCAAAATGTTGAGAGACCTTTTTTGTAGAGAATTAAGTTTCCTACTTTTTATGTTCTATGATATTTTTTGATCAGATGCGTAGTTCTTGAGATATATCAAGATATTTAAAAGTTCCGAAGCCGCACCAACATAATAGAGATACAGAAACACCGTGGCCCCTTTCTTTGAGATAACTCTGCACTATTGCGAGCTGCAAATGCCACTTCCAGCTTAGCTGTGCAGAAGAAGAACAACAAGAAGAAGAAATATCTCGAAGAATGTCCGTTAGGCCCCTTCCCTTGAGATAAATCTGCAAATATCTCGGAAACCAAGCGAGCTATGGCAAAATGTTAAGAGACCTTTTTTGTAGAGAATTATGTTTCCTACAATTTATGTTCTATGATATTTTTTGATCAGAAGCGTAGTTTTCGAGATATATCGAGATATTTAAAAGTTCCGAAGCCGCACGAACATAATAGAGAAACAGAAACACCGTGGCCCCTTTCTTTGAGATAACTCTGCACTAGTGCGAGCCGCAAATGCCACTTCCAGCTTAGCTGTGCAGAAGAAGAACAACAAGAAGAAGAAATATCTCGAAATATGTCCGTCAGGCCCCTTCCCTTGAGATAAATCTGCAAATATCTCGGAAACGAAGAGAGCTATGGCAAAATGTTAAGAGACCTTATTTGTAGAGAATTAAGTTTCCTACCTTTTACGTTCTATGATATTTTTTGATCAGATGCGTAGTTCTCGAGATATATCAAGATATTTAAAAGTTCCGAAGCCGCACCAACATAATAGAGATACAGAAACACCGTGGCCCCTTTCTTTGAGATAACTCTGCACTATTGCGAGCTGCAAATGCCACTTCCAGCTTAGCTGTGCAGAAGAAGAACAACAAGAAGAAGAAATATCTCGCAATATGTCCGTCAGGCCCCTTCCCTTGAGATAAATCTGCAAATATCTCGGAAACGAAGAGAGCTATGGCAAAATGTTAAGAGACCTTTTTTGTAGAGAATTAAGTTTGCTACTTTTTATGTTCTATGATATTTTTTGATCTGATGCGTAGTTCTCGAGATATATCAAGATATTTAAAAGTTCCGAAGCCGCACCAACATAATAGAGATACAGAAACACCGTGGCCCCTCTCTTTGAGATAACTCTGCACTATTGCGAGCTGGAAATGCCACTTCCAGTTTAGCTGTGCAGAAGAAGAACAACAAGAAGCAAAAATATCTCGAAATATGTCCGTTAGGCCCCTTCCCTTGAGATAAATCTGCAAATATCTCGGAAACGAAGCGAGCTATGGCAAAATGTTAAGAGACCTTATTTGTAGAGAATTAAGTTTCCTACCTTTTACGTTGTATGATATTTTTTGACCAGATGCGTAGTTCTCGAGATATATCAAGATATTTAAAAGTTCCGAAACCGCACCAACATAATAGAGATACATAAACACCGTGACCCCTTTCTTTGAGATAACTCTGCACTAGTGCGAGCCGCAAATGCCACTTCCAGCTTAGCTGTGCAGAAGAAGAACAACAAGAAGAAGAAATATCTCGAAATATGTCCGTTAGGCCCCTTCCGTTGAGATAAATCTGCAAATATCTCGGAAACGAAGCGAGCTATGGCAAAATGATAAGAGACCTTTTTTGTAGAGAATTATGTTTCCTACAATTTATGTTCTATGATATTTGTTGGTCAGAAGCGTAGTTTTCGAGATATATCGAGATATTTAAAAGTTCCAAAGCCGCACCAACATAATAGAGATACAGAAACACCGTGGCCCCTTTCTTTGAGATAACTCTGCACTAGTGCGAGCCGCAAATGCCACTTCCAGCCTAGCTGTGCAGAAGAAGAACAACAAGAAGAAGAAATATCTCGAAATATGTCCGTCAGGCCCCTTCCCTTGAGATAAATCTGCAAATATCTCAGAAACGAAGCGAGCTATGGCAAAATGTTGAGAGACCTTTTTTGTAGAGAATTAAGTTTCCTACTTTTTATGTTCTATGATATTTTTTGATCAGATGCGTAGTTCTTGAGATATATCAAGATATTTAAAAGTTCCGAAGCCGCACCAACATAATAGAGATACAGAAACACCGTGGCCCCTTTCTTTGAGATAACTCTGCACTATTGCGAGCTGCAAATGCCACTTCCAGCTTAGCTGTGCAGAAGAAGAACAACAAGAAGAAGAAATATCTCGAAGAATGTCCGTTAGGCCCCTTCCCTTGAGATAAATCTGCAAATATCTCGGAAACCAAGCGAGCTATGGCAAAATGTTAAGAGACCTTTTTTGTAGAGAATTATGTTTCCTACAATTTATGTTCTATGATATTTTTTGATCAGAAGCGTAGTTTTCGAGATATATCGAGATATTTAAAAGTTCCGAAGCCGCACGAACATAATAGAGAAACAGAAACACCGTGGCCCCTTTCTTTGAGATAACTCTGCACTAGTGCGAGCCGCAAATGCCACTTCCAGCTTAGCTGTGCAGAAGAAGAACAACAAGAAGAAGAAATATCTCGAAATATGTCCGTCAGGCCCCTTCCCTTGAGATAAATCTGCAAATATCTCGGAAACGAAGAGAGCTATGGCAAAATGTTAAGAGACCTTTTTTGTAGAGAATTAAGTTTCCTACTTTTCATGTTCTATGATATTTTTTGATCAGATGCGTAGTTCTCGAGATATATCAAGATATTTAAAAGTTCCGAAGCCGCACCAACATAATAGAGATACAGAAACACCGTGGCCCCTTTCTTTGAGATAACTCTGCACTAGTGCGAGCCGCAAATGCCACTTCCAGCTTAGCTGTGCAGAAGAAGAACAACAAGAAGAAGAAATATCTCGAAATATGTCCGTCAGGCCCCTTCCCTTGAGATAAATCTGCAAATATCTCGGAAACGAAGCGAGCTATGGCAAAATGTTAAGAGACATTATTTGTGGAGAATTAAGTTTCCTACTTTTTATGTTCTATGATATTTTTTGATCAGACCCGTAGTTCTCGAGATATATCAAGATATTTAAAAGTTCCGAAGCCGCACCAACATAATAGAGATACAGAAACACCGTGGCCCCTCTCTTTGAGATAACTCTGCACTATTGCGAGCTGGAAATGCCACTTCCAGTTTAGCTGTGCAGAAGAAGAACAACAAGAAGCAAAAATATCTCGAAATATGTCCGTTAGGCCCCTTCCCTTGAGATAAATCTGCAAATATCTCGGAAACGAAGCGAGCTATGGCAAAATGTTAAGAGACCTTATTTGTAGAGAATTAAGTTTCCTACCTTTTACGTTCTATGATATTTTTTGATCAGATGCGTAGTTCTCGAGATATATCAAGATATTTAAAAGTTCCGAAGCCGCACCAACATAATAGAGATACAGAAACACCGTGGCCCCTTTCTTTGAGATAACTCTGCACTATTGCGAGCTGCAAATGCCACTTCCAGCTTAGCTGTGCAGAAGAAGAACAACAAGAAGAAGACATATCTCGAAATATGTCCGTCAGGCCCCTTCCCTTGAGATAAATCTGCAAATATCTCGGAAACGAAGAGAGCTATGGCAAAATGTTAAGAGACCTTTTTTGTAGAGAATTAAGTTTGCTACTTTTTATATTCTATGATATTTTTTGATCTGATGCGTAGTTCTCGAGATATATCAAGATATTTAAAAGTTCCGAAGCCGCACCAACATAATAGAGATACAGAAACACCGTGGCCCCTCTCTTTGAGATAACTCTGCACTATTGCGAGCTGGAAATGCCACTTCCAGTTTAGCTGTGCAGAAGAAGAACAACAAGAAGCAAAAATATCTCGAAATATCTCCGTTAGGCCCCTTCCGTTGAGATAAATCTGCAAATATCTCGGAAACCAAGCGAGCTATGGCAAAATGTTAAGAGACCTTTTTTGTAGAGAATTATGTTTCCTACAATTTATGTTCTATGATATTTGTTGGTCAGAAGCGTAGTTTTCGAGATATATCGAGATATTTAAAAGTTCCAAAGCCGCACCAACATAATAGAGATACAGAAACACCGTGGCCCCTTTCTTTGAGATAACTCTGCACTAGTGCGAGCCGCTAATGCCACTTCCAGCCTAGCTGTGCAGAAGAAGAACAGCAAGAAGAAGAAATATCTCGAAATATGTCCGTCAGGCCCCTTCCCTTGAGATAAATCTGCAAATATCTCGGAAACGAAGCGAGCTATGGCAAAATGTTAAGAGACCTTTTTTGTAGAGAATTAAGTTTCCTACTTTTTATGTTCTATGATATTTTTTGATCAGATGCGTAGTTCTCGAGATATATCAAGATATTTAAAAGTTCCGAAGCCGCACCAACATAATAGAGATACAGAAACACCGTGGCCCCTTTCTTTGAGATAACTCTGCACTATTGCGAGCTGTAAATGCCACTTCCAGCTTAACTGTGCAGAAGAAGAACAACAAGAAGAAGAAATATCTCGAAATATGTCCGTCAGGCCCCTTCCCTTGAGATATATCTGCAAATATCTCGGAAACGAAGCGAGCTATGGCAAAATCTTAAGAGACCTTTTTTGTAGAGAATTATGTTTCCTACAATTTATGTTCTATGATATTTTTTGGTCAGAAGCGTAGTTTTCGAGATATATCGAGATATTTAAAAGTTCCAAAGCCGCACCAACATAATAGAGATACAGAAACACCGTGGCCCCTTTCTTTGAGATAACTCTGCACTAGTGCGAGCCGCAAATGCCACTTCCAGCTTAGCTGTGCAGAAGAAGAACAACAAGAAGAAGAAATATCTCGATATATGTCCGTCAGGCCCCTTCCCTTGAGATAAATCTGCAAATATCTCGGAAACGAAGCGAGCTATGGCAAAATGTTGAGAGACCTTTTTTGTAGAGAATTAAGTTTCCTACTTTTTATGTTCTATGATATTTTTTGATCAGATGCGTAGTTCTTGAGATATATCAAGATATTTAAAAGTTCCGAAGCCGCACCAACATAATAGAGATACAGAAACACCGTGGCCCCTTTCTTTGAGATAACTCTGCACTATTGCGAGCTGCAAATGCCACTTCCAGCTTAGCTGTGCAGAAGAAGAACATCAAGAAGAAGAAATATCTCGAAATATGTCCGTCAGGCCCCTTCCCTTGAGATATATCTGCAAATATCTCGGAAACGAAGCGAGCTATGGCAAAATGTTAAGAGACCTTTTTTGTAGAGAATTATGTTTCCTACTTTTTATGTTCTATGATATTTTTTGATCAGATGCGTAGTTCTCAAGATATATCAAGATATTTAAAAGTTCCGAAGCCGCACCAACATAATAGAGATACAGAAACACCGTGGCCCCTTTCTTTCAGATAACTATGCACTATTGCGAGCTGCAAATGCCACTTCCAGCTTAGCTGTGCAGAAGAACAACAAGAAGAAGAAATATCTCGAAATATGTCCGTCAGGCCCCTTCCCTTGAGATAAATCTGCAAATATCTCGGAAACGAAGAGAGCTATGGCAAAATGTTAAGAGACTTTTTTTGTAGAGAATTAAGTTTCCTACTTTTTATGTTCTATGATATTTTTTGATCTGATGCGTAGTTCTCGAGATATATCAAGATATTTAAAAGTTCCGAAGCCGCACCAACATAATAGAGATACAGAAACACCGTGGCCCCTTTCTTTGAGATAACTCTGCACTATTGCGAGCTGGAAATGCCACTTCCAGCTTAGCTGTGCAGAGGAAGAACAACAAGAAGAAGAAATATCTCGAAATATGTCCGTCAGGCCAGTTCCTTTGAGCTGAATCTGCAAATATCTCGGAAACGAAGCGAGCTATGACAAAATGTTAAGAGATGTTTTTTATAGAGAATTATGTTTCCTACAATTTATGTTCTATGATATTTTTTGATCAGACGCATAGTTCTCGAGATATATCAAGATATTTAAAAGTTCCGAAGCCGCACCAACATAATAGAGATACAGAAACACCGTGGCCCCTTTCTTTGAGATAACTCTGCACTATTGCGACCTGTAAATGCCACTTCCAGCTTAGCTGTGCAGAAGAAGAACAACAAGAAGAAGAAATATCTCGAAATATGTCCGTCAGGCCCCTTCCCTTGAGATATATCTGCAAATATCTCGGAAACGAAGCGAGCTATGGCAAAATGTTAAGAGACCTTTTTTGTAGAGAATTATGTTTCCTACAATTTATGTTCTATGATATTTTTTGATCAGAAGCGTAGTTTTCGAGATACATCGAGATATTTAAAAGTTCCGAAGCCGCACCAACATAATAGAGATACAGAAACACCGTGGCCCCTTTCTTTGAGATAACTCTGCACTAGTGCGAGCCGCAAATGCCACTTCCAGCTTAGCTGTGCAGAAGAAGAACAACAAGAAGAAGAAATATCTCGAAATATGTCCGTCAGACCCCTTCCCTTGAGATAAATCTGCAAATATCTCGGAAACGAAGCGAGCTATGGCAAAATGTTAAGAGACCTTTTTTGTAGAGAATTAAGTTTCCTACTTTTTATGTTCCATGATATTTTTTGATCAGATGCGTAGTTCTCGAGATATATCAAGATATTTAAAAGTTCCGAAGACGCACCAACATAATAGAGATACAGAAACACCGTGGCCCCTTTCTTTGAGATAACTCTGCACTAGTGTGAGCCGCAAATGCCACTTCCAGCTTAGCTGTGCAGAAGAAGAAATATCTCGAAATATGTCCGTCAGGCCCCTTCCCTTGAGATAAATCTGCAAATATCTCGGAAACGAAGCGAGCTATGGCAAAATGTTAAGAGACCTTTTTTGTAGAGAATTAAGTTTCCTACTTTTTATGTTCTATGATATTTTTTGATCAGATGCGTAGTTCTCGAGATATATCAAGATATTTAAAAGTTCCGAAGCCGCACCAACATAATAGAGATACAGAAACACCGTGGCCCCTCTCTTTGAGATAACTCTGCACTATTGCGAGATGCAAATGCCACTTCCAGCTTAGCTGTGCAGAGGAAGAACAACAAGAAGAAGAAATATCTCGAAATACGTCCGTCAGGCCCCTTCCCTTGAGATAAATCTGCAAATATCTCGGAAACGAAGCGAGCTATGGCAAAATGTTTAGAGACCTTTCTTGTAGAGAATTAAGTTTCCTACTTTTTATGTAGTATGATATTTTTAGATCAGATGCGTAGTTCTCGAGATATATCAAGATATTTAAAAGTTCCGAAGCCGCACCAACATAATAGAGATACAGAAACACCGTGGCCCCTTTCTTTGAGATAACTCTGCACTATTGCGACCTGCAAATGCCACTTCCAGCTCAGCTGTGCAGAAGAAGAACAACAAGAAGAAGAAGTATCTCGAAATATGTCCGTCAGGCCCCTTCCCTTGAGATAAATCTGCAAATATCTCGGAAACGAAGCGAGCTATGGCAAAATGTTAAGAGACCTTTTTTGTAGAGAATTAAGTTTCCTACTTTTTATGTTCTATGATATTTTTTGATCAGATGCGTAGTTCTCGAGATATATCAAGATATTTAAAAGTTCCGAAGCCGCACCAACATAATAGAGATACAGAAACACCGTGGCCCCTTTCTTTGAGATAACTCTGCACTGTTGCGAGCTGGAAATGCCACTTCCAGTTTAGCTGTGCAGAAGAAGAACAACAAGAAGAAGAAATATCTCGAAATATGTCCGTCAGGCCCCTTCCCTTGAGATAAATATGCAAATATCTCGGAAACGAAGCGAGGTATGGCAAAATGTTAAGAGACCTTTTTTGTAGAGAATTAAGTTTCCTACTTTTTATGTTCTATGATATTTTTTGATCAGATGCGTAGTTCTCGAGATATATCAAGATATTTAAAAGTTCCGAAGCCGCACCAACATAATAGAGATACAGAAACACCGTGGCCCCTTTCTTTGAGATAACTCTGCACTATTGCGAGCTGCAAATGCCACTTCCAGCTTAGCTGTGCAGAGGAAGAACAACAAGAAGAAGAAATATCTCGAAATATGTCCGTCAGGCCAGTTCCTTTGAGCTGAATCTGCAAATATCTCGGAAACGAAGCGAGCTATGGCAAAATGTTAAGAGACGTTTTTTGTAGAGAATTATGTTTCCTACAATTTATGTTCTATGATATTTTTTGATCAGAAGCGTAGTTTTCGAGATATATCGAGATATTTAAAAGATCCGAAGACGCACCAACATAATAGAGATACAGAAACACCGTGGCCCCTTTCTTTGAGATAACTCTGCACTAGTGCGAGCCGCAAATGCCACTTCCAGCTTAGCTGTGCAGAAGAAGAACAACAAGAAGAAGAAATATCTCGAAATATGTCCGTCAGGCCCCTTCCCTTGAGATATATCTGCAAATATCTCGGAAACGAAGCGAGCTATGGCAAAATGTTAAGAGACCGTTTTTGTAGAGAATTAAGTTTCCTACTTTTTATGTTGTATGATATTTTTTGATCAGACGCGTAGTTCTCGAGATATATCAAGATATTTAAAAGTTCCGAAGCCGCACCAACATAATAGAGATACAGAAACACCGTGGCCCCTTTCTTTGAGATAACTCTGCACTATTGCGAGCTGCAAATGCCACTTCCAGCTTAGCTGTGCAGAAGAAGAACAACAAGAAGAAGAAATATCTCGAAATATGTCCGTCAGGCCCCTTCCCTTGAGATAAATCTGCAAATATCTCGGAAACGAAGAGAGCTATGGCAAAATGTTAAGAGACCTTTTTTGTAGAGAATTAAGTTTCCTACTTTTCATGTACTATGATATTTTTTGATCAGACGCGTAGTTCTCGAGATATATCAAGATATTTAAAAGTTCCGAAGCCGCACCAACATAATAGAGATACAGAAACACCGTGGCCCCTTTCTTTGAGATTACTCTGCACGATTGCGAGCTGGAAATGCCACTTCCAGTTTAGCTGTGCAGAAGAAGAACAACAAGAAGAAGAAATATCTCGAAATATGTCCATCAGGACCCTTCCCTTGAGATAAATCTGCAAATATCTCGGAAACGAAGCGAGCTATGGCAAAATGTTAAGAGACCTTTTATGTAGAGAATTATGTTTCCTACAATTTATGTTCTATGATATTTTTTGATCAGAAGCGTAGTTTTCGAGATATATCGAGATATTTAAAAGTTCCGAAGCCGCACCAACATAATAGAGATACAGAAACACCGTGGCCCCTTTCTTTGGGATAACTCTGCACTATTGCGAGCTGCAAATGCCACTTCCAGCTTAGCTGTGCAGAAGAAGAACAACAAGAA
The DNA here is from genome assembly GCF_051020975.1 of Osmia lignaria lignaria. NCBI lineage: Eukaryota > Metazoa > Arthropoda > Insecta > Hymenoptera > Megachilidae > Osmia > Osmia lignaria. Next base: position 4,245,474 of record NW_027478162.1, on the reverse strand, counting down.
GAAGAAATATCTCGAAATATGTCCGTCAGACCCCTTCCCTTGAGATGAATCTGCAAATATCTCGGAAACGAAGCGAGCTATGGCAAAATGTTAAGAGACCTTTTTTGTAGAGAATAATGTTTCCTACAATTTACGTTCTATGATATTTTTTGATCAGAAGCGTAGTTTTCGAGATATATCGAGATATTTAAAAGTTCCGAAGCCGCACCAACATAATAGAGATACAGAAACACCGTGGCCCCTTTCTTTGGGATAACTCTGCACTATTGCGAGCTGCAAATGCCACTTCCAGCTTAGCTGTGCAGAAGAAGAACAACAAGAAGAAGAAATATCTCGAAATATGTCCGTCAGACCCCTTCCCTTGAGATGAATCTGCAAATATCTCGGAAACGAAGCGAGCTATGGCAAAATGTTAAGAGACCTTTTTTGTAGAGAATTAAGTTTCCTACCTTTTATGTTCAATGATATTTTTTGATCAGATGCGTAGTTCTCGAGATATATCAAGATATTTAAAAGTTCCGAAGCCGCACCAACATAATAGAGATACAGAAACACCGTGGCCCCTTTCTTTGAGATAACTCTGCACTATTGCGAGCTGCAAATGCCACTTCCAGCTTAACTGTGCAGAGGAAGAACAACAAGAAGAAGAAGAAATATCTCGAAATATGTCCGTCAGGCCAGCTCCTTTGAGCTGAATCTGCAAATATCTCGGAAACGAAGCGAGCTATGGCAAAATGTTAGGAGACGTTTTTTGTAGAGAATTATGTTTCCTACAATTTATGTTTTATGATATTTTTTGATCAGAAGCGTAGTTTTCGAGATATATCGAGATATTTAAAAGTTCCGAAGGCGCACCAACATAATAGAGATACAGAAACACCGTGGCCCCTTTCTTTGAGATAACTGTGCACTAGTGCGAGCCGCAAATGCCACTTCCAGCTTAGCTGTGCAGAAGAAGAACAACAAGAAGAAGAAATATCTCGAAATATGTCCGTCAGGCCCCTTGCCTTGAGATATATGTGCAAATATCTCGGAAACGAAGCGAGCTATGGCAAAATGTTTAGAGACCGTTTTTGTAGAGAATTAAGTTTCCTACTTTTTATGTTCTATGATATTTTTCGATCAGAGGCGTAGTTCTCGAGATATATCAAGATATTTAAAAGTTCCGAAGCCGCACCAACATAATAGAGATACAGAAACACCGTGGCCCCTTTCTTTGAGATAACTCTGCACTAGTGCGAGCCGCAAATGCTACTTCCAGCTTAGCTGTGCAGAAGAAGAACAACAAGAAGAAGAAATATCTCGAAATATGTCCGTCAGGCCCCTTCCCTTGAGATAAATCTGCAAATATCTCGGAAACGAAGCGAGCTACGGCAAAATGTTAAGCGACTTTATTTGTAGAGAATTAAGTTTCCTACTTTTTACGTTCTATGATATTTTTTAATCAGATGCGTAGTTCTCGAGATATATAAAGATATTTTAAAGTTCCGAAGCCGCACCAACATAATAGAGATACAGAAACACCGTGGCCCCTTTCTTCGAGATAACTCTGCACTATTGCGAGCTGCAAATGCCACTTCCAGCTTAGCTGTGCAGAGGAAGAACAACAAGAAGAAGAAATATCTCGAAATATGTCCGTCAGGTCAGTTCCTTTGAGTTGAATCTGCAAATATCTCGGAAACGAAGCGAGCTATGGCAAAATGTTAAGAGACCTTTTGTGTAGAGAATTAAGTTTCCTACTTTTTATCTTCTATGATATTTTTTGATCAGATGCGTAGTTCTCGAGATATATCAAGATATTTAAAAGTTCCGAAGCCGCACCAACATAATAGAGATACAGAAACACCGTGGCCCCTTTCGTTGGGATAACTCTGCACTATTGCGAGCTGCAAATGCCACTTCCAGCTTAGCTGTGCAGAAGAAGAACAACAAGAAGAAGAAATATCTCGAAATATGTCCGTCAGGCCACTTCCCTTGAGATAAATCTGCAAATATCTCGGAAACCAAGCGAGCTATGGCAAAATGTTAAGAGACCTTTTTTGTAGAGAATTATGTTTCCTACTTTTTATGTTCGATGATATTTTTTGATCAGATGCGTAGTTCTCGAGATATATCAAGATATTTAAAAGTTCCGAAGCTGCACCAACATAATAGAGGTACAGAATCACCGTGGCCTCTTTCTTTGAGATAACTCTGCACTATTGCGAGCTGCAAATGCCACTTCGAACTTAGCTGTGCAGAAGAAGAACAACAAGAAGAAGAAATATCTCGAAATATGTCCCTCAGACCCCTTCCCTTGAGATGAATCTGCAAATATCTCGGAAACGAAGCGAGCTATGGCAAAATGTTAAGAGACCTTTCTTGTAGAGAATAATGTTTCCTACAATTTACGTTCTATGATATTTTTCGATCAGAAGCGTAGTTCTCGAGATATATCAAGATATTTAAAAGTTCCGAAGCCGCACCAACATAATAGAGATACAGAAACACCGTGGCCCCTTTCTTTGAGATAACTCTGCACTAGTGCGAGCCGCAAATGCCACTTTCAGCTTAGCTGTGCAGAAGAAGAACAACAAGAAGAAGAAATATCTCGAAATATGTCCGTCAGGCCCCTTCCCTTGAGATAAATATGCAAATATCTCGGAAACGAAGCGAGCTATGGCAAAATGTTAAGAGACCTTTTTTGTAGAGAATTAAGTTTCCTACTTTTTATGTTCTATGATATTTTTTGATCAGATGCGTAGTTCTCGAGATATATAAAGATATTTTAAAGTTCCGAAGCCGCACCAACATAATAGAGATACAGAAACACCGTGGCCCCTTTCTTCGAGATAACTCTGCACTATTGCGAGCTGCAAATGCCACTTCCAGCTTAGCTGTGCAGAGGAATAACAACAAGAAGAAGAAATATCTCGAAATATGTCCGTCAGGCCAGTTCCTTTGAGTTGAATCTGCAAATATCTCGGAAACGAAGCGAGCTATGGCAAAATGTTAAGAGACCTTTTTTGTAGAGAATTAAGTTTCCTACAATTTATGTTCTATGATATTTTTTGATCAGAAGCGTAGTTTTCGAGATATATCGAGATATTTAAAAGTTCCGAAGCCGCACCAACATAATAGAGATACAGAAACACCGTGGCCCCTTTCTTTGAGATAACTCTGCACTAGTGCGAGCCGCAAATGCCACTTCCAGCTTAGCTGTGCAGAAGAAGAACAACAAGAAGAAGAAATATCTCGAAATATGTCCGTCAGGCCCCTTCCCTTGAGATAAATCTGCACATATCTCGGAAACGAAGCGAGCTATGGCAAAATGTCAAGAGACCTTTTGTGTAGAGAATTAAGTTTCCTACTTTTTATCTTGTATGATATTTTTTGATCAGATGCGTAGTTCTCGAGATATATCAAGATATTTAAAAGTTCCGAAGCCGCACCAACATAATAGAGATACAGAAACACCGTGGCCCCTTTCGTTGGGATAACTCTGCACTATTGCGAGCTGCAAATGCCACTTCCAGCTTAGCTGTGCAGAAGAAGAACAACAAGAAGAAGAAATATCTCGAAATATGTCCGTCAGGCCACTTCCCTTGAGATAAATCTGCAAATATCTCGGAAACCAAGCGAGCTATGGCAAAATGTTAAGAGACCTTTTTTGTAGAGAATTATGTTTCCTACTTTTTATGTTCGATGATATTTTTTGATCAGATGCGTAGTTCTCGAGATATATCAAGATATTTAAAAGTTCCGAAGCTGCACCAACATAATAGAGGTACAGAATCACCGTGGCCTCTTTCTTTGAGATAACTCTGCACTATTGCGAGCTGCAAATGCCACTTCGAACTTAGCTGTGCAGAAGAAGAACAACAAGAAGAAGAAATATCTCGAAATATGTCCCTCAGACCCCTTCCCTTGAGATGAATCTGCAAATATCTCGGAAACGAAGCGAGCTATGGCAAAATGTTAAGAGACCTTTCTTGTAGAGAATAATGTTTCCTACAATTTACGTTCTATGATATTTTTCGATCAGAAGCGTAGTTCTCGAGATATATCAAGATATTTAAAAGTTCCGAAGCCGCACCAACATAATAGAGATACAGAAACACCGTGGCCCCTTTCTTTGAGATAACTCTGCACTAGTGCGAGCCGCAAATGCCACTTTCAGCTTAGCTGTGCAGAAGAAGAACAACAAGAAGAAGAAATATCTCGAAATATGTCCGTCAGGCCCCTTCCCTTGAGATAAATATGCAAATATCTCGGAAACGAAGCGAGCTATGGCAAAATGTTAAGAGACCTTTTTTGTAGAGAATTAAGTTTCCTACTTTTTATGTTCTATGATATTTTTTGATCAGATGCGTAGTTCTCGAGATATATAAAGATATTTTAAAGTTCCGAAGCCGCACCAACATAATAGAGATACAGAAACACCGTGGCCCCTCTCTTTGAGATAACTCTGCACTATTGCGAGCTGGAAATGCCACTTCCAGTTTAGCTGTGCAGAAGAAGAACAACAAGAAGAAGAAATATCTCGAAATATGTCCGTCAGGCCCCTTCCCTTGAGATAAATCTGCAAATATCTCGGAAACGAAGAGAGCTATGGCAAAATGTTAAGAGACCTTTTTTGTAGAGAATTAAGTTTCCTACTTTTCATGTTCTATGATATTTTTTGATCAGATGCGTAGTTCTCGAGATATATCAAGATATTTAAAAGTTCCGAAGCCGCACCAACATAATAGAGATACAGAAACACCGTGGCCCCTTTCTTTGAGATAACTCTGCACTATTGCGAGCTGTAAATGCCACTTCCAGCTTAGCTGTGCAGAAGAAGAACAACAAGGAGAAGAAATATCTCGAAATATGTCCGTCAGGCCCCTTCCCTTGAGACATATCTGCAAATATCTCGGAAACGAAGTGAGCTATGGCAAAATGTTAAGAGACCTTTTTTGTAGAGAATTATGTTTCCTACAATTTATGTTCTATGATATTTTTTGATCAGAAGCGTAGTTTTCGAGATATATCGAGATATTTAAAAGTTCCGAAGCCGCACCAACATAATAGAGATACAGAAACACCGTGGCCCCTTTCTTTGAGATAACTCTGCACTAGTGCGAGCCGCAAATGCCACTTCCAGCTTAGCTGTGCAGAAGAAGAACAACAAGAAGAAGAAGTATCTCGAAATATGTCCGTCAGGCCCGTTCCTTTGAGCTGAATCTGCAAATATCTCGGAAACGAAGCGAGCTATGGCAAAATGTTAAGAGACCTTTTTTGTAGAGAATTATGTTTCCTACTATTTATGTTCCATGATATTTTTTGATCAGAAGCGTAGTTTTCGAGATATATCGAGATATTTAAAAGTTCCGAAGCCGCACCAACATAATAGAGATACAGAAACACCGTGGCCCCTTTCTTTGAGATAACTCTGCACGATTGCGAGCTGGAAATGCCACTTCCAGTTTAGCTGTGCAGAAGAAGAACAACAAGAAGAAGAAATATCTCGAAATATGTCCATCAGGACCCTTCCCTTGAGATATATCTGCAAATATCTCGGAAACGAAGCGAGCTATGGCAAAATGTTAAGAGACCTTTTTTGTAGAGAATTATGTTTCCTACAATTTATGTTCTATGATATTTTTTGATCAGAAGCGTAGTTTTCGAGATATATCGAGATATTTAAAAGTTCCGAAGCCGCCCCAACATAATAGAGATACAGAAACACCGTGGCCCCTTTCTTTGAGATAACTCTGCACTATTGCGAGCTGCAGATGCCACTTCCAGCTTAGCTGTGCAGAGGAAGAACAACAAGAAGAAAAAATATCTCGAAATATGTCCGTCAGGCCAGTTCCTTTGAGATATATCTGCAAATATCTCGGAAACGAAGCGAGCTATGGCAAAATGTTAAGAGACGTTTTTTGTAGAGAATTATGTTTCCTACAATTTATGTTCTACGATATTTTTTGATCAGAAGCGTAGTTTTCGAGATATATCGAGATATTTAAAAGTTCCGAAGACGCACCAACATAATAGAGATACAGAAACACCGTGGGCCCTTTCTTCGAGATAACTCTGCACTATTGCGATCTGCAAATGCCACTTCCAGCTTAGCTGTGCAGAAGAAGAACAACAAGAAGAAGAAATATCTCGAAAAATGTCCGTCAGGCCCCTTCCCTTGAGATAAATCTGCAAATATCTCGGAAACGAAGCGAGCTATGGCAAAATGTTAAGAGACCTTATTTGTGGAGAATTAAGTTTCTTACTTTTTATGTTCTATGATATTATTTGATCAGATGCGTAGTTCTCAAATTATATATCAAGATATTTAAAAGTTCCGAAGCCGCACGAACATAATAGAGATACAGAAACACCGTGGCCCCTTTCTTTGAGATAACTCTGCACTATTGCGAGCTGCAAATGCCACTTCCAGCTTAGCTGTGCAGAAGAAGAACAACAAGAAGAAGAAATATCTCGAAATATGTCCGTCAGGCCCCTTCCCTTGAGATAAATCTGCATATATCTCGGAAGCGAAGCGAGCTATGGCAAAATGTTAAGAGACCTTTTTTGTGGAGAATTAAGTTTCCTACTTTTTATGTTCTATGATATTATTTGATCAGATGCGTAGTTCTCGAGATATATCAAGATATTTAAAAGTTCCGAAGCCGCACCAACATAATAGAGATACAGAAACACCGTGGACCCTTTCTTTGAGATAACTCTGCACTATTGCGAGCTGCAAATGCCACTTCCAGCTTAGCTGTGCAGAAGAAGAACAACAAGAAGAAGAAATATCTCGAAATATGTCCGTCAGGCCCCTTCCCTTGAGATAAATCTGCATATATCTCGGAAGCGAAGCGAGCTATGGCAAAATGTTAAGAGACCTTTTTTGTAGAGAATTATGTTTCCTACAATTTATGTTCTATGATATTTTTTGATCAGAAGCGTAGTTTTCGAGATATATCAAGATATTTAAAAGTTCCGAAGCCGCACCAACATAATAGAGATACAGAAACACCGTGGCCCCTTTCTTTCAGATAACTCTGCACTATTGCGAGCTGGAAATGCCACTTCCAGTTTAGCTGTGCAGAAGAAGAACAACAAGAAGAAGAAATATCTCGAAATATGTCCGTCAGGCCCCTTCCCTTGAGATAAATCTGCAAATGTCTCGGAAACGAAGCGAGCTATGGCAAAATGTTAAGAGACCTTTTTTGTAGAGAATTAAGTTTCCTACTTTTTATGTTCTATGATATTTTTTGATCAGATGCGTAGTTCTCGAGATATATCAAGATATTTAAAAGTTCCGAAGCCGCACCAACATAATAGAGATACAGAAACACCGTGGCCCCTTTCTTTGAGATAACTCGGCACTACTGCGAGCTGGAAATGCCACTTCCAGTTTAGCTGTGCAGAAGAAGAACAACAAGAAGAAGAAATATCTCGAAATATGTCCGTCAGGCCCCTTCCCTTGAGATAAATCTGCAAGTATCTTGGAAACGAAGCGAGCTATGGCAAAATGTTAAGAGACCTTTTTTGTAGAGAATTAAGTTTCCTACTTTTTATGTTCTATGATATTTTTTGATCAGATGCGTAGTTCTCGAGATATATCAAGATATTTAAAAGTTCCGAAGCCGCACCAACATAATAGAGATACAGAAACACCGTGGCCCCTTTCTTTGAGATAACTCTGCACTATTGCGAGCTGCAAATGCCACTTCCAGCTTAGCTGTGCAGAAGAAGAACAACAAGAAGAAGAAATATCTCGAAATATGTCCGTCAGGCCCCTTCCCTTGAGATAAATCTGCAAATATCTCGGAAACGAAGCGAGCTATGGCAAAATGTTAAGCGACTTTATTTGTAGAGAATTAAGTTTCCTACTTTTTACGTTCTATGATATTTTTTAATCAGATGCGTAGTTCTCGAGATATATAAAGATATTTTAAAGTTCCGAAGCCGCACCAACATAATAGAGATACAGAAACACCGTGGCCCCTTTCTTTAAGATAACTCTGCACTATTGCGAGCTGCAAATGCCACTTCCAGCTTAGCTGTGCAGAAGAAGAACAACAAGAAGAAGAAATATCTCGAAATATGTCCCTCAGGCCCCTTCCCTTGAGATAAATCTGCAAATATCTCGGAAACGAAGCGAGCTATGGCAAAATGTTAAGCGACTTTATTTGTAGAGAATTAAGTTTCCTACTTTTTACGTTCTATGATATTTTTTAATCAGATGCGTAGTTCTCGAGATATATAAAGATATTTTAAAGTTCCGAAGCCGCACCAACATAATAGAGATACAGAAACACCGTGGCCCCTTTCTTTGAGATAACTCTGCACTATTGCGAGCTGTAAATGCCACGTCCAGCTTAGCTGTGCAGAAGAAGAACAACAAGAAGATGAAATATCTCGAAATATGTCCGTCAGGCCCCTTCCCTCGAGATAAATCTGCAAATATCTCGGAAACAAAGCGAGCTATGGCAAAATGTTAAGAGACCTTTTTTGTAGAGAATTAAGTTTCCTACTTTTTATGTTCTATGATATTTTTTGATCGGATGCGTAGCTCTCGAGATATATCAAGATATTTAAAAGTTCCGAAGCCGCACCAACATAATAGAGATACAGAAACACCGTGGCCCCTTTCTTTGAGATAACTCTGCACTATTGCGAGCTGCAAATGCCACTTCCAGCTTAGCTGTGCAGAAGAAGAACAACAAGAAGAAGAAATATCTCGAAATATGTCCGTCAGGCCCCTTCCCTTGAGATAAATCTGCATATATCTCGGAAACGAAGCGAGCTATGGCAAAATGTTGAGAGACCTTTTTTGTAGAGAATTAAGTTTTCTACTTTTTATGTTCTATGATATTTTTTGATCAGATGCGTAGTTCTCGAGATATATCAAGATATTTAAAAGTTCCGAAGCCGCACCAACATAATAGAGATACAGAAACACCGTGGCCCCTTTCTTTGAGATAACTCGGCACTACTGCGAGCTGGAAATGCCACTTCCAGTTTAGCTGTGCAGAAGAAGAACAACAAGAAGAAGAAATATCTCGAAATATGTCCGTCAGGCCCCTTCCCTTGAGATAAATCTGCAAGTATCTTGGAAACGAAGCGAGCTATGGCAAAATGTTAAGAGACCTTTTTTGTAGAGAATTAAGTTTCCTACTTTTTATGTTCTACGACATTTTTTGATCCGATGCGTAGTTCTCGAGATATATCAAGATATTTAAAAGTTCCGAAGCCGCACCAACATAATAGAGATACAGACACACCGTGGCCCCTTTCTTTGAGATAACTCTGCACTATTGCGAGCTGCAAATGCCACTTCCAGCTTAGCTGTGCAGAAGAAGAACAACAAGAAGAAGAAATATCTGGAAATATGTCCGTCAGGCCCCTTCCCTTGAGATAAATCTGCAAATATCTCGGAAACGAAGCGAGCTACGGCAAAATGTTAAGAGACCTTTTTTGTAGAAAATTAGGATTCCTACTTTTTATGTTCTATGATATTTTTTGATCAGATGCGTAGTTCTCGAGATATATCAAGATATTTAAAAGTTCCGAAGCCGCACCAACATAATAGAGATACAGAAACACCGTGGCCCCTTTCTTTGAGATAACTCTGCACTACTGCGAGCTGCAAATGCCACTTCCAGCTTCGCTGTGCAGAAGAAGAACAACAAGAAGAAGAAATATCTCGAAATATGTCCGTCAGGCCCCTTCCCTTGAGATAAATCTGCAAATATCTCGGAAACGAAGCGAGCTATGGCAAAATGTTAAGAGACCTGTTTTGTAGAGAATTAAGTTTCCTACTTTTTATGTTCTATGATATTTTTCGATCAGATGCGTAGTTCTCGAGATATATCAAGATATTTAAAAGTTCCGAAGCCGCACCAACATAATAGAGATACAGAAACACCGTGGCCCCTTTCTTTGAGATAACTCGGCACTACTGCGAGCTGGAAATGCCACTTCCAGTTTAGCTGTGCAGAAGAAGAACAACAAGAAGAAGAAATATCTCGAAATATGTCCGTCAGGCCCCTTCCCTTGAGATAAATCTGCAAGTATCTTGGAAACGAAGCGAGCTATGGCAAAATGTTAAGAGACCTTTTTTGTAGAGAATTAAGTTTCCTACTTTTTATGTTCTATGATATTTTTTGATCAGATGCGTAGTTCTCGAGATATATCAAGATATTTAAAAGTTCCGAAGCCGCACCAACATAATAGAGATACAGAAACACCGTGGCCCCTTTCTTTGAGATAACTCTGCACTATTGCGAGCTGCAAATGCCACTTCCAGCTTAGCTGTGCAGAAGAAGAACAACAAGAAGAAGAAATATCTCGAAATATGTCCGTCAGGCCCCTTCCCTTGAGATAAATCTGCAAATATCTCGGAAACGAAGCGAGCTATGGCAAAATGTTAGAGACCTTATTTGTAGAGAATTAAGTTTCCTACTTTTTATGTTCTATGATATTTTTTGATCAGATGCGTAGTTCTCGAGATATATCAAGATATTTAAAAGTTCCGAAGCCGCACCAACATAATAGAGATACAGAAACACCGTGGCCCCTTTCTTTGAGATAACTCTGCGCTATTGCGAGCTGGAAATGCCACTTCCAGTTTAGCTGTGCAGAAGGAGAACAACAAGAAGAGGAAATATCTCGAAATATGTCCGTCAGGCCCCTTCCCTTGAGATATATCTGCAAATATCTCGGAAACGAAACGAGCTATGGCAAAATGTTAAGAGACCTTTTTTGTAGAGAATTAAGTTTCCTACTTTTTATGTTCTATGATATTTTTCGATCAGATGCGTAGTTCTCGAGATATATCAAGATATTTAAAAGTTCCGAAGCCGCACCAACATAATAGAGATACAGACACACCGTGGCCCCTTTCTTTGAGATAACTCTGCACTATCGCGAGCTGCAAATGCCACTTCCAGCTTAGCTGTGCAGAAGAAGAACAACAAGAAGAAGAAATATCTGGAAATATGTCCGTCAGGCCCCTTCCCTTGAGATAAATCTGCAAATATCTCGGAAACGAAGCGAGCTACGGCAAAATGTTAAGAGACCTTTTTTGTAGAAAATTAGGATTCCTACTTTTTATGTTCTATGATATTTTTTGATCAGATGCGTAGTTCTCGAGATATATCAAGATATTTAAAAGTTCCGAAGCCGCACCAACATAATAGAGATACAGAAACACCGTGGCCCCTTTCTTTGAGATAACTCTGCACTACTGCGAGCTGCAAATGCCACTTCCAGCTTAGCTGTGCAGAAGAAGAACAACAAGAAGAAGAAATATCTCGAAATATGTCCGTCAGGCCCCTTCCCTTGAGATAAATCTGCAAATATCTTGGAAACGAAGCGAGCTATGGCAAAATGTTAAGAGACCTGTTTTGTAGAGAATTAAGTTTCCTACTTTTCATGTTCTATGATATTTTTCGATCAGATGCGTAGTTCTCGAGATATATCAAGATATTTAAAAGTTCCGAAGCCGCACCAACATAATAGAGATACAGAAACACCGTGGCCCCTTTCTTTGAGATAACTCTGCACTATTGCGAGCTGCAAATGCCACTTCCAGCTTAGCTGTGCAGAAGAAGAACAACAAGAAGAAGAAATATCTCGAAATATGTCCGTCAGGCCCCTTCCCTTGAGATAAATCTGCATATATCTCGGAAACGAAGCGAGCTATGGCAAAATGTTGAGAGACCTTTTTTGTAGAGAATTAAGTTTTCTACTTTTTATGTTCTATGATATTTTTTGATCAGATGCGTAGTTCTCGAGATATATCAAGATATTTAAAAGTTCCGAAGCCGCACCAACATAATAGAGATACAGAAACACCGTGGCCCCTTTCTTTGAGATAACTCGGCACTACTGCGAGCTGGAAATGCCACTTCCAGTTTAGCTGTGCAGAAGAAGAACAACAAGAAGAAGAAATATCTCGAAATATGTCCGTCAGGCCCCTTCCCTTGAGATATATCTGCAAGTATCTTGGAAACGAAGCGAGCTATGGCAAAATGTTAAGAGACCTTTTTTGTAGAGGATTAAGTTTCCTACTTTTTATGTTCTATGATATTTTTTGATCAGATGCGTAGTTCTCGAGATATATCAAGATATTTAAAAGTTCCGAAGCCGCACCAACATAATAGAGATACAGAAACACCGTGGCCCCTTTCTTTGAGATAACTCTGCGCTATTGCGAGCTGGAAATGCCACTTCCAGTTTAGCTGTGCAGAAGAAGAACAACAAGAAGAAGAAATATCTCGAAATATGTCCGTCAGGCCCCTTCCCTTGAGATAAATCTGCAAATATCTCGGAAACGAAGCGAGCTATGGCAAAATGTTAGAGACCTTATTTGTAGAGAATTAAGTTTCCTACTTTTTATGTTCTATGATATTTTTTGATCAGATGCGTAGTTCTCGAGATATATCAAGATATTTAAAAGTTCCGAAGCCGCACCAACATAATAGAGATACAGAAACACCGTGGCCCCTTTCTTTGAGATAACTCTGCGCTATTGCGAGCTGGAAATGCCACTTCCAGTTTAGCTGTGCAGAAGAAGAACAACAAGAAGAGGAAATATCTCGAAATATGTCCGTCAGGCCCCTTCCCTTGAGATATATCTGCAAATATCTCGGAAACGAAACGAGCTATGGCAAAATGTTAAGAGACCTTTTTTGTAGAGAATTAAGTTTCCTACTTTTTATGTTCTATGATATTTTTCGATCAGATGCGTAGTTCTCGAGATATATCAAGATATTTAAAAGTTCCGAAGCCGCACCAACATAATAGAGATACAGACACACCGTGGCCCCTTTCTTTGAGATAACTCTGCACTATCGCGAGCTGCAAATGCCACTTCCAGCTTAGCTGTGCAGAAGAAGAACAACAAGAAGAAGAAATATCTGGAAATATGTCCGTCAGGCCCCTTCCCTTGAGATAAATCTGCAAATATCTCGGAAACGAAGCGAGCTACGGCAAAATGTTAAGAGACCTTTTTTGTAGAAAATTAGGATTCCTACTTTTTATGTTCTATGATATTTTTTGATCAGATGCGTAGTTCTCGAGATATATCAAGATATTTAAAAGTTCCGAAGCCGCACCAACATAATAGAGATACAGAAACACCGTGGCCCCTTTCTTTGAGATAACTCTGCACTACTGCGAGCTGCAAATGCCACTTCCAGCTTAGCTGTGCAGAAGAAGAACAACAAGAAGAAGAAATATCTCGAAATATGTCCGTCAGGCCCCTTCCCTTGAGATAAATCTGCAAATATCTTGGAAACGAAGCGAGCTATGGCAAAATGTTAAGAGACCTGTTTTGTAGAGAATTAAGTTTCCTACTTTTCATGTTCTATGATATTTTTCGATCAGATGCGTAGTTCTCGAGATATATCAAGATATTTAAAAGTTCCGAAGCCGCACCAACATAATAGAGATACAGAAACACCGTGGCCCCTTTCTTTGAGATAACTCTGCACTATTGCGAGCTGCAAATGCCACTTCCAGCTTAGCTGTGCAGAAGAAGAACAACAAGAAGAAGAAATATCTCGAAATATGTCCGTCAGGCCCCTTCCCTTGAGATAAATCTGCATATATCTCGGAAACGAAGCGAGCTATGGCAAAATGTTGAGAGACCTTTTTTGTAGAGAATTAAGTTTTCTACTTTTTATGTTCTATGATATTTTTTGATCAGATGCGTAGTTCTCGAGATATATCAAGATATTTAAAAGTTCCGAAGCCGCACCAACATAATAGAGATACAGAAACACCGTGGCCCCTTTCTTTGAGATAACTCGGCACTACTGCGAGCTGGAAATGCCACTTCCAGTTTAGCTGTGCAGAAGAAGAACAACAAGAAGAAGAAATATCTCGAAATATGTCCGTCAGGCCCCTTCCCTTGAGATATATCTGCAAGTATCTTGGAAACGAAGCGAGCTATGGCAAAATGTTAAGAGACCTTTTTTGTAGAGGATTAAGTTTCCTACTTTTTATGTTCTATGATATTTTTTGATCAGATGCGTAGTTCTCGAGATATATCAAGATATTTAAAAGTTCCGAAGCCGCACCAACATAATAGAGATACAGAAACACCGTGGCCCCTTTCTTTGAGATAACTCTGCGCTATTGCGAGCTGGAAATGCCACTTCCAGTTTAGCTGTGCAGAAGAAGAACAACAAGAAGAGGAAATATCTCGAAATATGTCCGTCAGGCCCCTTCCCTTGAGATATATCTGCAAATATCTCGGAAACGAAACGAGCTATGGCAAAATGTTAAGAGACCTTTTTTGTAGAGAATTATGTTTCCTACAATTTATGTTCTATGATATTTTTTGATCAGAAGCGTAGTTTTCGAGATATATCGAGATATTTAAAAGATCCGAAGCTGCACCAACATAATAGAGATATAGAAACACCGTGGCCCCTTTCTTTGAGATAACTCTGCACTAGTGCGAGCCGCAAACGCCGCTTCCAGCTTAGCTGTGCAGAAGAAGAACAACAAGAAGAAGAAATATCTCGAAATATGTCCGTCAGGCCCCTTCCCTCGAGATAAATCTGCAAATATCTCGGAAACGAAGCGAGCTATGGCAAAATGTTAAGAGACCTTTTTTGTAGAGAATTAAGTTTCCTACTTTTTATGTTCTATGATATTTTTTGATCGGATGCGTAGTTCTCGAGATATATCAAGATATTTAAAAGTTCCGAAGCCGCACCAACATAATAGAGATACAGAAACACCGTGGCCCCTTTCTTTGAGATAACTCTGCACTATTGCGAGCTGCAAATGCCACTTCCAGCTTAGCTGTGCAGAAGAAGAACAACAAAAAGAAGAAATATCTCGAAATATGTCCGTCAGGCCCCTTCCCTTAAGATAAATCTGCAAATATCTCGGAAACGAAGCGAGCTATGGCAAAATGTTAAGAGACCTCTTTTGTAGAGAATTAAGTTTCCTACTTTTTATGTTCTATGATATTTTTCGATCAGATGCGTAGTTCTCGAGATATATCAAGATATTTAAAAGTTCCGAAGCCGCACCAACATAATAGAGATACAGACACACCGTGGCCCCTTTCTTTGAGATAACTCTGCACTATTGCGAGCTGCAAATGCCACTTCCAGCTTAGCTGTGCAGAAGAAGAACAACAAGAAGAAGAAATATCTGGAAATATGTCCGTCAGGCCCCTTCCCTTGAGATAAATCTGCAAATATCTCGGAAACGAAGCGAGCTACGGCAAAATGTTAAGAGACCTTTTTTGTAGAAAATTAGGATTCCTACTTTTTATGTTCTATGATATTTTTTGATCAGATGCGTAGTTCTCGAGATATATCAAGATATTTAAAAGTTCCGAAGCCGCACCAACATAATAGAGATACAGAAACACCGTGGCCCCTTTCTTTGAGATAACTCTGCACTACTGCGAGCTGCAAATGCCACTTCCAGCTTAGCTGTGCAGAAGAAGAACAACAAGAAGAAGAAATATCTCGAAATATGTCCGTCAGGCCCCTTCCCTTGAGATAAATCTGCAAATATCTCGGAAACGAAGCGAGCTATGGCAAAATGTTAAGAGACCTGTTTTGTAGAGAATTAAGTTTCCTACTTTTTATGTTCTATGATATTTTTCGATCAGATGCGTAGTTCTCGAGATATATCAAGATATTTAAAAGTTCCGAAGCCGCACCAACATAATAGAGATACAGAAACACCGTGGCCCCTTTCTTTGAGATAACTCTGCACTACTGCGAGCTGCAAATGCCACTTCCAGCTTAGCTGTGCAGAAGAAGAACAACAAGAAGAAGAAATATCTCGAAATATGTCCGTCAGGCCCCTTCCCTTGAGATAAATCTGCAAATATCTCGGAAACGAAGCGAGCTATGGCAAAATGTTAAGAGACCTTATTTGTAGAGAATTAAGTTTCCTACTTTTTATGTTCTATGATATTTTTTGATCAGATGCGTAGTTCTCGAGATATATCAAGATATTTAAAAGTTCCGAAGCCGCACCAACATAATAGAGATACAGAAACACCGTGGCCCCTTTCTTTGAGATAACTCTGCGCTATTGCGAGCTGGAAATGCCACTTCCAGCTTAGCTGTGCAGAAGAAGAACAACAAGAAGAAGAAATATCTCGAAATATGTCCGTCAGGCCCCTTCTCTTGAGATAAATCTGCAAATATCTCGGAAACGAAGCGAGCTATGGCAAAATGTTAAGAGACCTTATTTGTAGAGAATTAAGTTTCCTACAATTTATGTTCTATGATATTTTTTGATCAGATGCGTAGTTCTCGAGATATATCATGATATTTAAAAGTTCCGAAGCCGCACCAACATAATAGAGATACAGAAACACCGTGGCCCCTTTCTTTGAGATAACTCTGCGCTATTGCGAGCTGGAAATGCCACTTCCAGTTTAGCTGTGCAGAAGAAGAACAACAAGAAGAGGAAATATCTCGAAATATGTCCGTCAGGCCCCTTCCCTTGAGATATATCTGCAAATTTCTCGGAAACGAAACGAGCTATGGCAAAATGTTAAGAGACCTTTTTTGTATGGAATTATGTTTCCTACTTTTTATGTTCTATGATATTTTTTGATCAGATGCGTAGTTCTCGAGATATATCAAGATATTTAAAAGTTCCGAAGCCGCACCAACATAATAGAGATACAGAAACACCGTGGCCCCTTTCTTTGAGATAACTCTGCACTAGTGCGAGCCGCAAATGCCACTTCCAGCTTAGCTGTGCAGAAGAAGAACAACAAGAAGAAGAAATATCTGGAAATATGTCCGTTAGGCCCCTTCCCTTGAGATAAATCTGCAAATATCTCGGAAACGAAGCGAGCTATGGCAAAATGTTGAGAGACCTTTTTTGTAGAGAATTAAGTTTCCTACTATTTATGTTCTATGATATTTTTGGATCAGATGCGTAGTTCTCGAGATATATCAAGATATTTAAAAGTTCCGAAGCCGCACCAACATAATAGAGATACAGAAACACCGTGGCCCCTTTCTTTGAGATAACTCTGCACTAGTGCGAGCCGCAAATGCCACTTCCAGCTTAGCTGTGCAGAAGAAGAACAACAAGAAGAAGAAATATCTCGAAATATGTCCGTTAGGCCCCTTCCCTTGAGATAAATCTGCAAATATCTCGGAAACGAAGCGAGCTATGGCAAAATGTTAAGAGACGTTTTTTGTAGAGAATTATGTTTCCTACAATTTATGTTCTATGATATTTTTTGATCAGAAGCGTAGTTTTCGAGATATATCGAGATATTTAAAAGTTCCGAAGCAGCACCAACATAATAGAGATACAGAAACACCGTGGCCCCTCTCTTTGAGATAACTCTGCACTATTGCGAGCTGGAAATGCCACTTCCAGTTTAGCTGTGCAGAAGAAGAACAACAAGAAGAAGAAATATCTCGAAATATGTCCGTCAGGCCCCTTCCCTTGAGATAAATCTGCAAATATCTCGGAAACGAAGCGAGCTATGGCAAAATGTTAAGAGACCTTTTTTGTAGAGAATTAAGTTTCCTACTTTTTATCTTCTATGATATTTTCTGATCAGATTCGTAGTTCTCGAGATATATCAAGATATTTAAAAGTTCCGAAGCCGCACCAACATAATAGAGATACAGAAACACCGTGGCCCCTCTCTTTGAGATAACTCTGCACAATTGCGAGCTGCAAATGCCACTTCCAGCTTAGCTGTGCAGAAGAAGAACAACAAGAAGAAGAAATATCTCGAAATATGTCCGTCAGGCCCCTTCCCTTGAGATAAATCGGCAAGTGTCTCGGAAACGAAGCGAGCTATGGCAAAATGTTGAGAGACCTTTTTTGTATGGAATTATGTTTCCTACTTTTTATGTTCTATGACATTTTTTGATCAGATGCGTAGTTCTCGAGATATATCAAGATATTTAAAAGTTCCGAAGCCGCACCAACATAATAGAGATACAGAAACACCGTGGCCCCTTTCTTTGAGATAACTCTGCACTAGTGCGAGCCGCAAATGCCACTTCCAGCTTAGCTGTGCAGAAGAAGAACAACAAGAAGAAGAAATATCTGGAAATATGTCCGTTAGGCCCCTTCCCTTGAGATAAATCTGCAAATATCTCGGAAACGAAGCGAGCTATGGCAAAATGTTGAGAGACCTTTTTTGTAGAGAATTAAGTTTCCTACTATTTATGTTCTATGATATTTTTGGATCAGATGCGTAGTTCTCGAGATATATCAAGATATTTAAAAGTTCCGAAGCCGCACCAACATAATAGAGATACAGAAACACCGTGGCCCCTTTCTTTGAGATAACTCTGCACTAGTGCGAGCCGCAAATGCCACTTCCAGCTTAGCTGTGCAGAAGAAGAACAACAAGAAGAAGAAATATCTCGAAATATGTCCGTTAGGCCCCTTCCCTTGAGATAAATCTGCAAATATCTCGGAAACGAAGCGAGCTATGGCAAAATGTTAAGAGACGTTTTTTGTAGAGAATTATGTTTCCTACAATTTATGTTCTATGATATTTTTTGATCAGAAGCGTAGTTTTCGAGATATATCGAGATATTTAAAAGTTCCGAAGCAGCACCAACATAATAGAGATACAGAAACACCGTGGCCCCTCTCTTTGAGATAACTCTGCACTATTGCGAGCTGGAAATGCCACTTCCAGTTTAGCTGTGCAGAAGAAGAACAACAAGAAGAAGAAATATCTCGAAATATGTCCGTCAGGCCCCTTCCCTTGAGATAAATCTGCAAATATCTCGGAAACGAAGCGAGCTATTGCAAAATGTTAAGAGACCTTTTTTGTAGAGAATTGAGTTTCCTACTTTTTATGTTCTATGATATTTTTTGATCAGATGCGTAGTTCTCGAGATATATCAAGATATTCAAAAGTTCCGAAGCCGCACCAACATAATAGAGATACAGAAACACCGTGGCCCCTTTCTTTGAGATAACTCTGCACTATTGCGAGCTGCAAATGCCACTTCCAGCTTAGCTGTGCAGTGGAAGAACAACAAGAAGAAGAAATATCTCGAAATATGTCCGTCAGGCCAGTTCCTTTGAGCTGAATCTGCAAATATCTCGGAAACGAAGCGAGCTATGGCAAAATGTTAAGAGACGTTTTTTGTAGAGAATTATGTTTCCTACAATTTATGTTCTATGATATTTTTTGATCAGAAGCGTAGTTCTCGAGATATATCGAGATATTTAAAAGTTCCGAAGCCGCACCAACATAATAGAGATACAGAAACACCGTGGCCCCTTTCTTTGAGATAACTCTGCACTATTGCGAGCTGCAAATGCCACTTCCAGCTTAGCTGTGCAGAGGAAGAACAACAAGAAGAAGAAATATCTCGAAATATGTCCGTCAGGCCCCTTCCCTTGAGATAAATCTGCAAATATCTCGGAAACGAAGCGAGCTATGGCAAAATGTTAAGAGACCTCTTTTGTAGAGAATTAAGTTTCCTACTTTTTATGTTCTATGATATTTTTCGATCAGATGCGTAGTTCTCGAGATATATCAAGATATTTAAAAGTTCCGAAGCCGCACCAACATAATAGAGATACAGACACACCGTGGCCCCTTTCTTTGAGATAACTCTGCACTATTGCGAGCTGTAAATGCCACTTCCAGCTTAGCTGTGCAGAAGAAGAACAACAAAAAGAAGAAATATCTCGAAATATGTCCGTCAGGCCCCTTCCCTTGAGATAAATCTGCAAATATCTCGGAAACGAAGCGAGCTATGGCAAAATGTTAAGAGACCTCTTTTGTAGAGAATTAAGTTTCCTACTTTTTATGTTCTATGATATTTTTCGATCAGATGCGTAGTTCTCGAGATATATCAAGATATTTAAAAGTTCCGAAGCCGCACCAACATAATAGAGATACAGACACACCGTGGCCCCTTTCTTTGAGATAACTCTGCACTATTGCGAGCTGCAAATGCCACTTCCAGCTTAGCTGTGCAGAAGAAGAACAACAAGAAGAAGAAATATCTGGAAATATGTCCGTCAGGCCCCTTCCCTTGAGATAAATCTGCAAATATCTCGGAAACGAAGCGAGCTACGGCAAAATGTTAACAGACCTTTTTTGTAGAAAATTAGGATTCCTACTTTTTATGTTCTATGATATTTTTTGATCAGATGCGTAGTTCTCGAGATATATCAAGATATTTAAAAGTTCCGAAGCCGCACCAACATAATAGAGATACAGAAACACCGTGGCCCCTTTCTTTGAGATAACTCTGCACTACTGCGAGCTGCAAATGCCACTTCCAGCTTAGCTGTGCAGAAGAAGAACAACAAGAAGAAGAAATATCTCGAAATATGTCCGTCAGGCCCCTTCCCTTGAGATAAATCTGCAAATATCTCGGAAACGAAGCGAGCTATGGCAAAATGTTAAGAGACCTGTTTTGTAGAGAATTAAGTTTCCTACTTTTTATGTTCTATGATATTTTTCGATCAGATGCGTAGTTCTCGAGATATATCAAGATATTTAAAAGTTCCGAAGCCGCACCAACATAATAGAGATACAGAAACACCGTGGCCCCTTTCTTTGAGATAACTCTGCACTACTGCGAGCTGCAAATGCCACTTCCAGCTTAGCTGTGCAGAAGAAGAACAACAAGAAGAAGAAATATCTCGAAATATGTCCGTCAGGCCCCTTCCCTTGAGATAAATCTGCAAATATCTCGGAAACGAAGCGAGCTATGGCAAAATGTTAAGAGACCTTATTTGTAGAGAATTAAGTTTCCTACTTTTTATGTTCTATGATATTTTTTGATCAGATGCGTAGTTCTCGAGATATATCAAGATATTTAAAAGTTCCGAAGCCGCACCAACATAATAGAGATACAGAAACACCGTGGCCCCTTTCTTTGAGATAACTCTGCGCTATTGCGAGCTGGAAATGCCACTTCCAGCTTAGCTGTGCAGAAGAAGAACAACAAGAAGAAGAAATATCTCGAAATATGTCCGTCAGGCCCCTTCTCTTGAGATAAATCTGCAAATATCTCGGAAACGAAGCGAGCTATGGCAAAATGTTAAGAGACCTTATTTGTAGAGAATTAAGTTTCCTACAATTTATCTTCTATGATATTTTTTGATCAGATGCGTAGTTCTCGAGATATATCATGATATTTAAAAGTTCCGAAGCCGCACCAACATAATAGAGATACAGAAACACCGTGGCCCCTTTCTTTGAGATAACTCTGCGCTATTGCGAGCTGGAAATGCCACTTCCAGTTTAGCTGTGCAGAAGAAGAACAACAAGAAGAGGAAATATCTCGAAATATGTCCGTCAGGCCCCTTCCCTTGAGATATATCTGCAAATTTCTCGGAAACGAAACGAGCTATGGCAAAATGTTAAGAGACCTTTTTTGTATGGAATTATGTTTCCTACTTTTTATGTTCTATGATATTTTTTGATCAGATGCGTAGTTCTCGAGATATATCAAGATATTTAAAAGTTCCGAAGCCGCACCAACATAATAGAGATACAGAAACACCGTGGCCCCTTTCTTTGAGATAACTCTGCACTAGTGCGAGCCGCAAATGCCACTTCCAGCTTAGCTGTGCAGAAGAAGAACAACAAGAAGAAGAAATATCTGGAAATATGTCCGTTAGGCCCCTTCCCTTGAGATAAATCTGCAAATATCTCGGAAACGAAGCGAGCTATGGCAAAATGTTGAGAGACCTTTTTTGTAGAGAATTAAGTTTCCTACTATTTATGTTCTATGATATTTTTGGATCAGATGCGTAGTTCTCGAGATATATCAAGATATTTAAAAGTTCCGAAGCCGCACCAACATAATAGAGATACAGAAACACCGTGGCCCCTTTCTTTGAGATAACTCTGCACTAGTGCGAGCCGCAAATGCCACTTCCAGCTTAGCTGTGCAGAAGAAGAACAACAAGAAGAAGAAATATCTCGAAATATGTCCGTTAGGCCCCTTCCCTTGAGATAAATCTGCAAATATCTCGGAAACGAAGCGAGCTATGGCAAAATGTTAAGAGACGTTTTTTGTAGAGAATTATGTTTCCTACAATTTATGTTCTATGATATTTTTTGATCAGAAGCGTAGTTTTCGAGATATATCGAGATATTTAAAAGTTCCGAAGCAGCACCAACATAATAGAGATACAGAAACACCGTGGCCCCTCTCTTTGAGATAACTCTGCACTATTGCGAGCTGGAAATGCCACTTCCAGTTTAGCTGTGCAGAAGAAGAACAACAAGAAGAAGAAATATCTCGAAATATGTCCGTCAGGCCCCTTCCCTTGAGATAAATCTGCAAATATCTCGGAAACGAAGCGAGCTATTGCAAAATGTTAAGAGACCTTTTTTGTAGAGAATTGAGTTTCCTACTTTTTATGTTCTATGATATTTTTTGATCAGATGCGTAGTTCTCGAGATATATCAAGATATTCAAAAGTTCCGAAGCCGCACCAACATAATAGAGATACAGAAACACCGTGGCCCCTTTCTTTGAGATAACTCTGCACTAGTGCGAGCCGCAAATGCCACTTCCAGCTTAGCTGTGCAGAAGAAGAACAACAAGAAGAAGAAATATCTCGAAATATGTCCGTCAGGCCCCTTCCCTTGAGATAAATCTGCAAATATCTCGGAAACGAAGCGAGCTATGGCAAAATGTTAAGAGACCTTTTTTGTAGAGAATTAAGTTTCCTACTTTTTATCTTCTATGATATTTTCTGATCAGATTCGTAGTTCTCGAGATATATCAAGATATTTAAAAGTTCCGAAGCCGCACCAACATAATAGAGATACAGAAACACCGTGGCCCCTCTCTTTGAGATAACTCTGCACAATTGCGAGCTGCAAATGCCACTTCCAGCTTAGCTGTGCAGAAGAAGAACAACAAGAAGAAGAAATATCTCGAAATATGTCCGTCAGGCCCCTTCCCTTGAGATAAATCGGCAAGTATCTCGGAAACGAAGCGAGCTATGGCAAAATGTTGAGAGACCTTTTTTGTATGGAATTATGTTTCCTACTTTTTATGTTCTATGACATTTTTTGATCAGATGCGTAGTTCTCGAGATATATCAAGATATTTAAAAGTTCCGAAGCCGCACCAACATAATAGAGATACAGAAACACCGTGGCCCCTTTCTTTGAGATAACTCTGCACTAGTGCGAGCCGCAAATGCCACTTCCAGCTTAGCTGTGCAGAAGAAGAACAACAAGAAGAAGAAATATCTGGAAATATGTCCGTTAGGCCCCTTCCCTTGAGATAAATCTGCAAATATCTCGGAAACGAAGCGAGCTATGGCAAAATGTTGAGAGACCTTTTTTGTAGAGAATTAAGTTTCCTACTATTTATGTTCTATGATATTTTTGGATCAGATGCGTAGTTCTCGAGATATATCAAGATATTTAAAAGTTCCGAAGCCGCACCAACATAATAGAGATACAGAAACACCGTGGCCCCTTTCTTTGAGATAACTCTGCACTAGTGCGAGCCGCAAATGCCACTTCCAGCTTAGCTGTGCAGAAGAAGAACAACAAGAAGAAGAAATATCTCGAAATATGTCCGTTAGGCCCCTTCCCTTGAGATAAATCTGCAAATATCTCGGAAACGAAGCGAGCTATGGCAAAATGTTAAGAGACGTTTTTTGTAGAGAATTATGTTTCCTACAATTTATGTTCTATGATATTTTTTGATCAGAAGCGTAGTTTTCGAGATATATCGAGATATTTAAAAGTTCCGAAGCAGCACCAACATAATAGAGATACAGAAACACCGTGGCCCCTCTCTTTGAGATAACTCTGCACTATTGCGAGCTGGAAATGCCACTTCCAGTTTAGCTGTGCAGAAGAAGAACAACAAGAAGAAGAAATATCTCGAAATATGTCCGTCAGGCCCCTTCCCTTGAGATAAATCTGCAAATATCTCGGAAACGAAGCGAGCTATTGCAAAATGTTAAGAGACCTTTTTTGTAGAGAATTGAGTTTCCTACTTTTTATGTTCTATGATATTTTTTGATCAGATGCGTAGTTCTCGAGATATATCAAGATATTCAAAAGTTCCGAAGCCGCACCAACATAATAGAGATACAGAAACACCGTGGCCCCTTTCTTTGAGATAACTCTGCACTATTGCGAGCTGCAAATGCCACTTCCAGCTTAGCTGTGCAGTGGAAGAACAACAAGAAGAAGAAATATCTCGAAATATGTCCGTCAGGCCAGTTCCTTTGAGCTGAATCTGCAAATATCTCGGAAACGAAGCGAGCTATGGCAAAATGTTAAGAGACGTTTTTTGTAGAGAATTATGTTTCCTACAATTTATGTTCTATGATATTTTTTGATCAGAAGCGTAGTTCTCGAGATATATCGAGATATTTAAAAGTTCCGAAGCCGCACCAACATAATAGAGATACAGAAACACCGTGGCCCCTTTCTTTGAGATAACTCTGCACTATTGCGAGCTGCAAATGCCACTTCCAGCTTAGCTGTGCAGAGGAAGAACAACAAGAAGAAGAAATATCTCGAAATATGTCCGTCAGGCCCCTTCCCTTGAGATAAATCTGCAAATATCTCGGAAACGAAGCGAGCTATGGCAAAATGTTAAGAGACCTCTTTTGTAGAGAATTAAGTTTCCTACTTTTTATGTTCTATGATATTTTTCGATCAGATGCGTAGTTCTCGAGATATATCAAGATATTTAAAAGTTCCGAAGCCGCACCAACATAATAGAGATACAGACACACCGTGGCCCCTTTCTTTGAGATAACTCTGCACTATTGCGAGCTGCAAATGCCACTTCCAGCTTAGCTGTGCAGAAGAAGAACAACAAAAAGAAGAAATATCTCGAAATATGTCCGTCAGGCCCCTTCCCTTGAGATAAATCTGCAAATATCTCGGAAACGAAGCGAGCTATGGCAAAATGTTAAGAGACCTCTTTTGTAGAGAATTAAGTTTCCTACTTTTTATGTTCTATGATATTTTTCGATCAGATGCGTAGTTCTCGAGATATATCAAGATATTTAAAAGTTCCGAAGCCGCACCAACATAATAGAGATACAGACACACCGTGGCCCCTTTCTTTGAGATAACTCTGCACTATTGCGAGCTGCAAATGCCACTTCCAGCTTAGCTGTGCAGAAGAAGAACAACAAGAAGAAGAAATATCTGGAAATATGTCCGTCAGGCCCCTTCCCTTGAGATAAATCTGCAAATATCTCGGAAACGAAGCGAGCTACGGCAAAATGTTAACAGACCTTTTTTGTAGAAAATTAGGATTCCTACTTTTTATGTTCTATGATATTTTTTGATCAGATGCGTAGTTCTCGAGATATATCAAGATATTTAAAAGTTCCGAAGCCGCACCAACATAATAGAGATACAGAAACACCGTGGCCCCTTTCTTTGAGATAACTCTGCACTACTGCGAGCTGCAAATGCCACTTCCAGCTTAGCTGTGCAGAAGAAGAACAACAAGAAGAAGAAATATCTCGAAATATGTCCGTCAGGCCCCTTCCCTTGAGATAAATCTGCAAATATCTCGGAAACGAAGCGAGCTATGGCAAAATGTTAAGAGACCTGTTTTGTAGAGAATTAAGTTTCCTACTTTTTATGTTCTATGATATTTTTCGATCAGATGCGTAGTTCTCGAGATATATCAAGATATTTAAAAGTTCCGAAGCCGCACCAACATAATAGAGATACAGAAACACCGTGGCCCCTTTCTTTGAGATAACTCTGCACTACTGCGAGCTGCAAATGCCACTTCCAGCTTAGCTGTGCAGAAGAAGAACAACAAGAAGAAGAAATATCTCGAAATATGTCCGTCAGGCCCCTTCCCTTGAGATAAATCTGCAAATATCTCGGAAACGAAGCGAGCTATGGCAAAATGTTAAGAGACCTTATTTGTAGAGAATTAAGTTTCCTACTTTTTATGTTCTATGATATTTTTTGATCAGATGCGTAGTTCTCGAGATATATCAAGATATTTAAAAGTTCCGAAGCCGCACCAACATAATAGAGATACAGAAACACCGTGGCCCCTTTCTTTGAGATAACTCTGCGCTATTGCGAGCTGGAAATGCCACTTCCAGCTTAGCTGTGCAGAAGAAGAACAACAAGAAGAAGAAATATCTCGAAATATGTCCGTCAGGCCCCTTCTCTTGAGATAAATCTGCAAATATCTCGGAAACGAAGCGAGCTATGGCAAAATGTTAAGAGACCTTATTTGTAGAGAATTAAGTTTCCTACAATTTATGTTCTATGATATTTTTTGATCAGATGCGTAGTTCTCGAGATATATCATGATATTTAAAAGTTCCGAAGCCGCACCAACATAATAGAGATACAGAAACACCGTGGCCCCTTTCTTTGAGATAACTCTGCGCTATTGCGAGCTGGAAATGCCACTTCCAGTTTAGCTGTGCAGAAGAAGAACAACAAGAAGAGGAAATATCTCGAAATATGTCCGTCAGGCCCCTTCCCTTGAGATATATCTGCAAATTTCTCGGAAACGAAACGAGCTATGGCAAAATGTTAAGAGACCTTTTTTGTATGGAATTATGTTTCCTACTTTTTATGTTCTATGATATTTTTTGATCAGATGCGTAGTTCTCGAGATATATCAAGATATTTAAAAGTTCCGAAGCCGCACCAACATAATAGAGATACAGAAACACCGTGGCCCCTTTCTTTGAGATAACTCTGCACTAGTGCGAGCCGCAAATGCCACTTCCAGCTTAGCTGTGCAGAAGAAGAACAACAAGAAGAAGAAATATCTGGAAATATGTCCGTTAGGCCCCTTCCCTTGAGATAAATCTGCAAATATCTCGGAAACGAAGCGAGCTATGGCAAAATGTTGAGAGACCTTTTTTGTAGAGAATTAAGTTTCCTACTATTTATGTTCTATGATATTTTTGGATCAGATGCGTAGTTCTCGAGATATATCAAGATATTTAAAAGTTCCGAAGCCGCACCAACATAATAGAGATACAGAAACACCGTGGCCCCTTTCTTTGAGATAACTCTGCACTAGTGCGAGCCGCAAATGCCACTTCCAGCTTAGCTGTGCAGAAGAAGAACAACAAGAAGAAGAAATATCTCGAAATATGTCCGTTAGGCCCCTTCCCTTGAGATAAATCTGCAAATATCTCGGAAACGAAGCGAGCTATGGCAAAATGTTAAGAGACGTTTTTTGTAGAGAATTATGTTTCCTACAATTTATGTTCTATGATATTTTTTGATCAGAAGCGTAGTTTTCGAGATATATCGAGATATTTAAAAGTTCCGAAGCAGCACCAACATAATAGAGATACAGAAACACCGTGGCCCCTCTCTTTGAGATAACTCTGCACTATTGCGAGCTGGAAATGCCACTTCCAGTTTAGCTGTGCAGAAGAAGAACAACAAGAAGAAGAAATATCTCGAAATATGTCCGTCAGGCCCCTTCCCTTGAGATAAATCTGCAAATATCTCGGAAACGAAGCGAGCTATTGCAAAATGTTAAGAGACCTTTTTTGTAGAGAATTGAGTTTCCTACTTTTTATGTTCTATGATATTTTTTGATCAGATGCGTAGTTCTCGAGATATATCAAGATATTCAAAAGTTCCGAAGCCGCACCAACATAATAGAGATACAGAAACACCGTGGCCCCTTTCTTTGAGATAACTCTGCACTAGTGCGAGCCGCAAATGCCACTTCCAGCTTAGCTGTGCAGAAGAAGAACAACAAGAAGAAGAAATATCTCGAAATATGTCCGTCAGGCCCCTTCCCTTGAGATAAATCTGCAAATATCTCGGAAACGAAGCGAGCTATGGCAAAATGTTAAGAGACCTTTTTTGTAGAGAATTAAGTTTCCTACTTTTTATCTTCTATGATATTTTCTGATCAGATTCGTAGTTCTCGAGATATATCAAGATATTTAAAAGTTCCGAAGCCGCACCAACATAATAGAGATACAGAAACACCGTGGCCCCTCTCTTTGAGATAACTCTGCACAATTGCGAGCTGCAAATGCCACTTCCAGCTTAGCTGTGCAGAAGAAGAACAACAAGAAGAAGAAATATCTCGAAATATGTCCGTCAGGCCCCTTCCCTTGAGATAAATCGGCAAGTATCTCGGAAACGAAGCGAGCTATGGCAAAATGTTGAGAGACCTTTTTTGTATGGAATTATGTTTCCTACTTTTTATGTTCTATGACATTTTTTGATCAGATGCGTAGTTCTCGAGATATATCAAGATATTTAAAAGTTCCGAAGCCGCACCAACATAATAGAGATACAGAAACACCGTGGCCCCTTTCTTTGAGATAACTCTGCACTAGTGCGAGCCGCAAATGCCACTTCCAGCTTAGCTGTGCAGAAGAAGAACAACAAGAAGAAGAAATATCTGGAAATATGTCCGTTAGGCCCCTTCCCTTGAGATAAATCTGCAAATATCTCGGAAACGAAGCGAGCTATGGCAAAATGTTGAGAGACCTTTTTTGTAGAGAATTAAGTTTCCTACTATTTATGTTCTATGATATTTTTGGATCAGATGCGTAGTTCTCGAGATATATCAAGATATTTAAAAGTTCCGAAGCCGCACCAACATAATAGAGATACAGAAACACCGTGGCCCCTTTCTTTGAGATAACTCTGCACTAGTGCGAGCCGCAAATGCCACTTCCAGCTTAGCTGTGCAGAAGAAGAACAACAAGAAGAAGAAATATCTCGAAATATGTCCGTTAGGCCCCTTCCCTTGAGATAAATCTGCAAATATCTCGGAAACGAAGCGAGCTATGGCAAAATGTTAAGAGACGTTTTTTGTAGAGAATTATGTTTCCTACAATTTATGTTCTATGATATTTTTTGATCAGAAGCGTAGTTTTCGAGATATATCGAGATATTTAAAAGTTCCGAAGCAGCACCAACATAATAGAGATACAGAAACACCGTGGCCCCTCTCTTTGAGATAACTCTGCACTATTGCGAGCTGGAAATGCCACTTCCAGTTTAGCTGTGCAGAAGAAGAACAACAAGAAGAAGAAATATCTCGAAATATGTCCGTCAGGCCCCTTCCCTTGAGATAAATCTGCAAATATCTCGGAAACGAAGCGAGCTATTGCAAAATGTTAAGAGACCTTTTTTGTAGAGAATTGAGTTTCCTACTTTTTATGTTCTATGATATTTTTTGATCAGATGCGTAGTTCTCGAGATATATCAAGATATTCAAAAGTTCCGAAGCCGCACCAACATAATAGAGATACAGAAACACCGTGGCCCCTTTCTTTGAGATAACTCTGCACTATTGCGAGCTGCAAATGCCACTTCCAGCTTAGCTGTGCAGTGGAAGAACAACAAGAAGAAGAAATATCTCGAAATATGTCCGTCAGGCCAGTTCCTTTGAGCTGAATCTGCAAATATCTCGGAAACGAAGCGAGCTATGGCAAAATGTTAAGAGACGTTTTTTGTAGAGAATTATGTTTCCTACAATTTATGTTCTATGATATTTTTTGATCAGAAGCGTAGTTCTCGAGATATATCGAGATATTTAAAAGTTCCGAAGCCGCACCAACATAATAGAGATACAGAAACACCGTGGCCCCTTTCTTTGAGATAACTCTGCACTGTTGCGAGCTGCAAATGCCACTTCCAGCTTAGCTGTGCAGAGGAAGAACAACAAGAAGAAGAAATATCTCGAAATATGTCCGTCAGGCCCCTTCCCTTGAGATAAATCTGCAAATATCTCGGAAACGAAGCGAGCTATGGCAAAATGTTAAGAGACCTTTTTTGTAGAGAATTAAGTTTCCTACTTTTTATGTTCTATGATATTTTTCGATCAGAAGCGTAGTTCTCCAGATATATCGAGATATTTAAAAGTTCCGAAGCCGCACCAACATAATAGAGATACAGAAACACCGTGGCCCCTTTCTTTGAGATAACTCTGCACTATTGCGCGCTGCAAATGCCACTTCCAACTTAGCTGTGCAGAAGAAGAACAACAAGAAGAAGAAATAACTCGAAATATGTCCGTCAGGCCCCTTCCCTTGAGATAAATCTGCAAATATCTCGGAAACGAAGCGAGCTATGGCAAAATGTTAAGAGACCATTTTTGTAGAGAATTATGTTTCCTACAATTTATGTTCTATGATATTTTTTGATCAGAAGCGTAGTTTTCGAGATATATCGAGATATTTAAAAGTTCCGAAGCCGCACCAACATAATAGAGATACAGAAACACCGTGGCCCCTTTCTTTGGGATAACTCTGCACTATTGCGAGCTGCAAATGCCACTTCCAGCTTAGCTGTGCAGAAGAAGAACAACAAGAAGAAGAAATATCTCGAAATATGTCCGTCAGGCCCCTTCCCTTGAGATAAATCTGCAAGTATCTTGGAAACGAAGCGAGCTATGGCAAAATGTTAAGAGACCTTTTTTGTAGAGAATTAAGTTTCCTACTTTTTATGTTCTATGATATTTTTCGATCAGATGCGTAGTTCTCGAGATATATCAAGATATTTAAAAGTTCCGAAGCCGCACCAACATAATAGAGATACAGACACACCGTGGCCCCTTTCTTT
The DNA here is from genome assembly GCF_051020975.1 of Osmia lignaria lignaria. Lineage (NCBI taxonomy): Eukaryota > Metazoa > Arthropoda > Insecta > Hymenoptera > Megachilidae > Osmia > Osmia lignaria. The sequence continues at coordinate 4,214,954 of NW_027478162.1, read as the reverse complement.
GAGATAACTCTGCACTATTGCGAGCTGCAAATGCCACTTCCAGCTTAGCTGTGCAGAAGAAGAACAACAAAAAGAAGAAATATCTCGAAATATGTCCGTCAGGCCCCTTCCCTTGAGATAAATCTGCAAATATCTCGGAAACGAAGCGAGCTATCGCAAAATGTTAAGAGACCTCTTTTGTAGAGAATTAAGTTTCCTACTTTTTATGTTCTATGATATTTTTCGATCAGATGCGTAGTTCTCGAGATATACCAAGATATTTAAAAGTTCCGAAGCCGCACCAACATAATAGAGATACAGACACACCGTGGCCCCTTTCTTTGAGATAACTCTGCACTATTGCGAGCTGCAAATGCGACTTCCAGCTTAGCTGTGCAGAAGAAGAACAACAAGAAGAAGAAATATCTGGAAATATGTCCGTCAGGCCCCTTCCCTTGAGATAAATCTGCAAATATCTCGGAAACGAAGCGAGCTACGGCAAAATGTTAAGAGACCTTTTTTGTAGAAAATTAGGATTCCTACTTTTTATGTTCTATGATATTTTTTGATCAGATGCGTAGTTCTCGAGATATATCAAGATATTTAAAAGTTCCGAAGCCGCACCAACATAATAGAGATACAGAAACACCGTGGCCCCTTTCTTTGAGATAACTCTGCACTACTGCGAGCTGCAAATGCCACTTCCAGCTTAGCTGTGCAGAAGAAGAACAACAAGAAGAAGAAATATCTCGAAATATGTCCGTCAGGCCCCTTCCCTTGAGATAAATCTGCAAATATCTCGGAAACGAAGCGAGCTATGGCAAAATGTTAAGAGACCTGTTTTGTAGAGAATTAAGTTTCCTACTTTTTATGTTCTATGATATTTTTCGATCAGATGCGTAGTTCTCGAGATATATCAAGATATTTAAAAGTTCCGAAGCCGCACCAACATAATAGAGATACAGAAACACCGTGGCCCCTTTCTTTGAGATAACTCTGCACTACTGCGAGCTGCAAATGCCACTTCCAGCTTAGCTGTGCAGAAGAAGAACAACAAGAAGAAGAAATATCTCGAAATATGTCCGTCAGGCCCCTTCCCTTGAGATAAATCTGCAAATATCTCGGAAACGAAGCGAGCTATGGCAAAATGTTAAGAGACCTTATTTGTAGAGAATTAAGTTTCCTACTTTTTATGTTCTATGATATTTTTTGATCAGATGCGTAGTTCTCGAGATATATCAAGATATTTAAAAGTTCCGAAGCCGCACCAACATAATAGAGATACAGAAACACCGTGGCCCCTTTCTTTGAGATAACTCTGCGCTATTGCGAGCTGGAAATGCCACTTCCAGCTTAGCTGTGCAGAAGAAGAACAACAAGAAGAAGAAATATCTCGAAATATGTCCGTCAGGCCCCTTCTCTTGAGATAAATCTGCAAATATCTCGGAAACGAAGCGAGCTATGGCAAAATGTTAAGAGACCTTATTTGTAGAGAATTAAGTTTCCTACTTTTTATGTTCTATGATATTTTTTGATCAGATGCGTAGTTCTCGAGATATATCATGATATTTAAAAGTTCCGAAGCCGCACCAACATAATAGAGATACAGAAACACCGTGGCCCCTTTCTTTGAGATAACTCTGCGCTATTGCGAGCTGGAAATGCCACTTCCAGTTTAGCTGTGCAGAAGAAGAACAACAAGAAGAGGAAATATCTCGAAATATGTCCGTCAGGCCCCTTCCCTTGAGATATATCTGCAAATTTCTCGGAAACGAAACGAGCTATGGCAAAATGTTAAGAGACCTTTTTTGTATGGAATTATGTTTCCTACTTTTTATGTTCTATGATATTTTTTGATCAGATGCGTAGTTCTCGAGATATATCAAGATATTTAAAAGTTCCGAAGCCGCACCAACATAATAGAGATACAGAAACACCGTGGCCCCTTTCTTTGAGATAACTCTGCACTAGTGCGAGCCGCAAATGCCACTTCCAGCTTAGCTGTGCAGAAGAAGAACAACAAGAAGAAGAAATATCTGGAAATATGTCCGTTAGGCCCCTTCCCTTGAGATAAATCTGCAAATATCTCGGAAACGAAGCGAGCTATGGCAAAATGTTGAGAGACCTTTTTTGTAGAGAATTAAGTTTCCTACTATTTATGTTCTATGATATTTTTGGATCAGATGCGTAGTTCTCGAGATATATCAAGATATTTAAAAGTTCCGAAGCCGCACCAACATAATAGAGATACAGAAACACCGTGGCCCCTTTCTTTGAGATAACTCTGCACTAGTGCGAGCCGCAAATGCCACTTCCAGCTTAGCTGTGCAGAAGAAGAACAACAAGAAGAAGAAATATCTCGAAATATGTCCGTTAGGCCCCTTCCCTTGAGATAAATCTGCAAATATCTCGGAAACGAAGCGAGCTATGGCAAAATGTTAAGAGACGTTTTTTGTAGAGAATTATGTTTCCTACAATTTATGTTCTATGATATTTTTTGATCAGAAGCGTAGTTTTCGAGATATATCGAGATATTTAAAAGTTCCGAAGCAGCACCAACATAATAGAGATACAGAAACACCGTGGCCCCTCTCTTTGAGATAACTCTGCACTATTGCGAGCTGGAAATGCCACTTCCAGTTTAGCTGTGCAGAAGAAGAACAACAAGAAGAAGAAATATCTCGAAATATGTCCGTCAGGCCCCTTCCCTTGAGATAAATCTGCAAATATCTCGGAAACGAAGCGAGCTATTGCAAAATGTTAAGAGACCTTTTTTGTAGAGAATTGAGTTTCCTACTTTTTATGTTCTATGATATTTTTTGATCAGATGCGTAGTTCTCGAGATATATCAAGATATTCAAAAGTTCCGAAGCCGCACCAACATAATAGAGATACAGAAACACCGTGGCCCCTTTCTTTGAGATAACTCTGCACTATTGCGAGCTGCAAATGCCACTTCCAGCTTAGCTGTGCAGTGGAAGAACAACAAGAAGAAGAAATATCTCGAAATATGTCCGTCAGGCCAGTTCCTTTGAGCTGAATCTGCAAATATCTCGGAAACGAAGCGAGCTATGGCAAAATGTTAAGAGACGTTTTTTGTAGAGAATTATGTTTCCTACAATTTATGTTCTATGATATTTTTTGATCAGAAGCGTAGTTCTCGAGATATATCGAGATATTTAAAAGTTCCGAAGCCGCACCAACATAATAGAGATACAGAAACACCGTGGCCCCTTTCTTTGAGATAACTCTGCACTATTGCGAGCTGCAAATGCCACTTCCAGCTTAGCTGTGCAGAGGAAGAACAACAAGAAGAAGAAATATCTCGAAATATGTCCGTCAGGCCCCTTCCCTTGAGATAAATCTGCAAATATCTCGGAAACGAAGCGAGCTATGGCAAAATGTTAAGAGACCTTTTTTGTAGAGAATTAAGTTTCCTACTTTTTATGTTCTATGATATTTTTCGATCAGAAGCGTAGTTCTCCAGATATATCGAGATATTTAAAAGTTCCGAAGCCGCACCAACATAATAGAGATACAGAAACACCGTGGCCCCTTTCTTTGAGATAACTCTGCACTATTGCGCGCTGCAAATGCCACTTCCAACTTAGCTGTGCAGAAGAAGAACAACAAGAAGAAGAAATATCTCGAAATATGTCCGTCAGGCCCCTTCCCTTGAGATAAATCTGCAAATATCTCGGAAACGAAGCGAGCTATGGCAAAATGTTAAGAGACCATTTTTGTAGAGAATTATGTTTCCTACAATTTATGTTCTATGATATTTTTTGATCAGAAGCGTAGTTTTCGAGATATATCGAGATATTTAAAAGTTCCGAAGCCGCACCAACATAATAGAGATACAGAAACACCGTGGCCCCTTTCTTTGGGATAACTCTGCACTATTGCGAGCTGCAAATGCCACTTCCAGCTTAGCTGTGCAGAAGAAGAACAACAAGAAGAAGAAATATCTCGAAATATGTCCGTCAGGCCACTTCCCTTGAGATAAATCTGCAAATATCTCGGAAACAAAGCGAGCTATGGCAAAATGTTAAGAGACCTTTTTTGTAGAGAATTAAGTTTCCTACTTTTTATGTTCGATGATATTTTTTGATCAGATGCGTAGTTCTCGAGATATATCAAGATATTTAAAAGTTCCGAAGCTGCACCAACATAATAGAGATACAGAAACACCGTGGCCCCTTTCTTTGAGATAACTCTGCACTAGTGCGAGCTGCAAATGCCACTTCCAGCTTAGCTGTGCAGAAGAAGAACAACAAGAAGAAGAAATATCTCGAAATATGTCCGACAGGCCCCTTCCCTTGAGATAAATCTGCAAATATCTCGGAAACGATGCGAGCTATGGCGAAATGTTAAGAGACCTTTTTTGTAGAGAATTAAGTTTCCTACTTTTTATCTTCTATGATATTTTTTGATCAGATGCGTAGTTCTCGAGATAGATCAAGATACTTAAAAGTTCCGAAGCCGCACCAACATAATAGAGATACAGAAACACCGTGGCCCCTCTCTTTGAGAAAACTCTGCACTATTGCGAGCTGCAAATGCCACTTCCAGCTTAGCTGTGCAGAAGAAGAACAACAAGAAGAAGAAATATCTCGAAATATGTCCGTCAGGCCCCTTCCCTTGAGATAAATCTGCAAATATCTCGGAAACGAAGCGAGCTATGGCAAAATGTTTAGAGACCTTTCTTGTAGAGAATTAAGTTTCCTACTTTTTATGTAGTATGATATTTTTTGATCAGATGCGTAGTTCTCGAGATATATCAAGATATTTAAAAGTTCCGAAGCCGCACCAACATAATAGAGATACAGAAACACCGTGGCCCCTTTCTTTGAGATAACTCTGCACTATTGCGCGCTGCAAATGCCACTTCCAGCTTAGCTGTGCAGAAGAAGAACAACAAGAAGAAGAAATATCTCGAAATATGTCCGTCGAGCCAGTTCCTTTGAGCTGAATCTGCAAATATCTCGGAAACGAAGCGAGCTATGGCAAAATGTTAAGAGACGTTTTTTGTAGAGAATTATGTTTCCTACAATTTATGTTCTATGATATTTTTTGATCAGAAGCGTAGTTTTCGAGATATATCGAGATATTTAAAAGTTCCGAAGACGCACCAACATAATAGAGATACAGAAACACCGTGGCCCCTTTCTTTGAGATAACTGTGCACCAGTGCGAGCCGCAAATGCCACTTCCAGCTTAGCTGTGCAGAAGAAGAACAACAAGAAGAAGAAATATCTCGAAATATGTCCGTCAGACCCCTTCCCTTGAGATGAATCTGCAAATATCTCGGAAACGAAGCGAGCTATGGCAAAATCTTAAGAGACCTTTTTTGTAGAGAATTAAGTTTCCTACTTTTTATGTTCTATGATATTTTTTGATCAGATGCGTAGTTCTCGAGATATATCAAGATATTTAAAAGTTCCGAAGCCGCACCAACATAATAGAGATACAGAAACACCGTGGCCCCTTTCTTTGAGATAACTCTGCACTATTGCGAGCTGCAAATGCCACTTCCAGCTTAGCTGTGCAGAGGAAGAACAACAAGAAGAAGAAATATCTCGAAATATGTCCGTCAGGCCAGTTCCTTTGAGCTGAATCTGCAAATATCTCGGAAACGAAGCGAGCTATGGCAAAATGTTAAGAGACGTTTTTTGTAGAGAATTATGTTTCCTACAATTTATGTTCTATGATATTTTTTGATCAGAAGCGTAGTTTTCGAGATATATCGAGATATTTAAAAGTTCCGAAGACGCACCAACATAATAGAGATACAGAAACACCGTGGCCCCTTTCTTTGAGATAACTGTGCACTAGTGCGAGCGGCAAATGCCACTTCCAGCTTAGCTGTGCAGAAGAAGAACAACAAGAAGAAGAAATATCTCGAAATATGTCCGTCAGGCCCCTTCCCTCGAGATAAATCTGCAAATATCTCGGAAACGAAGCGAGCTATGGCGAAATGTTAAGAGACCTTTTTTGTAGAGAATTAAGTTTCCTACTTTTTATCTTCTATGATATTTTTTGATCAGATGCGTAGTTCTCGAGATATATCAAGATATTTAAAAGTTCCGAAGCCGCACCAACATAATAGAGATACAGAAACACCGTGGCCCCTCTCTTTGCGATAACTCTGCACTATTGCGAGCTGCAAATGCCACTTCCAGCTTAGCTGTGCAGAAGAAGAACAACAAGAAGAAGAAATATCTCGAAATATGTCCGTCAGGCCCCTTCCCTTGAGATAAATCTGCAAATATCTCGGAAACGAAGCGAGCTATGGCAAAATGTTTAGAGACCTTTCTTGTAGAGAATTAAGTTTCCTACTTTTTATGTAGTATGATATTTTTTGATCAGATGCGTAGTTCTCGAGATATATCAAGATATTTAAAAGTTCCGAAGCCGCACCAACATAATAGAGATACAGAAACACCGTGGCCCCTTTCTTTGGGATAACTCTGCACTATTGCGAGCTGCAAATGCCACTTCCAGCTTAGCTGTGCAGAACAAGAACAACAAGAAGAAGAAATATCTCGAAATATGTCCGTCAGGCCACTTCCCTTGAGATAAATCTGCAAATATCTCGGAAACGAAGCGAGCTATGGCAAAATGTTAAGAGACCTTTTTTGTAGAGAATTAAGTTTCGTACTTTTTATGTTCTATGACATTTTTTGATCAGATGCGTAGTTCTCGAGATATATCAAGATATTTAAAAGTTCCGAAGCCGCACCAACATAATAGAGATACAGAAACACCGTGGCCCCTTTCTTTAAGATAACTCTGCACTATTGCGAGCTGCAAATGCCACTTCCAGCTTAGCTGTGCAGAGGAGGAACAACAAGAAGAAGAAATATCTCGAAATATGTCCGTCAGGCCAGTTCCTTTGAGCTGAATCTGCAAATATCTCGGAAACGAAGCGAGCTATGGCAAAATGTTAAGAGACCTTTTTTGTAGAGAATTATGTTTCCTACAATTTATGTTGTATGATATTTTTTGATCAGAAGCGTAGTTTTCGAGATATATCGAGATATTTAAAAGTTCCGAAGCCGCACCAACATAATAGAGATACAGAAACACCGTGGCCCCTTTCTTTGAGATAACTGTGCACTAGTGCGAGCCGCAAATGCAACTTCCGGCTTCGCTGTGCAGAAGAAGAACAACAAGAAGAAGAAATATCTCGAAATATGTCCGTCAGGCCCCTTCCCTTGAGATAAATCTGCAAATGTCTCGGAAACGAAGCGAGCTATGGCAAAATGTTAAGAGACCTTTTTTGTAGAGAATTAAGTTTCCTACTTTTTATGTTCTATGATATTTTTTGATCAGATGCGTAGTTCTCGAGATATATCAAGATATTTAAAAGTTCCGAAGCTGCACCAACATAATAGAGATACAGAAACACCGTGGCCCCTTTCTTTGAGATAACTCTGCACTAGTGCGAGCTGCAAATGCCACTTCCAGCTTAGCTGTGCAGAAGAAGAACAACAAGAAGAAGAAATATCTCGAAATATGTCCGTCAGGCCCCTTCCCTTGAGATAAATCTGCAAATATCTCGGAAACGAAGCGAGCTATGGCAAAATGTTAAGAGACCTTTTTTGTAGAGAATTAAGTTTGCTACTTTTTATGTTCTATGATATTTTTTGATCAGATGCGTAGTTCTCGAGATATATCAAGATATTTAAAAGTTCCGAAGCCGCACCAACATAATAGGGATACAGAAACACCGTGGCCCCTTTCTTTGAGATAACTCTGCACTAGTGCGAGCCGCAAATGCCACTTCCAGCTTAGCTGTGCAGAAGAAGAACAACAAGAAGAAGAAATATCTCGAAATATGTCCGTCAGGCCACTTCCCTTGAGATAAATCTGCAAATATCTCGGAAACGAAGCGAGCTATGGCAAAATGTTAAGAGACGTTTTTTGTAGAGAATTATGTTTCCTACAATTTATGTTCTGTGATATTTTTTGATCAGAAGCGTAGTTTTCGAGATATATCGAGATATTTAAAAGCTCCGAAGCCGCACCAACATAATAGAGATACAGAAACACCGTGGCCCCTTTCTTTGAGATAACTGTGCACTAGTGCGAGCGGCAAATGCCACTTCCAGCTTAGCTGTGCAGAAGAAGAAATATCTCGAAATATGTCCGTCAGGCCCCTTGCCTCGAGATAAATCTGCAAATATCTCGGAAACGAAGCGAGCTATGGCGAAATGTTACGAGACCTTTTTTGTAGAGAATTAAGTTTCCTACTTTTTATCTTCTATGATATTTTTTGATCAGATGCGTAGTTCTCGAGATATATCAAGATATTTAAAAGTTCCGAAGCCGCACCAACATAATAGAGATACAGAAACACCGTGGCCCCTCTCTTTGAGATAACTCTGCACTCTTGCGAGCTGCAAATGCCACTTCCAGGTTAGCTGTGCAGAAGAAGAACAACAAGAAGAAGAAATATCTCGAAATATGTCCGTCAGGCCCCTTCCCTTGAGATAAATCTGCAAATATCTCGGAAACGAAGCGAGCTATGGCAAAATGTTTAGAGACCTTTCTTGTAGAGAATTAAGTTTCCTACTTTTTATGTAGTATGATATTTTTTGATCAGATGCGTAGTTCTCGAGATATATCAAGATATTTAAAAGTTCCGAAGCCGCACCAACATAATAGAGATACAGAAACACCGTGGCCCCTTTCTTTGGGATAACTCTGCACTATTGCGAGCTGCAAATGCCACTTCCAGCTTAGCTGTGCAGAAGAAGAACAACAAGAAGAAGAAATATCTCGAAATATGTCCGTCAGGCCCCTTCCCTTGAGATAAATATGCAAATATCTCGGAAACGAAGCGAGCTATGGCAAAATGTTAAGAGACCTTTTTTGTAGAGAATTAAGTTTCCTACTTTTTATGTTCTATGATATTTTTTGATCAGATGCGTAGTTCTCGAGATATATCAAGATATTTAAAAGTTCCGAAGCCGCACCAACATAATAGAGATACAGAAACAGCGTGGCCCCTTTCTTTGAGATAACTCTGCACTATTGCGAGCTGCAAATGCCACTTCCAGCTTAGCTGTGCAGAGGAAGAACAACAAGAAGAAGAAATATCTCGAAATATGTCCGTCAGGCCAGTTCCTTTGAGCTGAATCTGCAAATATCTCGGAAACGAAGCGAGCTATGGCAAAATCTTAAGAGACGTTTTTTGTAGAGAATTATGTTTCCTACAATTTATGTTCTATGATATTTTTTGATCAGAAGCGTAGTTTTCGAGATATATCGAGATATTTAAAAGTTCCGAAGACGCACCAACATAATAGAGATACAGAAACACCGTGGCCCCTTTCTTTGAGATAACTGTGCACTAGTGCGAGCGGCAAATGCCACTTCCAGCTTAGCTGTGCAGAAGAAGAACAACAAGAAGAAGAAATATCTCGAAATATGTCCGTCAGGCCCCTTCCCTTGAGATAAATATGCAAATATCTCGGAAACGAAGCGAGCTATGGCAAAATGTTAAGAGACCTTTTTTGTAGAGAATTAAGTTTCCTACTTTTTATGTTCTATGATATTTTTTGATCAGATGCGTAGTTCTCGAGATATATCAAGATATTTAAAAGTTCCGAAGCCGCACCAACATAATAGAGATACAGAAACACCGTGGCCCCTTTCTTTGAGATAACTCTGCACTATTGCGAGCTGCAAATGCCACTTCCAGCTTAGCTGTGCAGAAGAAGAACAACAAGAAGAAGAAATATCTCGAAATATGTCCGTCAGGCCAGTTCCTTTGAGCTGAATCTGCAAATATCTCGGAAACGAAGCGAGCTATGGCAAAATCTTAAGAGACGTTTTTTGTAGAGAATTATGTTTCCTACAATTTATGTTCTATGATATTTTTTGATCAGAAGCGTAGTTTTCGAGATATATCGAGATATTTAAAAGTTCCGAAGACGCACCAACATAATAGAGATACAGAAACACCGTGGCCCCTTTCTTTGAGATAACTGTGCACTAGTGCGAGCGGCAAATGCCACTTCCAGCTTAGCTGTGCAGAAGAAGAACAACAAGAAGAAGAAATATCTCGAAATATGTCCGTCAGGCCCCTTCCCTCGAGATAAATCTGCAAATATCTCGGAAACGAAGCGAGCTATGGCGAAATGTTAAGAGACCTTTTTTGTAGAGAATTAAGTTTCCTACTTTTTATCTTCTATGATATTTTTTGATCAGATGCGTAGTTCTCGAGATATATCAAGATATTTAAAAGTTCCGAAGCCGCACCAACATAATAGAGATACAGAAACACCGTGGCCCCTCTCTTTGAGATAACTCTGCACTATTGCGAGCTGCAAATGCCACTTCCAGCTTAGCTGTGCAGAAGAAGAACAACAAGAAGAAGAAATATCTCGAAATATGTCCGTCAGGCCCCTTCCCTTGAGATAAATCTGCAAATATCTCGGAAACGAAGCGAGCTATGGCAAAATGTTTAGAGACCTTTCTTGTAGAGAATTAAGTTTCCTACTTTTTATGTAGTATGATATTTTTTGATCAGATGCGTAGTTCTCGAGATATATCAAGATATTTAAAAGTTCCGAAGCCGCACCAACATAATAGAGATACAGAAACACCGTGGCCCCTTTCTTTGGGATAACTCTGCACTATTGCGAGCTGCAAATGCCACTTCCAGCTTAGCTGTGCAGAACAAGAACAACAAGAAGAAGAAATATCTCGAAATATGTCCGTCAGGCCACTTCCCTTGAGATAAATCTGCAAATATCTCGGAAACGAAGCGAGCTATGGCAAAATGTTAAGAGACCTTTTTTGTAGAGAATTAAGTTTCCTACTTTTTATGTTCGATGATATTTTTTGATCAGATGCGTAGTTCTCGAGATATATCAAGATATTTAAAAGTTCCGAAGCTGCACCAACATAATAGAGGTACAGGAACACCGTGGCCTCTTTCTTTGAGATAACTCTGCACTATTGCGAGCTGCAAATGCCGCTTCGAGCTTAGCTGTGCAGAAGAAGAACAACAAGAAGAAGAAATATCTCGAAATATGTCCGTCAGGCCCCTTCCCTTGAGATAAATCTGCAAATATCTCGGAAACGAAGCGAGCTATGGCGAAATGTTAAGAGACCTTTTTTGTAGAGAATTAAGTTTCCTACTTTTTATGTTCTATGATATTTTTTGATCAGATGCGTAGTTCTCGAGATATATCAAGATATTTAAAAGTTCCGAAGCCGCACCAACATAATAGAGATACAGAAACACCGTGGCCCCTCTCTTTGAGATAACTCTGCACTATTGCGAGCTGCAAATGCCACTTCCAGCTTAGCTGTGCAGAAGAAGAACAACAAGAAGAAGAAATATCTCGAAATATGTCCGTCAGGCCCCTTCCCTTGAGATAAATCTGCAAATATCTCGGAAACGAAGCGAGCTATGGCAAAATGTTTAGAGACCTTTCTTGTAGAGAATTAAGTTTCCTACTTTTTATGTAGTATGATATTTTTTGATCAGATGCGTAGTTCTCGAGATATATCAAGATATTTAAAAGTTCCGAAGCCGCACCAACATAATAGAGATACAGAAACACCGTGGCCCCTTTCTTTGGGATAACTCTGCACTATTGCGAGCTGCAAATGCCACTTCCAGCTTAGTTGTGCAGAACAAGAACAACAAGAAGAAGAAATATCTCGAAATATGTCCGTCAGGCCCCTTCCCTTGTGATAAATCTGCAAATATCTCGGAAACGAAGCGAGCTATGGCAAAATGTCAAGAGACCTTTTTTGTAGAGAATTATGTTTCCTACAATTTATGTTCTATGATATTTTTTGATCAGATGCGTAGTTCTCGAGATATATCAAGATATTTAAAAGTTCCGAAGCCACACCAACATAATAGAGATACAGAAACACCGTGGCCCCTTTCTTTGAGATAACTCTGCACTATTGCGAGCTGTAAATGCCACTTCCAGCTTAGCTGTGCAGAAGAAGAACAACAAGAAGAAGAAATATCTCGAAATATGTCCGTCAGGCCCCTTCCCTTGAGATAAATCTGCAAATGTCTCGGAAACGAAGCGAGCTATGGCAAAATATTAAGAGACCTTTTTTGTAGAGAATTAAGTTTCCTACTTTTTATGTTCTATGATATTTTTTGATCAGATGCGTAGTTCTCGAGATATATCAAGATATTTAAAAGTTCCGAAGCCACACCAACATAATAGAGATACAGAAACACCGTGGCCCCTTTCTTTGAGATAACTCTGCACTATTGCGAGCTGTAAATGCCACTGCCAGCTTAGCTGTGCAGAAGAAGAACAACAAGAAGAAGAAATATCTCGAAATATGTCCGTCAGGCCCCTTCCCTTGAGATAAATCTGCAAATATCTCGGAAACGAAGCGAGCTATGGCGAAATGTTAAGAGACCTTTTTTGTAGAGAATTAAGTTTCCTACTTTTTATGTTCTATGATATTTTTTGATCAGATGCGTAGTTCTCGAGATATATCAAGATATTTAAAAGTTCCGAAGCCGCACCAACATAATAGAGATACAGAAACACCGTGGCCCCTCTCTTTGAGATAACTCTGCACTATTGCGAGCTGCAAATGCCACTTCCAGCTTAGCTGTGCAGAAGAAGAACAACAAGAAGAAGAAATATCTCGAAATATGTCCGTCAGGCCCCTTCCCTTGAGATAAATCTGCAAATATCTCGGAAACGAAGCGAGCTATGGCAAAATGTTTAGAGACCTTTCTTGTAGAGAATTAAGTTTCCTACTTTTTATGTAGTATGATATTTTTTGATCAGATGCGTAGTTCTCGAGATATATCAAGATATTTAAAAGTTCCGAAGCCGCACCAACATAATAGAGATACAGAAACACCGTGGCCCCTTTCTTTGGGATAACTCTGCACTATTGCGAGCTGCAAATGCCACTTCCAGCTTAGTTGTGCAGAACAAGAACAACAAGAAGAAGAAATATCTCGAAATATGTCCGTCAGGCCCCTTCCCTTGAGATATATCTGCAAATATCTCGGAAACGAAGCGAGCTATGGCAAAATGTTAGCAGACCTTTTTTGTAGAGAATTATGTTTCCTACAATTTATGTTCTATGATATTTTTTGATCAGAAGCGTAGTTTTCGAGATATATCGAGATATTTAAAAGTTCCGAAGCCGCACCAACATAATAGGGATACAGAAACACCGTGGCCCCTTTCTTTGAGATAACTCTGCACTAGTGCGAGCCGCAAATGCCACTTCCAGCTTAGCTGTGCAGAAGAAGAACAACAAGAAGAAGAAATATCTCGAAATATGTCCGTCAGGCCCCTTCCCTTGTGATAAATCTGCAAATATCTCGGAAACGAAGCGAGCTATGGCAAAATGTTAAGAGACCTTTTTTGTAGAGAATTAAGTTTCCTACTTTTTATGTTCTATGACATTTTTTGATCAGATGCGTAGTTCTCGAGATATATCAAGATATTTAAAAGTTCCGAAGCCACACCAACATAATAGAGATACAGAAACACCGTGGCCCCTTTCTTTGAGATAACTGTGCACTAGTGCGAGCCGCAAATGCCACTTCCAGCTTAGCTGTGCAGAAGAAGAACAACAAGAAGAAGAAATATCTCGAAATATGTCCGTCAGGCCCCTTCCCTTGAGATATATCTGCAAATATCTCGGAAACGAAGCGAGCTATGGCGAAATGTTAAGAGACCTTTTTTGTAGAGAATTAAGTTTCCTACTTTTTATCTTCTATGATAGTTTTTGATCAGATGCGTAGTTCTCGAGATATATCAAGATATTTAAAAGTTCCGAAGCCGCACCAACATAATAGAGATACAGAAACACCGTGGCCCCTCTCTTTGAGATAACTCTGCACTATTGCGAGCTGCAAATGCCACTTCCAGCTTAGCTGTGCAGAAGAAGAACAACAAGAAGAAGAAATATCTCGAAATATGTCCGTCAGGCCCCTTCCCTTGAGATAAATCTGCAAATATCTCGGAAACGAAGCGAGCTATGGCAAAATGTTTAGAGACCTTTCTTGTAGAGAATTAAGTTTCCTACTTTTTATGTAGTATGATATTTTTTGATCAGATGCGTAGTTCTCGAGATATATCAAGATATTTAAAAGTTCCGAAGCCGCACCAACATAATAGAGGTACAGAAACACCGTGGCCTCTTTCTTTGAGATAACTCTGCACTATTGCGAGCTGCAAATGCCGCTTCGAGCTTAGCTGTGCAGAAGAAGAACAACAAGAAAAAGAAATATCTCGAAATATGTCCGTTAGGCCCCTTCCCTTGAGATAAATCTGCAAATATCTCGGAAACGAAGCGAGCTATGGCAAAATGTTAAGAGACCTTTTTTGTAGAGAATTAAGTTTCCTACTTTTTATGTTCTATGACATTTTTTGATCCGATGCGTACTTCTCGAGATATATCAAGATATTTAAAAGTTCCGAAGCCGCACCAACATAATAGAGATACAGAAACACCGTGGCCCCTTTCTTTGAGATAACTGTGCACTAGTGCGAGCCGCAAATGCAACTTCCGGCTTAGCTGTGCAGAAGAAGAACAACAAGAAGAAGAAATATCTCGAAATATGTCCGTCAGGCCCCTTCCCTTGAGATAAATCTGCAAATGTCTCGGAAACGAAGCGAGCTATGGCAAAATGTTAAGAGACCTTTTTTGTAGAGAATTAAGTTTCCTACTTTTTATGTTCTATGATATTTTTTGATCAGATGCGTAGTTCTCGAGATATATCAAGATATTTAAAAGTTCCGAAGCCGCACCAACATAATAGAGATACAGAAACACCGTGGCCCCTTTCTTTGAGATAACTCTGCACTATTGCGAGCTGCAAATGCCACTTCCAGCTTAGCTGTGCAGAGGAAGAACAACAAGAAGAAGAAATATCTCGAAATATGTCCGTCAGGCCAGTTCCTTTGAGCTGAATCTGCAAATATCTCGGAAACGAAGCGATCTATGGCAAAATGTTAAGAGACGTTTTTTGTAGAGAATTATGTTTCCTACAATTTATGTTCTATGATATTTTTTGATCAGAAGCGTAGTTTTCGAGATATATCGAGATATTTAAAAGTTCCGAAGCCGCACCAACATAATATGGATACAGAAACACCGTGGCCCCTTTCTTTGAGATAACTCTGCACTAGTGCGAGCCGCAAATGCCACTTCCAGCTTAGCTGTGCAGAAGAAGAACAACAAGAAGAAGAAATATCTCGAAATATGTCCGTCAGGCCCCTTCCCTTGAGATATATCTGCAAATATCTCGGAAACGAAGCGAGCTATGGCAAAATGTTAAGAGACCTTTTTTGTAGAGAATTATGTTTCCTACAATTTATGTTCTATGATATTTTTTGATCAGAAGCGTAGTTTTCGAGATATATCGAGATATTTAAAAGTTCCGAAGCCGCACCAACATAATAGGGATACAGAAACACCGTGGCCCCTTTCTTTGAGATAACTCTGCACTAGTGCGAGCCGCAAATGCCACTTCCAGCTTAGCTGTGCAGAAGAAGAACAACAAGAAGAAGAAATATCTCGAAATATGTCCGTCAGGCCCCTTCCCTTGTGATAAATCTGCAAATATCTCGGAAACGAAGCGAGCTATGGCAAAATGTTAAGAGACCTTTTTTGTAGAGAATTATGTTTCCTACAATTTATGTTCTATGATATTTTTTGATCAGATGCGTAGTTCTCGAGATATATCAAGATATTTAAAAGTTCCGAAGCCACACCAACATAATAGAGATACAGAAACACCGAGGCCTCTTTCTTTGAGATAACTCTGCACTATTGCGAGCTGCAAATGCCGCTTCGAGCTTAGCTGTGCAGGAGAAGAACAACACGAAGAAGAAATATCTCGAAATATGTCCGTCAGACCCCTTCCCTTGAGATGAATCTGCAAATATCTCGGAAACGAAGCGAGCTATGGCAAAATGTTAAGAGACCTTTTTTGTAGAGAATAATGTTTCCTACAATTTACGTTCTATGATATTTTTTGATCAGAAGCGTAGTTTTCGAGATATATCGAGATATTTAAAAGTTCCGAAGCCGCACCAACATAATAGAGATACAGAAACACCGTGGCCCCTTTCTTTGAGATAACTCTGCACTAGTGCGAGCCGCAAATGCCACTTCCAGCTTAGCTGTGCAGAAGAAGAACAACAAGAAGAAGAAATATCTCGAAATATGTCCGTCAGGCCCCTTCCCTTGAGATAAATATGCAAATATCTCGGAAACGAAGCGAGCTATGGCAAAATGTTAAGAGACCTTTTTTGTAGAGAATTAAGTTTCCTACTTTTTATGTTCTATGACATTTTTTGATCAGATGCGTAGTTCTCGAGATATATCAAGATATTTAAAAGTTCCGAAGCCGCACCAACATAATAGAGATACAGAAACACCGTGGCCCCTTTCTTTAAGATAACTCTGCACTATTGCGAGCTGCAAATGCCACTTCCAGCTTAGCTGTGCAGAGGAGGAACAACAAGAAGAAGAAATATCTCGAAATATGTCCGTCAGGCCAGTTCCTTTGAGCTGAATCTGCAAATATCTCGGAAACGAAGCGAGCTATGGCAAAATGTTAAGAGACCTTTTTTGTAGAGAATTATGTTTCCTACAATTTATGTTGTATGATATTTTTTGATCAGAAGCGTAGTTTTCGAGATATATCGAGATATTTAAAAGTTCCGAAGCCGCACCAACATAATAGAGATACAGAAACACCGTGGCCCCTTTCTTTGAGATAACTCTGCACTAGTGCGAGCCGCAAATGCCACTTCCAGCTTAGCTGTGCAGAAGAAGAACAACAAGAAGAAGAAATATCTCGAAATATGTCCGTCAGGCCCCTTCCCTTGAGATAAATCTGCAAATATCTCGGAAACGAAGCGAGCTATGGCAAAATGTTGAGAGACCTTTTTTGCAGAGAATTAAGTTTCCTACTTTTTATGTTCTATGATATTTTTTGATCAGATGCGTAGTTCTCGAGATATATCAAGATATTTAAAAGTTCCGAAGCCGCACCAACATAATAGAGATACAGAAACACCGTGGCCCCTTTCTTTGAGATAACTCTGCACTATTGCGAGCTGCAAATGCCACTTCCAGCTTAGCTGTGCAGAGGAAGAACAAGAAGAAGAAGAAATATCTCGAAATATGTCCGTCAGGCCAGTTCCTTTGAGCTGAATCTGCAAATATCTCGGAAACGAAGCGAGCTATGGCAAAATGTTAAGAGACGTTTTTTGTAGAGAATTATGTTTCCTACAATTTATGTTCTATGATATTTTTTGATCAGAAGCGTATTTTTCGAGATATATCGAGATATTTAAAAGTTCCGAAGACGCACCAACATAATAGAGATACAGAAACACCGTGGCCCCTTTCTTTGAGATAACTGTGCACTAGTGCGAGCCGCAAATGCAACTTCCGGCTTAGCTGTGCAGAAGAAGAACAACAAGAAGAAGAAATATCTCGAAATATGTCCGTCAGGCCCCTTCCCTTGAGATAAATCTGTAAATGTCTCGGAAACGAAGCGAGCTATGGCAAAATGTTAAGAGACCTTTTTTGTAGAGAATTAAGTTTCCTACTTTTTATGTTCTATGATATTTTTTGATCAGATGCGTAGTTCTCGAGATATATCAAGATATTTAAAAGTTCCGAAGCCACACCAACATAATAGAGATACAGAAACACCGAGGCCTCTTTCTTTGAGATAACTCTGCACTATTGCGAGCTGCAAATGCCGCTTCGAGGTTAGCTGTGCAGGAGAAGAACAACAAGAAGAAGAAATATCTCGAAATATGTCCGTCAGACCCCTTCCCTTGAGATGAATCTGCAAATATCTCGGAAACGAAGCGAGCTATGGCAAAATGTTAAGAGACCTTTTTTGTAGAGAATAATGTTTCCTACAATTTACGTTCTATGATATTTTTTGATCAGAAGCGTAGTTTTCGAGATATATCGAGATATTTAAAAGTTCCGAAGCCGCACCAACATAATAGAGATACAGAAACACCGTGGCCCCTTTCTTTGAGATAACTCTGCACTAGTGCGAGCCGCAAATGCCACTTCCAGCTTAGCTGTGCAGAAGAAGAACAACAAGAAGAAGAAATATCTCGAAATATGTCCGTCAGGCCCCTTCCCTTGAGATAAATATGCAAATATCTCGGAAACGAAGCGAGCTATGGCAAAATGTTAAGAGACCTTTTTTGTAGAGAATTAAGTTTCCTACTTTTTATGTTCTATGACATTTTTTGATCAGATGCGTAGTTCTCGAGATATATCAAGATATTTAAAAGTTCCGAAGCCGCACCAACATAATAGAGATACAGAAACACCGTGGCCCCTTTCTTTAAGATAACTCTGCACTATTGCGAGCTGCAAATGCCACTTCCAGCTTAGCTGTGCAGAGGAGGAACAACAAGAAGAAGAAATATCTCGAAATATGTCCGTCAGGCCAGTTCCTTTGAGCTGAATCTGCAAATATCTCGGAAACGAAGCGAGCTATGGCAAAATGTTAAGAGACCTTTTTTGTAGAGAATTATGTTTCCTACAATTTATGTTGTATGATATTTTTTGATCAGAAGCGTAGTTTTCGAGATATATCGAGATATTTAAAAGTTCCGAAGCCGCACCAACATAATAGAGATACAGAAACACCGTGGCCCCTTTCTTTGAGATAACTCTGCACTAGTGCGAGCCGCAAATGCCACTTCCAGCTTAGCTGTGCAGAAGAAGAACAACAAGAAGAAGAAATATCTCGAAATATGTCCGTCAGGCCCCTTCCCTTGAGATAAATCTGCAAATATCTCGGAAACGAAGCGAGCTATGGCAAAATGTTGAGAGACCTTTTTTGCAGAGAATTAAGTTTCCTACTTTTTATGTTCTATGATATTTTTTGATCAGATGCGTAGTTCTCGAGATATATCAAGATATTTAAAAGTTCCGAAGCCGCACCAACATAATAGAGATACAGAAACACCGTGGCCCCTTTCTTTGAGATAACTCTGCACTATTGCGAGCTGCAAATGCCACTTCCAGCTTAGCTGTGCAGAGGAAGAACAAGAAGAAGAAGAAATATCTCGAAATATGTCCGTCAGGCCAGTTCCTTTGAGCTGAATCTGCAAATATCTCGGAAACGAAGCGAGCTATGGCAAAATGTTAAGAGACGTTTTTTGTAGAGAATTATGTTTCCTACAATTTATGTTCTATGATATTTTTTGATCAGAAGCGTATTTTTCGAGATATATCGAGATATTTAAAAGTTCCGAAGACGCACCAACATAATAGAGATACAGAAACACCGTGGCCCCTTTCTTTGAGATAACTGTGCACTAGTGCGAGCCGCAAATGCAACTTCCGGCTTAGCTGTGCAGAAGAAGAACAACAAGAAGAAGAAATATCTCGAAATATGTCCGTCAGGCCCCTTCCCTTGAGATAAATCTGTAAATGTCTCGGAAACGAAGCGAGCTATGGCAAAATGTTAAGAGACCTTTTTTGTAGAGAATTAAGTTTCCTACTTTTTATGTTCTATGATATTTTTTGATCAGATGCGTAGTTCTCGAGATATATCAAGATATTTAAAAGTTCCGAAGCCGCACCAACATAATAGGGATACAGAAACACCGTGGCCCCTTTCTTTGAGATAACTCTGCACTAGTGCGAGCCGCAAATGCCACTTCCAGCTTAGCTGTGCAGAAGAAGAACAACAAGAAGAAGAAATATCTCGAAATATGTCCGTCAGGCCCCTTCCCTTGTGATAAATCTGCAAATATCTCGGAAACGAAGCGAGCTATGGCAAAATGTTAAGAGACCTTTTTTGTAGAGAATTATGTTTCCTACAATTTATGTTCTATGATATTTTTTGATCAGATGCGTAGTTCTCGAGATATATCAAGATATTTAAAAGTTCCGAAGCCACACCAACATAATAGAGATACAGAAACACCGTGGCCCCTTTCTTTGAGATAACTCTGCACTATTGCGAGCTGTAAATGCCACTGCCAGCTTAGCTGTGCAGAAGAAGAACAACAAGAAGAAGAAATATCTCGAAATATGTCCGTCAGGCCCCTTCCCTTGAGATAAATCTGCCAATATCTCGGAAACGAAACGAGCTATGGCAAAATGTTAAGAGACCTTTTTTGTAGAGAATTAAGTTTCCTACTTTTTATGTTCTATGATATTTTTTGATCAGAAGCGTAGTTTTCGAGATATATCGAGATATTTAAAAGTTCCGAAGCCGCACCAACATAATAGAGATACAGAAACACCGTGGCCCCTTTCTTTGAGATAACTCTGCACTAGTGCGAGCTGCAAATGCCACTACCAGCTTAGCTGTGCAGAAGAAGAACAACAAGTAGAAGAAATATCTCGAAATATGTCCGTCAGGCCCCTTCCCTTGAGATAAATCTGCAAATATCTCGGAAACGAAGCGAGCTATGGCAAAATGTTAAGAGACCTTTTTTGTAGAGAATTAAGTTTCCTACTTTTTATGTTCGATGATATTTTTTGATCAGATGCGTAGTTCTCGAGATATATCAAGATATTTAAAAGTTCCGAAGCTGCACCAACATAATAGAGGTACAGAAACACCGAGGCCTCTTTCTTTGAGATAACTCTGCACTATTGCGAGCTGCAAATGCCGCTTCGAGCTTAGCTGTGCAGAAGAAGAACAACAAGAAGAAGAAATATCTCGAAATATGTCCGTCAGACCCCTTCCCTTGAGATGAATCTGCAAATATCTCGGAAACGAAGCGAGCTATGGCAAAATGTTAAGAGACCTTTTTTGTAGAGAATAATGTTTCCTACAATTTACGTTCTATGATATTTTTTGATCAGAAGCGTAGTTTTCGAGATATATCGAGATATTTAAAAGTTCCGAAGCCGCACCAACATAATAGAGATACAGAAACACCGTGGCCCCTTTCTTTGAGATAACTCTGCACTATTGCGACCTGCAAATGCCACTTCCAGCTCAGCTGTGCAGAAGAAGAACAACAAGAAGAAGAAATATCTCGAAATACGTCCGTCAGGCCCCTTCCCTTGAGATAAATCTGCAAATATCTCGGAAACGAAGCGAGCTATGGCAAAATGTTAAGAGACCTTTTTTGTAGAGAATTATGTTTCCTACTTTTTATGTTCTATGATATTTTTTGATCAGATGCGTAGTTCTCGAGATATATCAAGATATTTAAAAGTTCCGAAACCGCCCCAACATAATAGAGATACAGAAACACCGTGGCCCCTTTCTTTGAGATAACTCTGCACTATTGCGAGCTGGAAATGCCACTTCCAGTTTAGCTGTGCAGAAGAAGAACAACAAGAAGAAGAAATATCTCGAAATATGTCCGTTAGGCCCCTTCCCTTGAGATAAATCTGCAAATATCTCGGAAACGAAGCGAGCTATGGCAAAATGTTAAGAGACCTTTTTTGTAGAGAATTATGTTTCCTACAATTTATGTTGTATGATATTTTTTGATCAGAAGCGTAGTTTTCGAGATATATCGAGATATTTAAAAGTTCCGAAGCCGCACCAACATAATAGAGATACAGAAACACCGTGGCCCCTTTCTTTGAGATAACTCTGCACTAGTGCGAGCCGCAAATGCCACTTCCAGCTTAGCTGTGCAGAAGAAGAACAACAAGAAGAAGAAATATCTCGAAATATGTCCGTCAGGCCCCTTCCCTTGAGATAAATCTGCAAATATCTCGGAAACGAAGCGAGCTATGGCAAAATGTTGAGAGACCTTTTTTGCAGAGAATTAAGTTTCCTACTTTTTATGTTCTATGATATTTTTTGATCAGATGCGTAGTTCTCGAGATATATCAAGATATTTAAAAGTTCCGAAGCCGCACCAACATAATAGAGATACAGAAACACCGTGGCCCCTTTCTTTGAGATAACTCTGCACTATTGCGAGCTGCAAATGCCACTTCCAGCTTAGCTGTGCAGAGGAAGAACAAGAAGAAGAAGAAATATCTCGAAATATGTCCGTCAGGCCAGTTCCTTTGAGCTGAATCTGCAAATATCTCGGAAACGAAGCGAGCTATGGCAAAATGTTAAGAGACCTTTTTTGTAGAGAATTAAGTTTCCTACTTTTTATGTTCGATGATATTTTTTGATCAGATGCGTAGTTCTCGAGATATATCAAGATATTTAAAAGTTCCGAAGCTGCACCAACATAATAGAGGTACAGAAACACCGTGGCCTCTTTCTTTGAGATAACTCTGCACTATTGCGAGCTGCAAATGCCGCTTCGAGCTTAGCTGTGCAGAAGAAGAACAACAAGAAGAAGAAATATCTCGAAATATGTCCGTCAGGCCCCTTCCCTTGAGATAAATCTGCAAATATCTCGGAAACGAAGCGAGCTATGGCAAAATGTTAAGAGACCTTTTTTGTAGTGAATTAAGTTTCCTACTTTTTATGTTCTATGATATTTTTTGATCAGATGCGTAGTTCTCGAGATATATCAAGATATTTAAAAGTTCCGAAACCGCACCAACATAATAGAGATACAGAAACACCGTGGCCCCTTTCTTTGAGACAACTCTGCACTATTGCGAGCTGGAAATGCCACTTCCAGTTTAGCTGTGCAGAAGAAGAACAACAAGAAGAAGAAATATCTCGAAATATGTCCGTCAGGCCCCTTCCCTTGAGATAAATCTGCAAATATCTCGGAAACGAAGCGAGCTATGGCAAAATGTTAAGAGACCTTTTTTGTAGAGAATAATGTTTCCTACAATTTACGTTCTATGATATTTTTTGATCAGAAGCGTAGTTTTCGAGATATATCGAGATATTTAAAAGTTCCGAAGCCGCACCAACATAATAGAGATACAGAAACACCGTGGCCCCTTTCTTTGAGATAACTCTGCACTATTGCGACCTGCAAATGCCACTTCCAGCTCAGCTGTGCAGAAGAAGAACAACAAGAAGAAGAAATATCTCGAAATACGTCCGTCAGGCCCCTTCCCTTGAGATAAATCTGCAAATATCTCGGAAACGAAGCGAGCTATGGCAAAATGTTAAGAGACCTTTTTTGTAGAGAATTATGTTTCCTACTTTTTATGTTCTATGATATTTTTTGATCAGATGCGTAGTTCTCGAGATATATCAAGATATTTAAAAGTTCCGAAACCGCCCCAACATAATAGAGATACAGAAACACCGTGGCCCCTTTCTTTGAGATAACTCTGCACTATTGCGAGCTGGAAATGCCACTTCCAGTTTAGCTGTGCAGAAGAAGAACAACAAGAAGAAGAAATATCTCGAAATATGTCCGTTAGGCCCCTTCCCTTGAGATAAATCTGCAAATATCTCGGAAACGAAGCGAGCTATGGCAAAATGTTAAGAGACCTTTTTTGTAGAGAATTATGTTTCCTACAATTTATGTTGTATGATATTTTTTGATCAGAAGCGTAGTTTTCGAGATATATCGAGATATTTAAAAGTTCCGAAGCCGCACCAACATAATGGAGATACAGAAACACCGTGGCCCCTTTCTTTGAGATAACTCTGCACTAGTGCGAGCCGCAAATGCCACTTCCAGCTTAGCTGTGCAGAAGAAGAACAACAAGAAGAAGAAATATCTCGAAATATGTCCGTCAGGCCCCTTCCCTTGAGATAAATCTGCAAATATCTCGGAAACGAAGCGAGCTATGGCAAAATGTTGAGAGACCTTTTTTGCAGAGAATTAAGTTTCCTACTTTTTATGTTCTATGATATTTTTTGATCAGATGCGTAGTTCTCGAGATATATCAAGATATTTAAAAGTTCCGAAGCCGCACCAACATAATAGAGATACAGAAACACCGTGGCCCCTTTCTTTGAGATAACTCTGCACTATTGCGAGCTGCAAATGCCACTTCCAGCTTAGCTGTGCAGAGGAAGAACAAGAAGAAGAAGAAATATCTCGAAATATGTCCGTCAGGCCAGTTCCTTTGAGCTGAATCTGCAAATATCTCGGAAACGAAGCGAGCTATGGCAAAATGTTAAGAGACCTTTTTTGTAGAGAATTAAGTTTCCTACTTTTTATGTTCGATGATATTTTTTGATCAGATGCGTAGTTCTCGAGATATATCAAGATATTTAAAAGTTCCGAAGCTGCACCAACATAATAGAGGTACAGAAACACCGTGGCCTCTTTCTTTGAGATAACTCTGCACTATTGCGAGCTGCAAATGCCGCTTCGAGCTTAGCTGTGCAGAAGAAGAACAACAAGAAGAAGAAATATCTCGAAATATGTCCGTCAGGCCCCTTCCCTTGAGATAAATCTGCAAATATCTCGGAAACGAAGCGAGCTATGGCAAAATGTTAAGAGACCTTTTTTGTAGTGAATTAAGTTTCCTACTTTTTATGTTCTATGATATTTTTTGATCAGATGCGTAGTTCTCGAGATATATCAAGATATTTAAAAGTTCCGAAACCGCACCAACATAATAGAGATACAGAAACACCGTGGCCCCTTTCTTTGAGACAACTCTGCACTATTGCGAGCTGGAAATGCCACTTCCAGTTTAGCTGTGCAGAAGAAGAACAACAAGAAGAAGAAATATCTCGAAATATGTCCGTCAGGCCCCTTCCCTTGAGATAAATCTGCAAATATCTCGGAAACGAAGCGAGCTATGGCAAAATGTTAAGAGACCTTTTTTGTAGAGAATAATGTTTCCTACAATTTACGTTCTATGATATTTTTTGATCAGAAGCGTAGTTTTCGAGATATATCGAGATATTTAAAAGTTCCGAAGCCGCACCAACATAATAGAGATACAGAAACACCGTGGCCCCTTTCTTTGAGATAACTCTGCACTATTGCGACCTGCAAATGCCACTTCCAGCTCAGCTGTGCAGAAGAAGAACAACAAGAAGAAGAAATATCTCGAAATACGTCCGTCAGGCCCCTTCCCTTGAGATAAATCTGCAAATATCTCGGAAACGAAGCGAGCTATGGCAAAATGTTAAGAGACCTTTTTTGTAGAGAATTATGTTTCCTACTTTTTATGTTCTATGATATTTTTTGATCAGATGCGTAGTTCTCGAGATATATCAAGATATTTAAAAGTTCCGAAACCGCCCCAACATAATAGAGATACAGAAACACCGTGGCCCCTTTCTTTGAGATAACTCTGCACTATTGCGAGCTGGAAATGCCACTTCCAGTTTAGCTGTGCAGAAGAAGAACAACAAGAAGAAGAAATATCTCGAAATATGTCCGTTAGGCCCCTTCCCTTGAGATAAATCTGCAAATATCTCGGAAACGAAGCGAGCTATGGCAAAATGTTAAGAGACCTTTTTTGTAGAGAATTATGTTTCCTACAATTTATGTTGTATGATATTTTTTGATCAGAAGCGTAGTTTTCGAGATATATCGAGATATTTAAAAGTTCCGAAGCCGCACCAACATAATAGAGATACAGAAACACCGTGGCCCCTTTCTTTGAGATAACTCTGCACTAGTGCGAGCCGCAAATGCCACTTCCAGCTTAGCTGTGCAGAAGAAGAACAACAAGAAGAAGAAATATCTCGAAATATGTCCGTCAGGCCCCTTCCCTTGAGATAAATCTGCAAATATCTCGGAAACGAAGCGAGCTATGGCAAAATGTTGAGAGACCTTTTTTGCAGAGAATTAAGTTTCCTACTTTTTATGTTCTATGATATTTTTTGATCAGATGCGTAGTTCTCGAGATATATCAAGATATTTAAAAGTTCCGAAGCCGCACCAACATAATAGAGATACAGAAACACCGTGGCCCCTTTCTTTGAGATAACTCTGCACTATTGCGAGCTGCAAATGCCACTTCCAGCTTAGCTGTGCAGAGGAAGAACAAGAAGAAGAAGAAATATCTCGAAATATGTCCGTCAGGCCAGTTCCTTTGAGCTGAATCTGCAAATATCTCGGAAACGAAGCGAGCTATGGCAAAATGTTAAGAGACCTTTTTTGTAGAGAATTAAGTTTCCTACTTTTTATGTTCGATGATATTTTTTGATCAGATGCGTAGTTCTCGAGATATATCAAGATATTTAAAAGTTCCGAAGCTGCACCAACATAATAGAGGTACAGAAACACCGTGGCCTCTTTCTTTGAGATAACTCTGCACTATTGCGAGCTGCAAATGCCGCTTCGAGCTTAGCTGTGCAGAAGAAGAACAACAAGAAGAAGAAATATCTCGAAATATGTCCGTCAGGCCCCTTCCCTTGAGATAAATCTGCAAATATCTCGGAAACGAAGCGAGCTATGGCAAAATGTTAAGAGACCTTTTTTGTAGTGAATTAAGTTTCCTACTTTTTATGTTCTATGATATTTTTTGATCAGATGCGTAGTTCTCGAGATATATCAAGATATTTAAAAGTTCCGAAACCGCACCAACATAATAGAGATACAGAAACACCGTGGCCCCTTTCTTTGAGACAACTCTGCACTATTGCGAGCTGGAAATGCCACTTCCAGTTTAGCTGTGCAGAAGAAGAACAACAAGAAGAAGAAATATCTCGAAATATGTCCGTCAGGCCCCTTCCCTTGAGATAAATCTGCAAATATCTCGGAAACGAAGCGAGCTATGGCAAAATGTTAAGAGACCTTTTTTGTAGAGAATTGAGTTTCCTACTTTTTATGTTCTATGATATTTTTTGATCACATGCGTAGTTCTCGAGATATATCAAGATATTTAAAAGTTCCGAAGCCGCACCAACATAATAGAGATACAGAAACACCGTGGCCCATTTCGGTGAGATAACTCTGCACTAGTGCGAGCTGCAAATGCCACTTCCAGCTTAGCTGTGCAGAAGAAGAACAACTAGAAGAAGAAATATCTCGAAATATGTCCGTCAGGCCCCTTCCCTTGAGATAAATCTGCAAATGTCTCGGAAACGAAGCGAGCTATGGCAAAATGTTGAGAGACCTTTTTTGTAGAGAATTATGTTTCCTACAATTTATGTTCTATGATATTTTTTGATCAGAAGCGTAGTTTTCGAGATATATCGAGATATTTAAAAGTTCCGAAGCCGCACCAACATAATAGAGATACAGAAACACCGTGGCCCCTTTCTTTGAGATAACTCTGCACTATTGCGAGCTGCAAATGCCACTTCCAGCTTAGCTGTGCAGAGGAGGAACAACAAGAAGAAGAAATATCTCGAAATATGTCCGTCAGGCCAGTTCCTTTGAGCTGAATCTGCAAATATCTCGGAAACGAAGCGATCTATGGCAAAATGTTAAGAGACGTTTTTTGTAGAGAATTATGTTTCCTACAATTTATGTTCTATGATATTTTTTGATCAGAAGCGTAGTTTTCGAGATATATCGAGATATTTAAAAGTTCCGAAGCCGCACCAACATAATAGGGATACAGAAACACCGTGGCCCCTTTCTTTGAGATAACTCTGCACTAGTGCGAGCCGCAAATGCCACTTCCAGCTTAGCTGTGCAGAAGAAGAACAACAAGAAGAAGAAATATCTCGAAATATGTCCGTCAGGCCCCTTCCCTTGTGATAAATCTGCAAATATCTCGGAAACGAAGCGAGCTATGGCAAAATGTTAAGAGACCTTTTTTGTAGAGAATTAAGTTTCCTACTTTTTATGTTCCATGATATTTTTTGATCAGATGCGTAGTTCTCGAGATATATCAAGATATTTAAAAGTTCCGAAGCCGCACCAACATAATAGATACAGAAACACCGTGGCCCCTTTCTTTGAGATAACTCTGCACTATTGCGAGCTGCAAATGCCACTTCCAGCTCAGCTGTGCAGAGGAAGAACAACAAGAAGAAGAAATATCTCGAAATATGTCCGTCAGGCCAGTTCCTTTGAGCTGAATCTGCAAATATCTCGGAAACGAAGCGAGCTATGGCAAAATGTTAAGAGACCTTTTTTGTAGAGAATTAAGTTTCCTACTTTTTATGTTCGATGATATTTTTTGATCAGATGCGTAGTTCTCGAGATATATCAAGATATTTAAAAGTTCCGAAGCTGCACCAACATAATAGAGGTACAGAAACACCGTGGCCTCTTTCTTTGAGATAACTCTGCACTATTGCGAGCTGCAAATGCCGCTTCGAGCTTAGCTGTGCAGAAGAAGAACAACAAGAAGAAGAAATATCTCGAAATATGTCCGTCAGGCCCCTTCCCTTGAGATAAATCTGCAAATATCTCGGAAACGAAGCGAGCTATGGCAAAATGTTAAGAGACCTTTTTTGTAGTGAATTAAGTTTCCTACTTTTTATGTTCTATGATATTTTTTGATCAGATGCGTAGTTCTCGAGATATATCAAGATATTTAAAAGTTCCGAAACCGCACCAACATAATAGAGATACAGAAACACCGTGGCCCCTTTCTTTGAGATAACTCTGCACTATTGCGAGCTGGAAATGCCACTTCCAGTTTAGCTGTGCAGAAGAAGAACAACAAGAAGAAGAAATATCTCGAAATATGTCCGTCAGGCCCCTTCCCTTGAGATAAATCTGCAAATATCTCGGAAACGAAGCGAGCTATGGCAAAATGTTAAGAGACCTTTTTTGTAGAGAATTGAGTTTCCTACTTTTTATGTTCTATGATATTTTTTGATCACATGCGTAGTTCTCGAGATATATCAAGATATTTAAAAGTTCCGAAGCCGCACCAACATAATAGAGATACAGAAACACCGTGGCCCATTTCGGTGAGATAACTCTGCACTAGTGCGAGCTGCAAATGCCACTTCCAGCTTAGCTGTGCAGAAGAAGAACAACAAGAAGAAGAAATATCTCGAAATATGTCCGTCAGGCCCCTTCCCTTGAGATAAATCTGCAAATATCTCGGAAACGAAGCGAGCTATGGCAAAATGTTAAGAGACCTTTTTTGTAGAGAATTATGTTTCCTACAATTTATGTTCTATGATATTTTTTGATCAGAAGCGTAGTTTTCGAGATATATCGAGATATTTAAAAGTTCCGAAGCCGCACCAACATAATAGAGATACAGAAACACCGTGGCCCCTTTCTTTGAGATAACTGTGCACTAGTGCGAGCCGCAAATGCAACTTCCGGCTTAGCTGTGCAGAAGAAGAACAACAAGAAGAAGAAATATCTCGAAATATGTCCGTCAGGCCCCTTCCCTTGAGATAAATCTGCAAATGTCTCGGAAACGAAGCGAGCTATGGCAAAATGTTAAGAGACCTTTTTTGTAGAGAATTAAGTTTCCTACTTTTTATGTTCTATGATATTTTGTGATCAGATGCGTAGTTCTCGAGATATATCAAGATATTTAAAAGTTCCGAAGCCGCACCAACATAATAGAGATACAGAAACACCGTGGCCCCTTTCTTTGAGATAACTCTGCACTATTGCGAGCTGCAAATGCCACTTCCAGCTTAGCTGTGCAGAGGAGGAACAACAAGAAGAAGAAATATCTCGAAATATGTCCGTCAGGCCAGTTCCTTTGAGCTGAATCTGCAAATATCTCGGAAACGAAGCGATCTATGGCAAAATGTTAAGAGACGTTTTTTGTAGAGAATTATGTTTCCTACAATTTATGTTGTATGATATTTCTTGATCAGAAGCGTAGTTTTCGAGATATATCGAGATATTTAAAAGTTCCGAAGCCGCACCAACATAATAGGGATACAGAAACACCGTGGCCCCTTTCTTTGAGATAACTCTGCACTAGTGCGAGCCGCAAATGCCACTTCCAGCTTAGCTGTGCAGAAGAAGAACAACAAGAAGAAGAAATATCTCGAAATATGTCCGTCAGGCCCCTTCCCTTGTGATAAATCTGCAAATATCTCGGAAACGAAGCGAGCTATGGCAAAATGTTAAGAGACCTTTTTTGTAGAGAATTATGTTTCCTACAATTTATGTTCTATGATATTTTTTGATCAGATGCGTAGTTCTCGAGATATATCAAGATATTTAAAAGTTCCGAAGCCACACCAACATAATAGAGATACAGAAACACCGTGGCCCCTTTCTTTGAGATAACTCTGCACTATTGCGAGCTGTAAATGCCACTTTCAGCTTAGCTGTGCAGAAGAAGAACAACAAGAAGAAGAAATATCTCGAAATATGTCCGTCAGGCCCCTTCCCTTGAGATAAATCTGCAAATGTCTCGGAAACGAAGCGAGCTATGGCAAAATGTTAAGAGACCTTTTTTGTAGAGAATTAAGTTTCCTACTTTTTATGTTCTATGATATTTTTTGATCAGATGCGTAGTTCTCGAGATATATCAAGATATTTAAAAGTTCCGAAGCCGCACCAACATAATAGAGATACAGAAACACCGTGGCCCCTTTCTTTGAGATAACTCTGCACTATTGCGAGCTGCAAATGCCACTTCCAGCTTAGCTGTGCAGAGGAAGAACAACAAGAAGAAGAAATATCTCGAAATATGTCCGTCAGGCCCCTTCCCTTGAGATATATCTGCAAATATCTCGGAAACGAAGCGAGCTATGGCAAAATGTTAAGAGACCTTTTTTGTAGAGAATTATGTTTCCTACAATTTATGTTCTATGATATTTTTTGATCAGAAGCGTAGTTGTCGAGATATATCGAGATATTTAAAAGTTCCGAAGCCGCACCAACATAATAAAGATACAGAAACACCGTGGCCCCTTTCTTTGAGATAACTCTGCACTAGTGCGAGCCGCAAATGCCACTTCCAGCTTAGCTGTGCAGAAGAAGAACAACAAGAAGAAGAAATATCTCGAAATATGTCCGTCAGGCCCCTTCCCTTGTGATAAATCTGCAAATATCTCGGAAACGAAGCGAGCTATGGCAAAATGTTAAGAGACGTCTTTTGTAGAGAATTATGTTTCCTACAATTTACGTTCTATGATATTTTTCGATCAGAAGCGTAGTTTTCGAAATATATCGAGATATTTAAAAGTTCCGAAGCCGCACCAACATAATAGAGATACAGAAACACCGTGGCCCCTTTCTTTGAGATAACTCTGCACTATTGCGAGCTGCAAATGCCACTTCCAGTTTAGCTGTGCAGAAGAAGAACAACAAGAAGAAGAAATATCTCGAAATATGTCCGTTAGGCCCCTTCCCTTGAGATAAATCTGCAAATATCTCGGAAACGAAGCGAGCTATGGCAAAATGTTAAGAGACCTTTTTTGTAGAGAATTAAGTTTCCTACTTTTTATGTTCTATGACGTTTTTTGATCAGATGCGTAGTTCTCGAGATATATCAAGATATTTAAAAGTTCCGAAGCCGCACCAACATAATAGAGATACAGAAACACCGTGGCCCCTTTCTTTAAGATAACTCTGCACTATTGCGAGCTGCAAATGCCACTTCCAGCTTAGCTGTGCAGAGGAGGAACAACAAGAAGAAGAAATATCTCGAAATATGTCCGTCAGGCCAGTTCCTTTGAGCTGAATCTGCAAATATCTCGGAAACGAAGCGAGCTATGGCAAAATGTTAAGAGACCTTTTTTGTAGAGAATTATGTTTCCTACAATTTATGTTGTATGATATTTTTCGATCAGAAGCGTAGTTTTCGAGATATATCGAGATATTTAAAAGTTCCGAAGCCGCACCAACATAATAGAGATACAGAAACACCGTGGCCCCTTTCTTTGAGATAACTCTGCACTAGTGCGAGCCGCAAATGCCACTTGCAGCTTAGCTGTGCAGAAGAAGAACAACAAGAAGAAGAAATATCTCGAAATATGTCCGTCAGGCCCCTTCCCTTGAGATAAATCTGCAAATATCTCGGAAACGAAGCGAGCTATGGCAAAATGTTAAGAGACCTTTTTTGTAGTGAATTAAGTTTCCTACTTTTTATGTTCTATGATATTTTTTGATCAGATGCGTAGTTCTCGAGATATATCAAGATATTTAAAAGTTCCGAAACCGCACCAACATAATAGAGATACAGAAACACCGTGGCCCCTTTCTTTGAGATAACTCTGCACTATTGCGAGCTGGAAATGCCACTTCCAGTTTAGCTGTGCAGAAGAAGAACAACAAGAAGAAGAAATATCTCGAAATATGTCCGTCAGGCCCCTTCCCTTGAGATAAATCTGCAAATATCTCGGAAACGAAGCGAGCTATGGCAAAATGTTAAGAGACCTTTTTTGTAGAGAATTGAGTTTCCTACTTTTTATGTTCTATGATATTTTTTGATCACATGCGTAGTTCTCGAGATATATCAAGATATTTAAAAGTTCCGAAGCCGCACCAACATAATAGAGATACAGAAACACCGTGGCCCATTTCGGTGAGATAACTCTGCACTAGTGCGAGCTGCAAATGCCACTTCCAGCTTAGCTGTGCAGAAGAAGAACAACAAGAAGAAGAAATATCTCGAAATATGTCCGTCAGGCCCCTTCCCTTGAGATAAATCTGCAAATATCTCGGAAACGAAGCGAGCTATGGCAAAATGTTAAGAGACCTTTTTTGTAGAGAATTATGTTTCCTACAATTTATGTTCTATGATATTTTTTGATCAGAAGCGTAGTTTTCGAGATATATCGAGATATTTAAAAGTTCCGAAGCCGCACCAACATAATAGAGATACAGAAACACCGTGGCCCCTTTCTTTGAGATAACTGTGCACTAGTGCGAGCCGCAAATGCAACTTCCGGCTTAGCTGTGCAGAAGAAGAACAACAAGAAGAAGAAATATCTCGAAATATGTCCGTCAGGCCCCTTCCCTTGAGATAAATCTGCAAATGTCTCGGAAACGAAGCGAGCTATGGCAAAATGTTAAGAGACCTTTTTTGTAGAGAATTAAGTTTCCTACTTTTTATGTTCTATGATATTTTGTGATCAGATGCGTAGTTCTCGAGATATATCAAGATATTTAAAAGTTCCGAAGCCGCACCAACATAATAGAGATACAGAAACACCGTGGCCCCTTTCTTTGAGATAACTCTGCACTATTGCGAGCTGCAAATGCCACTTCCAGCTTAGCTGTGCAGAGGAGGAACAACAAGAAGAAGAAATATCTCGAAATATGTCCGTCAGGCCAGTTCCTTTGAGCTGAATCTGCAAATATCTCGGAAACGAAGCGATCTATGGCAAAATGTTAAGAGACGTTTTTTGTAGAGAATTATGTTTCCTACAATTTATGTTGTATGATATTTTTTGATCAGAAGCGTAGTTTTCGAGATATATCGAGATATTTAAAAGTTCCGAAGCCGCACCAACATAATAGGGATACAGAAACACCGTGGCCCCTTTCTTTGAGATAACTCTGCACTAGTGCGAGCCGCAAATGCCACTTCCAGCTTAGCTGTGCAGAAGAAGAACAACAAGAAGAAGAAATATCTCGAAATATGTCCGTCAGGCCCCTTCCCTTGTGATAAATCTGCAAATATCTCGGAAACGAAGCGAGCTATGGCAAAATGTTAAGAGACCTTTTTTGTAGAGAATTATGTTTCCTACAATTTATGTTCTATGATATTTTTTGATCAGATGCGTAGTTCTCGAGATATATCAAGATATTTAAAAGTTCCGAAGCCACACCAACATAATAGAGATACAGAAACACCGTGGCCCCTTTCTTTGAGATAACTCTGCACTATTGCGAGCTGTAAATGCCACTTTCAGCTTAGCTGTGCAGAAGAAGAACAACAAGAAGAAGAAATATCTCGAAATATGTCCGTCAGGCCCCTTCCCTTGAGATAAATCTGCAAATGTCTCGGAAACGAAGCGAGCTATGGCAAAATGTTAAGAGACCTTTTTTGTAGAGAATTAAGTTTCCTACTTTTTATGTTCTATGATATTTTTTGATCAGATGCGTAGTTCTCGAGATATATCAAGATATTTAAAAGTTCCGAAGCCGCACCAACATAATAGAGATACAGAAACACCGTGGCCCCTTTCTTTGAGATAACTCTGCACTATTGCGAGCTGCAAATGCCACTTCCAGCTTAGCTGTGCAGAGGAAGAACAACAAGAAGAAGAAATATCTCGAAATATGTCCGTCAGGCCCCTTCCCTTGAGATATATCTGCAAATATCTCGGAAACGAAGCGAGCTATGGCAAAATGTTAAGAGACCTTTTTTGTAGAGAATTATGTTTCCTACAATTTATGTTCTATGATATTTTTTGATCAGAAGCGTAGTTGTCGAGATATATCGAGATATTTAAAAGTTCCGAAGCCGCACCAACATAATAAAGATACAGAAACACCGTGGCCCCTTTCTTTGAGATAACTCTGCACTAGTGCGAGCCGCAAATGCCACTTCCAGCTTAGCTGTGCAGAAGAAGAACAACAAGAAGAAGAAATATCTCGAAATATGTCCGTCAGGCCCCTTCCCTTGTGATAAATCTGCAAATATCTCGGAAACGAAGCGAGCTATGGCAAAATGTTAAGAGACGTCTTTTGTAGAGAATTATGTTTCCTACAATTTACGTTCTATGATATTTTTCGATCAGAAGCGTAGTTTTCGAAATATATCGAGATATTTAAAAGTTCCGAAGCCGCACCAACATAATAGAGATACAGAAACACCGTGGCCCCTTTCTTTGAGATAACTCTGCACTATTGCGAGCTGCAAATGCCACTTCCAGTTTAGCTGTGCAGAAGAAGAACAACAAGAAGAAGAAATATCTCGAAATATGTCCGTTAGGCCCCTTCCCTTGAGATAAATCTGCAAATATCTCGGAAACGAAGCGAGCTATGGCAAAATGTTAAGAGACCTTTTTTGTAGAGAATTAAGTTTCCTACTTTTTATGTTCTATGACGTTTTTTGATCAGATGCGTAGTTCTCGAGATATATCAAGATATTTAAAAGTTCCGAAGCCGCACCAACATAATAGAGATACAGAAACACCGTGGCCCCTTTCTTTAAGATAACTCTGCACTATTGCGAGCTGCAAATGCCACTTCCAGCTTAGCTGTGCAGAGGAGGAACAACAAGAAGAAGAAATATCTCGAAATATGTCCGTCAGGCCAGTTCCTTTGAGCTGAATCTGCAAATATCTCGGAAACGAAGCGAGCTATGGCAAAATGTTAAGAGACCTTTTTTGTAGAGAATTATGTTTCCTACAATTTATGTTGTATGATATTTTTCGATCAGAAGCGTAGTTTTCGAGATATATCGAGATATTTAAAAGTTCCGAAGCCGCACCAACATAATAGAGATACAGAAACACCGTGGCCCCTTTCTTTGAGATAACTCTGCACTAGTGCGAGCCGCAAATGCCACTTGCAGCTTAGCTGTGCAGAAGAAGAACAACAAGAAGAAGAAATATCTCGAAATATGTCCGTCAGGCCCCTTCCCTTGAGATAAATCTGCAAATATCTCGGAAACGAAGCGAGCTATGGCAAAATGTTGAGAGACCTTTTTTGCAGAGAATTAAGTTTCCTACTTTTTATGTTCTATGATATTTTTTGATCAGATGCGTAGTTCTCGAGATATATCAAGATATTTAAAAGTTCCGAAGCCGCACCAACATAATAGAGATACAGAAACACCGTGGCCCCTTTCTTTGAGATAACTCTGCACTATTGCGAGCTGCAAATGCCACTTCCAGCTTAGCTGTGCAGAGGAAGAACAAGAAGAAGAAGAAATATCTCGAAATATGTCCGTCAGGCCAGTTCCTTTGAGCTGAATCTGCAAATATCTCGGAAACGAAGCGAGCTATGGCAAAATGTTAAGAGACGTTTTTTGTAGAGAATTATGTTTCCTACAATTTATGTTCTATGATATTTTTTGATCAGATGCGTAGTTCTCGAGATATATCAAGATATTTAAAAGTTCCGAAGCCGCACCAACATAATAGAGATACAGAAACACCGTGGCCCCTTTCTTTGAGATAACTCTGCACTATTGCGACCTGCAAATGCCACTTCCAGCTCAGCTGTGCAGAAGAAGAACAACAAGAAGAAGAAATATCTCGAAATACGTCCGTCAGGCCCCTTCCCTTGAGATAAATCTGCAAATATCTCGGAAACGAAGCGAGCTATGGCAAAATGTTAAGAGACCTTTTTTGTAGAGAATTATGTTTCCTACTTTTTATGTTCTATGATATTTTTTGATCAGATGCGTAGTTCTCGAGATATATCAAGATATTTAAAAGTTCCGAAACCGCCCCAACATAATAGAGATACAGAAACACCGTGGCCCCTTTCTTTGAGATAACTCTGCACTATTGCGAGCTGGAAATGCCACTTCCAGTTTAGCTGTGCAGAAGAAGAACAACAAGAAGAAGAAATATCTCGAAATATGTCCGTTAGGCCCCTTCCCTTGAGATAAATCTGCAAATATCTCGGAAACGAAGCGAGCTATGGCAAAATGTTAAGAGACCTTTTTTGTAGAGAATTATGTTTCCTACAATTTATGTTGTATGATATTTTTTGATCAGAAGCGTAGTTTTCGAGATATATCGAGATATTTAAAAGTTCCGAAGCCGCACCAACATAATAGAGATACAGAAACACCGTGGCCCCTTTCTTTGAGATAACTCTGCACTAGTGCGAGCCGCAAATGCCACTTCCAGCTTAGCTGTGCAGAAGAAGAACAACAAGAAGAAGAAATATCTCGAAATATGTCCGTCAGGCCCCTTCCCTTGAGATAAATCTGCAAATATCTCGGAAACGAAGCGAGCTATGGCAAAATGTTGAGAGACCTTTTTTGCAGAGAATTAAGTTTCCTACTTTTTATGTTCTATGATATTTTTTGATCAGATGCGTAGTTCTCGAGATATATCAAGATATTTAAAAGTTCCGAAGCCGCACCAACATAATAGAGATACAGAAACACCGTGGCCCCTTTCTTTGAGATAACTCTGCACTATTGCGAGCTGCAAATGCCACTTCCAGCTTAGCTGTGCAGAGGA
Organism: Osmia lignaria lignaria; assembly: GCF_051020975.1. Classification (NCBI taxonomy): domain Eukaryota; kingdom Metazoa; phylum Arthropoda; class Insecta; order Hymenoptera; family Megachilidae; genus Osmia; species Osmia lignaria. Next base: position 4,178,203 of record NW_027478162.1, on the reverse strand, counting down.
AGAACAAGAAGAAGAAGAAATATCTCGAAATATGTCCGTCAGGCCAGTTCCTTTGAGCTGAATCTGCAAATATCTCGGAAACGAAGCGAGCTATGGCAAAATGTTAAGAGACCTTTTTTGTAGAGAATTAAGTTTCCTACTTTTTATGTTCGATGATATTTTTTGATCAGATGCGTAGTTCTCGAGATATATCAAGATATTTAAAAGTTCCGAAGCTGCACCAACATAATAGAGGTACAGAAACACCGTGGCCTCTTTCTTTGAGATAACTCTGCACTATTGCGAGCTGCAAATGCCGCTTCGAGCTTAGCTGTGCAGAAGAAGAACAACAAGAAGAAGAAATATCTCGAAATATGTCCGTCAGGCCCCTTCCCTTGAGATAAATCTGCAAATATCTCGGAAACGAAGCGAGCTATGGCAAAATGTTAAGAGACCTTTTTTGTAGTGAATTAAGTTTCCTACTTTTTATGTTCTATGATATTTTTTGATCAGATGCGTAGTTCTCGAGATATATCAAGATATTTAAAAGTTCCGAAACCGCACCAACATAATAGAGATACAGAAACACCGTGGCCCCTTTCTTTGAGACAACTCTGCACTATTGCGAGCTGGAAATGCCACTTCCAGTTTAGCTGTGCAGAAGAAGAACAACAAGAAGAAGAAATATCTCGAAATATGTCCGTCAGGCCCCTTCCCTTGAGATAAATCTGCAAATATCTCGGAAACGAAGCGAGCTATGGCAAAATGTTAAGAGACCTTTTTTGTAGAGAATTGAGTTTCCTACTTTTTATGTTCTATGATATTTTTTGATCACATGCGTAGTTCTCGAGATATATCAAGATATTTAAAAGTTCCGAAGCCGCACCAACATAATAGAGATACAGAAACACCGTGGCCCATTTCGGTGAGATAACTCTGCACTAGTGCGAGCTGCAAATGCCACTTCCAGCTTAGCTGTGCAGAAGAAGAACAACTAGAAGAAGAAATATCTCGAAATATGTCCGTCAGGCCCCTTCCCTTGAGATAAATCTGCAAATGTCTCGGAAACGAAGCGAGCTATGGCAAAATGTTGAGAGACCTTTTTTGTAGAGAATTATGTTTCCTACAATTTATGTTCTATGATATTTTTTGATCAGAAGCGTAGTTTTCGAGATATATCGAGATATTTAAAAGTTCCGAAGCCGCACCAACATAATAGAGATACAGAAACACCGTGGCCCCTTTCTTTGAGATAACTCTGCACTATTGCGAGCTGCAAATGCCACTTCCAGCTTAGCTGTGCAGAGGAGGAACAACAAGAAGAAGAAATATCTCGAAATATGTCCGTCAGGCCAGTTCCTTTGAGCTGAATCTGCAAATATCTCGGAAACGAAGCGATCTATGGCAAAATGTTAAGAGACGTTTTTTGTAGAGAATTATGTTTCCTACAATTTATGTTCTATGATATTTTTTGATCAGAAGCGTAGTTTTCGAGATATATCGAGATATTTAAAAGTTCCGAAGCCGCACCAACATAATAGGGATACAGAAACACCGTGGCCCCTTTCTTTGAGATAACTCTGCACTAGTGCGAGCCGCAAATGCCACTTCCAGCTTAGCTGTGCAGAAGAAGAACAACAAGAAGAAGAAATATCTCGAAATATGTCCGTCAGGCCCCTTCCCTTGTGATAAATCTGCAAATATCTCGGAAACGAAGCGAGCTATGGCAAAATGTTAAGAGACCTTTTTTGTAGAGAATTAAGTTTCCTACTTTTTATGTTCCATGATATTTTTTGATCAGATGCGTAGTTCTCGAGATATATCAAGATATTTAAAAGTTCCGAAGCCGCACCAACATAATAGATACAGAAACACCGTGGCCCCTTTCTTTGAGATAACTCTGCACTATTGCGAGCTGCAAATGCCACTTCCAGCTCAGCTGTGCAGAGGAAGAACAACAAGAAGAAGAAATATCTCGAAATATGTCCGTCAGGCCAGTTCCTTTGAGCTGAATCTGCAAATATCTCGGAAACGAAGCGAGCTATGGCAAAATGTTAAGAGACCTTTTTTGTAGAGAATTAAGTTTCCTACTTTTTATGTTCGATGATATTTTTTGATCAGATGCGTAGTTCTCGAGATATATCAAGATATTTAAAAGTTCCGAAGCTGCACCAACATAATAGAGGTACAGAAACACCGTGGCCTCTTTCTTTGAGATAACTCTGCACTATTGCGAGCTGCAAATGCCGCTTCGAGCTTAGCTGTGCAGAAGAAGAACAACAAGAAGAAGAAATATCTCGAAATATGTCCGTCAGGCCCCTTCCCTTGAGATAAATCTGCAAATATCTCGGAAACGAAGCGAGCTATGGCAAAATGTTAAGAGACCTTTTTTGTAGTGAATTAAGTTTCCTACTTTTTATGTTCTATGATATTTTTTGATCAGATGCGTAGTTCTCGAGATATATCAAGATATTTAAAAGTTCCGAAACCGCACCAACATAATAGAGATACAGAAACACCGTGGCCCCTTTCTTTGAGATAACTCTGCACTATTGCGAGCTGGAAATGCCACTTCCAGTTTAGCTGTGCAGAAGAAGAACAACAAGAAGAAGAAATATCTCGAAATATGTCCGTCAGGCCCCTTCCCTTGAGATAAATCTGCAAATATCTCGGAAACGAAGCGAGCTATGGCAAAATGTTAAGAGACCTTTTTTGTAGAGAATTGAGTTTCCTACTTTTTATGTTCTATGATATTTTTTGATCACATGCGTAGTTCTCGAGATATATCAAGATATTTAAAAGTTCCGAAGCCGCACCAACATAATAGAGATACAGAAACACCGTGGCCCATTTCGGTGAGATAACTCTGCACTAGTGCGAGCTGCAAATGCCACTTCCAGCTTAGCTGTGCAGAAGAAGAACAACAAGAAGAAGAAATATCTCGAAATATGTCCGTCAGGCCCCTTCCCTTGAGATAAATCTGCAAATATCTCGGAAACGAAGCGAGCTATGGCAAAATGTTAAGAGACCTTTTTTGTAGAGAATTATGTTTCCTACAATTTATGTTCTATGATATTTTTTGATCAGAAGCGTAGTTTTCGAGATATATCGAGATATTTAAAAGTTCCGAAGCCGCACCAACATAATAGAGATACAGAAACACCGTGGCCCCTTTCTTTGAGATAACTGTGCACTAGTGCGAGCCGCAAATGCAACTTCCGGCTTAGCTGTGCAGAAGAAGAACAACAAGAAGAAGAAATATCTCGAAATATGTCCGTCAGGCCCCTTCCCTTGAGATAAATCTGCAAATGTCTCGGAAACGAAGCGAGCTATGGCAAAATGTTAAGAGACCTTTTTTGTAGAGAATTAAGTTTCCTACTTTTTATGTTCTATGATATTTTGTGATCAGATGCGTAGTTCTCGAGATATATCAAGATATTTAAAAGTTCCGAAGCCGCACCAACATAATAGAGATACAGAAACACCGTGGCCCCTTTCTTTGAGATAACTCTGCACTATTGCGAGCTGCAAATGCCACTTCCAGCTTAGCTGTGCAGAGGAGGAACAACAAGAAGAAGAAATATCTCGAAATATGTCCGTCAGGCCAGTTCCTTTGAGCTGAATCTGCAAATATCTCGGAAACGAAGCGATCTATGGCAAAATGTTAAGAGACGTTTTTTGTAGAGAATTATGTTTCCTACAATTTATGTTCTATGATATTTTTTGATCAGAAGCGTAGTTTTCGAGATATATCGAGATATTTAAAAGTTCCGAAGCCGCACCAACATAATAGGGATACAGAAACACCGTGGCCCCTTTCTTTGAGATAACTCTGCACTAGTGCGAGCCGCAAATGCCACTTCCAGCTTAGCTGTGCAGAAGAAGAACAACAAGAAGAAGAAATATCTCGAAATATGTCCGTCAGGCCCCTTCCCTTGTGATAAATCTGCAAATATCTCGGAAACGAAGCGAGCTATGGCAAAATGTTAAGAGACCTTTTTTGTAGAGAATTATGTTTCCTACAATTTATGTTCTATGATATTTTTTGATCAGATGCGTAGTTCTCGAGATATATCAAGATATTTAAAAGTTCCGAAGCCACACCAACATAATAGAGATACAGAAACACCGTGGCCCCTTTCTTTGAGATAACTCTGCACTATTGCGAGCTGTAAATGCCACTTTCAGCTTAGCTGTGCAGAAGAAGAACAACAAGAAGAAGAAATATCTCGAAATATGTCCGTCAGGCCCCTTCCCTTGAGATAAATCTGCAAATGTCTCGGAAACGAAGCGAGCTATGGCAAAATGTTAAGAGACCTTTTTTGTAGAGAATTAAGTTTCCTACTTTTTATGTTCTATGATATTTTTTGATCAGATGCGTAGTTCTCGAGATATATCAAGATATTTAAAAGTTCCGAAGCCGCACCAACATAATAGAGATACAGAAACACCGTGGCCCCTTTCTTTGAGATAACTCTGCACTATTGCGAGCTGCAAATGCCACTTCCAGCTTAGCTGTGCAGAGGAAGAACAACAAGAAGAAGAAATATCTCGAAATATGTCCGTCAGGCCCCTTCCCTTGAGATATATCTGCAAATATCTCGGAAACGAAGCGAGCGATGGCAAAATGTTAAGAGACCTTTTTTGTAGAGAATTATGTTTCCTACAATTTATGTTCTATGATATTTTTTGATCAGAAGCGTAGTTGTCGAGATATATCGAGATATTTAAAAGTTCCGAAGCCGCACCAACATAATAAAGATACAGAAACACCGTGGCCCCTTTCTTTGAGATAACTCTGCACTAGTGCGAGCCGCAAATGCCACTTCCAGCTTAGCTGTGCAGAAGAAGAACAACAAGAAGAAGAAATATCTCGAAATATGTCCGTCAGGCCCCTTCCCTTGTGATAAATCTGCAAATATCTCGGAAACGAAGCGAGCTATGGCAAAATGTTAAGAGACGTCTTTTGTAGAGAATTATGTTTCCTACAATTTACGTTCTATGATATTTTTCGATCAGAAGCGTAGTTTTCGAAATATATCGAGATATTTAAAAGTTCCGAAGCCGCACCAACATAATAGAGATACAGAAACACCGTGGCCCCTTTCTTTGAGATAACTCTGCACTATTGCGAGCTGCAAATGCCACTTCCAGTTTAGCTGTGCAGAAGAAGAACAACAAGAAGAAGAAATATCTCGAAATATGTCCGTTAGGCCCCTTCCCTTGAGATAAATCTGCAAATATCTCGGAAACGAAGCGAGCTATGGCAAAATGTTAAGAGACCTTTTTTGTAGAGAATTAAGTTTCCTACTTTTTATGTTCTATGACGTTTTTTGATCAGATGCGTAGTTCTCGAGATATATCAAGATATTTAAAAGTTCCGAAGCCGCACCAACATAATAGAGATACAGAAACACCGTGGCCCCTTTCTTTAAGATAACTCTGCACTATTGCGAGCTGCAAATGCCACTTCCAGCTTAGCTGTGCAGAGGAGGAACAACAAGAAGAAGAAATATCTCGAAATATGTCCGTCAGGCCAGTTCCTTTGAGCTGAATCTGCAAATATCTCGGAAACGAAGCGAGCTATGGCAAAATGTTAAGAGACCTTTTTTGTAGAGAATTATGTTTCCTACAATTTATGTTGTATGATATTTTTCGATCAGAAGCGTAGTTTTCGAGATATATCGAGATATTTAAAAGTTCCGAAGCCGCACCAACATAATAGAGATACAGAAACACCGTGGCCCCTTTCTTTGAGATAACTCTGCACTAGTGCGAGCCGCAAATGCCACTTGCAGCTTAGCTGTGCAGAAGAAGAACAACAAGAAGAAGAAATATCTCGAAATATGTCCGTCAGGCCCCTTCCCTTGAGATAAATCTGCAAATATCTCGGAAACGAAGCGAGCTATGGCAAAATGTTGAGAGACCTTTTTTGCAGAGAATTAAGTTTCCTACTTTTTATGTTCTATGATATTTTTTGATCAGATGCGTAGTTCTCGAGATATATCAAGATATTTAAAAGTTCCGAAGCCGCACCAACATAATAGAGATACAGAAACACCGTGGCCCCTTTCTTTGAGATAACTCTGCACTATTGCGAGCTGCAAATGCCACTTCCAGCTTAGCTGTGCAGAGGAAGAACAAGAAGAAGAAGAAATATCTCGAAATATGTCCGTCAGGCCAGTTCCTTTGAGCTGAATCTGCAAATATCTCGGAAACGAAGCGAGCTATGGCAAAATGTTAAGAGACGTTTTTTGTAGAGAATTATGTTTCCTACAATTTATGTTCTATGATATTTTTTGATCAGAAGCGTAGTTTTCGAGACATATCGAGATATTTAAAAGTTCCGAAGACGCACCAACATAATAGAGATACAGAAACACCGTGGCCCCTTTCTTTGAGATAACTGTGCACTAGTGCGAGCCGCAAATGCAACTTCCGGCTTAGCTGTGCAGAAGAAGAACAACAAGAAGAAGAAATATCTCGAAATATGTCCGTCAGGCCCCTTCCCTTGAGATGAATCTGCAAATATCTCGGAAACGAAGCGAGCTATGGCAAAATGTTAAGAGACCTTTTTTGTAGAGAATTAAGTTTCCTACTTTTTATGTTCTATGATATTTTTTGATCAGATGCGTAGTTCTCGAGATATATCAAGATATTTAAAAGTTCCGAAGCCGCACCAACATAATAGAGATACAGAAACACCGTGGCCCCTTTCTTTGAGATAACTCTGCACTATTGCGAGCTGCAAATGCCACTTCCAGCTTAGCTGTGCAGAGGAAGAACAACAAGAAGAAGAAATATCTCGAAATATGTCCGTCAGGCCCCTTCCCTTGAGATATATCTGCAAATATCTCGGAAACGAAGCGAGCTATGGCAAAATGTTAAGAGACCTTTTTTGTAGAGAATTAAGTTTCCTACTTTTTATGTTCTATGACGTTTTTTGATCAGATGCGTAGTTCTCGAGATATATCAAGATATTTAAAAGTTCCGAAGCCGCACCAACATAATAGAGATACAGAAACACCGTGGCCCCTTTCTTTAAGATAACTCTGCACTATTGCGAGCTGCAAATGCCACTTCCAGCTTAGCTGTGCAGAGGAGGAACAACAAGAAGAAGAAATATCTCGAAATATGTCCGTCAGGCCAGTTCCTTTGAGCTGAATCTGCAAATATCTCGGAAACGAAGCGAGCTATGGCAAAATGTTAAGAGACCTTTTTTGTAGAGAATTATGTTTCCTACAATTTATGTTGTATGATATTTTTCGATCAGAAGCGTAGTTTTCGAGATATATCGAGATATTTAAAAGTTCCGAAGCCGCACCAACATAATAGAGATACAGAAACACCGTGGCCCCTTTCTTTGAGATAACTCTGCACTAGTGCGAGCCGCAAATGCCACTTGCAGCTTAGCTGTGCAGAAGAAGAACAACAAGAAGAAGAAATATCTCGAAATATGTCCGTCAGGCCCCTTCCCTTGAGATAAATCTGCAAATATCTCGGAAACGAAGCGAGCTATGGCAAAATGTTGAGAGACCTTTTTTGCAGAGAATTAAGTTTCCTACTTTTTATGTTCTATGATATTTTTTGATCAGATGCGTAGTTCTCGAGATATATCAAGATATTTAAAAGTTCCGAAGCCGCACCAACATAATAGAGATACAGAAACACCGTGGCCCCTTTCTTTGAGATAACTCTGCACTATTGCGAGCTGCAAATGCCACTTCCAGCTTAGCTGTGCAGAGGAAGAACAAGAAGAAGAAGAAATATCTCGAAATATGTCCGTCAGGCCAGTTCCTTTGAGCTGAATCTGCAAATATCTCGGAAACGAAGCGAGCTATGGCAAAATGTTAAGAGACGTTTTTTGTAGAGAATTATGTTTCCTACAATTTATGTTCTATGATATTTTTTGATCAGAAGCGTAGTTTTCGAGACATATCGAGATATTTAAAAGTTCCGAAGACGCACCAACATAATAGAGATACAGAAACACCGTGGCCCCTTTCTTTGAGATAACTGTGCACTAGTGCGAGCCGCAAATGCAACTTCCGGCTTAGCTGTGCAGAAGAAGAACAACAAGAAGAAGAAATATCTCGAAATATGTCCGTCAGGCCCCTTCCCTTGAGATGAATCTGCAAATATCTCGGAAACGAAGCGAGCTATGGCAAAATGTTAAGAGACCTTTTTTGTAGAGAATTAAGTTTCCTACTTTTTATGTTCTATGATATTTTTTGATCAGATGCGTAGTTCTCGAGATATATCAAGATATTTAAAAGTTCCGAAGCCGCACCAACATAATAGAGATACAGAAACACCGTGGCCCCTTTCTTTGAGATAACTCTGCACTATTGCGAGCTGCAAATGCCACTTCCAGCTTAGCTGTGCAGAGGAAGAACAACAAGAAGAAGAAATATCTCGAAATATGTCCGTCAGGCCCCTTCCCTTGAGATATATCTGCAAATATCTCGGAAACGAAGCGAGCTATGGCAAAATGTTAAGAGACCTTTTTTGTAGAGAATTAAGTTTCCTACTTTTTATGTTCTATGACGTTTTTTGATCAGATGCGTAGTTCTCGAGATATATCAAGATATTTAAAAGTTCCGAAGCCGCACCAACATAATAGAGATACAGAAACACCGTGGCCCCTTTCTTTAAGATAACTCTGCACTATTGCGAGCTGCAAATGCCACTTCCAGCTTAGCTGTGCAGAGGAGGAACAACAAGAAGAAGAAATATCTCGAAATATGTCCGTCAGGCCAGTTCCTTTGAGCTGAATCTGCAAATATCTCGGAAACGAAGCGAGCTATGGCAAAATGTTAAGAGACCTTTTTTGTAGAGAATTATGTTTCCTACAATTTATGTTGTATGATATTTTTCGATCAGAAGCGTAGTTTTCGAGATATATCGAGATATTTAAAAGTTCCGAAGCCGCACCAACATAATAGAGATACAGAAACACCGTGGCCCCTTTCTTTGAGATAACTCTGCACTAGTGCGAGCCGCAAATGCCACTTGCAGCTTAGCTGTGCAGAAGAAGAACAACAAGAAGAAGAAATATCTCGAAATATGTCCGTCAGGCCCCTTCCCTTGAGATAAATCTGCAAATATCTCGGAAACGAAGCGAGCTATGGCAAAATGTTGAGAGACCTTTTTTGCAGAGAATTAAGTTTCCTACTTTTTATGTTCTATGATATTTTTTGATCAGATGCGTAGTTCTCGAGATATATCAAGATATTTAAAAGTTCCGAAGCCGCACCAACATAATAGAGATACAGAAACACCGTGGCCCCTTTCTTTGAGATAACTCTGCACTATTGCGAGCTGCAAATGCCACTTCCAGCTTAGCTGTGCAGAGGAAGAACAAGAAGAAGAAGAAATATCTCGAAATATGTCCGTCAGGCCAGTTCCTTTGAGCTGAATCTGCAAATATCTCGGAAACGAAGCGAGCTATGGCAAAATGTTAAGAGACGTTTTTTGTAGAGAATTATGTTTCCTACAATTTATGTTCTATGATATTTTTTGATCAGAAGCGTAGTTTTCGAGACATATCGAGATATTTAAAAGTTCCGAAGACGCACCAACATAATAGAGATACAGAAACACCGTGGCCCCTTTCTTTGAGATAACTGTGCACTAGTGCGAGCCGCAAATGCAACTTCCGGCTTAGCTGTGCAGAAGAAGAACAACAAGAAGAAGAAATATCTCGAAATATGTCCGTCAGGCCCCTTCCCTTGAGATGAATCTGCAAATATCTCGGAAACGAAGCGAGCTATGGCAAAATGTTAAGAGACCTTTTTTGTAGAGAATTAAGTTTCCTACTTTTTATGTTCTATGATATTTTTTGATCAGATGCGTAGTTCTCGAGATATATCAAGATATTTAAAAGTTCCGAAGCCGCACCAACATAATAGAGATACAGAAACACCGTGGCCCCTTTCTTTGAGATAACTCTGCACTATTGCGAGCTGCAAATGCCACTTCCAGCTTAGCTGTGCAGAGGAAGAACAACAAGAAGAAGAAATATCTCGAAATATGTCCGTCAGGCCCCTTCCCTTGAGATATATCTGCAAATATCTCGGAAACGAAGCGAGCTATGGCAAAATGTTAAGAGACCTTTTTTGTAGAGAATTATGTTTCCTACAATTTATGTTCTATGATATTTTTTGATCAGAAGCGTAGTTGTCGAGATATATCGAGATATTTAAAAGTTCCGAAGCCGCACCAACATAATAAAGATACAGAAACACCGTGGCCCCTTTCTTTGAGATAACTCTGCACTAGTGCGAGCCGCAAATGCCACTTCCAGCTTAGCTGTGCAGAAGAAGAACAACAAGAAGAAGAAATATCTCGAAATATGTCCGTCAGGCCCCTTCCCTTGTGATAAATCTGCAAATATCTCGGAAACGAAGCGAGCTATGGCAAAATGTTAAGAGACGTTTTTTGTAGAGAATTATGTTTCCTACAATTTACGTTCTATGATATTTTTCGATCAGAAGCGTAGTTTTCGAGATATATCGAGATATTTAAAAGTTCCGAAGCCGCACCAACATAATAGAGATACAGCAACACCGTGGCCCCTTTCTTTGAGATAACTCTGCACTATTGCGAGCTGCAAATGCCACTTCCAGCTTAGCTGTGCAGAAGAAGAACAACAAGAAGAAGAAATATCTCGAAATATGTCCGTCAGACCCCTTCCCTTGAGATGAATCTGCAAATATCTCGGAAACGAAGCGAGCTATGGCAAAATGTTAAGAGACCTTTTTTGTAGAGAATTAAGTTTCCTACTTTTTATGTTCTATGATATTTTTTGATCAGATGCGTAGTTCTCGAGATATATCAAGATATTTAAAAGTTCCGAAGCCGCACCAACATAATAGAGATACAGAAACACCGTGGCCCCTTTCTTTGAGATAACTCTGCACTATTGCGAGCTGCAAATGCCACTTCCAGCTTAGCTGTGCAGAGGAAGAACAACAAGAAGAAGAAATATCTCGAAATATGTCCGTCAGGCCCCTTCCCTTGAGATATATCTGCAAATATCTCGGAAACGAAGCGAGCTATGGCAAAATGTTAAGAGACCTTTTTTGTAGAGAATTATGTTTCCTACAATTTATGTTCTATGATATTTTTTGATCAGAAGCGTAGTTGTCGAGATATATCGAGATATTTAAAAGTTCCGAAGCCGCACCAACATAATAAAGATACAGAAACACCGTGGCCCCTTTCTTTGAGATAACTCTGCACTAGTGCGAGCCGCAAATGCCACTTCCAGCTTAGCTGTGCAGAAGAAGAACAACAAGAAGAAGAAATATCTCGAAATATGTCCGTCAGGCCCCTTCCCTTGTGATAAATCTGCAAATATCTCGGAAACGAAGCGAGCTATGGCAAAATGTTAAGAGACGTTTTTTGTAGAGAATTATGTTTCCTACAATTTATGTTCTATGATATTTTTTGATCAGATGCGTAGTTCTCGAGATATATCAAGATATTTAAAAGTTCCGAAGCCGCACCAACATAATAGAGATACAGAAACACCGTGGCCCCTTTCTTTGAGATAACTCTGCACTATTGCGAGCTGGAAATGCCACTTCCAGTTTAGCTGTGCAGAAGAAGAACAACAAGAAGAAGAAATATCTCGAAATATGTCCGTTAGGCCCCTTCCCTTGAGATAAATCTGCAAATATCTCGGAAACGAAGCGAGCTATGGCAAAATGTTAAGAGACCTTTTTTGTAGAGAATTAAGTTTCCTACTTTTTATGTTCTATGATATTTTTTGATCAGAAGCGTAGTTTTCGAGATATATCGAGATATTTAAAAGTTCCGAAGCCGCACCAACATAATAGAGATACAGAAACACCGTGGCCCCTTTCTTTGAGATAACTCTGCACTATTGCGTGCTGCAAATGCCACTTCCAGCTTAGCTGTGCAGAAGAAGAACAACAAGAAGAAGAAATATCTCGAAATATGTCCGTCAGGCCCCTTCCCTTGAGATAAATCTGCAAATATCTCGGAAACGAAGCGAGCTATGGCAAAATGTTTAGAGACCTTTCTTGTAGAGAATTAAGTTTCCTACTTTTTATGTAGTATGATATTTTTTGATCAGATGCGTAGTTCTCGAGATATATCAAGATATTTAAAAGTTCCCAAGCCGCACCAACATAATAGAGATACAGAAACACCGTGGCCCCTTTCTTTGGGATAACTTGTGCACTATTGCGAGCTGCAAATGCAACTTCCAGCTTAGCTGTGCAGAAGAAGAACAACAAGAAGAAGAAATATCTCGAAATATGTCCGTCAGGCCACTTCCCTTGAGATGAATCTGCAAATATCTCGGAAACGAAGCGAGCTATGGCAAAATGTTGAGACCGTTTTTGTAGAGAATTAAGTTTACTACTTTTTATGTTCTATGATATTTTTTGATCAGAAGCGTAGTTTTCGAGATATATCGAGATATTTAAAAGTTCCGAAGCCGCACCAACATAATAGAGATACAGAAACACCGTGGCCCCTTTCTTTGAGATAACTCTGCACTATTGCGAGCTGCAAATGCCTCTTCCAGCTTAGCTGTGCAGAAGAAGAACAACAAGAAGAAGAAATATCTCGAAATATGTCCGTCAGGCCCCTTCCCTTGAGATATATCTGCAAATATCTCGGAAACGAAGCGAGCTATGGCAAAATGTTAAGAGACCTTTTTTGTAGAGAATTATGTTTCCTACAATTTATGTTCTATGATATTTTTTGATCAGAAGCGTAGTTGTCGAGATATATCGAGATATTTAAAAGTTCCGAAGCCGCACCAACATAATAAAGATACAGAAACACCGTGGCCCCTTTCTTTGAGATAACTCTGCACTAGTGCGAGCCGCAAATGCCACTTCCAGCTTAGCTGTGCAGAAGAAGAACAACAAGAAGAAGAAATATCTCGAAATATGTCCGTCAGGCCCCTTCCCTTGTGATAAATCTGCAAATATCTCGGAAACGAAGCGAGCTATGGCAAAATGTTAAGAGACGTTTTTTGTAGAGAATTATGTTTCCTACAATTTACGTTCTATGATATTTTTCGATCAGAAGCGTAGTTTTCGAGATATATCGAGATATTTAAAAGTTCCGAAGCCGCACCAACATAATAGAGATACAGCAACACCGTGGCCCCTTTCTTTGAGATAACTCTGCACTATTGCGAGCTGCAAATGCCACTTCCAGCTTAGCTGTGCAGAAGAAGAACAACAAGAAGAAGAAATATCTCGAAATATGTCCGTCAGACCCCTTCCCTTGAGATGAATCTGCAAATATCTCGGAAACGAAGCGAGCTATGGCAAAATGTTAAGAGACCTTTTTTGTAGAGAATAATGTTTCCTACAATTTACGTTCTATGATATTTTTTGATCAGAAGCGTAGTTTTCGAGATATATCAAGATATTTAAAAGTTCCGAAGCCGCACCAACATAATAGAGATACAGAAACACCGTGGCCCCTTTCTTTGAGATAACTCTGCACTATTGCGAGCTGCAAATGCCACTTCCAGCTTAGCTGTGCAGAGGAAGAACAACAAGAAGAAGAAATATCTCGAAATATGTCCGTCAGGCCCCTTCCCTTGAGATATATCTGCAAATATCTCGGAAACGAAGCGAGCTATGGCAAAATGTTAAGAGACCTTTTTTGTAGAGAATTATGTTTCCTACAATTTATGTTCTATGATATTTTTTGATCAGAAGCGTAGTTGTCGAGATATATCGAGATATTTAAAAGTTCCGAAGCCGCACCAACATAATAAAGATACAGAAACACCGTGGCCCCTTTCTTTGAGATAACTCTGCACTAGTGCGAGCCGCAAATGCCACTTCCAGCTTAGCTGTGCAGAAGAAGAACAACAAGAAGAAGAAATATCTCGAAATATGTCCGTCAGGCCCCTTCCCTTGTGATAAATCTGCAAATATCTCGGAAACGAAGCGAGCTATGGCAAAATGTTAAGAGACGTTTTTTGTAGAGAATTATGTTTCCTACAATTTACGTTCTATGATATTTTTCGATCAGAAGCGTAGTTTTCGAGATATATCGAGATATTTAAAAGTTCCGAAGCCGCACCAACATAATAGAGATACAGCAACACCGTGGCCCCTTTCTTTGAGATAACTCTGCACTATTGCGAGCTGCAAATGCCACTTCCAGCTTAGCTGTGCAGAAGAAGAACAACAAGAAGAAGAAATATCTCGAAATATGTCCGTCAGACCCCTTCCCTTGAGATGAATCTGCAAATATCTCGGAAACGAAGCGAGCTATGGCAAAATGTTAAGAGACCTTTTTTGTAGAGAATAATGTTTCCTACAATTTACGTTCTATGATATTTTTTGATCAGAAGCGTAGTTTTCGAGATATATCGAGATATTTAAAAGTTCCGAAGCCGCACCAACATAATAGAGATACAGAAACACCGTGGCCCCTTTCTTTGAGATAACTCTGCACTATTGCGACCTGCAAATGCCACTTCCAGCTCAGCTGTGCAGAAGAAGAACAACAAGAAGAAGAAATATCTCGAAATATGTCCGTCAGGCCCCTTCCCTTGAGATAAATCTGCAAATATCTCGGAAACGAAGCGAGCTATGGCAAAATGTTAAGAGACCTTTTTTGTAGAGAATTAAGTTTCCTACTTTTTATGTTCTATGATATTTTTTGATCAGATGCGTAGTTCTCGAGATATATCAAGATATTTAAAAGTTCCGAAGCCGCACCAACATAATAGAGATACAGAAACACCGTGGCCCCTTTCTTTGAGATAACTCTGCACTATTGCGAGCTGGAAATGCCACTTCCAGTTTAGCTGTGCAGAAGAAGAACAACAAGAAGAAGAAATATCTCGAAATATGTCCGTTAGGCCCCTTCCCTTGAGATAAATCTGCAAATATCTCGGAAACGAAGCGAGCTATGGCAAAATGTTAAGAGACCTTTTTTGTAGAGAATTAAGTTTCCTACTTTTTATGTTCTATGATATTTTTTGATCAGAAGCGTAGTTTTCGAGATATATCGAGATATTTAAAAGTTCCGAAGCCGCACCAACATAATAGAGATACAGAAACACCGTGGCCCCTTTCTTTGAGATAACTCTGCACTATTGCGAGCTGCAAATGCCACTTCCAGCTTAGCTGTGCAGAAGAAGAACAACAAGAAGAAGAAATATCTCGAAATATGTCCGTCAGGCCCCTTCCCTTGAGATAAATCTGCAAATATCTCGGAAACGAAGCGAGCTATGGCAAAATGTTTAGAGACCTTCCTTGTAGAGAATTAAGTTTCCTACTTTTTATGTAGTATGATATTTTTTGATCAGATGCGTAGTTCTCGAGATATATCAAGATATTTAAAAGTTCCCAAGCCGCACCAACATAATAGAGATACAGAAACACCGTGGCCCCTTTCTTTGGGATAACTTGTGCACTATTGCGAGCTGCAAATGCAACTTCCAGCTTAGCTGTGCAGAAGAAGAACAACAAGAAGAAGAAATATCTCGAAATATGTCCGTCAGGCCACTTCCCTTGAGATGAATCTGCAAATATCTCGGAAACGAAGCGAGCTATGGCAAAATGTTGAGACCTTTTTTGTAGAGAATTAAGTTTACTACTTTTTATGTTCTATGATATTTTTTGATCAGAAGCGTAGTTTTCGAGATATATCGAGATATTTAAAAGTTCCGAAGCCGCACCAACATAATAGAGATACAGAAACACCGTGGCCCCTTTCTTTGAGATAACTCTGCACTATTGCGAGCTGCAAATGCCACTTCCAGCTTAGCTGTGCAGAAGAAGAACAACAAGAAGAAGAAATATCTCGAAATATGTCCGTCAGGCCCCTTCCCTTGAGATAAATCTGCAAATATCTCGGAAACGAAGCGAGCTATGGCAAAATGTTTAGAGACCTTTCTTGTAGAGAATTAAGTTTCCTACTTTTTATGTAGTATGATATTTTTTGATCAGATGCGTAGTTCTCGAGATATATCAAGATATTTAAAAGTTCCGAAGCCGCACCAACATAATAGTGATACAGAAACACCGTGGCCCCTTTCTTTGGGATAACTCTGCACTATTGCGAGCTGCAAATGCCACTTCCAGCTTAGCTGTGCAGAAGAAGAACAACAAGAAGAAGAAATATCTCGAAATATGTCCGTCAGGCCACTTCCCTTGAGATAAATCTGCAAATATCTCGGAAACGAAGCGAGCTATGGCAAAATGTTAAGAGACCTTTTTTGTAGAGAATTAAGTTTCCTACTTTTTATGTTCGATGATATTTTTTGATCAGATGCGTAGTTCTCGAGATATATCAAGATATTTAAAAGTTCCGAAGCTGCACCAACATAATAGAGGTACAGAAACACCGTGGCCTCTTTCTTTGAGATAACTCTGCACTATTGCGAGCTGCAAATGCCGCTTCGAGCTTAGCTGTGCAGAAGAAGAACAACAAGAAGAAGAAATATCTCGAAATATGTCCGTCAGACCCCTTCCCTTGAGATGAATCTGCAAATATCTCGGAAACGAAGCGAGCTATGGCAAAATGTTAAGAGACCTTTTTTGTAGAGAATAATGTTTCCTACAATTTACGTTCTATGATATTTTTTGATCAGAAGCGTAGTTTTCGAGATATATCGAGATATTTAAAAGTTCCAAAGCCGCACCAACATAATAGAGATACAGAAACACCGTGGCCCCTTTCTTTGAGATAACTCTGCACTATTGCGACCTGCAAATGCCACTTCCAGCTCAGCTGTGCAGAAGAAGAACAACAAGAAGAAGAAATATCTCGAAATATGTCCGTCAGGCCCCTTCCCTTGAGATGAATCTGCAAATATCTCGGAAACGAAGCGAGCTATGGCAAAATGTTAAGAGACCTTTTTTGTAGAGAATAATGTTTCCTACAATTTACGTTCTATGATATTTTTCGATCAGAAGCGTAGTTTTCGAGATATATCGAGATATTTAAAAGTTCCGAAGCCGCACCAACATAATAGAGATACAGCAACACCGTGGCCCCTTTCTTTGAGATAACTCTGCACTATTGCGAGCTGCAAATGCCACTTCCAGCTTAGCTGTGCAGAAGAAGAACAACAAGAAGAAGAAATATCTCGAAATATGTCCGTCAGACCCCTTCCCTTGAGATGAATCTGCAAATATCTCGGAAACGAAGCGAGCTATGGCAAAATGTTAAGAGACCTTTTTTGTAGAGAATAATGTTTCCTACAATTTACGTTCTATGATATTTTTTGATCAGAAGCGTAGTTTTCGAGATATATCGAGATATTTAAAAGTTCCGAAGCCGCACCAACATAATAGAGATACAGAAACACCGTGGCCCCTTTCTTTGAGATAACTCTGCACTATTGCGACCTGCAAATGCCACTTCCAGCTCAGCTGTGCAGAAGAAGAACAACAAGAAGAAGAAATATCTCGAAATATGTCCGTCAGGCCCCTTCCCTTGAGATAAATCTGCAAATATCTCGGAAACGAAGCGAGCTATGGCAAAATGTTAAGAGACCTTTTTTGTAGAGAATTAAGTTTCCTACTTTTTATGTTCTATGATATTTTTTGATCAGATGCGTAGTTCTCGAGATATATCAAGATATTTAAAAGTTCCGAAGCCGCACCAACATAATAGAGATACAGAAACACCGTGGCCCCTTTCTTTGAGATAACTCTGCACTATTGCGAGCTGGAAATGCCACTTCCAGTTTAGCTGTGCAGAAGAAGAACAACAAGAAGAAGAAATATCTCGAAATATGTCCGTTAGGCCCCTTCCCTTGAGATAAATCTGCAAATATCTCGGAAACGAAGCGAGCTATGGCAAAATGTTAAGAGACCTTTTTTGTAGAGAATTAAGTTTCCTACTTTTTATGTTCTATGATATTTTTTGATCAGAAGCGTAGTTTTCGAGATATATCGAGATATTTAAAAGTTCCGAAGCCGCACCAACATAATAGAGATACAGAAACACCGTGGCCCCTTTCTTTGGGATAACTTGTGCACTATTGCGAGCTGCAAATGCAACTTCCAGCTTAGCTGTGCAGAAGAAGAACAACAAGAAGAAGAAATATCTCGAAATATGTCCGTCAGGCCACTTCCCTTGAGATGAATCTGCAAATATCTCGGAAACGAAGCGAGCTATGGCAAAATGTTAAGAGACCTTTTTTGTAGAGAATAATGTTTCCTACAATTTACGTTCTATGATATTTTTTGACCAGAAGCGTAGTTTTCGAGATATATCGAGATATTTAAAAGTTCCAAAGCCGCACCAACATAATAGAGATACAGAAACACCGTGGCCCCTTTCTTTGAGATAACTCTGCACTATTGCGAGCTGCAAATGCCACTTCCAGCTTAGCTGTGCAGAGGAGGAACAACAAGAAGAAGAAATATCTCGAGATATGTCCGTCAGGCCAGTTCCTTTGAGCTGAATCTGCAAATATCTCGGAAACGAAGCGATCTATGGCAAAATGTTAAGAGACGTTTTTTGTAGAGAATTATGTTTCCTACAATTTACGTTCTATGATATTTTTCGATCAGAAGCGTAGTTTTCGAGATATATCGAGATATTTAAAAGTTCCGAAGCCGCACCAACATAATAGAGATACAGCAACACCGTGGCCCCTTTCTTTGAGATAACTCTGCACTATTGCGAGCTGCAAATGCCACTTCCAGCTTAGCTGTGCAGAAGAAGAACAACAAGAAGAAGAAATATCTCGAAATATGTCCGTCAGACCCCTTCCCTTGAGATGAATCTGCAAATATCTCGGAAACGAAGCGAGCTATGGCAAAATGTTAAGAGACCTTTTTTGTAGAGAATAATGTTTCCTACAATTTACGTTCTATGATATTTTTTGATCAGAAGCGTAGTTTTCGAGATATATCGAGATATTTAAAAGTTCCGAAGCCGCACCAACATAATAGAGATACAGAAACACCGTGGCCCCTTTCTTTGAGATAACTCTGCACTATTGCGACCTGCAAATGCCACTTCCAGCTCAGCTGTGCAGAAGAAGAACAACAAGAAGAAGAAATATCTCGAAATATGTCCGTCAGGCCCCTTCCCTTGAGATAAATCTGCAAATATCTCGGAAACGAAGCGAGCTATGGCAAAATGTTAAGAGACCTTTTTTGTAGAGAATTAAGTTACCTACTTTTTATGTTCTATAATATTTTTTGATCAGATGCGCAGTTCTCGAGATATATCAAGATATTTAAAAGTTCCGAAGCCGCACCAACATAATAGAGATACAGAAACACCGTGGCCCCTTTCTTTGAGATAACTCTGCACTATTGCGAGCTGTAAATGCCACTTCCAGCTTAGCTGTGCAGAAGAAGAACAACAAGAAGAAGAAATATCTCGAAATATGTCCGTCAGGCCCCTGCCCTTGAGATATATCTGCAAATATCTCGGAAACGAAGCGAGCTATGGCAAAATGTTGAGAGACCTTTTTTGTAGAGAATTATGTTTCCTACAATTTATGTTCTATGATATTTTTTGATCAGAAGCGTAGTTTTCGAGATATATCGAGATATTTAAAAGTTCCGAAGCCGCACCAACATAATAGAGATACAGAAACACCGTGGCCCCTTTCTTTGAGATAACTCTGCAATAGTGCGAGCCGCAAATGCCACTTCCAGCTTAGCTGTGCAGAAGAAGAACAACAAGAAGAAGAAATATCTCGAAATATGTCCGTCAGGCCCCTTCCCTTGAGATAAATCTGCAAATATCTCGGAAACGACGCGAGCTATGGCAAAATGTTGAGAGACCTTTTTTGTAGAGAATTAAGTTTCCTACTTTTTATGTTCTATGATATTTTTTGATCAGATGCGTAGTTCTCGAGATATATCAAGATATTTAAAAGTTCCGAAGCCGCACCAACATAATAGAGATACAGAAACACCGTGGCCCCTTTCTTTGAGATAACTCTGCACTAGTGCGAGCCGCAAATGCCACTTCCAGCTTAGCTGTGCAGAAGAAGAACAACAAGAAGAAGAAATATCTCGAAATATGTCCGTCAGGCCCCTTCCCTTGAGATAAATCTGCAAATATCTCGGAAACGAAGCGAGCTATGGCAAAATATTAAGAGACCTTTTTTGTAGAGAATTAAGTTTCCTACTTTTTATGTTCTATGATATTTTTTGATCAGATGCGTAGTTCTCGAGATATATCAAGATATTTAAAAGTTCCGAAGCCGCACCAACATAATAGAGATACAGAAACACCGTGGCCCCTTTCTTTGAGATAACTCTGCACTATTGCGAGCTGCAAATGCAACTTCCAGCTTAGCTGTGCAGAAGAAGAACAACAAGAAGAAGAAATATCTCGAAATATGTCCGTCAGGCCACTTCCCTTGAGATGAATCTGCAAATATCTCGGAAACGAAGCGAGCTATGGCAAAATGTTAAGAGACCTTTTTTGTAGAGAATTAAGTTTCCTACTTTTTATGTTCTATGATATTTTTTGATCAGAAGCGTAGTTTTCGAGATATATCGAGATATTTAAAAGTTCCGAAGCCGCACCAACATAATAGAGATACAGAAACACCGTGGCCCCTTTCTTTGAGATAACTCTGCACTATTGCGAGCTGCAAATGCCACTTCCAGCTTAGCTGTGCAGAAGAAGAACAACAAGAAGAAGAAATATCTCGAAATATGTCCGTCAGGCCCCTTCCCTTGAGATAAATCTGCAAATATCTCGGAAACGAAGCGAGCTATGGCAAAATGTTTAGAGACCTTTCTTGTAGAGAATTAAGTTTCCTACTTTTTATGTAGTATGATATTTTTTGATCAGATGCGTAGTTCTCGAGATATATCAAGATATTTAAAAGTTCCCAAGCCGCACCAACATAATAGAGATACAGAAACACCGTGGCCCCTTTCTTTGGGATAACTTGTGCACTATTGCGAGCTGCAAATGCAACTTCCAGCTTAGCTGTGCAGAAGAAGAACAACAAGAAGAAGAAATATCTCGAAATATGTCCGTCAGGCCACTTCCCTTGAGATGAATCTGCAAATATCTCGGAAACGAAGCGAGCTATGGCAAAATGTTGAGACCTTTTTTGTAGAGAATTAAGTTTACTACTTTTTATGTTCTATGATATTTTTTGATCAGAAGCGTAGTTTTCGAGATATATCGAGATATTTAAAAGTTCCGAAGCCGCACCAACATAATAGAGATACAGAAACACCGTGGCCCCTTTCTTTGAGATAACTCTGCACTATTGCGAGCTGCAAATGCCACTTCCAGCTTAGCTGTGCAGAAGAAGAACAACAAGAAGAAGAAATATCTCGAAATATGTCCGTCAGGCCCCTTCCCTTGAGATAAATCTGCAAATATCTCGGAAACGAAGCGAGCTATGGCAAAATGTTTAGAGACCTTTCTTGTAGAGAATTAAGTTTCCTACTTTTTATGTAGTATGATATTTTTTGATCAGATGCGTAGTTCTCGAGATATATCAAGATATTTAAAAGTTCCGAAGCCGCACCAACATAATAGTGATACAGAAACACCGTGGCCCCTTTCTTTGGGATAACTCTGCACTATTGCGAGCTGCAAATGCCACTTCCAGCTTAGCTGTGCAGAAGAAGAACAACAAGAAGAAGAAATATCTCGAAATATGTCCGTCAGGCCACTTCCCTTGAGATAAATCTGCAAATATCTCGGAAACGAAGCGAGCTATGGCAAAATGTTAAGAGACCTTTTTTGTAGAGAATTAAGTTTCCTACTTTTTATGTTCGATGATATTTTTTGATCAGATGCGTAGTTCTCGAGATATATCAAGATATTTAAAAGTTCCGAAGCTGCACCAACATAATAGAGGTACAGAAACACCGTGGCCTCTTTCTTTGAGATAACTCTGCACTATTGCGAGCTGCAAATGCCGCTTCGAGCTTAGCTGTGCAGAAGAAGAACAACAAGAAGAAGAAATATCTCGAAATATGTCCGTCAGACCCCTTCCCTTGAGATGAATCTGCAAATATCTCGGAAACGAAGCGAGCTATGGCAAAATGTTAAGAGACCTTTTTTGTAGAGAATAATGTTTCCTACAATTTACGTTCTATGATATTTTTTGATCAGAAGCGTAGTTTTCGAGATATATCGAGATATTTAAAAGTTCCAAAGCCGCACCAACATAATAGAGATACAGAAACACCGTGGCCCCTTTCTTTGAGATAACTCTGCACTATTGCGACCTGCAAATGCCACTTCCAGCTCAGCTGTGCAGAAGAAGAACAACAAGAAGAAGAAATATCTCGAAATATGTCCGTCAGGCCCCTTCCCTTGAGATAAATCTGCAAATGTCTCGGAAACGAAGCGAGCTATGGCAAAATGTTAAGAGACCTTTTTTGTAGAGAATTAAGTTTCCTACTTTTTATGTTCTATGATATTTTGTGATCAGATGCGTAGTTCTCGAGATATATCAAGATATTTAAAAGTTCCGAAGCCGCACCAACATAATAGAGATACAGAAACACCGTGGCCCCTTTCTTTGAGATAACTCTGCACTATTGCGAGCTGCAAATGCCACTTCCAGCTTAGCTGTGCAGAGGAGGAACAACAAGAAGAAGAAATATCTCGAGATATGTCCGTCAGGCCAGTTCCTTTGAGCTGAATCTGCAAATATCTCGGAAACGAAGCGATCTATGGCAAAATGTTAAGAGACGTTTTTTGTAGAGAATTATGTTTCCTACAATTTACGTTCTATGATATTTTTCGATCAGAAGCGTAGTTTTCGAGATATATCGAGATATTTAAAAGTTCCGAAGCCGCACCAACATAATAGAGATACAGCAACACCGTGGCCCCTTTCTTTGAGATAACTCTGCACTATTGCGAGCTGCAAATGCCACTTCCAGCTTAGCTGTGCAGAAGAAGAACAACAAGAAGAAGAAATATCTCGAAATATGTCCGTCAGACCCCTTCCCTTGAGATGAATCTGCAAATATCTCGGAAACGAAGCGAGCTATGGCAAAATGTTAAGAGACCTTTTTTGTAGAGAATAATGTTTCCTACAATTTACGTTCTATGATATTTTTTGATCAGAAGCGTAGTTTTCGAGATATATCGAGATATTTAAAAGTTCCGAAGCCGCACCAACATAATAGAGATACAGAAACACCGTGGCCCCTTTCTTTGAGATAACTCTGCACTATTGCGACCTGCAAATGCCACTTCCAGCTCAGCTGTGCAGAAGA
Organism: Osmia lignaria lignaria; assembly: GCF_051020975.1. Taxonomy (NCBI): domain Eukaryota; kingdom Metazoa; phylum Arthropoda; class Insecta; order Hymenoptera; family Megachilidae; genus Osmia; species Osmia lignaria. The sequence continues at coordinate 4,155,023 of NW_027478162.1, read as the reverse complement.
AGAACAACAAGAAGAAGAAATATCTCGAAATATGTCCGTCAGGCCCCTTCCCTTGAGATAAATCTGCAAATATCTCGGAAACGAAGCGAGCTATGGCAAAATGTTAAGAGACCTTTTTTGTAGAGAATTAAGTTTCCTACTTTTTATGTTCTATAATATTTTTTGATCAGATGCGCAGTTCTCGAGATATATCAAGATATTTAAAAGTTCCGAAGCCGCACCAACATAATAGAGATACAGAAACACCGTGGCCCCTTTCTTTGAGATAACTCTGCACTATTGCGAGCTGTAAATGCCACTTCCAGCTTAGCTGTGCAGAAGAAGAACAACAAGAAGAAGAAATATCTCGAAATATGTCCGTCAGGCCCCTGCCCTTGAGATATATCTGCAAATATCTCGGAAACGAAGCGAGCTATGGCAAAATGTTGAGAGACCTTTTTTGTAGAGAATTATGTTTCCTACAATTTATGTTCTATGATATTTTTTGATCAGAAGCGTAGTTTTCGAGATATATCGAGATATTTAAAAGTTCCGAAGCCGCACCAACATAATAGAGATACAGAAACACCGTGGCCCCTTTCTTTGAGATAACTCTGCAATAGTGCGAGCCGCAAATGCCACTTCCAGCTTAGCTGTGCAGAAGAAGAACAACAAGAAGAAGAAATATCTCGAAATATGTCCGTCAGGCCCCTTCCCTTGAGATAAATCTGCAAATATCTCGGAAACGACGCGAGCTATGGCAAAATGTTGAGAGACCTTTTTTGTAGAGAATTAAGTTTCCTACTTTTTATGTTCTATGATATTTTTTGATCAGATGCGTAGTTCTCGAGATATATCAAGATATTTAAAAGTTCCGAAGCCGCACCAACATAATAGAGATACAGAAACACCGTGGCCCCTTTCTTTGAGATAACCCTGCACTAGTGCGAGCCGCAAATGCCACTTCCAGCTTAGCTGTGCAGAAGAAGAACAACAAGAAGAAGAAATATCTCGAAATATGTCCGTCAGGCCCCTTCCCTTGAGATAAATCTGCAAATATCTCGGAAACGAAGCGAGCTATGGCAAAATATTAAGAGACCTTTTTTGTAGAGAATTAAGTTTCCTACTTTTTATGTTCTATGATATTTTTTGATCAGATGCGTAGTTCTCGAGATATATCAAGATATTTAAAAGTTCCGAAGCCGCACCAACATAATAGAGATACAGAAACACCGTGGCCCCTTTCTTTGAGATAACTCTGCACTATTGCGAGCTGCAAATGCAACTTCCAGCTTAGCTGTGCAGAAGAAGAACAACAAGAAGAAGAAATATCTCGAAATATGTCCGTCAGGCCACTTCCCTTGAGATGAATCTGCAAATATCTCGGAAACGAAGCGAGCTATGGCAAAATGTTAAGAGACCTTTTTTGTAGAGAATTAAGTTTCCTACTTTTTATGTTCTATGATATTTTTTGATCAGAAGCGTAGTTTTCGAGATATATCGAGATATTTAAAAGTTCCGAAGCCGCACCAACATAATAGAGATACAGAAACACCGTGGCCCCTTTCTTTGAGATAACTCTGCACTATTGCGAGCTGCAAATGCCACTTCCAGCTTAGCTGTGCAGAAGAAGAACAACAAGAAGAAGAAATATCTCGAAATATGTCCGTCAGGCCCCTTCCCTTGAGATAAATCTGCAAATATCTCGGAAACGAAGCGAGCTATGGCAAAATGTTTAGAGACCTTTCTTGTAGAGAATTAAGTTTCCTACTTTTTATGTAGTATGATATTTTTTGATCAGATGCGTAGTTCTCGAGATATATCAAGATATTTAAAAGTTCCCAAGCCGCACCAACATAATAGAGATACAGAAACACCGTGGCCCCTTTCTTTGGGATAACTTGTGCACTATTGCGAGCTGCAAATGCAACTTCCAGCTTAGCTGTGCAGAAGAAGAACAACAAGAAGAAGAAATATCTCGAAATATGTCCGTCAGGCCACTTCCCTTGAGATGAATCTGCAAATATCTCGGAAACGAAGCGAGCTATGGCAAAATGTTGAGACCTTTTTTGTAGAGAATTAAGTTTACTACTTTTTATGTTCTATGATATTTTTTGATCAGAAGCGTAGTTTTCGAGATATATCGAGATATTTAAAAGTTCCGAAGCCGCACCAACATAATAGAGATACAGAAACACCGTGGCCCCTTTCTTTGAGATAACTCTGCACTATTGCGAGCTGCAAATGCCACTTCCAGCTTAGCTGTGCAGAAGAAGAACAACAAGAAGAAGAAATATCTCGAAATATGTCCGTCAGGCCCCTTCCCTTGAGATAAATCTGCAAATATCTCGGAAACGAAGCGAGCTATGGCAAAATGTTTAGAGACCTTTCTTGTAGAGAATTAAGTTTCCTACTTTTTATGTAGTATGATATTTTTTGATCAGATGCGTAGTTCTCGAGATATATCAAGATATTTAAAAGTTCCGAAGCCGCACCAACATAATAGTGATACAGAAACACCGTGGCCCCTTTCTTTGGGATAACTCTGCACTATTGCGAGCTGCAAATGCCACTTCCAGCTTAGCTGTGCAGAAGAAGAACAACAAGAAGAAGAAATATCTCGAAATATGTCCGTCAGGCCACTTCCCTTGAGATAAATCTGCAAATATCTCGGAAACGAAGCGAGCTATGGCAAAATGTTAAGAGACCTTTTTTGTAGAGAATTAAGTTTCCTACTTTTTATGTTCGATGATATTTTTTGATCAGATGCGTAGTTCTCGAGATATATCAAGATATTTAAAAGTTCCGAAGCTGCACCAACATAATAGAGGTACAGAAACACCGTGGCCTCTTTCTTTGAGATAACTCTGCACTATTGCGAGCTGCAAATGCCGCTTCGAGCTTAGCTGTGCAGAAGAAGAACAACAAGAAGAAGAAATATCTCGAAATATGTCCGTCAGACCCCTTCCCTTGAGATGAATCTGCAAATATCTCGGAAACGAAGCGAGCTATGGCAAAATGTTAAGAGACCTTTTTTGTAGAGAATAATGTTTCCTACAATTTACGTTCTATGATATTTTTTGATCAGAAGCGTAGTTTTCGAGATATATCGAGATATTTAAAAGTTCCAAAGCCGCACCAACATAATAGAGATACAGAAACACCGTGGCCCCTTTCTTTGAGATAACTCTGCACTATTGCGACCTGCAAATGCCACTTCCAGCTCAGCTGTGCAGAAGAAGAACAACAAGAAGAAGAAATATCTCGAAATATGTCCGTCAGGCCCCTTCCCTTGAGATAAATCTGCAAATGTCTCGGAAACGAAGCGAGCTATGGCAAAATGTTAAGAGACCTTTTTTGTAGAGAATTAAGTTTCCTACTTTTTATGTTCTATGATATTTTGTGATCAGATGCGTAGTTCTCGAGATATATCAAGATATTTAAAAGTTCCGAAGCCGCACCAACATAATAGAGATACAGAAACACCGTGGCCCCTTTCTTTGAGATAACTCTGCACTATTGCGAGCTGCAAATGCCACTTCCAGCTTAGCTGTGCAGAGGAGGAACAACAAGAAGAAGAAATATCTCGAGATATGTCCGTCAGGCCAGTTCCTTTGAGCTGAATCTGCAAATATCTCGGAAACGAAGCGATCTATGGCAAAATGTTAAGAGACGTTTTTTGTAGAGAATTATGTTTCCTACAATTTATGTTCTATGATATTTTTTGATCAGAAGCGTAGTTTTCGAGATATATCGAGATATTTAAAAGTTCCGAAGCCGCACCAACATAATAGGGATACAGAAACACCGTGGCCCCTTTCTTTGAGATAACTCTGCACTAGTGCGAGCCGCAAATGCCACTTCCAGCTTAGCTGTGCAGAAGAAGAACAACAAGAAGAAGAAATATCTCGAAATATGTCCGTCAGGCCCCTTCCCTTGTGATAAATCTGCAAATATCTCGGAAACGAAGCGAGCTATGGCAAAATGTTAAGAGACCTTTTTTGTATAGAATTATGTTTCCTACAATTTATGTTCTATGATATTTTTTGATCAGATGCGTAGTTCTCGAGATATATCAAGATATTTAAAAGTTCCGAAGCCACACCAACATAATAGAGATACAGAAACACCGTGGCCCCTTTCTTTGAGATAACTCTGCACTATTGCGAGCTGTAAATGCCACTTCCAGCTTAGCTGTGCAGAAGAAGAACAACAAGAAGAAGAAATATCTCGAAATATGTCCGTCAGGCCCCTTCCCTTGAGATAAATCTGCAAATGTCTCGGAAACGAAGCGAGCTATGGCAAAATGTTAAGAGACCTTTTTTGTAGAGAATTAAGTTTCCTACTTTTGATGTTCTATGATATTTTTTGATCAGATGCGTAGTTCTCGAGATATATCAAGATATTTAAAAGTTCCGAAGCCGCACCAACATAATAGAGATACAGAAACACCGTGGCCCCTTTCTTTGAGATAACTCTGCACTATTGCGAGCTGCAAATGCCACTTCCAGCTTAGCTGTGCAGAGGAAGAACAACAAGAAGAAGAAATATCTCGAAATATGTCCGTCAGGCCCCTTCCCTTGAGATATATCTGCAAATATCTCGGAAACGAAGCGAGCTATGGCAAAATGTTAAGAGACCTTTTTTGTAGAGAATTATGTTTCCTACAATTTATGTTCTATGATATTTTTTGATCAGAAGCGTAGTTGTCGAGATATATCGAGATATTTAAAAGTTCCGAAGCCGCACCAACATAATAAAGATACAGAAACACCGTGGCCCCTTTCTTTGAGATAACTCTGCACTAGTGCGAGCCGCAAATGCCACTTCCAGCTTAGCTGTGCAGAAGAAGAACAACAAGAAGAAGAAATATCTCGAAATATGTCCGTCAGGCCCCTTCCCTTGTGATAAATCTGCAAATATCTCGGAAACGAAGCGAGCTATGGCAAAATGTTAAGAGACGTTTTTTGTAGAGAATTATGTTTCCTACAATTTACGTTCTATGATATTTTTCGATCAGAAGCGTAGTTTTCGAGATATATCGAGATATTTAAAAGTTCCGAAGCCGCACCAACATAATAGAGATACAGCAACACCGTGGCCCCTTTCTTTGAGATAACTCTGCACTATTGCGAGCTGCAAATGCCACTTCCAGCTTAGCTGTGCAGAAGAAGAACAACAAGAAGAAGAAATATCTCGAAATATGTCCGTCAGACCCCTTCCCTTGAGATGAATCTGCAAATATCTCGGAAACGAAGCGAGCTATGGCAAAATGTTAAGAGACCTTTTTTGTAGAGAATAATGTTTCCTACAATTTACGTTCTATGATATTTTTTGATCAGAAGCGTAGTTTTCGAGATATATCGAGATATTTAAAAGTTCCGAAGCCGCACCAACATAATAGAGATACAGAAACACCGTGGCCCCTTTCTTTGAGATAACTCTGCACTATTGCGACCTGCAAATGCCACTTCCAGCTCAGCTGTGCAGAAGAAGAACAACAAGAAGAAGAAATATCTCGAAATATGTCCGTCAGGCCCCTTCCCTTGAGATAAATCTGCAAATATCTCGGAAACGAAGCGAGCTATGGCAAAATGTTAAGAGACCTTTTTTGTAGAGAATTAAGTTTCCTACTTTTTATGTTCTATGATATTTTTTGATCAGAAGCGTAGTTTTCGAGATATATCGAGATATTTAAAAGTTCCGAAGCCGCACCAACATAATAGAGATACAGAAACACCGTGGCCCCTTTCTTTGAGATAACTCTGCACTATTGCGAGCTGCAAATGCCACTTCCAGCTTAGCTGTGCAGAAGAAGAACAACAAGAAGAAGAAATATCTCGAAATATGTCCGTCAGGCCCCTTCCCTTGAGATAAATCTGCAAATATCTCGGAAACGAAGCGAGCTATGGCAAAATGTTTAGAGACCTTTCTTGTAGAGAATTAAGTTTCCTACTTTTTATGTAGTATGATATTTTTTGATCAGATGCGTAGTTCTCGAGATATATCAAGATATTTAAAAGTTCCGAAGCCGCACCAACATAATAGAGATACAGAAACACCGTGGCCCCTTTCTTTGGGATAACTCTGCACTATTGCGAGCTGCAAATGCAACTTCCAGCTTAGCTGTGCAGAAGAAGAACAACAAGAAGAAGAAATATCTCGAAATATGTCCGTCAGGCCACCTCCCTTGAGATGAATCTGCAAATATCTCGGAAACGAAGCGAGCTATGGCAAAATGTTAAGAGACCTTTTTTGTAGAGAATTAAGTTTACTACTTTTTATGTTCTATGATATTTTTTGATCAGAAGCGTAGTTTTCGAGATATATCGAGATATTTAAAAGTTCCGAAGCCGCACCAACATAATAGAGATACAGAAACACCGTGGCCCCTTTCTTTGAGATAACTCTGCACTATTGCGAGCTGCAAATGCCACTTCCAGCTTAGCTGTGCAGAAGAAGAACAACAAGAAGAAGAAATATCTCGAAATATGTCCGTCAGGCCCCTTCCCTTGAGATAAATCTGCAAATATCTCGGAAACGAAGCGAGCTATGGCAAAATATTAAGAGACCTTTTTTGTAGAGAATTAAGTTTCCTACTTTTTATGTTCTATGATATTTTTTGATCAGATGCGTAGTTCTCGAGATATATCAAGATATTTAAAAGTTCCGAAGCCGCACCAACATAATAGAGATACAGAAACACCGTGGCCCCTTTCTTTGAGATAACTCTGCACTATTGCGAGCTGCAAATGCAACTTCCAGCTTAGCTGTGCAGAAGAAGAACAACAAGAAGAAGAAATATCTCGAAATATGTCCGTCAGGCCACTTCCCTTGAGATGAATCTGCAAATATCTCGGAAACGAAGCGAGCTATGGCAAAATGTTAAGAGACCTTTTTTGTAGAGAATTAAGTTTCCTACTTTTTATGTTCTATGATATTTTTTGATCAGAAGCGTAGTTTTCGAGATATATCGAGATATTTAAAAGTTCCGAAGCCGCACCAACATAATAGAGATACAGAAACACCGTGGCCCCTTTCTTTGAGATAACTCTGCACTATTGCGAGCTGCAAATGCCACTTCCAGCTTAGCTGTGCAGAAGAAGAACAACAAGAAGAAGAAATATCTCGAAATATGTCCGTCAGGCCCCTTCCCTTGAGATAAATCTGCAAATATCTCGGAAACGAAGCGAGCTATGGCAAAATGTTTAGAGACCTTTCTTGTAGAGAATTAAGTTTCCTACTTTTTATGTAGTATGATATTTTTTGATCAGATGCGTAGTTCTCGAGATATATCAAGATATTTAAAAGTTCCGAAGCCGCACCAACATAATAGAGATACAGAAACACCGTGGCCCCTTTCTTTGAGATAACTCTGCACTATTGCGAGCTGCAAATGCCACTTCCAGCTTAGCTGTGCAGAGGAAGAACAACAAGAAGAAGAAATATCTCGAAATATGTCCGTCAGGCCCCTTCCCTTGAGATATATCTGCAAATATCTCGGAAACGAAGCGAGCTATGGCAAAATGTTAAGAGACCTTTTTTGTAGAGAATTATGTTTCCTACAATTTATGTTCTATGATATTTTTTGATCAGAAGCGTAGTTGTCGAGATATATCGAGATATTTAAAAGTTCCGAAGCCGCACCAACATAATAAAGATACAGAAACACCGTGGCCCCTTTCTTTGAGATAACTCTGCACTAGTGCGAGCCGCAAATGCCACTTCCAGCTTAGCTGTGCAGAAGAAGAACAACAAGAAGAAGAAATATCTCGAAATATGTCCGTCAGGCCCCTTCCCTTGTGATAAATCTGCAAATATCTCGGAAACGAAGCGAGCTATGGCAAAATGTTAAGAGACGTTTTTTGTAGAGAATTATGTTTCCTACAATTTACGTTCTATGATATTTTTCGATCAGAAGCGTAGTTTTCGAGATATATCGAGATATTTAAAAGTTCCGAAGCCGCACCAACATAATAGAGATACAGCAACACCGTGGCCCCTTTCTTTGAGATAACTCTGCACTATTGCGAGCTGCAAATGCCACTTCCAGCTTAGCTGTGCAGAAGAAGAACAACAAGAAGAAGAAATATCTCGAAATATGTCCGTCAGACCCCTTCCCTTGAGATGAATCTGCAAATATCTCGGAAACGAAGCGAGCTATGGCAAAATGTTAAGAGACCTTTTTTGTAGAGAATAATGTTTCCTACAATTTACGTTCTATGATATTTTTTGATCAGAAGCGTAGTTTTCGAGATATATCGAGATATTTAAAAGTTCCGAAGCCGCACCAACATAATAGAGATACAGAAACACCGTGGCCCCTTTCTTTGAGATAACTCTGCACTATTGCGACCTGCAAATGCCACTTCCAGCTCAGCTGTGCAGAAGAAGAACAACAAGAAGAAGAAATATCTCGAAATATGTCCGTCAGGCCCCTTCCCTTGAGATAAATCTGCAAATATCTCGGAAACGAAGCGAGCTATGGCAAAATGTTAAGAGACCTTTTTTGTAGAGAATTAAGTTTCCTACTTTTTATGTTCTATGATATTTTTTGATCAGAAGCGTAGTTTTCGAGATATATCGAGATATTTAAAAGTTCCGAAGCCGCACCAACATAATAGAGATACAGAAACACCGTGGCCCCTTTCTTTGAGATAACTCTGCACTATTGCGAGCTGCAAATGCCACTTCCAGCTTAGCTGTGCAGAAGAAGAACAACAAGAAGAAGAAATATCTCGAAATATGTCCGTCAGGCCCCTTCCCTTGAGATAAATCTGCAAATATCTCGGAAACGAAGCGAGCTATGGCAAAATGTTTAGAGACCTTTCTTGTAGAGAATTAAGTTTCCTACTTTTTATGTAGTATGATATTTTTTGATCAGATGCGTAGTTCTCGAGATATATCAAGATATTTAAAAGTTCCGAAGCCGCACCAACATAATAGAGATACAGAAACACCGTGGCCCCTTTCTTTGGGATAACTCTGCACTATTGCGAGCTGCAAATGCAACTTCCAGCTTAGCTGTGCAGAAGAAGAACAACAAGAAGAAGAAATATCTCGAAATATGTCCGTCAGGCCACCTCCCTTGAGATGAATCTGCAAATATCTCGGAAACGAAGCGAGCTATGGCAAAATGTTAAGAGACCTTTTTTGTAGAGAATTAAGTTTACTACTTTTTATGTTCTATGATATTTTTTGATCAGAAGCGTAGTTTTCGAGATATATCGAGATATTTAAAAGTTCCGAAGCCGCACCAACATAATAGAGATACAGAAACACCGTGGCCCCTTTCTTTGAGATAACTCTGCACTATTGCGAGCTGCAAATGCCACTTCCAGCTTAGCTGTGCAGAAGAAGAACAACAAGAAGAAGAAATATCTCGAAATATGTCCGTCAGGCCCCTTCCCTTGAGATAAATCTGCAAATATCTCGGAAACGAAGCGAGCTATGGCAAAATGTTTAGAGACCTTTCTTGTAGAGAATTAAGTTTCCTACTTTTTATGTAGTATGATATTTTTTGATCAGATGCGTAGTTCTCGAGATATATCAAGATATTTAAAAGTTCCGAAGCCGCACCAACATAATAGAGATACAGAAACACCGTGGCCCCTTTCTTTGGGATAACTCTGCACTATTGCGAGCTGCAAATGCCACTTCCAGCTTAGCTGTGCAGAAGAAGAACAACAAGAAGAAGAAATATCTCGAAATATGTCCGTCAGGCCACTTCCCTTGAGATAAATCTGCAAATATCTCGGAAACGAAGCGAGCTATGGCAAAATGTTAAGAGACCTTTTTTGTAGAGAATTAAGTTTCCTACTTTTTATGTTCGATGATATTTTTTGATCAGATGCGTAGTTCTCGAGATATATCAAGATATTTAAAAGTTCCGAAGCTGCACCAACATAATAGAGGTACAGAAACACCGTGGCCTCTTTCTTTGAGATAACTCAGCACTATTGCGAGCTGCAAATGCCGCTTCGAGCTTAGCTGTGCAGAAGAAGAACAACAAGAAGAAGAAATATCTCGAAATATGTCCGTCAGACCCCTTCCCTTGAGATGAATCTGCAAATATCTCGGAAACGAAGCGAGCTATGGCAAAATGTTAAGAGACCTTTTTTGTAGAGAATTAAGTTTCCTACTTTTTATGTTCTATGATATTTTTTGATCAGAAGCGTAGTTTTCGAGATATATCGAGATATTTAAAAGTTCCGAAGCCGCACCAACATAATAGAGATACAGAAACACCGTGGCCCCTTTCTTTGAGATAACTCTGCACTATTGCGAGCTGCAAATGCCACTTCCAGCTTAGCTGTGCAGAAGAAGAACAACAAGAAGAAGAAATATCTCGAAATATGTCCGTCAGGCCCCTTCCCTTGAGATAAATCTGCAAATATCTCGGAAACGAAGCGAGCTATGGCAAAATGTTTAGAGACCTTTCTTGTAGAGAATTAAGTTTCCTACTTTTTATGTAGTATGATATTTTTTGATCAGATGCGTAGTTCTCGAGATATATCAAGATATTTAAAAGTTCCGAAGCCGCACCAACATAATAGAGATACAGAAACACCGTGGCCCCTTTCTTTGGGATAACTCTGCACTATTGCGAGCTGCAAATGCCACTTCCAGCTTAGCTGTGCAGAAGAAGAACAACAAGAAGAAGAAATATCTCGAAATATGTCCGTCAGGCCACTTCCCTTGAGATAAATCTGCAAATATCTCGGAAACGAAGCGAGCTATGGCAAAATCTTAAGAGACCTTTTTTGTAGAGAATTAAGTTTCCTACTTTTTATGTTCGATGATATTTTTTGATCAGATGCGTAGTTCTCGAGATATATCAAGATATTTAAAAGTTCCGAAGCTGCACCAACATAATAGAGGTACAGAAACACCGTGGCCTCTTTCTTTGAGATAACTCTGCACTATTGCGAGCTGCAAATGCCGCTTCGAGCTTAGCTGTGCAGAAGAAGAACAACAAGAAGAAGAAATATCTCGAAATATGTCCGTCAGACCCCTTCCCTTGAGATGAATCTGCAAATATCTCGGAAACGAAGCGAGCTATGGCAAAATGTTAAGAGACCTTTTTTGTAGAGAATTAAGTTTCCTACTTTTTATGTTCGATGATATTTTTTGATCAGATGCGTAGTTCTCGAGATATATCAAGATATTTAAAAGTTCCGAAGCTGCACCAACATAATAGAGGTACAGAAACACCGTGGCCTCTTTCTTTGAGATAACTCTGCACTATTGCGAGCTGCAAATGCCGCTTCGAGCTTAGCTGTGCAGAAGAAGAACAACAAGAAGAAGAAATATCTCGAAATATGTCCGTCAGACCCCTTCCCTTGAGATGAATCTGCAAATATCTCGGAAACGAAGCGAGCTATGGCAAAATGTTAAGAGACCTTTTTTGTAGAGAATAATGTTTCCTACAATTTACGTTGTATGATATTTTTTGATCAGAAGCGTAGTTTTCGAGATATATCGAGATATTTAAAAGTTCCGAAGCCGCACCAACATAATAGAGATACAGAAACACCGTGGCCCCTTTCTTTGAGATAACTCTGCACTATTGCGACCTGCAAATGCCACTTCCAGCTCAGCTGTGCAGAAGAAGAACAACAAGAAGAAGAAATATCTCGAAATATGTCCGTCAGGCCCCTTCCCTTGAGATAAATCTGCAAATATCTCGGAAACGAAGCGAGCTATGGCAAAATGTTAGGAGACCTTTTTTGTAGAGAATTAAGTTTCCTACTTTTTGTGTTCTATGATATTTTTTGATCAGATGCGTAGTTCTCGAGATATATCAAGATATTTAAAAGTTCCGAAGCCGCACCAACATAATAGATACAGAAACACCGTGGCCCCTTTCTTTGAGATAACTCTGCACTATTGCGAGCTGCAAATGCCACTTCCAGCTTAGCTGTGCAGAAGAAGAACAACAAGAAGAAGAAATATCTCGAAATATGTCCGTCAGGCCCCTGCCCTTGAGATATATCTGCTAATATCTCGGAAACCAAGCGAGCTATGGCAAAATGTTAAGAGACCTTTTTTGTAGAGAACTTTGTTTCCTACAATTTATGTTCTATGATATTTTTTGACCAGAAGCGTAGTTTTCGAGATATATCGAGATATTTAAAAGTTACGAAGCCGCACCAACATAATAGAGATACAGAAACACCGTGGCCCCTTTCTTTGAGATAACTCTGCAATAGTGCGAGCTGCAAATGCCACTTCCAGCTTAGCTGTGCAGAAGAAGAACAACAAGAAGAAGAAATATCTCGAAATATGTCCGTCAGGCCACTTCCCTTGAGATAAATCTGCAAATATCTCGGAAACGAAGCGAGGTATGGCAAAATGTTAAGAGACCTTTTTTGTAGAGAATTAAGTTTCTTACTTTTTATGTTCTATGATATTTTTTGATCAGATGCGTAGTTCTCGAGATATATCAAGATATTTAAAAGTTCCGAAGCCGCACCAACATAATAGAGATACAGAAACACCGTGGCCCCTTTCTTTGAGATAACTCTGCAATAGTGCGAGCCGCAAATGCCACTTCCAGCTTAGCTGTGCAGAAGAAGAACAACAAGAAGAAGAAATATCTCGAAATATGTCCGTTAGGCCCCTTCCCTTGAGATAAATCTGCAAATATCTCGGAAACGAAGCGAGCTATGGCAAAATGTTAAGAGACCTTTTTTGTAGAGAATTAAGTTTCCTACTTTTTATGTTCTATGATATTTTTTGATCAGATGCGCAGTTCTCGAGATATATCAAGATATTTAAAAGTTCCGAAGCCGCACCAACATAATAGAGATACAGAAACACCGTGGCCCCTTTCTTTGAGATAACTCTGCACTATTGCGAGCTGTAAATGCCACTTCCAGCTTAGCTGTGCAGAAGAAGAACAACAAGAAGAAGAAATATCTCGAAATATGTCCGTCAGGCCCCTGCCCTTGAGATATATCTGCAAATATCTCGGAAACGAAGCGAGCTATGGCAAAATGTTGAGAGACCTTTTTTGTAGAGAATTATGTTTCCTACAATGTATGTTCTATGATATTTTTTGATCAGAAGCGTAGTTTTCGAGATATATCGAGATATTTAAAAGTTCCGAAGCCACACCAACATAATAGAGATACAGAAACACCGTGGCCCCTTTCTTTGAGATAACTCTGCACTAGTGCGAGCCGCAAATGCCACTTCCAGCTTAGCTGTGCAGAAGAAGAACAACAAGAAGAAGAAATATCTCGAAATATGTCCGTCAGGCCCCTTCCCTTGAGATAAATCTGCAAATATCTCGGAAACGAAGCGAGCTATGGCAAAATGTTAAGAGACCTTTTTTGTAGAGAATTAAGTTTCCTACTTTTTATGTTCTATGATATTTTTTGATCAGATGCGTAGTTCTCGAGATATATCAAGATATTTAAAAGTTCCGAAGCCGCACCAACATAATAGAGATACAGAAACACCGTGGCCCATTTCTTTGAGATAACTCTGCACTATTGCGAGCTGCAAATGCCACTTCCAGCTTAGCTGTGCAGAGGAAGAACAACAAGAAAAAGAAGTATCTCGAAATATGTCCGTCAGGCCCGTTCCTTTGAGCTGAATCTGCAAATATCTCGGAAACGAAGCGAGCTATGGCAAAATCTTAAGAGACGTTTTTTGTAGAGAATTATGTTTCCTACAATTTATGTTCTATGATATTTTTTGATCAGAAGCGTAGTTTTCGAGATATATCGAGATATTTAAAAGTTCCGAAGCCGCACCAACATAATAGAGATACAGAAACACCGTGGCCCCTTTCTTTGAGATAACTCTGCACTAGTGCGAGCCGCAAATGCCACTTCCAGCTTAGCTGTGCAGAAGAAGAACAACAAGAAGAAGAAATATCTCGAAATATGTCCGTCAGGCCCCTTCCCTTGAGATAAATCTGCAAATATCTCGGAAACGAAGCGAGCTATGGCAAAATGTTAAGAGACCTTTTTTGTAGAGAATTAAGTTTCCTACTTTTTATGTTCTATGATATTTTTTGATCAGAAGCGTAGTTTTCGAGATATATCGAGATATTTAAAAGTTCCGAAGCCGCACCAACATAATAGAGATACAGAAACACCGTGGCCCCTTTCTTTGAGATAACTCTGCACTAGTGCGAGCCGCAAATGCCACTTCCAGCTTAGCTGTGCAGAAGAAGAACAACAAGAAGAAGAAATATCTCGAAATATGTCCGTCAGGCCCCTTCCCTTGAGATAAATCTGCAAATATCTCGGAAACGAAGCGAGCTATGGCAAAATGTTAAGAGACCTTTTTTGTAGAGAATTAAGTTTCCTACTTTTTATGTTCTATGATATTTTTTGATCAGATGCGTAGTTCTCGAGATATATCAAGATATTTAAAAGTTCCGAAGCCGCACCAACATAATAGAGATACAGAAACACCGTGGCCCCTTTCTTTGAGATAACTCTGCACTATTGCGAGCTGCAAATGCCACTTCCAGCTTAGCTGTGCAGAGGAAGAACAACAAGAAGAAGAAATATCTCGAAATATGTCCGTCAGGCCAGTTCCTTTGAGCTGAATCTGCAAATATCTCGGAAACGAAGCGAGCTATGGCAAAATGTTAAGAGACGTTTTTTGTAGAGAATTATGTTTCCTACAATTTATGTTCTATGATATTTTTTGATCAGAAGCGTAGTTTTCGAGATATATCGAGATACTTAAAAGTTCCGAAGCCGCACCAACATATTAGAGATACAGAAACACCGTGGCCCCTTTCTTTGAGATAACTGTGCACTAGTGCGAGCCGCAAATGCCACTTCCAGCTTAGCTGTGCAGAAGAAGAACAACAAGAAGAAGAAATATCTCGAAATATGTCCGTCAGGCCCCTTCCCTTGAGATAAATCTGCAAATATCTCGGAAACGAAGCGAGCTATGGCAAAATGTTAAGAGACCTTTTTTGTAGAGAATTAAGTTTCCTACTTTTTATGTTCTATGATATTTTTTGATCAGATGCGTAGTTCTCGAGATATATCAAGATATTTAAAAGTTCCGAAGCCGCACCAACATAATAGAGATACAGAAACACCGTGGCCCCTTTCTTTGAGATAACTCTGCACTATTGCGAGCTGCAAATGCCACTTCCAGCTTAGCTGTGCAGAGGAAGAACAACAAGAAGAAGAAATATCTCGAAATATGTCCGTCAGGCCAGTTCCTTTGAGCTGAATCTGCAAATATCTCGGAAACGAAGCGAGCTATGGCAAAATGTTAAGAGACGTTTTTTGTAGAGAATTATGTTTCCTACAATTTATGTTCTATGATATTTTTTGATCAGAAGCGTAGTTTTCGAGATATATCGAGATACTTAAAAGTTCCGAAGCCGCACCAACATATTAGAGATACAGAAACACCGTGGCCCCTTTCTTTGAGATAACTGTGCACTAGTGCGAGCCGCAAATGCCACTTCCAGCTTAGCTGTGCAGAAGAAGAACAACAAGAAGAAGAAATATCTCGAAATATGTCCGTCAGGCCCCTTCCCTTGAGATAAATCTGCAAATATCTCGGAAACGAAGCGAGCTATGGCAAAATGTTAAGAGACCTTTTTTGTAGAGAATTATGTTTCCTACTTTTTATGTTCTGTGATATTTTTTGATCAGACGCGTAGTTCTCGAGATATATCAAGATATTTAAAAGTTCCGAAGCCGCACCAACATAATACAGATACAGAAACACCGTGGCCCCTTTCTTTGAGATAACTCTGCACTAGTGCGAGCCGCAAATGCCACTTCCAGCTTAGCTGTGCAGAAGAAGAACAACAAGAAGAAGAAATATCTCGAAATATGTCCGTCAGGCCCCTTCCCTTGAGATAAATCTGCAAATATCTCGGAAACGAAGCGAGCTATGGCAAAATGTTAAGAGACCTTTTTTGTAGAGAATTAAGTTTCCTACTTTTTATGTTCTATGATATTTTTTGATCAGATGCGTAGTTCTCGAGATATATCAAGATATTTAAAAGTTCCGAAGCCGCACCAACATATTAGAGATACAGAAACACCGTGGCCCCTTTCTTTGAGATAACTGTGCACTAGTGCGAGCCGCAAATGCCACTTCCAGCTTAGCTGTGCAGAAGAAGAACAACAAGAAGAAGAAATATCTCGAAATATGTCCGTCAGGCCCCTTCCCTTGAGATAAATCTGCAAATTTCTCGGAAACGAAGCGAGCTATGGCAAAATGTTAAGAGACCTTTTTTGTAGAGAATTAAGTTTCCTACTTTTTATGTTCTATGATATTTTTTGATCAGATGCGTAGTTCTCGAGATATATCAAGATATTTAAAAGTTCCGAAGCCGCACCAACATAATACAGATACAGAAACACCGTGGCCCCTTTCTTTGAGATAACTCTGCACTATTGCGAGCTGCAAATGCCACTTCCAGCTTAGCTGTGCAGAGGAAGAACAACAAGAAGAAGAAATATCTCGAAATATGTCCGTCAGGCCAGTTCCTTTGAGCTGAATCTGCAAATATCTCGGAAACGAAGCGAGCTATGGCAAAATGTTAAGAGACGTTTTTTGTAGAGAA
The DNA here is from genome assembly GCF_051020975.1 of Osmia lignaria lignaria. Classification (NCBI taxonomy): domain Eukaryota; kingdom Metazoa; phylum Arthropoda; class Insecta; order Hymenoptera; family Megachilidae; genus Osmia; species Osmia lignaria. The sequence continues at coordinate 4,138,477 of NW_027478162.1, read as the reverse complement.
TTATGTTTCCTACAATTTATCTTCTATGATATTTTTTGATCAGAAGCGTAGTTTTCGAGATATATCGAGATACTTAAAAGTTCCGAAGCCGCACCAACATATTAGAGATACAGAAACACCGTGGCCCCTTTCTTTGAGATAACTGTGCACTAGTGCGAGCCGCAAATGCCACTTCCAGCTTAGCTGTGCAGAAGAAGAACAACAAGAAGAAGAAATATCTCGAAATATGTCCGTCAGGCCCCTTCCCTTGAGATAAATCTGCAAATATCTCGGAAACGAAGCGAGCTATGGCAAAATGTTAAGAGACCTTTTTTGTAGAGAATTATGTTTCCTACTTTTTATGTTCTATGATATTTTTTGATCAGACGCGTAGTTCTCGAGATATATCAAGATATTTAAAAGTTCCGAAGCCGCACCAACATAATACAGATACAGAAACACCGTGGCCCCTTTCTTTGAGATAACTCTGCACTAGTGCGAGCCGCAAATGCCTCTTCCAGCTTAGCTGTGCAGAAGAAGAACAACAAGAAGAAGAAATATCTCGAGATATGTCCGTCAAGCCCCTTCCCTTGAGATAAATCTGCAAATATCACGGAAACGAAGTGAGCTATGGCAAAATGTTAAGAGACCTTTTTTGTAGAGAATTAAGTTTCCTACTTTTTATGTTCTATGATATTCTTTGATCAGATGCGTAGTTCTCGAGATATATCAAGATATTTAAAAGTTCCGAAGCCGCACCAACATAATACAGATACAGAAACACCGTGGCCCCTTTCTTTGAGATAACTCTGCACTAGTGCGAGCCGCAAATGCCACTTCCAGCTTAGCTGTGCAGAAGAAGAACAACAAGAAGAAGAAATATCTCGAAATATGTCCGTCAGGCCCCTTCCCTTGAGATAAATCTGCAAATATCTCGGAAACGAAGCGAGCTATGGCAAAATGTTAAGAGACCTTTTTTGTAGAGAATTAAGTTTCCTACTTTTTATGTTCTATGATATTTTTTGATCAGATGCGTAGTTCTCGAGATATATCAAGATATATAAAAGTTCCGAAGCCGCACCAACATAATACAGATACAGAAACACCGTGGCCCCTTTCTTTGAGATAACTCTGCACTGGTGCGAGCCGCAAACGCCACTTCCAGCTTAGCTGTGCAGAAGAAGAACAACAAGAAGAAGAAATATCTCGAAATATGTCCTTCAGGCCCCTTCCCTTGAGATAAATCTGCAAATATCTCGGAAACGAAGCGAGCTATGGCAAAATGTTAAGAGACCTTTTTTGTAGAGAATTAAGTTTCCTACTTTTTATGATCTATGATATTTTTTGATCAGATGCGTAGTTCTCGAGATATATCAAGATATTTAAAAGTTCCGAAGCCGCACCAACATAATAGAGATACAGAAACACCGTGGCTCCTTTCTTTGAGATAACTCTGCACTATTGCGAGCTGGAAATGCCACTTCCAGTTTAGCTGTGCAGAAGAAGAACAACAAGAAGAAGAAATATCTCGAAATATGTCCGTTAGGCCCCTTCCCTTGAGATAAATCTGCAAATATCTCGGAAACGAAGCGAGCTATGGCAAAATGTTAAGAGACCTTTTTTGTAGAGAATTAAGTTTCCTACTTTTTATGTTCTATGATATTTTTTGATCAGATGCGTAGTTCTCGAGATATATCAAGATATTTAAAAGTTCCGAAGCCGCACCAACATAATAGAGATACAGAAACACCGTGGCCCCTTTCTTTGAGATAACTCTGCACTATTGCGAGCCGCAAATGCCACTTCCAGCTTAGCTGTGCAGAAGAAGAACAACAAGAAGAAGAAATATCTCGAAATATGTCCGTCAGGCCCCTTCCCTTGAGATAAATCTGCAAATATCTCGGAAACGAAGCGAGCTATGGCAAAATGTTGAGAGACCTTTTTTGTAGAGAATTAAGTTTCCTACTTTTTATGTTCTATGATATTTTTTGATCAGAAGCGTAGTTTTCGAGATATATCGAGATATTTAAAAGTTCCGAAGCCGCACCAACATAATAGAGATACAGAAACACCGTGGCCCCTTTCTTTGAGATAACTCTGCACTAGTGCGAGCCGCAAATGCCACTTCCAGCTTAGCTGTGCAGAAGAAGAACAACAAGAAGAAGAAATATCTCGAAATATGTCCGTCAGGCCCCTTCCCTTGAGATAAATCTGCAAATATCTCGGAAACGAAGCGAGCTATGGCAAAATGTTAAGAGACCTTTTTTGTAGAGAATTAAGTTTCCTACTTTTTATGTTCTATAATATTTTTTGATCAGATGCGCAGTTCTCGAGATATATCAAGATATTTAAAAGTTCCGAAGCCGCACCAACATAATAGAGATACAGAAACACCGTGGCCCCTTTCTTTGAGATAACTCTGCACTATTGCGAGCTGTAAATGCCACTTCCAGCTTAGCTGTGCAGAAGAAGAACAACAAGAAGAAGAAATATCTCGAAATATGTCCGTCAGGCCCCTGCCCTTGAGATATATCTGCAAATATCTCGGAAACGAAGCGAGCTATGGCAAAATGTTGAGAGACCTTTTTTGTAGAGAATTATGTTTCCTACAATTTATGTTCTATGATATTTTTTGATCAGAAGCGTAGTTTTCGAGATATATCGAGATATTTAAAAGTTCCGAAGCCGCACCAACATAATAGAGATACAGAAACACCGTGGCCCCTTTCTTTGAGATAACTCTGCAATAGTGCGAGCCGCAAATGCCACTTCCAGCTTAGCTGTGCAGAAGAAGAACAACAAGAAGAAGAAATATCTCGAAATATGTCCGTCAGGCCCCTTCCCTTGAGATAAATCTGCAAATATCTCGGAAACGAAGCGAGCTATGGCAAAATGTTAAGAGACCTTTTTTGTAGAGAATTAAGTTTCCTACTTTTTATGTTCTATGATATTTTTTGATCAGAAGCGTAGTTTTCGAGATATATCGAGATATTTAAAAGTTCCGAAGCCGCACCAACATAATAGAGATACAGAAACACCGTGGCCCCTTTCTTTGAGATAACTCTGCACTAGTGCGAGCCGCAAATGCCACTTCCAGCTTAGCTGTGCAGAAGAAGAACAACAAGAAGAAGAAATATCTCGAAATATGTCCGTCAGGCCCCTTCCCTTGAGATAAATCTGCAAATATCTCGGAAACGAAGCGAGCTATGGCAAAATGTTAAGAGACCTTTTTTGTAGAGAATTAAGTTTCCTACTTTTTATGTTCTATGATATTTTTTGATCAGATGCGTAGTTCTCGAGATATATCAAGATATTTAAAAGTTCCGAAGCCGCACCAACATAATAGAGATACAGAAACACCGTGGCCCCTTTCTTTGAGATAACTCTGCACTATTGCGAGCTGCAAATGCCACTTCCAGCTTAGCTGTGCAGAGGAAGAACAACAAGAAGAAGAAATATCTCGAAATATGTCCGTCAGGCCAGTTCCTTTGAGCTGAATCTGCAAATATCTCGGAAACGAAGCGAGCTATGGCAAAATGTTAAGAGACGTTTTTTGTAGAGAATTATGTTTCCTACAATTTATGTTCTATGATATTTTTTGATCAGAAGCGTAGTTTTCGAGATATATCGAGATACTTAAAAGTTCCGAAGCCGCACCAACATATTAGAGATACAGAAACACCGTGGCCCCTTTCTTTGAGATAACTGTGCACTAGTGCGAGCCGCAAATGCCACTTCCAGCTTAGCTGTGCAGAAGAAGAACAACAAGAAGAAGAAATATCTCGAAATATGTCCGTCAGGCCCCTTCCCTTGAGATAAATCTGCAAATATCTCGGAAACGAAGCGAGCTATGGCAAAATGTTAAGAGACCTTTTTTGTAGAGAATTAAGTTTCCTACTTTTTATGTTCTATGATATTTTTTGATCAGATGCGTAGTTCTCGAGATATATCAAGATATTTAAAAGTTCCGAAGCCGCACCAACATAATAGAGATACAGAAACACCGTGGCCCCTTTCTTTGAGATAACTCTGCACTATTGCGAGCTGCAAATGCCACTTCCAGCTTAGCTGTGCAGAGGAAGAACAACAAGAAGAAGAAATATCTCGAAATATGTCCGTCAGGCCAGTTCCTTTGAGCTGAATCTGCAAATATCTCGGAAACGAAGCGAGCTATGGCAAAATGTTAAGAGACGTTTTTTGTAGAGAATTATGTTTCCTACAATTTATGTTCTATGATATTTTTTGATCAGAAGCGTAGTTTTCGAGATATATCGAGATACTTAAAAGTTCCGAAGCCGCACCAACATATTAGAGATACAGAAACACCGTGGCCCCTTTCTTTGAAATAACTGTGCACTAGTGCGAGCCGCAAATGCCACTTCCAGCTTAGCTGTGCAGAAGAAGAACAACAAGAAGAAGAAATATCTCGAAATATGTCCGTCAGGCCCCTTCCCTTGAGATAAATCTGCAAATATCTCGGAAACGAAGCGAGCTATGGCAAAATGTTAAGAGACCTTTTTTGTAGAGAATTATGTTTCCTACTTTTTATGTTCTGTGATATTTTTTGATCAGACGCGTAGTTCTCGAGATATATCAAGATATTTAAAAGTTCCGAAGCCGCACCAACATAATACAGATACAGAAACACCGTGGCCCCTTTCTTTGAGATAACTCTGCACTAGTGCGAGCCGCAAATGCCACTTCCAGCTTAGCTGTGCAGAAGAAGAACAACAAGAAGAAGAAATATCTCGAAATATGTCCGTCAGGCCCCTTCCCTTGAGATAAATCTGCAAATATCTCGGAAACGAAGCGAGCTATGGCAAAATGTTAAGAGACCTTTTTTGTAGAGAATTAAGTTTCCTACTTTTTATCTTCTATGATATTTTTTGATCAGATGCGTAGTTCTCGAGATATATCAAGATATTTAAAAGTTCCGAAGCCGCACCAACATAATAGAGATACAGAAACACCGTGGCCCTTCTCTTTCAGATAACTCTGCACTATTGCGAGCTGGAAATGCCACTTCCAGTTTAGCTGTGCAGAAGAAGAACAACAAGAAGAAGAAATATCTCGAAATATGTCCGTTAGGCCCCTTCCCTTGAGATAAATCTGCAAATATCTCGGAAACGAAGCGAGCTATGGCAAAATGTTAAGAGACCTTTTTTGTAGAGAATTAAGTTTCCTACTTTTTATGTTCTATGATATTTTTTGATCAGATGCGTAGTTCTCGAGATATATCAAGATATTTAAAAGTTCCGAAGCCGCACCAACATAATAGAAATACAGAAACACCGTGGCCCCTTTCTTTGAGATAACTCTGCACTATTGCGAGCTGTAAATGCCACTTCCAGCTTAGCTGTGCAGAAGAAGAACAACAAGAAGAAGAAATATCTCGAAATATGTCCGTCAGGCCCCTTCCCTTGAGATAAATCTGCAAATATCTCGGAAACGAAGCGAGCTATGGCAAAATGTTAAGAGACCTTTTTTGTAGAGAATTAAGTTTCCTACTTTTTATCTTCTATGATATTTTTTGATCAGATGCGTAGTTCTCGAGATATATCAAGATATTTAAAAGTTCCGAAGCCGCACCAACATAATAGAAATACAGAAACACCGTGGCCCCTTTCTTTGAGATAACTCTGCACTATTGCGAGCTGTAAATGCCACTTCCAGCTTAGCTGTGCAGAAGAAGAACAACAAGAAGAAGAAATATCTCGAAATATGTCCGTCAGGCCCCTTCCCTTGAGATAAATCTGCAAATATCTCGGAAACGAAGCGAGCTATGGCAAAATGTTAAGAGACCTTTTTTGTAGAGAATTATGTTTCCTACTTTTTATGTCCTATGATATTTTTTGATCAGACGCGTAGCTCTCGAGATATATCAAGATATTTAAAAGTTCCGAAGCCGCACCAACATAATAGAGATACAGAAACAGCGTGGCCCCTTTCTTTGAGATATCTCTGCACTATTGCGAGCTGCAAATGCCACTTCCAGCTTAGCTGCGCAGAAGAAGAACAACAAGAAGAAGAAATATCTCGAAATATGTCCGTCAGGCCCCTTCCCTTGAGATAAATCTGCAAATATCTCGGAAACGAAGCGAGCTATGGCAAAATGTTAAGAGACCTTATTTGTAGAGAATTAAGTTTCCTACTTTTTATGTTCTATGATATTTTTTGATCAGATGCGTAGTTCTCGAGATATATCAAGATATTTAAAAGTTCCGAAACCGCACCAACATAATAGAGATACAGAAACACCGTGGCCCCTTTCTTTGAGATAACTCTGCACTAGTGCGAGCCGCAAATGCCACTTCCAGCTTAGCTGTGCAGAAGAAGAACAACAAGAAGAAGAAATATCTCGAAATATGTCCGTCAGGCCCCTTCCCTTGAGATAAATCTGCAAATATCTCGGAAACGAAGCGAGCTATGGCAAAATGTTAAGAGACCTTTTTTGTAGAGAATTAAGTTTCCTACTTTTCATCTTCTATGATATTTTTTGATCAGATGCGTAGTTCTCGAGATATATCAAGATATTTAAAAGTTCCGAAGCCGCACCAACATAATAGAGATACAGAAACACCGTGGCCCTTCTCTTTCAGATAACTCTGCACTATTGCGAGCTGGAAATGCCACTTCCAGTTTAGCTGTGCAGAAGAAGAACAACAAGAAGAAGAAATATCTCGAAATATGTCCGTTAGGCCCCTTCCCTTGAGATAAATCTGCAAATATCTCGGAAACGAAGCGAGCTATGGCAAAATGTTAAGAGACCTTTTTTGTAGAGAATTAAGTTTCCTACTTTTTATGTTCTATGATATTTTTTGATCAGATGCGTAGTTCTCGAGATATATCAAGATATTTAAAAGTTCCGAAGCCGCACCAACATAATAGAAATACAGAAACACCGTGGCCCCTTTCTTTGAGATAACTCTGCACTATTGCGAGCTGTAAATGCCACTTCCAGCTTAGCTGTGAAGAAGAAGAACAACAAGAAGAAGAAATATCTCGAAATATGTCCGTCAGGCCCCTTCCCTTGAGATATATCTGCAAATATCTCGGAAACGAAGCGAGCTATGGCAAAATGTTGAGAGACCTTTTTTGTAGAGAATTATGTTTCCTACAATTTAGGTTCTATGATATTCTTTGATCAGATGCGTAGTTCTCGAGATATATCAAGATATTTAAAAGTTCCGAAGCCGCACCAACATAATAGAGATACAGAAACACCGTGGCCCCTTTCTTTGAGATAACTCTGCACTATTGCGAGCTGCAAATGCCACTTCCAGCTTAGCTGTGCAGAAGAAGAACATCAAGAAGAAGAAATATCTCGATTAATGTCCGTCAGGCCCCTTCCCTTGAGATAAATCTGCAAATATCTCGGAAACGAAGAGGGCTATGGCAAAATGTTAAGAGTCCTTTTTTGTAGAGAATTAAGTTTCCTACTCTTTATGTTCTATGATATTTTTTTATCTGATGCGTAGTTCTCGAGATATATCAAGATATTTAAAAGTTCCGAAGCCGCACCAACATAATAGAGATACAGAAACACCGTGGCCCCTTTCTTTGAGATAACTCTGCACTATTGCGATCTGCAAATGCCACTTCCAGCTTAGCTGTGCAGAGGAAGAACAACAAGAAGAAGAAATATCTCGAAATATGTCCGTCAGGCCAGTTCCTTTGAGCTGAATCGGCAAATATCTCGGAAACGAAGCGAGCTATGGCAAAATGTTAAGAGACGTTTTTTGTAGAGAATTATGTTTCCTACAATTTAAGTTCTATGATATTTTTTGATCAGAAGCGTAGTTTTCGAGATATATCGAGATATTTAAAAGTTCCGAAGCCGCACCAACATAATAGGGATACAGAAACACCGTGGCCCCTTTCTTTGAGATAACTCTGCACTAGTGCGAGCTGCAAATGCCACTTCCAGCTTAGCTGTGCAGAGGAAGAACAACAAGAAGAAGAAATATCTCGAAATATGTCCGTCCGGCCCCTTCCCTTGAGATATATCTGCAAATATCTCGGAAACGAAGCGAGCTATGGCAAAATGTTAAGAGACCTTTTTTGTAGAGAATTATGTTTCCTACAATTTATGTTCTATGATATTTTTTGATCAGAAGCGTAGTTTTCGAGATATATCGAGATATTTAAAAGTTCCAAAGCCGCACCAACATAATAGAGATACAGAAACACCGTGGCCCCTTTCTTTGAGATAACTCTGCACTAGTGCGAGCCGCAAATGCCACTTCCAGCTTAGCTGTGCAGAAGAAGAACAACAAGAAGAAGAAATATCTCGAAATATGTCCGTCAGGCCCCTTCCCTTGAGATATATCTGCAAATATCTCGGAAACGAAGCGAGGTATGGCAAAATGTTAAGAGACCTTTTTTGTAGAGAATTATGTTTCCTACAATTTATGTTCTATGATATTTTTTGATCAGAAGCGTAGTTTTCGAGATATATCGAGATATTTAAAAGTTCCGAAGCCGCACCAACATAATAGGGATACAGAAATACCGTGGCCCCTTTCTTTGAGATAACTCTGCACTAGTGCGAGCCGCAAATGCCACTTCCAGCTTAGCTGTGCAGAAGAAGAACAACAAGAAGAAGAAATATCTCGAAATATGTCCGTCAGGCCCCTTCCCTTGAGATAAATCTGCAAATATCTCGGAAACGAAGCGAGCTATGGCAAAATGTTAAGAGACCTTTTTTGTAGAGAATTAAGTTTCCTACTTTTTATCTTCTATGATATTTTTTGATCAGATGCGTAGTTCTCGAGATATATCAAGATATTTAAAAGTTCCGAAGCCGCACCAACATAATAGAGATACAGAAACACCGTGGCCCTTCTCTTTCAGATAACTCTGCACTATTGCGAGCTGGAAATGCCACTTCCAGTTTAGCTGTGCAGAAGAAGAACAACAAGAAGAAGAAATATCTCGAAATATGTCCGTTAGGCCCCTTCCCTTGAGATAAATCTGCAAATATCTCGGAAACGAAGCGAGCTATGGCAAAATGTTAAGAGACCTTTTTTGTAGAGAATTAAGTTTCCTACTTTTTATGTTGTATGATATTTTTTGATCAGATGCGTAGTTCTCGAGATATATCAAGATATTTAAAAGTTCCGAAGCCGCACCAACATAATAGAAATACAGAAACACCGTGGCCCCTTTCTTTGAGATAACTCTGCACTATTGCGAGCTGTAAATGCCACTTCCAGCTTAGCTGTGCAGAAGAAGAACAACAAGAAGAAGAAATATCTCGAAATATGTCCGTCAGTCCCCTTCCCTTGAGATATATCTGCAAATATCTCGGAAACGAAGCGAGCTATGGCAAAATGTTGAGAGACCTTTTTTGTAGAGAATTATGTTTCCTACAATTTATGTTCTATGATATTCTTTGATCAGATGCGTAGTTCTCGAGATATATCAAGATATTTAAAAGTTCCGAAGCCGCACCAACATAATAGAGATACAGAAACACCGTGGCCCCTTTCTTTGAGATAACTCTGCACTATTGCGAGCTGCAAATGCCACTTCCAGCTTAGCTGTGCAGAAGAAGAACATCAAGAAGAAGAAATATCTCGATTAATGTCCGTCAGGCCCCTTCCCTTGAGATAAATCTGCAAATATCTCGGAAACGAAGAGGGCTATGGCAAAATGTTAAGAGTCCTTTTTTGTAGAGAATTAAGTTTCCTACTCTTTATGTTCTATGATATTTTTTTATCTGATGCGTAGTTCTCGAGATATATCAAGATATTTAAAAGTTCCGAAGCCGCACCAACATAATAGAGATACAGAAACACCGTGGCCCCTTTCTTTGAGATAACTCTGCACTATTGCGAGCTGTAAATGCCACTTCCAGCTTAGCTGTGCAGAAGAAGAACAACAAGAAGAAGAAATATCTCGAAATATGTCCGTCAGGCCCCTTCCCTTGAGATATATCTGCAAATATCTCGGAAACGAAGCTAGCTATGGCAAAATGTTAAGAGACCTTTTTTGTAGAGAATTACGTTTCCTACAATTTATGTTCTATGATATTTTTTGATCAGAAGCGTAGTTTTCGAGATATATCGAGATATTTAAAAGTTCCGAAGCCGCACCAACATAATAGAGATACAGAAACACCGTGGCCCCTTTCTTTGAGATAACTCTGCACTATTGCGATCTGCAAATGCCACTTCCAGCTTAGCTGTGCAGAGGAAGAACAACAAGAAGAAGAAATATCTCGAAATATGTCCGTCAGGCCAGTTCCTTTGAGCTGAATCGGCAAATATCTCGGAAACGAAGCGAGCTATGGCAAAATGTTAAGAGACGTTTTTTGTAGAGAATTATGTTTCCTACAATTTAAGTTCTATGATATTTTTTGATCAGAAGCGTAGTTTTCGAGATATATCGAGATATTTAAAAGTTCCGAAGCCGCACCAACATAATAGGGATACAGAAACACCGTGGCCCCTTTCTTTGAGATAACTCTGCACTAGTGCGAGCTGCAAATGCCACTTCCAGCTTAGCTGTGCAGAGGAAGAACAACAAGAAGAAGAAATATCTCGAAATATGTCCGTCCGGCCCCTTCCCTTGAGATATATCTGCAAATATCTCGGAAACGAAGCGAGCTATGGCAAAATGTTAAGAGACCTTTTTTGTAGAGAATTATGTTTCCTACAATTTATGTTCTATGATATTTTTTGATCAGAAGCGTAGTTTTCGAGATATATCGAGATATTTAAAAGTTCCAAAGCCGCACCAACATAATAGAGATACAGAAACACCGTGGCCCCTTTCTTTGAGATAACTCTGCACTAGTGCGAGCCGCAAATGCCACTTCCAGCTTAGCTGTGCAGAAGAAGAACAACAAGAAGAAGAAATATCTCGAAATATGTCCGTCAGGCCCCTTCCCTTGAGATATATCTGCAAATATCTCGGAAACGAAGCGAGGTATGGCAAAATGTTAAGAGACCTTTTTTGTAGAGAATTATGTTTCCTACAATTTATGTTCTATGATATTTTTTGATCAGAAGCGTAGTTTTCGAGATATATCGAGATATTTAAAAGTTCCGAAGCCGCACCAACATAATAGGGATACAGAAATACCGTGGCCCCTTTCTTTGAGATAACTCTGCACTAGTGCGAGCCGCAAATGCCACTTCCAGCTTAGCTGTGCAGAAGAAGAACAACAAGAAGAAGAAATATCTCGAAATATGTCCGTCAGGCCCCTTCCCTTGAGATAAATCTGCAAATATCTCGGAAACGAAGCGAGCTATGGCAAAATGTTAAGAGACCTTTTTTGTAGAGAATTAAGTTTCCTACTTTTTATCTTCTATGATATTTTTTGATCAGATGCGTAGTTCTCGAGATATATCAAGATATTTAAAAGTTCCGAAGCCGCACCAACATAATAGAGATACAGAAACACCGTGGCCCCTTTCTTTGAGATAACTCTGCACTATTGCGAGCTGTAAATGCCACTTCCAGCTTAGCTGTGCAGAAGAAGAACAACAAGAAGAAGAAATATCTCGAAATATGTCCGTCAGGCCCCTTCCCTTGAGATATATCTGCAAATATCTCGGAAACGAAGCGAGCTATGGCAAAATGTTAAGAGACCTTTTTTGTAGAGAATTATGTTTCCTACAATTTATATTCTATGATATTTTTTGATCAGAAGCGTAGTTTTCGAGATACATCGAGATATTTAAAAGTTCCGAAGCCGCAACAACATAATAGAGATACAGAAACACCGTGGCCCCTTTCTTTGAGATAACTCTGCACTAGTGCGAGCCGCAAATGCCACTTCCAGCTTAGCTGTGCAGAAGAAGAACAACAAGAAGAAGAAATATCTCGAAATATGTCCGTCAGGCCCCTTCCCTTGAGATAAATCTGCAAATATCTCGGAAACGAAGCGAGCTATGGCAAAATGTTAAGAGACCTTTTTGTAGAGAATTAAGTTTCCTACTTTTTATGTTGTATGATATTTTTGATCAGATGCGTAGTTCTCGAGATATATCAAGATATTTAAAAGTTCCGAAGCCGCACCAACATAATAGAGATACAGAAACACCGTGGCCCCTTTCTTTGAGATAACTCTGCACTATTGCGATCTGCAAATGCCACTTCCAGCTTAGCTGTGCAGAGGAAGAACAACAAGAAGAAGAAATATCTCGAAATATGTCCGTCAGGCCAGTTCCTTTGAGCTGAATCGGCAAATATCTCGGAAACGAAGCGAGCTATGGCAAAATGTTAAGAGACGTTTTTTGTAGAGAATTATGTTTCCTACAATTTAAGTTCTATGATATTTTTTGATCAGATGCGTAGTTTTCGAGATATATCGAGATATTTAAAAGTTCCGAAGCCGCACCAACATAATAGGGATACAGAAACACCGTGGCCCCTTTCTTTGAGATAACTCTGCACTAGTGCGAGCTGCAAATGCCACTTCCAGCTTAGCTGTGCAGAGGAAGAACAACAAGAAGAAGAAATATCTCGAAATATGTCCGTCCGGCCCCTTCCCTTGAGATATATCTGCAAATATCTCGGAAACGAAGCGAGCTATGGCAAAATGTTAAGAGACGTTTTTTGTAGAGAATTATGTTTCCTACAATTTAAGTTCTATGATATTTTTTGATCAGAAGCGTAGTTTTCGAGATATATCGAGATATTTAAAAGTTCCGAAGCCGCACCAACATAGTAGGGATACAGAAACACCGTGGCCCCTTTCTTTGAGATAACTCTGCACTAGTGCGAGCTGCAAATGCCACTTCCAGCTTAGCTGTGCAGAGGAAGAACAACAAGAAGAAGAAATATCTCGAAATATGTCCGTCCGGCCCCTTCCCTTGAGATATATCTGCAAATATCTCGGAAACGAAGCGAGCTATGGCAAAATGTTAAGAGACGTTTTTTGTAGAGAATTATGTTTCCTACAATTTAAGTTCTATGATATTTTTTGATCAGAAGCGTAGTTTTCGAGATATATCGAGATATTTAAAAGTTCCGAAGCCGCACCAACATAATAGGGATACAGAAACACCGTGGCCCCTTTCTTTGAGATAACTCTGCACTAGTGCGAGCTGCAAATGCCACTTCCAGCTTAGCTGTGCAGAGGAAGAACAACAAGAAGAAGAAATATCTCGAAATATGTCCGTCCGGCCCCTTCCCTTGAGATATATCTGCAAATATCTCGGAAACGAAGCGAGGTATGGCAAAATGTTAAGAGACCTTTTTTGTAGAGAATTATGTTTCCTACAATTTATGTTCTATGATATTTTTTGATCAGAAGCGTAGTTTTCGAGATATATCGAGATATTTAAAAGTTCCAAAGCCGCACCAACATAATAGAGATACAGAAACAGCGTGGCCCCTTTCTTTGAGATAACTCTGCACTAGTGCGAGCCGCAAATGCCACTTCCAGCTTAGCTGTGCAGAAGAAGAACAACAAGAAGAAGAAATATCTCGAAATATGTCCGTCAGGCCCCTTCCCTTGAGATATATCTGCAAATATCTCGGAAACGAAGCGAGGTATGGCAAAATGTTAAGAGACCTTTTTTGTAGAGAATTATGTTTCCTACAATTTATGTTCTATGATATTTTTTGATCAGAAGCGTAGTTTTCGAGATATATCGAGATATTTAAAAGTTCCGAAGCCGCACCAACATAATAGGGATACAGAAACACCGTGGCCCCTTTCTTTGAGATAACTCTGCACTATTGCGAGCTGTAAATGCCACTTCCAGCTTAGCTGTGCAGAAGAAGAACAACAAGAAGAAGAAATATCTCGAAATATGTCCGTCAGGCCCCTTCCCTTGAGATATATCTGCAAATATCTCGGAAACGAAGCGAGCTATGGCAAAATGTTAAGAGACCTTTTTTGTAGAGAATTATGTTTCCTACAATTTATATTCTATGATATTTTTTGATCAGAAGCGTAGTTTTCGAGATACATCGAGATATTTAAAAGTTCCGAAGCCGCAACAACATAATAGAGATACAGAAACACCGTGGCCCCTTTCTTTGAGATAACTCTGCACTAGTGCGAGCCGCAAATGCCACTTCCAGCTTAGCTGTGCAGAAGAAGAACAACAAGAAGAAGAAATATCTCGAAATATGTCCGTCAGGCCCCTTCCCTTGAGATAAATCTGCAAATATCTCGGAAACGAAGCGAGCTATGGCAAAATGTTAAGAGACCTTTTTGTAGAGAATTAAGTTTCCTACTTTTTATGTTGTATGATATTTTTGATCAGATGCGTAGTTCTCGAGATATATCAAGATATTTAAAAGTTCCGAAGCCGCACCAACATAATAGAGATACAGAAACACCGTGGCCCCTTTCTTTGAGATAACTCTGCACTATTGCGATCTGCAAATGCCACTTCCAGCTTAGCTGTGCAGAGGAAGAACAACAAGAAGAAGAAATATCTCGAAATATGTCCGTCAGGCCAGTTCCTTTGAGCTGAATCGGCAAATATCTCGGAAACGAAGCGAGCTATGGCAAAATGTTAAGAGACGTTTTTTGTAGAGAATTATGTTTCCTACAATTTAAGTTCTATGATATTTTTTGATCAGATGCGTAGTTTTCGAGATATATCGAGATATTTAAAAGTTCCGAAGCCGCACCAACATAATAGGGATACAGAAACACCGTGGCCCCTTTCTTTGAGATAACTCTGCACTAGTGCGAGCTGCAAATGCCACTTCCAGCTTAGCTGTGCAGAGGAAGAACAACAAGAAGAAGAAATATCTCGAAATATGTCCGTCCGGCCCCTTCCCTTGAGATATATCTGCAAATATCTCGGAAACGAAGCGAGCTATGGCAAAATGTTAAGAGACGTTTTTTGTAGAGAATTATGTTTCCTACAATTTAAGTTCTATGATATTTTTTGATCAGAAGCGTAGTTTTCGAGATATATCGAGATATTTAAAAGTTCCGAAGCCGCACCAACATAGTAGGGATACAGAAACACCGTGGCCCCTTTCTTTGAGATAACTCTGCACTAGTGCGAGCTGCAAATGCCACTTCCAGCTTAGCTGTGCAGAGGAAGAACAACAAGAAGAAGAAATATCTCGAAATATGTCCGTCCGGCCCCTTCCCTTGAGATATATCTGCAAATATCTCGGAAACGAAGCGAGCTATGGCAAAATGTTAAGAGACGTTTTTTGTAGAGAATTATGTTTCCTACAATTTAAGTTCTATGATATTTTTTGATCAGAAGCGTAGTTTTCGAGATATATCGAGATATTTAAAAGTTCCGAAGCCGCACCAACATAATAGGGATACAGAAACACCGTGGCCCCTTTCTTTGAGATAACTCTGCACTAGTGCGAGCTGCAAATGCCACTTCCAGCTTAGCTGTGCAGAGGAAGAACAACAAGAAGAAGAAATATCTCGAAATATGTCCGTCCGGCCCCTTCCCTTGAGATATATCTGCAAATATCTCGGAAACGAAGCGAGGTATGGCAAAATGTTAAGAGACCTTTTTTGTAGAGAATTATGTTTCCTACAATTTATGTTCTATGATATTTTTTGATCAGAAGCGTAGTTTTCGAGATATATCGAGATATTTAAAAGTTCCAAAGCCGCACCAACATAATAGAGATACAGAAACAGCGTGGCCCCTTTCTTTGAGATAACTCTGCACTAGTGCGAGCCGCAAATGCCACTTCCAGCTTAGCTGTGCAGAAGAAGAACAACAAGAAGAAGAAATATCTCGAAATATGTCCGTCAGGCCCCTTCCCTTGAGATATATCTGCAAATATCTCGGAAACGAAGCGAGGTATGGCAAAATGTTAAGAGACCTTTTTTGTAGAGAATTATGTTTCCTACAATTTATGTTCTATGATATTTTTTGATCAGAAGCGTAGTTTTCGAGATATATCGAGATATTTAAAAGTTCCGAAGCCGCACCAACATAATAGGGATACAGAAATACCGTGGCCCCTTTCTTTGAGATAACTCTGCACTAGTGCGAGCCGCAAATGCCACTTCCAGCTTAGCTGTGCAGAAGAAGAACAACAAGAAGAAGAAATATCTCGAAATATGTCCGTCAGGCCCCTTCCCTTGAGATAAATCTGCAAATATCTCGGAAACGAAGCGAGCTATGGCAAAATGTTAAGAGACCTTTTTTGTAGAGAATTAAGTTTCCTACTTTTTATCTTCTATGATATTTTTTGATCAGATGCGTAGTTCTCGAGATATATCAAGATATTTAAAAGTTCCGAAGCCGCACCAACATAATAGAGATACAGAAACACCGTGGCCCCTTTCTTTGAGATAACTCTGCACTATTGCGAGCTGTAAATGCCACTTCCAGCTTAGCTGTGCAGAAGAAGAACAACAAGAAGAAGAAATATCTCGAAATATGTCCGTCAGGCCCCTTCCCTTGAGATATATCTGCAAATATCTCGGAAACGAAGCGAGCTATGGCAAAATGATAAGAGACCTTGTTTGTAGAGAATTATGTTTCCTACAATTTATATTCTATGATATTTTTTGATCAGAAGCGTAGTTTTCGAGATACATCAAGATATTTAAAAGTTCCGAAGCCGCACCAACATAATAGAGATACAGAAACACCGTGGCCCCTTTCTTTGAGATAACTCTGCACTATTGCGAGCTGTAAATGCCACTTCCAGCTTAGCTGTGCAGAAGAAGAACAACAAGAAGAAGAAATATCTCGAAATATGTCCGTCAGGCCCCTTCCCTTGAGATATATCTGCAAATATCTCGGAAACGAAGCTAGCTATGGCAAAATGTTAAGAGACCTTTTTTGTAGAGAATTACGTTTCCTACAATTTATGTTCTATGATATTTTTTGATCAGAAGCGTAGTTTTCGAGATATATCGAGATATTTAAAAGTTCCGAAGCCGCACCAACATAATAGAGATACAGAAACACCGTGGCCCCTTTCTTTGAGATAACTCTGCACTATTGCGATCTGCAAATGCCACTTCCAGCTTAGCTGTGCAGAGGAAGAACAACAAGAAGAAGAAATATCTCGAAATATGTCCGTCAGGCCAGTTCCTTTGAGCTGAATCGGCAAATATCTCGGAAACGAAGCGAGCTATGGCAAAATGTTAAGAGACGTTTTTTGTAGAGAATTATGTTTCCTACAATTTAAGTTCTATGATATTTTTTGATCAGAAGCGTAGTTTTCGAGATATATCGAGATATTTAAAAGTTCCGAAGCCGCACCAACATAATAGGGATACAGAAACACCGTGGCCCCTTTCTTTGAGATAACTCTGCACTAGTGCGAGCTGCAAATGCCACTTCCAGCTTAGCTGTGCAGAGGAAGAACAACAAGAAGAAGAAATATCTCGAAATATGTCCGTCCGGCCCCTTCCCTTGAGATATATCTGCAAATATCTCGGAAACGAAGCGAGCTATGGCAAAATGTTAAGAGACCTTTTTTGTAGAGAATTATGTTTCCTACAATTTATGTTCTATGATATTTTTTGATCAGAAGCGTAGTTTTCGAGATATATCGAGATATTTAAAAGTTCCAAAGCCGCACCAACATAATAGAGATACAGAAACACCGTGGCCCCTTTCTTTGAGATAACTCTGCACTAGTGCGAGCCGCAAATGCCACTTCCAGCTTAGCTGTGCAGAAGAAGAACAACAAGAAGAAGAAATATCTCGAAATATGTCCGTCAGGCCCCTTCCCTTGAGATATATCTGCAAATATCTCGGAAACGAAGCGAGGTATGGCAAAATGTTAAGAGACCTTTTTTGTAGAGAATTATGTTTCCTACAATTTATGTTCTATGATATTTTTTGATCAGAAGCGTAGTTTTCGAGATATATCGAGATATTTAAAAGTTCCGAAGCCGCACCAACATAATAGGGATACAGAAATACCGTGGCCCCTTTCTTTGAGATAACTCTGCACTAGTGCGAGCCGCAAATGCCACTTCCAGCTTAGCTGTGCAGAAGAAGAACAACAAGAAGAAGAAATATCTCGAAATATGTCCGTCAGGCCCCTTCCCTTGAGATAAATCTGCAAATATCTCGGAAACGAAGCGAGCTATGGCAAAATGTTAAGAGACCTTTTTTGTAGAGAATTAAGTTTCCTACTTTTTATCTTCTATGATATTTTTTGATCAGATGCGTAGTTCTCGAGATATATCAAGATATTTAAAAGTTCCGAAGCCGCACCAACATAATAGAGATACAGAAACACCGTGGCCCCTTTCTTTGAGATAACTCTGCACTATTGCGAGCTGTAAATGCCACTTCCAGCTTAGCTGTGCAGAAGAAGAACAACAAGAAGAAGAAATATCTCGAAATATGTCCGTCAGGCCCCTTCCCTTGAGATATATCTGCAAATATCTCGGAAACGAAGCGAGCTATGGCAAAATGTTAAGAGACCTTTTTTGTAGAGAATTATGTTTCCTACAATTTATATTCTATGATATTTTTTGATCAGAAGCGTAGTTTTCGAGATACATCGAGATATTTAAAAGTTCCGAAGCCGCAACAACATAATAGAGATACAGAAACACCGTGGCCCCTTTCTTTGAGATAACTCTGCACTAGTGCGAGCCGCAAATGCCACTTCCAGCTTAGCTGTGCAGAAGAAGAACAACAAGAAGAAGAAATATCTCGAAATATGTCCGTCAGGCCCCTTCCCTTGAGATAAATCTGCAAATATCTCGGAAACGAAGCGAGCTATGGCAAAATGTTAAGAGACCTTTTTGTAGAGAATTAAGTTTCCTACTTTTTATGTTGTATGATATTTTTGATCAGATGCGTAGTTCTCGAGATATATCAAGATATTTAAAAGTTCCGAAGCCGCACCAACATAATAGAGATACAGAAACACCGTGGCCCCTTTCTTTGAGATAACTCTGCACTATTGCGATCTGCAAATGCCACTTCCAGCTTAGCTGTGCAGAGGAAGAACAACAAGAAGAAGAAATATCTCGAAATATGTCCGTCAGGCCAGTTCCTTTGAGCTGAATCGGCAAATATCTCGGAAACGAAGCGAGCTATGGCAAAATGTTAAGAGACGTTTTTTGTAGAGAATTATGTTTCCTACAATTTAAGTTCTATGATATTTTTTGATCAGATGCGTAGTTTTCGAGATATATCGAGATATTTAAAAGTTCCGAAGCCGCACCAACATAATAGGGATACAGAAACACCGTGGCCCCTTTCTTTGAGATAACTCTGCACTAGTGCGAGCTGCAAATGCCACTTCCAGCTTAGCTGTGCAGAGGAAGAACAACAAGAAGAAGAAATATCTCGAAATATGTCCGTCCGGCCCCTTCCCTTGAGATATATCTGCAAATATCTCGGAAACGAAGCGAGCTATGGCAAAATGTTAAGAGACGTTTTTTGTAGAGAATTATGTTTCCTACAATTTAAGTTCTATGATATTTTTTGATCAGAAGCGTAGTTTTCGAGATATATCGAGATATTTAAAAGTTCCGAAGCCGCACCAACATAGTAGGGATACAGAAACACCGTGGCCCCTTTCTTTGAGATAACTCTGCACTAGTGCGAGCTGCAAATGCCACTTCCAGCTTAGCTGTGCA
Source organism: Osmia lignaria lignaria (assembly GCF_051020975.1). Taxonomy (NCBI): domain Eukaryota; kingdom Metazoa; phylum Arthropoda; class Insecta; order Hymenoptera; family Megachilidae; genus Osmia; species Osmia lignaria. The sequence goes on along the minus strand of NW_027478162.1, from coordinate 4,118,973 downwards.
GAGGAAGAACAACAAGAAGAAGAAATATCTCGAAATATGTCCGTCCGGCCCCTTCCCTTGAGATATATCTGCAAATATCTCGGAAACGAAGCGAGCTATGGCAAAATGTTAAGAGACGTTTTTTGTAGAGAATTATGTTTCCTACAATTTAAGTTCTATGATATTTTTTGATCAGAAGCGTAGTTTTCGAGATATATCGAGATATTTAAAAGTTCCGAAGCCGCACCAACATAATAGGGATACAGAAACACCGTGGCCCCTTTCTTTGAGATAACTCTGCACTAGTGCGAGCTGCAAATGCCACTTCCAGCTTAGCTGTGCAGAGGAAGAACAACAAGAAGAAGAAATATCTCGAAATATGTCCGTCCGGCCCCTTCCCTTGAGATATATCTGCAAATATCTCGGAAACGAAGCGAGGTATGGCAAAATGTTAAGAGACCTTTTTTGTAGAGAATTATGTTTCCTACAATTTATGTTCTATGATATTTTTTGATCAGAAGCGTAGTTTTCGAGATATATCGAGATATTTAAAAGTTCCAAAGCCGCACCAACATAATAGAGATACAGAAACAGCGTGGCCCCTTTCTTTGAGATAACTCTGCACTAGTGCGAGCCGCAAATGCCACTTCCAGCTTAGCTGTGCAGAAGAAGAACAACAAGAAGAAGAAATATCTCGAAATATGTCCGTCAGGCCCCTTCCCTTGAGATATATCTGCAAATATCTCGGAAACGAAGCGAGGTATGGCAAAATGTTAAGAGACCTTTTTTGTAGAGAATTATGTTTCCTACAATTTATGTTCTATGATATTTTTTGATCAGAAGCGTAGTTTTCGAGATATATCGAGATATTTAAAAGTTCCGAAGCCGCACCAACATAATAGGGATACAGAAATACCGTGGCCCCTTTCTTTGAGATAACTCTGCACTAGTGCGAGCCGCAAATGCCACTTCCAGCTTAGCTGTGCAGAAGAAGAACAACAAGAAGAAGAAATATCTCGAAATATGTCCGTCAGGCCCCTTCCCTTGAGATAAATCTGCAAATATCTCGGAAACGAAGCGAGCTATGGCAAAATGTTAAGAGACCTTTTTTGTAGAGAATTAAGTTTCCTACTTTTTATCTTCTATGATATTTTTTGATCAGATGCGTAGTTCTCGAGATATATCAAGATATTTAAAAGTTCCGAAGCCGCACCAACATAATAGAGATACAGAAACACCGTGGCCCCTTTCTTTGAGATAACTCTGCACTATTGCGAGCTGTAAATGCCACTTCCAGCTTAGCTGTGCAGAAGAAGAACAACAAGAAGAAGAAATATCTCGAAATATGTCCGTCAGGCCCCTTCCCTTGAGATATATCTGCAAATATCTCGGAAACGAAGCGAGCTATGGCAAAATGATAAGAGACCTTGTTTGTAGAGAATTATGTTTCCTACAATTTATATTCTATGATATTTTTTGATCAGAAGCGTAGTTTTCGAGATACATCAAGATATTTAAAAGTTCCGAAGCCGCACCAACATAATAGAGATACAGAAACACCGTGGCCCCTTTCTTTGAGATAACTCTGCACTATTGCGAGCTGTAAATGCCACTTCCAGCTTAGCTGTGCAGAAGAAGAACAACAAGCAGAAGAAATATCTCGAAATATGTCCGTCAGGCCCCTTCCCTTGAGATATATCTGCAAATATCTCGGAAACGAAGCGAGCTATGGCAAAATGTTAAGAGACCTTTTTTGTAGAGAATTATGTTTCCTACAATTTATGTTCTATGATATTTTTTGATCAGAAGCGTAGTTTTCGAGATACATCGAGATATTTAAAAGTTCCGAAGCCGCACCAACATAATAGAGATACAGAAACACCGTGGCCCCTTTCTTTGAGATAACTCTGCACTAGTGCGAGCCGCAAATGCCACTTCCAGCTTAGCTGTGTAGAAGAAGAACAACAAGAAGAAGAAATATCTCGAAATATGTCCGTCAGGCCAGTTCCTTTGAGATGAATCTGCAAATATCTCGGAAACGAAGCGAGCTATGGCAACATGTTAAGAGACGTTTTTTATAGAGAATTATGTTTCCTACAATTTATGTTCTATGATATTTTTTGATCAGAAGCGTAGTTTTCGAGATACATCGAGATATTTAAAAGTTCCGAAGCCGCACCAACATAATAGAGATACAGAAACAGCGTGGCCCCTTTCTTTGAGATAACTCTGCACTAGTGCGAGCCGCAAATGCCACTTCCAGCTTAGCTGTGCAGAGGAAGAACAACAAGAAGAAGAAATATCTCGAAATATGTCCGTCAGGCCAGTTCCTTTGAGCTGAATCTGCAAATATCTCGGAAACGAAGCGAGCTATCGCAAAATGTTAAGAGACGTTTTTTGTAGAGAATTATGTTTCCTACAATTTATGTTCTATGATATTTTTTGGTCAGAAGCGTAGTTTTCGAGATATATCGAGATATTTAAAAGTTCAGAAGCCGCACCAACATAATAGGGATACAGAAACACCGTGGCCCCTTTCTTTGAGATAACTCTGCACTAGTGCGAGCCGCAAATGCCACTTCCAGCTTAGCTGTGCAGATGAAGAACAACAAGAAGAAGAAATATCTCGAAATATGTCCGTCAGGCCCCTTCCCTTGAGATAAATCTGCAAATATCTCGGAAACGAAGCGAGCTATGGCAAAATGTTAAGAGACCTTTTTTGTAGAGAATTAAGTTTCCTACTTTTTATGTTCTATGATATTTTTTGATCAGATGCGTAGTTCTCGAGATATATCAAGATATTTAAAAGTTCCGAAGCCGCACCAACATAATAGAGATACAGAAACGCCGTGGCCCCTTTCTTTGAGATAACTCTGCACTATTGCGAGCTGCAAATGCCACTTCCAGCTTAGCTGTGCAGAGGAAGAACAACAAGAAGAAGAAATATCTCGAAATATGTCCGTCAGGCCAGTTCCTTTGAGATGAATCTGCAAATATCTCGGAAACGAAGCGAGCTATGGCAACATGTTAAGAGACGTTTTTTATAGAGAATTATGTTTCCTACAATTTATGTTCTATGATATTTTTTGATCAGAAGCGTAGTTTTCGAGATACATCGAGATATTTAAAAGTTCCGAAGCCGCACCAACATAATAGGGATACAGAAACACCGTGGCCCCTTTCTTTGAGATAACTCTGCACTAGTGCGAGCCGCAAATGCCACTTCCAGCTTAGCTGTGCAGAAGAAGAACAACAAGAAGAAGAAATATCTCGAAATATGTCCGTCAGGCCCCTTCCCTTGAGATAAATCTGCAAATATCTCGGAAACGAAGCGAGCTATGGCAAAATGTTAAGAGACCTTTTTTGTAGAGAATTAAGTTTCCTACTTTTTATGTTCTATGATATTTTTTGATCAGATGCGTAGTTCTCGAGATATATCAAGATATTTAAAAGTTCCGAAGCCGCACCAAGATAATAGAGATACAGAAACGCCGTGGCCCCTTTCTTTGAGATAACTCTGCACTATTGCGAGCTGCAAATGCCACTTCCAGCTTAGCTGTGCAGAGGAAGAACAACAAGAAGAAGAAATATCTCGAAATATGTCCGTCAGGCCCCTTCCCTTGAGATATATCTGCAAATATCTCGGAAACGAAGCGAGCTATGGCAAAATGTTAAGAGACCTTTTTTGTAGAGAATTATGTTTCCTACAATTTATGTTCTATGGTATTTTTTGATCAGAAGCGTAGTTTTCGAGATACATCGAGATATTTAAAAGTTCCGAAGCCGCACCAACATAATAGAGATACAGAAACACCGTGGCCCCTTTCTTTGAGATAACTCTGCACTAGTGCGAGCCGCAAATGCCACTTCCAGCTTAGCTGTGCAGAGGAAGAACAACAAGAAGAAGAAATATCTCGAAATATGTCCGTCAGGCCAGTTCCTTTGAGATGAATCTGCAAATATCTCGGAAACGAAGCGAGCTATGGCAACATGTTAAGAGACGTTTTTTATAGAGAATTATGTTTCCTACAATTTATGTTCTATGATATTTTTTGATCAGAAGCGTAGTTTTCGAGATACATCGAGATATTTAAAAGTTCCGAAGCCGCACCAACATAATAGGGATACAGAAACACCGTGGCCCCTTTCTTTGAGATAACTCTGCACTAGTGCGAGCCGCAAATGCCACTTCCAGCTTAGCTGTGCAGAAGAAGAACAACAAGAAGAAGAAATATCTCGAAATATGTCCGTCAGGCCCCTTCCCTTGAGATAAATCTGCAAATATCTCGGAAACGAAGCGAGCTATGGCAAAATGTTAAGAGACCTTTTTTGTAGAGAATTAAGTTTCCTACTTTTTATGTTCTATGATATTTTTTGATCAGATGCGTAGTTCTCGAGATATATCAAGATATTTAAAAGTTCCGAAGCCGCACCAAGATAATAGAGATACAGAAACGCCGTGGCCCCTTTCTTTGAGATAACTCTGCACTATTGCGAGCTGCAAATGCCACTTCCAGCTTAGCTGTGCAGAGGAAGAACAACAAGAAGAAGAAATATCTCGAAATATGTCCGTCAGGCCCCTTCCCTTGAGATATATCTGCAAATATCTCGGAAACGAAGCGAGCTATGGCAAAATGTTAAGAGACCTTTTTTGTAGAGAATTATGTTTCCTACAATTTATGTTCTATGGTATTTTTTGATCAGAAGCGTAGTTTTCGAGATACATCGAGATATTTAAAAGTTCCGAAGCCGCACCAACATAATAGAGATACAGAAACACCGTGGCCCCTTTCTTTGAGATAACTCTGCACTAGTGCGAGCCGCAAATGCCACTTCCAGCTTAGCTGTGCAGAGGAAGAACAACAAGAAGAAGAAATATCTCGAAATATGTCCGTCAGGCAGTTCCTTTGAGCTGAATCTGCAAATATCTCGGAAACGAAGCGAGCTATGGCAAAATGTTAAGAGACGTTTTTTGTAGAGAATTATGTTTCCTACAATTTATGTTCTATGATATTTTTTGGTCAGAAGCGTAGTTTTCGAGATATATCGAGATATTTAAAAGTTCAGAAGCCGCACCAACATAATAGGGATACAGAAACACCGTGGCCCCTTTCTTTGAGATAACTCTGCACTATTGCGAGCTGTAAATGCCACTTCCAGCTTAGCTGTGCAGAAGAAGAACAACAAGAAGAAGAAATATCTCGAAATATGTCCGTCAGGCCCCTTCCCTTGAGATATATCTGCAAATATCTCGGAAACGAAGCGAGCTATGGCAAAATGTTAAGAGACCTTTTTTGTAGAGAATTAAGTTTCCTACTTTATATCTTCTATGATATTTTTTGATCAGATGCGTAGTTCTCCAGATATATCAAGATATTTAAAAGTTCCGAAGCCGCACCAACATAATAGAGATACAGAAACACCGTGGCCCCTTTCTTTGAGATACCTCTGCACTATTGCGAGCTGTAAATGCCACTTCCAGCTTAGCTGTGCAGAAGAAGAACAACAAGAAGAAGAAATATCTCGAAATATGTCCGTCAGGCCAGTTCCTTTGAGCTGAATCTGCAAATATCTCGGAAACGAAGCGAGCTATGGCAAAATGTTAAGAGACATTTTTTGTAGAGAATTATGTTTCCTACAATTTATGTTCTATGATATTTTTTGATCAGAAGCGTAGTTTTCGAGATATATCGAGATATTTAAAAGTTCCGAAGCCGCACCAACATAAGAGGGATACAGGAACACCGTGGCCCCTTTCTTTGAGATAACTCTGCACTAGTGCGAGCCGCAAATGCCACTTCCAGCTTAGCTGTGCAGAAGAAGAACAACAAGAAGAAGAAATATCTCGAAATATGTCCGTCAGGCCCCTTCCCTTGAGATACATCTGCAAATATCTCGGAAACGAAGCGAGCTATGGCAAAATGTTAAGAGACCTTTTTTGTAGAGAATTAAGTTTGCTACTTTTTATATTCTATGATATTTTTTGATCAGATGCGTAGTTCTCGAGATATATCAAGATATTTAAAAGTTCCGAAGCCGCACCAACATAATAGAGATACAGAAACACCGTGGCCCCTTTCTTTGAGATAACTCTGCACTATTGCGAGCTGTAAATGCCACTTCCAGCTTAGCTGTGCAGAAGAAGAACAACAAGAAGAAGAAATATCTCGAAATATGTCCGTCAGGCCAGTTCCTTTGAGCTGAATCTGCAAATATCTCGGAAACGAAGCGAGCTATGGCAAAATGTTAAGAGACATTTTTTGTAGAGAATTATGTTTCCTACAATTTATGTTCTATGATATTTTTTGATCAGAAGCGTAGTTTTCGAGATATATCGAGATATTTAAAAATTCCGAAGCCGCACCAACATAATAGGGATACAGGAACACCGTGGCCCCTTTCTTTGAGATAACTCTGCACTAGTGCGAGCCGCAAATGCCACTTCCAGCTTAGCTGTGCAGAAGAAGAACAACAAGAAGAAGAAATATCTCGAAATATGTCCGTCAGGCCCCTTCCCTTGAGATAAATCTGCAAATATCTCGGAAACGAAGCGAGCTATGGCAAAATGTTAAGAGACCTTTTTTGTAGAGAATTAAGTTTCCTACTTTTTACCTTCTATGATATTTTTTGATCAGATGCGTAGTTCTCGAGATATATCAAGATATTTAAAAGTTCCGAAGCCGCACCAACATAATAGAGATACAGAAACACCGTGGCCCCTTTCTTTGAGATAACTCTGCACTATTGCGAGCTGTAAATGCCACTTCCAGCTTAGCTGTGCAGAAGAAGAACAACATGAAGAAGAAATATCTCGAAATATGTCCGTCAGGCCCCTTCCCTTGAGATATATCTGCAAATATCTCGGAAACGAAGCGAGCTATGGCAAAATGTTAAGAGACCTTTTTTGTAGAGAATTATGTTTCCTACAATTTATGTTCTATGGTATTTTTTGATCAGAAGCGTAGTTTTCGAGATACATCGAGATATTTAAAAGTTCCGAAGCCGCACCAACATAATAGAGATACAGAAACACCGTGGCCCCTTTCTTTGAGATAACTCTGCACTAGTGCGAGCCGCAAATGCCACTTCCAGCTTAGCTGTGCAGAAGAGGAACAACAAGAAGAAGAAATATCTCGAAATATGTCCGTCAGGCCCCTTCCCTTGAGATATATCTGCAAATATCTCGGAAACGAAGCGAGCTATGGCAAAATGTTAAGAGACCTTTTTTGTAGAGAATTCTGTTTCCTACAATTTATGCTCTATGATATTTTTTGATCAGAAGCGTAGTTTTCGAGATATATCGAGATATTTAAAAGTTCCGAAGCCGCACCAACATAATAGAGATACAGAAACACCGTGGCCCCTTTCTTTGAGATAACTCTGCACTAGTGCGAGCCGCAAATGCCACTTCCAGCTTAGCTGTGCAGAAGAAGAACAACAAGAAGAAGAAGTATCTCGAAATATGTCCGTCAGGCCCCTTCCCTTGAGATAAATCTGCAAATATCTCGGAAACGAAGCGAGCTATGGCAAAATGTTAAGAGACCTTTTTTGTAGAGAATTAAGTTTCCTACTTTTTATGGTCTATGATATTTTTTGATCAGATGCGTAGTTCTCGAGATATATCAAGATATTTAAAAGTTCCGAAGCCGCACCAACAAAATAGAGATACAGAAACACCGTTGCCCCTTTCTTTGAGATAACTCTGCACTAGTGCGAGCCGCAAATGCCACTTCCAGCTTAGCTGTGCAGAAGAAGAACAACAAGAAGAAGAAATATCTCGAAATATGTCCGTCAGGCCCCTTCCCTTGAGATAAATCTGCAAATATCTCGGAAACGAAGCGAGCTATGGCAAAATGTTAAGAGACCTTTTTTGTAGAGAATTAAGTTTCCTACTTTTTATGTTCTATGATATTTTTTGATCAGATGCGTAGTTCTCGAGATATATCAAGATATTTAAAAGTTCCGAAGCCGCACCAACATAATAGAGATACAGAAACGCCGTGGCCCCTTTCTTTGAGATAACTCTGCACTATTGCGAGCTGCAAATGCCACTTCCAGCTTAGCTGTGCAGAGGAAGAACAACAAGAAGAAGAAATATCTCGAAATATGTCCGTCAGGCCAGTTCCTTTGAGATGAATCTGCAAATATCTCGGAAACGAAGCGAGCTATGGCAAAATGTTAAGAGACGTTTTTTATAGAGAATTATGTTTCCTACAATTTATGTTCTATGATATTTTTTGATCAGAAGCGTAGTTTTCGAGATACATCGAGATATTTAAAAGTTCCGAAGCCGCACCAACATAATAGAGATACAGAAACAGCGTGGCCCCTTTCTTTGAGATAACTCTGCACTAGTGCGAGCCGCAAATGCCACTCCTAGCTTAGCTGTGCAGAAGAAGAACAACAAGAAGGAGAAATATCTCGAAATATGTCCGTCAGGCCCCTTCCCATGAGATATATCTGCAAATATCTCGGAAACGAAGCGAGCTATGGCAAAATGTTAAGAGACCTTTTTTGTAGAGAATTATGTTTCCTACAATTTATGTTCTATGACATTTTTTGATCAGAAGCGTAGTTTTCGAGATACATCGAGATATTTAAAAGTTCCGAAGCCGCACCAACATAATAGGGATACAGAAACACCGTGGCCCCTTTCTTTGAGATAACTCTGCACTAGTGCGAGCCGCAAATGCCACTTCCAGCTTAGCTGTGCAGAAGAAGAACAACAAGAAGAAGAAATATCTCGAAATATGTCCGTCAGGCCCCTTCCCTTGAGATAAATCTGCAAATATCTCGGAAACGAAGCGAGCTATGGCAAAATGTTAAGAGACCTTTTTTGTAGAGAATTAAGCTTCCTACTTTTTATCTTCTATGATATTTTTTGATCAGATGCGTAGTTCTCGAAATATATCAAGATATTTAAAAGTTCCGAAGCCGCACCAACATAATAGAGATACAGAAACACCGTGGCCCCTCTCTTGGAGATAACTCTGCACTATTGCGAGCTGGAAATGCCACTTCCAGTTTAGCTGTGCAGAAGAAGAACAACAAGAAGAAGAAATATCTCGAAATATGTCCGTTAGGCCCCTTCCCTTGAGATAAATCTGCAAATATCTCGGAAACGAAGCGAGCTATGGCAAAATGTTAAGAGACCTTTTTTGTAGAGAATTCTGTTTCCTACAATTTATGCTCTATGATATTTTTTGATCAGAAGCGTAGTTTTCGAGATATATCGAGATATTTAAAAGTTCCGAAGCCGCACCAACATAATAGAGATACAGAAACACCGTGGCCCCTTTCTTTGAGATAACTCTGCACTATTGCGAGCTGCAAATGCCACTTCCAGCTTAGCTGTGCAGAGGAAGAACAACAAGAAGAAGAAATATCTCGAAATATGTCCGTCAGGCCAGTTCCTTTGAGCTGAATCTGCAAATATCTCGGAAACGAAGCGAGCTATGGCAAAATGTTAAGAGACATTTTTTGTAGAGAATTATGTTTCCTACAATTTATGTTCTATGATATTTTTTGATCAGAAGCGTAGTTTTCGAGATATATCGAGATATTTAAAAGTTCCGAAGCCGCACCAACATAATAGGGATACAGAAACACCGTGGCCCCTTTCTTTGAGATAACTCTGCACTAGTGCGAGCCGCAAATGCCACTTCCAGCTTAGCTGTGCAGAAGAAGAACAACAAGAAGAAGAAATATCTCGAAATATGTCCGTCAGGCCCCTTCCCTTGAGATAAATCTGCAAATATCTCGGAAACGAAGCGAGCTATGGCAAAATGTTAAGAGACCTTTTTTGTAGAGAATTCAGTTTCCTACTTTTTATGTTCTATGATATTTTTTGATTAAATGCGTAGTTCTCGAGATATATCAAGATATTTAAAAGTTCCGAAGCCGCACCAACATAATAGAGATACAGAAACACCGTGGCCCCTTTCTTTGAGATAACTCTGCACTATTGCGAGCTGTAAATGCCACTCCTAGCTTAGCTGTGCAGAAGAAGAACAACAAGAAGAAGAAATATCTCGAAATATGTCCGTCAGGCCCCTTCCCATGAGATATATCTGCAAATATCTCGGAAACGAAGCGAGCTATGGCAAAATGTTAAGAGACCTTTTTTGTAGAGAATTATGTTTCCTACAATTAATGTTCTATGATATTTTTTGATCAGAAGCGTAGTTTTCGAGATACATCGAGATATTTAAAAGTTCCGAAGCCGCACCAACATAATAGAGTTACAGAAACACCGTGGCCCCTTTCTTTGAGATAACTCTGCACTATTGCGAGCTGTAAATGCCACCTCCAGCTTAGCTGTGCAGAAGAAGAACAACAAGAAGAAGAAATATCTCGAAATATGTCCGTCAGGCCCCTTCCCTTGAGATAAATCTGCAAATATCTCGGAAACGAAGCGAGCTATGGCAAAATGTTAAGAGACCTTTTTTGTAGAGAATTAAGCTTCCTACTTTTTATGTTCTATGATATTTTTTTATCAGATGCGTAGTTCTCGAGATATATCAAGATATTTAAAAGTTCCGAAGCCGCACCAACATAATAGAGATACAGAAACAGCGTGGCCCCTTTCTTTGAGATAACTCTGCACTAGTGCGAGCCGCAAATGCCACTTCCAGCTTAGCTGTGCAGAAGAAGAACAACAAGAAGAAGAAATATCTCGAAATATGTCCGTCAGGCCCCTTCCCTTGAGATAAATCTGCAAATATCTCGGAAACGAAGCGAGCTATGGCAAAATGTTAAGAGACCTTTTTTGTAGAGAATTAAGCTTCCTACTTTTTATCTTCTATGATATTTTTTGATCAGATGCGTAGTTCTCGAAATATATCAAGATATTTAAAAGTTCCGAAGCCGCACCAACATAATAGAGATACAGAAACACCGTGGCCCCTCTCTTTGAGATAACTCTGCACTATTGCGAGCTGGAAATGCCACTTCCAGTTTAGCTGTGCAGAAGAAGAACAACAAGAAGAAGAAATATCTCGAAATATGTCCGTTAGGCCCCTTCCCTTGAGATAAATCTGCAAATATCTCGGAAACTAAGCGAGCTATGGCAAAATGTTAAGAGACCTTTTTTGTAGAGAATTAAGTTTCCTACTTTTTATGTTCTATGATATTTTTTGATTAAATGCGTAGTTCTCGAGATATATCAAGATATTTAAAAGTTCCGAAGCCGCACCAACATAATAGAGATACAGAAACACCGTGGCCCCTTTCTTTGAGATAACTCTGCACTATTGCGAGCTGTAAATGCCACTCCTAGCTTAGCTGTGCAGAAGAAGAACAACAAGAAGAAGAAATATCTCGAAATATGTCCGTCAGGCCCCTTCCCATGAGATATATCTGCAAATATCTCGGAAACGAAGCGAGCTATGGCAAAATGTTAAGAGACCTTTTTTGTAGAGAATTATGTTTCCTACAATTTATGTTCTATGATATTTTTTGATCAGAAGCGTAGTTTTCGAGATACATCGAGATATTTAAAAGTTCCGAAGCCGCACCAACATAATAGAGATACAGAAACACCGTGGCCCCTTTCTTTGAGATAACTCTGCACTAGTGCGAGCCGCAAATGCCACTTCCAGCTTAGCTGTGCAGAAGAAGAACAACAAGAAGAAGAAATATCTCGAAATATGTCCGTCAGGCCCCTTCCCTTGAGATAAATCTGCAAATATCTCGGAAACGAAGCGAGCTATGGCAAAATGTTAAGAGACCTTTTTTGTAGAGAATTAAGCTTCCTACTTTTTATCTTCTATGATATTTTTTGATCAGATGCGTAGTTCTCGAAATATATCAAGATATTTAAAAGTTCCGAAGCCGCACCAACATAATAGAGATACAGAAACACCGTGGCCCCTCTCTTGGAGATAACTCTGCACTATTGCGAGCTGGAAATGCCACTTCCAGTTTAGCTGTGCAGAAGAAGAACAACAAGAAGAAGAAATATCTCGAAATATGTCCGTTAGGCCCCTTCCCTTGAGATAAATCTGCAAATATCTCGGAAACGAAGCGAGCTATGGCAAAATGTTAAGAGACCTTTTTTGTAGAGAATTCTGTTTCCTACAATTTATGCTCTATGATATTTTTTGATCAGAAGCGTAGTTTTCGAGATATATCGAGATATTTAAAAGTTCCGAAGCCGCACCAACATAATAGAGATACAGAAACACCGTGGCCCCTTTCTTTGAGATAACTCTGCACTATTGCGAGCTGCAAATGCCACTTCCAGCTTAGCTGTGCAGAGGAAGAACAACAAGAAGAAGAAATATCTCGAAATATGTCCGTCAGGCCAGTTCCTTTGAGCTGAATCTGCAAATATCTCGGAAACGAAGCGAGCTATGGCAAAATGTTAAGAGACATTTTTTGTAGAGAATTATGTTTCCTACAATTTATGTTCTATGATATTTTTTGATCAGAAGCGTAGTTTTCGAGATATATCGAGATATTTAAAAGTTCCGAAGCCGCACCAACATAATAGGGATACAGAAACACCGTGGCCCCTTTCTTTGAGATAACTCTGCACTAGTGCGAGCCGCAAATGCCACTTCCAGCTTAGCTGTGCAGAAGAAGAACAACAAGAAGAAGAAATATCTCGAAATATGTCCGTCAGGCCCCTTCCCTTGAGATATATCTGCAAATATCTCGGAAACGAAGCGAGCTATGGCAAAATGTTAAGAGACCTTTTTTGTAGAGAATTCAGTTTCCTACTTTTTATGTTCTATGATATTTTTTGATTAAATGCGTAGTTCTCGAGATATATCAAGATATTTAAAAGTTCCGAAGCCGCACCAACATAATAGAGATACAGAAACACCGTGGCCCCTTTCTTTGAGATAACTCTGCACTATTGCGAGCTGTAAATGCCACTCCTAGCTTAGCTGTGCAGAAGAAGAACAACAAGAAGAAGAAATATCTCGAAATATGTCCGTCAGGCCCCTTCCCATGAGATATATCTGCAAATATCTCGGAAACGAAGCGAGCTATGGCAAAATGTTAAGAGACCTTTTTTGTAGAGAATTATGTTTCCTACAATTTATGTTCTATGATATTTTTTGATCAGAAGCGTAGTTTTCGAGATACATCGAGATATTTAAAAGTTCCGAAGCCGCACCAACATAATAGAGATACAGAAACACCGTGGCCCCTTTCTTTGAGATAACTCTGCACTATTGCGAGCTGTAAATGCCACCTCCAGCTTAGCTGTGCAGAAGAAGAACAACAAGAAGAAGAAATATCTCGAAATATGTCCGTCAGGCCCCTTCCCTTGAGATAAATCTGCAAATATCTCGGAAACGAAGCGAGCTATGGCAAAATGTTAAGAGACCTTTTTTGTAGAGAATTAAGCTTCCTACTTTTTATCTTCTATGATGTTTTTTGATCAGATGCGTAGTTCTCGAGATATATCAAGATATTTAAAAGTTCCGAAGCCGCACCAACATAATAGGGATACAGAAACACCGTGGCCCCTTTCTTTGAGATAACTCTGCACTAGTGCGAGCCGCAAATGCCACTTCCAGCTTAGCTGTGCAGAAGAAGAACAACAAGAAGAAGAAATATCTCGAAATATGTCCGTCAGGCCCCTTCCCTTGAGATAAATCTGCAAATATCTCGGAAACGAAGCGAGCTATGGCAAAATGTTAAGAGACATTTTTTGTAGAGAATTATGTTTCCTACAATTTATGTTCTATGATATTTTTTGATCAGAAGCGTAGTTTTCGAGATACATCGAGATATTTAAAAGTTCCGAAGCCGCACCAACATAATAGAGATACAGAAACACCGTGGCCCCTTTCTTTGAGATAACTCTGCACTAGTGCGAGCTGTAAATGCCACTTCCAGCTTAGCTGTGCAGAAGAAGAACAACAAGAAGAAGAAAGATCTCGAAATATGTCCGTCAGGCCCCTTCCCTTGAGATATATCTGCAAATATCTCGGAAACGAAGCGAGCTATGGCAAAATGTTAAGAGACCTTTTTTGTAGAGAATTATGTTTCCTACAATTTATGTTGTATGATATTTTTTGATCAGAAGCGTAGTTTTCGAGATACATCGAGATATTTAAAAGTTCCGAAGCCGCACCAACATAATAGAGATACAGAAACACCGTGGCCCCTTTCTTTGAGATAACTGTGCACTAGTGCGAGCCGCAAATGCCACTACCAGCTTAGCTGTGCAGAAGAAGAACAACAAGAAGAAGAAATATCTCGAAATATGTCCGTCAGGCCCCTTCCCTTGAGATATATCTGCAAATATCTCGGAAACGAAGCGAGCTATGGCAAAATGTTAAGAGACCGTTTTTGTAGAGAATTAAGTTTCCTACTTTTTATGTTCTATGATATTTTTTGATCAGACGCGTAGTTCTCGAGATATATCAAGATATTTAAAAGTTCCGAAGCCGCACCAACATAATAGAGATACAGAAACACCGTGGCCCCTTTCTTTGAGATAACTCTGCACTATTGCGAGCTGCAAATGCCACTTCCAGCTTAGCTGTGCAGAAGAAGAACAACAAGAAGAAGAAATATCTCGAAATATGTCCGTCAGGCCCCTTCCCTTGAGATAAATCTGCAAATATCTCGGAAACGAAGCGAGCTATGGCAAAATGTTAAGAGACCTTTTTTGTAGAGAATTAAGTTTCCTACTTTTTATCTTCCATGATATTTTTTGATCAGATGCGTAGTTCTCGAGATATATCAAGATATTTAAAAGTTCCGAAGCCGCACCAACATAATAGAGATACAGAAACACCGTGGCCCCTTTCTTTGAGATAACTCTGCACTATTGCGAGCTGTAAATGCCACCTCCAGCTTAGCTGTGCAGAAGAAGAACAACAAGAAGAAGAAATATCTCGAAATATGTCCGTCAGGCCCCTTCCCTTGAGATATATCTGCAAATATCTCGGAAACGAAGCGAGCTATGGCAAAATGTTCAGAGACCTTTTTTGTAGAGCATTATGTTTCCTACAATTTATGTTGTATGATATTTTTTGATCAGAAGCGTAGTTTTCGAGATATATCGAGATATTTAAAAGTTCCGAAGCCGCACCAACATAATAGAGATACAGAAACACCGTGGCCCCTTTCTTTGAGATAACTCTGCACTATTGCGAGCTGCAAATGCCACTTCCAGCTTAGCTGTGCAGAGGAAGAACAACAAGAAGAAGAAATATCTCGAAATATGTCCGTCAGGCCAGTTCCTTTGAGCTGAATCTGCAAATATCTCGGAAACGAAGCGAGCTATGGCAAATTGTTAAGAGACGTTTTTTGTAGAGAATTATGTTTCCTACAATTTATGTTCTATGATATTTTTTGATCAGAAGCGTAGTTTTCGAGATATATCGAGATATTTAAAAGTTCCGAAGCCGCACCAACATAATAGGGATACAGAAACACCGTGGCCCCTTTCTTTGAGATAACTCTGCACTAGTGCGAGCCGCAAATGCCACTTCCAGCTTAGCTGTGCAGAAGAAGAACAACAAGAAGAAGAAATATCTCGAAATATGTCCGTCAGGCCCCTTCCCTTGATATAAATCTGCAAATATCTCGGAAACGAAGCGAGCTATGGCAAAATGTTAAGAGACCTTTTTTGTAGAGAATTAAGTTTCCTACTTTTTATGTTGTATGATATTTTTTGACCAGATGCGTAGTTCTCGAGATATATCAAGATATTTAAAAGTTCCGAAGCCGCACCAACATAATAGAGATACAGAAACACCGTGGCCCCTTTCTTTGAGATAACTCTGCACTAGTGCGAGCCGCAAATGCCACTTCCAGCTTAGCTGTGCAGAAGAAGAACAACAAGAAGAAGAAATATCTCGAAATATGTCCGTCAGGCCCCTTCCCTTGAGATAAATCTGCAAATATCTCGGAAACGAAGCGAGCTATGGCAAAATGTTAAGAGACCTTTTTTGTAGAGAATTAAGTTTCCTACTTTTTATGTTCTATGATATTTTTTGATCAGATGCGTAGTTCTCGAGATATATCAAGATATTTAAAAGTTCCGAAGCCGCACCAACATAATAGAGATACAGAAACACCGTGGCCCCTTTCTTTGAGATAACTCTGCACTATTGCGAGCTGCAAATGCCACTTCCAGCTTAGCTGTGCAGAGGAAGAACAACAAGAAGAAGAAATATCTCGAAATATGTCCGTCAGGCCCCTTCCCTTGAGATAAATCTGCAAATATCTCGGAAACGAAGAGAGCTATGGCAAAATGTTAAGAGACCTTTTTTGTAGAGAATTAAGTTTCCTACTTTTCATGTTCTATGATATTTTTTGATCAGATGCGTAGTTCTCGAGATATATCAAGATATTTAAAAGTTCCGAAGCCGCACCAACATAATAGAGATACAGAAACACCGTGGCCCCTTTCTTTGAGATAACTCTGCACTATTGCGAGCTGTAAATGCCACTTCCAGCTTAGCTGTGCAGAAGAAGAACAACAAGAAGAAGAAATATCTCGAAATATGTCCGTCAGGCCCCTTCCCTTGAGATAAATCTGCAAATATCTCGGAAACGAAGCGAGCTATGGCAAAATGTTAAGAGACCTTTTTTGTAGAGAATTAAGTTTTCTACTTTTTATGTTCTATGATATTTTTTGATCAGATGCGTAGTTCTCGAGATATATCAAGATATTTAAAAGTTCCGAAGCCGCACCAACATAATAGAGATACAGAAACACCGTGGCCCCTTTCTTTGAGATAACTCTGCACTATTGCGAGCTGTAAACGCCACTTCCAGCTTAGCTGTGCAGAAGAAGAACAACAAGAAGAAGAAATATCTCGAAATATGTCCGTCAGGCCCCTTCCCTTGAGATATATCTGCAAATATCTCGGAAACGAAGCGAGCTATGGCAAAATGTTAAGAGACCTTTTTTGTAGAGAATTATGTTTCCTACAATTTATGTTCTATGATATTTTTTGATCAGAAGCGTAGTTTTCGAGATATATCGAGATATTTAAAAGTTCCAAAGCCGCACAAACATAATAGAGATACAGAAACACCGTGGCCCCTTTCTTTGAGATAACTCTGCACTAGTGCGAGCCGCAAATGCCACTTCCAGCTTAGCTGTGCAGAAGAAGAACAACAAGAAGAAGAAATATCTCGAAATATGTCCGTCAGGCCCCTTCCCTTGAGATAAATCTGCAAATATCTCGGAAACGAAGCGAGCTATGGCAAAATGTTGAGAGACCTTTTTTGTAGAGAATTAAGTTTCCTACTTTTTATGTTCTATGATATTTTTTGATCAGATGCGTAGTTCTCGAGATACATCAAGATATTTAAAAGTTCCGAAGCCGCACCAACATAATAGAGATACAGAAACGCCGTGGCCCCTTTCTTTGAGATAACTCTGCACTATTGCGAGCTGCAAATGCCACTTCCAGCTTAGCTGTGCAGAGGAAGAACAACAAGAAGAAGAAATATCTCGAAATATGTCCGTCAGGCCAGTTCCTTTGAGATGAATCTGCAAATATCTCGGAAACGAAGCGAGCTATGGCAAAATGTTAAGAGAAGTTTTTTATAGAGAATTATGTTTCCTACTTTTTATGTTCTATGATATTTTTTGATCAGATGCGTAGTTCTCGAGATATATCAAGATATTTAAAAGTTCCGAAGCCGCACCAACATAATAGAGATACAGAAACACCGTGGCCCCTTTCTTTGAGATAACTCTGCACTATTGCGAGCTGTAAATGCTACTTCCAGCTTAGCTGTGCAGAAGAAGAACAACAAGAAGAAGAAATATCTCGAAATATGTCCGTCAGGCCCCTTCCCTTGAGATGTATCTGCAAATATCTCGGAAACGAAGCGAGCTATGGCAAAATGTTAAGAGACCTTTTTTGTAGAGAATTATGTTTCCTACAATTTATGTTCTATGATATTTTTTGATCAGAAGCGTAGTTTTCGAGATATATCGAGATATTTAAAAGTTCCAAAGCCGCACAAACATAATAGAGATACAGAAACACCGTGGCCCCTTTCTTTGAGATAACTCTGCACTAGTGCGAGCCGCAAATGCCACTTCCAGCTTAGCTGTGCAGAAGAAGAACAACAAGAAGAAGAAATATCTCGAAATATGTCCGTCAGGCCCCTTCCCTTGAGATAAATCTGCAAATATCTCGGAAACGAAGCGAGCTATGGCAAAATGTTGAGAGACCTTTTTTGTAGAGAATTAAGTTTCCTACTTTTTATGTTCTATGATATTTTTTGATCAGATGCGTAGTTCTCGAGATATATCAAGATATTTAAAAGTTCCGAAGCCGCACCAACATAATAGAGATACAGAAACGCCGTGGCCCCTTTCTTTAAGATAACTCTGCACTATTGCGAGCTGCAAATGCCACTTCCAGCTTAGCTGTGCAGAGGAAGAACAACAAGAAGAAGAAATATCTCGAAATATGTCCGTCAGGCCAGTTCCTTTGAGATGAATCTGCAAATATCTCGGAAACGAAGCGAGCTATGGCAAAATGTTAAGAGACGTTTTTTATAGAGAATTATGTTTCCTACAATTTATGTTCTATGATATTTTTTGATCAGAAGCGTAGTTCTCGAGATACATCGAGATATTTAAAAGTTCCGAAGCCGCACCAACATAATAGAGATACAGAAACACCGTGGCCCCTTTCTTTGAGATAACTCTGCACTAGTGCGAGCCGCAAATGCCACTTCCAGCTTAGCTGTGCAGAAGAAGAACAACAAGAAGAAGAAATATCTCGAAATATGTCCGTCTGGCCCCTTCCCTTGAGATAAATCTGCAAATATCTCGGAAACGAAGAGAGCTATGGCAAAATGTTAAGAGACCTTTTTTGTAGAGAATTAAGTTTCCTACTTTTTATGTTCTATGATATTTTTTGATCAGATGCGTAGTTCTCGAGATATATCAAGATATTTAAAAGTTCCGAAGCCGCACCAACATAATAGAGATACAGAAACACCGTGGCCCCTTTCTTTGAGATAACTCTGCACTATTGCGAGCTGTAAATGCCACTTCCAGCTTAGCTGTGCAGAAGAAGAACAACAAGAAGAAGAAATATCTCGAAATATGTCCGTCAGGCCCCTTCCCTTGAGATATATCTGCAAATATCTCGGAAACGAAGCGAGCTATGGCAAAATGTTGAGAGACCTTTTTTGTAGAGAATTATGTTTCCTACAATTTATGTTCTATGATATTTTTTGATCAGAAGCGTAGTTTTCGAGATATATCGAGATATTTAAAAGTTCCGAAGCCGCACCAACATAATAGAGATACAGAAACACCGTGGCCCCTTTCGTTGAGATAACTCTGCACTAGTGCGAGCCGCAAATGCCACTTCCAGCTTAGCTGTGCAGAAGAAGAACAACAAGAAGAAGAAATATCTCGAAATATGTCCGTCAGGCCCCTTCCCTTGAGATAAATCTGCACATATCTCGGAAACGAAGCGAGCTATGGCAAAATGTTAAGAGACGTTTTTTGTAGAGAATTATGTATCCTACTATTTATGTTCTATGATATTTTTTGATCAGATGCGTAGTTCTCGAGATATATCAAGATATTTAAAAGTTCCGAAGCCGCACCAACATAATAGAGATACAGAAACACCGTGGCCCCTTTCTTTGAGATAACTCTGCACTATTGCGAGCTGCAAATGCCACTTCCAGCTTAGCTGTGCAGAGGAAGAACAACAAGAAGAAGAAGTATCTCGAAATATGTCCGTCAGGCCCGTTCCTTTGAGCTGAATCTGCAAATATCTCGGAAACGAAGCGAGCTATGGCAAAATGTTAAGAGACCTTTTTTGTAGAGAATTAAGTTTTCTACTTTTTATGTTCTATGATATTTTTTGATCAGATGCGTAGTTCTCGAGATATATCAAGATATTTAAAAGTTCCGAAGCCGCACCAACATAATAGAGATACAGAAACACCGTGGCCCCTTTCTTTGAGATAACTCTGCACTATTGCGAGCTGTAAATGCTACTTCCAGCTTAGCTGTGCAGAAGAAGAACAACAAGAAGAAGAAATATCTCGAAATATGTCCGTCAGGCCCCTTCCCTTGAGATATATCTGCAAATATCTCGGAAACGAAGCGAGCTATGGCAAAATGTTAAGAGACCTTTTTTGTAGAGAATTATGTTTCCTACAATTTATGTTCTATGATATTTTTTGATCAGAAGCGTAGTTTTCGAGATATATCGAGATATTTAAAAGTTCCAAAGCCGCACAAACATAATAGAGATACAGAAACACCGTGGCCCCTTTCTTTGAGATAACTCTGCACTAGTGCGAGCCGCAAATGCCACTTCCAGCTTAGCTGTGCAGAAGAAGAACAACAAGAAGAAGAAATATCTCGAAATATGTCCGTCAGGCCCCTTCCCTTGAGATAAATCTGCAAATATCTCGGAAACGAAGCGAGCTATGGCAAAATGTTGACAGACCTTTTTTGTAGAGAATTAAGTTTCCTACTTTTTATGTTCTATGATATTTTTTGATCAGATGCGTAGTTCTCGAGATATATCAAGATATTTAAAAGTTCCGAAGCCGCACCAACATAATAGAGATACAGAAACGCCGTGGCCCCTTTCTTTGAGATAACTCTGCACTATTGCGAGCTGCAAATGCCACTTCCAGCTTAGCTGTGCAGAGGAAGAACAACAAGAAGAAGAAATATCTCGAAATATGTCCGTCAGGCCAGTTCCTTTGAGATGAATCTGCAAATATCTCGGAAACGAAGCGAGCTATGGCAAAATGTTAAGAGACGTTTTTTATAGAGAATTATGTTTCCTACAATTTATGTTCTATGATATTTTTTGATCAGAAGCGTAGTTCTCGAGATACATCGAGATATTTAAAAGTTCCGAAGCCGCACCAACATAATAGAGATACAGAAACACCGTGGCCCCTTTCTTTGAGATAACTCTGCACTAGTGCGAGCCGCAAATGCCACTTCCAGCTTAGCTGTGCAGAAGAAGATCAACAAGAAGAAGAAATATCTCGAAATATGTCCGTCAGGCCAGTTCCTTTGAGATGAATCTGCAAATATCTCGGAAACGAAGCGAGCTATGGCAAAATGTTAAGAGACGTTTTTTATAGAGAATTATGTTTCCTACAATTTATGTTCTATGATATTTTTTGATCAGATGCGTAGTTCTCGAGATATATCAAGATATTTAAAAGTTCCGAAGCCGCACCAACATAATAGAGATACAGAAACACCGTGGCCCCTTTCTTTGAGATAACTCTGCACTATTGCGAGCTGTAAATGCTACTTCCAGCTTAGCTGTGCAGAAGAAGAACAACAAGAAGAAGAAATATCTCGAAATATGTCCGTCAGGCCCCTTCCCTTGAGATATATCTGCAAATATCTCGGAAACGAAGCGAGCTATGGCAAAATGTTAAGAGACCTTTTTTGTAGAGAATTATGTTTCCTACAATTTATGTTCTATGATATTTTTTGATCAGAAGCGTAGTTTTCGAGATATATCGAGATATTTAAAAGTTCCAAAGCCGCACAAACATAATAGAGATACAGAAACACCGTGGCCCCTTTCTTTGAGATAACTCTGCACTAGTGCGAGCCGCAAATGCCACTTCCAGCTTAGCTGTGCAGAAGAAGAACAACAAGAAGAAGAAATATCTCGAAATATGTCCGTCAGGCCCCTTCCCTTGAGATAAATCTGCAAATATCTCGGAAACGAAGCGAGCTATGGCAAAATGTTGAGAGACCTTTTTTGTAGAGAATTAAGTTTCCTACTTTTTATGTTCTATGATATTTTTTGATCAGATGCGTAGTTCTCGAGATATATCAAGATATTTAAAAGTTCCGAAGCCGCACCAACATAATAGAGATACAGAAACGCCGTGGCCCCTTTCTTTGAGATAACTCTGCACTATTGCGAGCTGCAAATGCCACTTCCAGCTTAGCTGTGCAGAGGAAGAACAACAAGAAGAAGAAATATCTCGAAATATGTCCGTCAGGCCAGTTCCTTTGAGATGAATCTGCAAATATCTCGGAAACGAAGCGAGCTATGGCAAAATGTTAAGAGACGTTTTTTATAGAGAATTATGTTTCCTACAATTTATGTTCTATGATATTTTTTGATCAGAAGCGTAGTTCTCGAGATACATCGAGATATTTAAAAGTTCCGAAGCCGCACCAACATAATAGAGATACAGAAACACCGTGGCCCCTTTCTTTGAGATAACTCTGCACTAGTGCGAGCCGCAAATGCCACTTCCAGCTTAGCTGTGCAGAAGAAGAACAACAAGAAGAAGAAATATCTCGAAATATGTCCGTCTGGCCCCTTCCCTTGAGATAAATCTGCAAATATCTCGGAAACGAAGAGAGCTATGGCAAAATGTTAAGAGACCTTTTTTGTAGAGAATTAAGTTTCCTACTTTTTATGTTCTATGATATTTTTTGATCAGATGCGTAGTTCTCGAGATATATCAAGATATTTAAAAGTTCCGAAGCCGCACCAACATAATAGAGATACAGAAACACCGTGGCCCCTTTCTTTGAGATAACTCTGCACTATTGCGAGCTGTAAATGCCACTTCCAGCTTAGCTGTGCAGAAGAAGAACAACAAGAAGAAGAAATATCTCGAAATATGTCCGTCAGGCCCCTTCCCTTGAGATATATCTGCAAATATCTCGGAAACGAAGCGAGCTATGGCAAAATGTTGAGAGACCTTTTTTGTAGAGAATTATGTTTCCTACAATTTATGTTCTATGATATTTTTTGATCAGAAGCGTAGTTTTCGAGATATATCGAGATATTTAAAAGTTCCGAAGCCGCACCAACATAATAGAGATACAGAAACACCGTGGCCCCTTTCGTTGAGATAACTCTGCACTAGTGCGAGCCGCAAATGCCACTTCCAGCTTAGCTGTGCAGAAGAAGAACAACAAGAAGAAGAAATATCTCGAAATATGTCCGTCAGGCCCCTTCCCTTGAGATAAATCTGCACATATCTCGGAAACGAAGCGAGCTATGGCAAAATGTTAAGAGACGTTTTTTGTAGAGAATTATGTATCCTACTATTTATGTTCTATGATATTTTTTGATCAGATGCGTAGTTCTCGAGATATATCAAGATATTTAAAAGTTCCGAAGCCGCACCAACATAATAGAGATACAGAAACACCGTGGCCCCTTTCTTTGAGATAACTCTGCACTATTGCGAGCTGCAAATGCCACTTCCAGCTTAGCTGTGCAGAGGAAGAACAACAAGAAGAAGGAGTATCTCGAAATATGTCCGTCAGGCCCGTTCCTTTGAGCTGAATCTGCAAATATCTCGGAAACGAAGCGAGCTGTGGCAAAATGTTAAGAGACGTTTTTTGTAGAGAATTATCTTTCCTACAATTTATGTCCTATGATATTTTTTGATCAGAAGCGTAGTTTTCGAGATATATCGAGATATTTAAAAGTTCCGAAGCCGCACCAACATAATAGGGATACAGAAACACCGTGGCCCCTTTCTTTGAGATAACTCTGCACTAGTGCGAGCCGCAAATGCCACTTCCAGCTTAGCTGTGCAGAAGAAGAACAACAAGAAGAAGAAATATCTCGAAATATGTCCGTCAGGCCCCTTCCCTTTCGATAAATCTGCAAATATCTCGGAAACGAAGCGAGCTATGGCAAAATGTTAAGAGACCTTTTTTGTAGAGAATTAAGTTTCCTACTTTTTATCTTCTATGATATTTTTTGATCAGATGCGTAGTTGTCGAGATATATCAAGATATTTAAAAGTTCCGAAGCCGCACCAACATAATAGAGATACAGAAACACCGTGGCCCCTTTCTTTGAGATAACTCTGCACTAGTGCGAGCCGCAAATGCCACTTCCAGCTTAGCTGTGCAGAAGAAGAACAACAAGAAGAAGAAATATCTCGAAATATGTCCGACAGGCCCCTTCCCTTGAGATATATCTGCAAATATCTCGGAAACGAAGCGAGCAATGGCAAAATGGTGAGAGACCTTTTTTGTAGAGAATTATGCTTCCTACAATTTATGTTCTATGATATTTTTTGATCAGAAGCGTAGTTTTCGAGATATATCGAGATATTTAAAAGTTCCGAAGCCGCACCAACATAATAGAGATACAGAAACACCGTGGCCCCTTTCGTTGAGACAACTCTGCACTAGTGCGAGCCGCAAATGCCACTTCCAGCTTAGCTGTGCAGAAGAAGAACAACAAGAAGAAGAAATATCTCGAAATATGTCCGTCAGGCCCCTTCCCTTGAGATAAATCTGCAAATATCTCGGAAACGAAGCGAGCTATGGCAAAATGTTAAGAGACCTTTTTTGTAGAGAATTATGTTTCCTACTTTTTATGTTCTATGATATTTTTTGATCAGATGCGTAGTTCTCGAGATATATCAAGATATTTAAAAGTTCCGAAGCCGCACCAACATAATAGAGATACAGAAACACCGTGGCTCCTTTCTTTGAGATAACTCTGCACTAGTGCGAGCCGCAAATGCCACTTCCAGCTTAGCTGTGCAGAAGAAGAACAACAAGAAGAAGAAATATCTCGAAATATGTCCGTCAGGCCCCTTCCCTTGAGATATATCTGCAAATATCTCGGAAACGAAGCGAGCTATGGCAAAATGTTAAGAGACCCTTTTTGTAGAGAATTAAGTTTCCTACTTTTTATGTTCTATGATATTTTTTGATCAGACGCGTAGTTCTCGAGATATATCAAGATATTTAAAAGTTCCGAAGCCGCACCAACATAATAGAGATACAGAAACACCGTGGCCCCTTTCTTTGAGATAACTCTGCACTATTGCGAGCTGCAAATGCCACTTCCAGCTTAGCTGTGCAGAAGAAGAACAACAAGAAGAAGAAATATCTCGAAATATGTCCGTCAGGCCCCTTCCCTAGAGATAAATCTGCAAATATCTCGGAAACGAAGAGAGCTATGGCAAAATGTTAAGAGACCCTTTTTGTAGAGAATTATGTTTCCTACAATTTATGTTCTATGATATTTTTTGATCAGAAGCGTAGTTTTCGAGATAAATCGAGATATTTAAAAGTTCCGAAGCCGCACCAACATAATAGAGATACAGAAACACCGTGGCCCCTTTCTTTGAGATAACTCTGCACTATTGCGCGCTGCAAATACCACTTCCAGCTTAGCTGTGCAGAAGGAGAACAACAAGAAGAAGAAATATCTCGAAATATGTCCGTCAGGCCCCTTCCCTTGAGATATATCTGCAAATATCTCGGAAACGAAGCGAGCTATGGCAAAATGTTAAGAGACGTTTTTTATAGAGAATTATGTTTCCTACAATTTATGTTCTATGATATTTTTTGATCAGAAGCGTAGTTTTCGAGATATATCGAGATATTTAAAAGATCCGAAGCCGCACCAACATAATAGAGATACAGAAACACCGTGGCCCCTTTCTTTGAGATAACTCTGCACTAGTGCGAGCCGCAAATGCCGCTTCCAGCTTAGCTGTGCAGAAGAAGAACAACAAGAAGAAGAAATATCTCGAAATATGTCCGTCAGGCCCCTTCCCTCGAGATAAATCTGCAAATATCTCGGAAACGAAGCGAGCTACGGCAAAATGTTAAGAGACCTTTTTTGTAGAAGATTAGGATTCCTACTTTTTATGTTCTATGATATTTTTTGAACAGATGCGTAGTTCTCGAGATATATCAAGATATTTAAAAGTTCCGAAGCCGCACCAACATAATAGAGATACAGAAACACCGTGGCCCCTTTCTTTGAGATAACTCTGCACTATTGCGCGCTGCAAATGCCACTTCCAGCTTAGCTGTGCAGAAGAAGAAAAACAAGAAGAAGAAATATCTCGAAATATGTCCGTCAGGCCCCTTCCCTTGAGATAAATCTGCAAATATCTCGGAAACGAAGCGAGCTATGGCAAAATGTTAAGAGATCTTTTTTGTAGAGAATTAAGTTTCCTACTTTTTATGTTCTATGATATTTTCTGATCAGATGCGTAGTTCTCGAAATATATCAAGATATTTATAAGTTCCGAAGCCGCACCAACATAATAGAGATACAGAAACACCGTGGCCCCTTTCTTTGAGATAACTCTGCACTACTGCGAGCTGCAAATGCCACTTCCAGCTTAGCTGTGCAGAAGAAGAACAACAAGAAGAAGAAATATCTCGAAATATGTCCGTCAGGCCCCTTCCCTTGAGATAAATCTGCAAATATCTCGGAAACGAAGCGAGCTATGGCAAAATGTTAAGAGATCTTTTTTGTAGAGAATTAAGTTTCCTACTTTTTATGTTCTATGATATTTTCTGATCAGATGCGTAGTTCTCGAAATATATCCTGATATTTAAAAGTTCCGAAGCGGCACCAACATAATAGAGATACAGAAACACCGTGGCCCCTTTCTTTGAGGTAACTCTGCACTATTGCGAGCTGCAAATGCCACTTCCAGCTTAGCTGTGCAGAAGAAGAACAACAAGAAGAAGGAATATCTCGAAATATGTCCGTCAGGCCCCTTCCCTTGAGATAAATCTGCAAATATCTCGGAAACCATGCGAGCTATGGCAAAACGTTTAGAGACCTTATTTGTAGAGAATTAAGTTTCCTACTTTTTATGTTCTACGATATTTTTTGATCAGATGCGTAGTTCTCGAGATATATCAAGATATTTAAAAGTTCCGAAGCCGCACCAACATAATAGAGATACAGAAACACCGTGGCCCCTTTCTTTGAGATAACTCTGCACTATTGCGAGCTGCCAATGCCACTTCCAGCTTAGCTGTGCAGAAGAAGAACAACAAGAAGAAGAAATATCTCGAAATATGTCCGTCAGGCCCCTTCCCTTGAGATATATCTGCAAATATCTCGGAAACGAAGCGAGCTATGGCAAAATGTTAAGAGACCTTTTTTGTAGAGAATTATGTTTCCTACAATTTACGTTCTCTGATATTTTTTGATCAGAAGCGTAGTTTTCGAGATATATCGAGATATTTAAAAGTTCCGAAGCCGCACCAACATAATAGAGATACAGAAACACCGTGGCCCCTTTCTTTGAGATAACTCTGTACTATTGCGACCTGCAAATGCCACTTCCAGCTTAGCTGTGCAGAAGAGGAACAACAAGAAGAAGAAATATCTCGGAATATGTCCGTCAGGCCCCTTCCCTTGAGCTAAATCTGCAAATATCTCGGAAACGATGCCAGTTATGGGAAAATGTTAAGAGACCTTTTTTGTAGAGAATTAAGTTTCCTACTTTTCATGTTCTATGATATTTTTTGATCAGATGCGTAGTTCTCGAGATATATCAAGATATTTAAAAGTTCCGAAGCCGCACCAACATAATAGAGATACAGAAACACCGTGGCCCCTTTCTTTGAGATAACTCTGCACTATTGCGAGCTGTAAATGCCACTTCCAGCTTAGCTGTGCAGAAGAAGAACAACAAGAAGCAGAAATATCTCGAAATATGTCCGTCAGGCCCCTTCCCTTGAGATATATCTGCAAATATCTCGGAAACGAAGCGAGCTATGGCAAAATGTTAAGAGACCTTTTTTGTAGAGAATTAAGTTTCCTACTTTTTATCTTCCATGATATTTTTTGATCAGAAGCGTAGTTTTCGAGATATATCGAGATATTTAAAAGTTCCGAAGCCGCACCAACATAATAGAGATACAGAAACACCGTGGCCCCTTTCTTTGAGATAACTCTGTACTAGTGCGAGCCGCAAATGCCACTTCCAGCTTAGCTCTGCAGAAGAAGAACAACAAGAAGAAGAAATATCTCGAAATATGTCCGTCAGGCCCCTTCCCTTGAGATAAATCTGCAAATATCTCGGAAACGAAGCGAGCTATGGCAAAATGTGAAGAGACCTTTTTTGTAGAGAATTAAGTTTCCTACTTTTTGTGTTCTATGATATTTTTTGATCAGATGCGTAGTTCTCGAGATATATTAAGATATTTAAAAGTTCCGAAGCCGCACCAACATAATAGAGATACAGAAACACCGTGGCCCCTTTCTTTGAGATAACTCTGCGCTATTGCGAGCTGGAAATGCCACTTCCAGTTTAGCTGTGCAGAAGAAGAACAACAAGAAGAGGAAATATCTCGAAATATGTCCGTCAGGCCCCTTCCCTTGAGATATATCTGCAAATATCTCGGAAACGAAACGAGCTATGGCAAAATGTTAAGAGACCTTTTTTGTAGAGAATTATGTTTCCTACAATTTATGTTCTATGATATTTTTTGATCAGAAGCGTAGTTTTCGAGATATATCGAGATATTTAAAAGATCCGAAGCTGCACCAACATAATAGAGATATAGAAACACCGTGGCCCCTTTCTTTGAGATAACTCTGCACTAGTGCGAGCCGCAAATGCCGCTTCCAGCTTAGCTGTGCAGAAGAAGAACAACAAGAAGAAGAAATATCTCGAAATATGTCCGTCAGGCCCCTTCCCTCGAGATAAATCTGCAAATATCTCGGAAACGAAGCGAGCTATGGCAAAATGTTAAGAGACCTCTTTTGTAGAGAATTAAGTTTCCTACTTTTTATCTTCTATGATATTTTTCGATCAGATGCGTAGTTCTCGAGATATATCAAGATATTTAAAAGTTCCGAAGCCGCACCAACATAATAGAGATACAGACACACCGTGGCCCCTTTCTTTGAGATAACTCTGGACTATTGCGAGCTGCAAATGCCACTTCCAGCTTAGCTGTGCAGAAGAAGAACAACAAGAAGAAGAAATATCTGGAAATATGTCCGTCAGGCCCCTTCCCTTGAGATAAATCTGCAAATATCTCGGAAACGAAGCGAGCTACGGCAAAATGTTAAGAGACCTTTTTTGTAGAAAATTAGGATTCCTACTTTTTATGTTCTATGATATTTTTTGATCAGATGCGTAGTTCTCGAGATATATCAAGATATTTAAAAGTTCCGAAGCCGCACCAACATAATAGAGATACAGAAACACCGTGGCCCCTTTCTTTGAGATAACTCTGCACTACTGCGAGCTGCAAATGCCACTTCCAGCTTAGCTGTGCAGAAGAAGAACAACAAGAAGAAGAAATATCTCGAAATATGTCCGTCAGGCCCCTTCCCTTGAGATAAATCTGCAAATATCTCGGAAACGAAGCGAGCTATGGCAAAATGTTAAGAGACCTGTTTTGTAGAGAATTAAGTTTCCTACTTTTTATGTTCTATGATATTTTTCGATCAGATGCGTAGTTCTCGAGATATATCAAGATATTTAAAAGTTCCGAAGCCGCACCAACATAATAGAGATACAGAAACACCGTGGCCCCTTTCTTTGAGATAACTCTGCGCTATTGCGAGCTGGAAATGCCACTTCCAGTTTAGCTGTGCAGAAGAAGAACAACAAGAAGAGGAAATATCTCGAAATATGTCCGTCAGGCCCCTTCCCTTGAGATATATCTGCAAATATCTCGGAAACGAAACGAGCTATGGCAAAATGTTAAGAGACCTTTTTTGTAGAGAATTATGTTTCCTACAATTTATGTTCTATGATATTTTTTGATCAGAAGCGTAGTTTTCGAGATATATCGAGATATTTAAAAGATCCGAAGCTGCACCAACATAATAGAGATACAGAAACACCGTGGCCCCTTTCTTTGAGATAACTCTGCACTAGTGCGAGCCGCAAATGCCGCTTCCAGCTTAGCTGTGCAGAAGAAGAACAACAAGAAGAAGGAATATCTCGAAATATGTCCGTCAGGCCCCTTCCCTTGAGATAAATCTGCAAATATCTCGGAAACCATGCGAGCTATGGCAAAACGTTTAGAGACCTTATTTGTAGAGAATTAAGTTTCCTACTTTTTATGTTCTACGATATTTTTTGATCAGATGCGTAGTTCTCGAGATATATCAAGATATTTAAAAGTTCCGAAGCCGCACCAACATAATAGAGATACAGAAACACCGTGGCCCCTTTCTTTGAGATAACTCTGCACTATTGCGAGCTGCCAATGCCACTTCCAGCTTAGCTGTGCAGAAGAAGAACAACAAGAAGAAGAAATATCTCGAAATATGTCCGTCAGGCCCCTTCCCTTGAGATATATCTGCAAATATCTCGGAAACGAAGCGAGCTATGGCAAAATGTTAAGAGACCTTTTTTGTAGAGAATTATGTTTCCTACAATTTACGTTCTCTGATATTTTTTGATCAGAAGCGTAGTTTTCGAGATATATCGAGATATTTAAAAGTTCCGAAGCCGCACCAACATAATAGAGATACAGAAACACCGTGGCCCCTTTCTTTGAGATAACTCTGCACTATTGCGACCTGCAAATGCCACTTCCAGCTTAGCTGTGCAGAAGAGGAACAACAAGAAGAAGAAATATCTCGGAATATGTCCGTCAGGCCCCTTCCCTTGAGCTAAATCTGCAAATATCTCGGAAACGATGCCAGTTATGGGAAAATGTTAAGAGACCTTTTTTGTAGAGAATTAAGTTTCCTACTTTTCATGTTCTATGATATTTTTTGATCAGATGCGTAGTTCTCGAGATATATCAAGATATTTAAAAGTTCCGAAGCCGCACCAACATAATAGAGATACAGAAACACCGTGGCCCCTTTCTTTGAGATAACTCTGCACTATTGCGAGCTGTAAATGCCACTTCCAGCTTAGCTGTGCAGAAGAAGAACAACAAGAAGCAGAAATATCTCGAAATATGTCCGTCAGGCCCCTTCCCTTGAGATATATCTGCAAATATCTCGGAAACGAAGCGAGCTATGGCAAAATGTTAAGAGACCTTTTTTGTAGAGAATTAAGTTTCCTACTTTTTATCTTCCATGATATTTTTTGATCAGAAGCGTAGTTTTCGAGATATATCGAGATATTTAAAAGTTCCGAAGCCGCACCAACATAATAGAGATACAGAAACACCGTGGCCCCTTTCTTTGAGATAACTCTGTACTAGTGCGAGCCGCAAATGCCACTTCCAGCTTAGCTGTGCAGAAGAAGAACAACAAGAAGAAGAAATATCTCGAAATATGTCCGTCAGGCCCCTTCCCTTGAGATAAATCTGCAAATATCTCGGAAACGAAGCGAGCTATGGCAAAATGTGAAGAGACCTTTTTTGTAGAGAATTATGTTTCCTACAATTTATGTTCTATGATATTTTTTGATCAGAAGCGTAGTTTTCGAGATATATCGAGATATTTAAAAGATCCGAAGCTGCACCAACATAATAGAGATACAGAAACACCGTGGCCCCTTTCTTTGAGATAACTCTGCACTAGTGCGAGCCGCAAATGCCGCTTCCAGCTTAGCTGTGCAGAAGAAGAACAACAAGAAGAAGGAATATCTCGAAATATGTCCGTCAGGCCCCTTCCCTTGAGATAAATCTGCAAATATCTCGGAAACCATGCGAGCTATGGCAAAACGTTTAGAGACCTTATTTGTAGAGAATTAAGTTTCCTACTTTTTATGTTCTACGATATTTTTTGATCAGATGCGTAGTTCTCGAGATATATCAAGATATTTAAAAGTTCCGAAGCCGCACCAACATAATAGAGATACAGAAACACCGTGGCCCCTTTCTTTGAGATAACTCTGCACTATTGCGAGCTGCCAATGCCACTTCCAGCTTAGCTGTGCAGAAGAAGAACAACAAGAAGAAGAAATATCTCGAAATATGTCCGTCAGGCCCCTTCCCTTGAGATATATCTGCAAATATCTCGGAAACGAAGCGAGCTATGGCAAAATGTTAAGAGACCTTTTTTGTAGAGAATTATGTTTCCTACAATTTACGTTCTCTGATATTTTTTGATCAGAAGCGTAGTTTTCGAGATATATCGAGATATTTAAAAGTTCCGAAGCCGCACCAACATAATAGAGATACAGAAACACCGTGGCCCCTTTCTTTGAGATAACTCTGCACTATTGCGACCTGCAAATGCCACTTCCAGCTTAGCTGTGCAGAAGAGGAACAACAAGAAGAAGAAATATCTCGGAATATGTCCGTCAGGCCCCTTCCCTTGAGCTAAATCTGCAAATATCTCGGAAACGATGCCAGTTATGGGAAAATGTTAAGAGACCTTTTTTGTAGAGAATTAAGTTTCCTACTTTTCATGTTCTATGATATTTTTTGATCAGATGCGTAGTTCTCGAGATATATCAAGATATTTAAAAGTTCCGAAGCCGCACCAACATAATAGAGATACAGAAACACCGTGGCCCCTTTCTTTGAGATAACTCTGCACTATTGCGAGCTGTAAATGCCACTTCCAGCTTAGCTGTGCAGAAGAAGAACAACAAGAAGCAGAAATATCTCGAAATATGTCCGTCAGGCCCCTTCCCTTGAGATATATCTGCAAATATCTCGGAAACGAAGCGAGCTATGGCAAAATGTTAAGAGACCTTTTTTGTAGAGAATTAAGTTTCCTACTTTTTATCTTCCATGATATTTTTTGATCAGAAGCGTAGTTTTCGAGATATATCGAGATATTTAAAAGTTCCGAAGCCGCACCAACATAATAGAGATACAGAAACACCGTGGCCCCTTTCTTTGAGATAACTCTGTACTAGTGCGAGCCGCAAATGCCACTTCCAGCTTAGCTGTGCAGAAGAAGAACAACAAGAAGAAGAAATATCTCGAAATATGTCCGTCAGGCCCCTTCCCTTGAGATAAATCTGCAAATATCTCGGAAACGAAGCGAGCTATGGCAAAATGTGAAGAGACCTTTTTTGTAGAGAATTAAGTTTCCTACTTTTTGTGTTCTATGATATTTTTTGATCAGATGCGTAGTTCTCGAGATATATTAAGATATTTAAAAGTTCCGAAGCCGCACCAACATAATAGAGATACAGAAACACCGTGGCCCCTTTCTTTGAGATAACTCTGCGCTATTGCGAGCTGGAAATGCCACTTCCAGTTTAGCTGTGCAGAAGAAGAACAACAAGAAGAGGAAATATCTCGAAATATGTCCGTCAGGCCCCTTCCCTTGAGATATATCTGCAAATATCTCGGAAACGAAACGAGCTATGGCAAAATGTTAAGAGACCTTTTTTGTAGAGAATTATGTTTCCTACAATTTATGTTCTATGATATTTTTTGATCAGAAGCGTAGTTTTCGAGATATATCGAGATATTTAAAAGATCCGAAGCTGCACCAACATAATAGAGATATAGAAACACCGTGGCCCCTTTCTTTGAGATAACTCTGCACTAGTGCGAGCCGCAAATGCCGCTTCCAGCTTAGCTGTGCAGAAGAAGAACAACAAGAAGAAGAAATATCTCGAAATATGTCCGTCAGGCCCCTTCCCTCGAGATAAATCTGCAAATATCTCGGAAACGAAGCGAGCTATGGCAAAATGTTAAGAGACCTCTTTTGTAGAGAATTAAGTTTCCTACTTTTTATCTTCTATGATATTTTTCGATCAGATGCGTAGTTCTCGAGATATATCAAGATATTTAAAAGTTCCGAAGCCGCACCAACATAATAGAGATACAGACACACCGTGGCCCCTTTCTTTGAGATAACTCTGGACTATTGCGAGCTGCAAATGCCACTTCCAGCTTAGCTGTGCAGAAGAAGAACAACAAGAAGAAGAAATATCTGGAAATATGTCCGTCAGGCCCCTTCCCTTGAGATAAATCTGCAAATATCTCGGAAACGAAGCGAGCTACGGCAAAATGTTAAGAGACCTTTTTTGTAGAAAATTAGGATTCCTACTTTTTATGTTCTATGATATTTTTTGATCAGATGCGTAGTTCTCGAGATATATCAAGATATTTAAAAGTTCCGAAGCCGCACCAACATAATAGAGATACAGAAACACCGTGGCCCCTTTCTTTGAGATAACTCTGCACTACTGCGAGCTGCAAATGCCACTTCCAGCTTAGCTGTGCAGAAGAAGAACAACAAGAAGAAGAAATATCTCGAAATATGTCCGTCAGGCCCCTTCCCTTGAGATAAATCTGCAAATATCTCGGAAACGAAGCGAGCTATGGCAAAATGTTAAGAGACCTGTTTTGTAGAGAATTAAGTTTCCTACTTTTTATGTTCTATGATATTTTTCGATCAGATGCGTAGTTCTCGAGATATATCAAGATATTTAAAAGTTCCGAAGCCGCACCAACATAATAGAGATACAGAAACACCGTGGCCCCTTTCTTTGAGATAACTCTGCGCTATTGCGAGCTGGAAATGCCACTTCCAGTTTAGCTGTGCAGAAGAAGAACAACAAGAAGAGGAAATATCTCGAAATATGTCCGTCAGGCCCCTTCCCTTGAGATATATCTGCAAATATCTCGGAAACGAAACGAGCTATGGCAAAATGTTAAGAGACCTTTTTTGTAGAGAATTATGTTTCCTACAATTTATGTTCTATGATATTTTTTGATCAGAAGCGTAGTTTTCGAGATATATCGAGATATTTAAAAGATCCGAAGCTGCACCAACATAATAGAGATACAGAAACACCGTGGCCCCTTTCTTTGAGATAACTCTGCACTAGTGCGAGCCGCAAATGCCGCTTCCAGCTTAGCTGTGCAGAAGAAGAACAACAAGAAGAAGAAATATCTCGAAATATGTCCGTCAGGCCCCTTCCCTCGAGATAAATCTGCAAATATCTCGGAAACGAAGCGAGCTATGGCAAAATGTTCAGAGACCTCTTTTGTAGAGAATTAAGTTTCCTACTTTTTATCTTCTATGATATTTTTCGATCAGATGCGTAGTTCTCGAGATATATCAAGATATTTAAAAGTTCCGAAGCCGCACCAACATAATAGAGATACAGACACACCGTGGCCCCTTTCTTTGAGATAACTCTGCACTATTGCGAGCTGCAAATGCCACTTCCAGCTTAGCTGTGCAGAAGAAGAACAACAAGAAGAAGAAATATCTGGAAATATGTCCGTCAGGCCCCTTCCCTTGAGATAAATCTGCAAATATCTCGGAAACGAAGCGAGCTACGGCAAAATCTTAAGAGACCTTTTTTGTAGAAAATTAGGATTCCTACTTTTTATGTTGTATGATATTTTTTGATCAGATGCGTAGTTCTCGAGATATATCAAGATATTTAAAAGTTCCGAAGCCGCACCAACATAATAGAGATACAGAAACACCGTGGCCCCTTTCTTTGAGATAACTCTGCACTACTGCGAGCTGCAAATGCCACTTCCAGCTTAGCTGTGCAGAAGAAGAACAACAAGAAGAAGAAATATCTCGAAATATGTCCGTCAGGCCCCTTCCCTTGAGATAAATCTGCAAATATCTCGGAAACGAAGCGAGCTATGGCAAAATGTTAAGAGACCTGTTTTGTAGAGAATTATGTTTCCTACAATTTATGTTCTATGATATTTTTTGATCAGATGCGTAGTTCTCGAGATATATCAAGATATTTAAAAGTTCCGAAGCCGCACCAACATAATAGAGATACAGAAACACCGTGGCCCCTTTCTTTGAGATAACTCTGCACTAGTGCGAGCCGCAAATGCCACTTCCAGCTTAGCTGTGCAGAAGAAGAACAACAAGAAGAAGAAATATCTCGAAATATGTCCGTCAGGCCCCTTCCCTTGAGATAAATCTGCAAATATCTCGGAAACGAAGCGAGCTATGGCAAAATGTTAAGAGACCTTTTTTGTAGAGAATTAAGTTTCCTGCTTTTTATCTGCTATGATATTTTCTGATCAGATTCGTAGTTCTCGAGATATATCAAGATATTTAAAAGTTCCGAAGCCGCACCAACATAATAGAGATACAGAAACACCGTGGCCCCTCTCTTTGAGATAACTCTGCACAATTGCGAGCTGCAAATGCCACTTCCAGCTTAGCTGTGCAGAAGAAGAACAACAAGAAGAAGAAATATCTCGAAATATGTCCGTCAGGCCCCTTCCCTTGAGATAAATCGGCAAGTATCTCGGAAACGAAGCGAGCTATGGCAAAATGTTGAGAGACCTTTTTTGTATGGAATTATGTTTCCTACTTTTTATGTTCTATGATATTTTTTGATCAGATGCGTAGTTCTCGAGATATATCAAGATATTTAAAAGTTCCGAAGCCGCACCAACATAATAGAGATACAGAAACACCGTGGCCCCTTTCTTTGAGATAACTCTGCACTAGTGCGAGCCGCAAATGCCACTTCCAGCTTAGCTGTGCAGAAGAAGAACAACAAGAAGAAGAAATATCTGGAAATATGTCCGTTAGGCCCCTTCCCTTGAGATAAATCTGCAAATATCTCGGAAACGAAGCGAGCTATGGCAAAATGTTGAGAGACCTTTTTTGTAGAGAATTAAGTTTCCTACAATTTATGTTCTATGATATTTTTTGATCAGAAGCGTAGTTTTCGAGATATATCGAGATATTTAAAAGTTCCGAAGCAGCACCAACATAATAGAGATACAGAAACACCGTGGTCCCTCTCTTTGAGATAACTCTGCACTATTGCGAGCTGGAAATGCCACTTCCAGTTTAGCTGTGCAGAAGAAGAACAACAAGAAGAAGAAATATCTCGAAATATGTCCGTCAGGCCCCTTCCCTTGAGATAAATCTGCAAATATCTCGGAAACGAAGCGAGCTATTGCAAAATGTTAAGAGACCTTTTTTGTAGAGAATTGAGTTTCCTACTTTTTATCTTCTATGATATTTTTTGATCAGATGCGTAGTTCTCGAGATATATCAAGATATTTAAAAGTTAAGAAGCCGCACCAACATAATAGAGATGCAGAAACACCGTGGCCCCTTTCTTTGAGATAACTCTGCACTATTGCGAGCTGCAAATGCCACTTCCAGCTTAGCTGTGCAGAAGAAGAACAACAGGAAGAAGAAATATTTCGAAATGTGTCCGTCAGGCCCCTTCCCTTGAGATAAATCTGCAAATATCTCGGAAACGAAGAGAGCTATGGCAAAATGTTAAGAGACCTTTTTTGTAGAGAATTAAGTTTCCTACTTTTTATGTTCTATGATATTTTTTGATCAGATGCGTAGTTCTCGAGATATATCAAGATATTTAAAAGTTCCGAAGCCGCACCAACATAATAGAGATACAGAAACACCGTGGCCCCTTTCTTTGACATAACTCTGTACTATTGCGAGCTGGAAATGCCACTTCCAGTTTAGCTGTGCAGAAGAAGAACAACAAGAAGAAGAAATATCTCGAAATATGTCCGTT
The DNA here is from genome assembly GCF_051020975.1 of Osmia lignaria lignaria. Taxonomy (NCBI): domain Eukaryota; kingdom Metazoa; phylum Arthropoda; class Insecta; order Hymenoptera; family Megachilidae; genus Osmia; species Osmia lignaria. The sequence goes on along the minus strand of NW_027478162.1, from coordinate 4,081,899 downwards.
AGGCCCCTTCCCTTGAGATAAATCTGCAAATATCTCGGAAACGAAGCGAGCTATGGCAAAATGTTAAGAGACGTTTTTTGTAGAGAATTATGTTTCCTACAATTTATGTTCTATGATATTTTTTGATCAGAAGCGTAGTTTTCGAGATATATCGAGATATTTAAAAGTTCCGAAGCAGCACCAACATAATAGAGATACAGAAACACCGTGGCCCCTTTCTTTGAGATAACTCTGCACTAGTGCGAACCGCAAATGCCACTTCCAGCTTAGCTGTGCAGAAGAAGAACAACAAGAAGAAGAAATATCTCGAAATATGTCCGTCAGGCCCCTTCCCTTGAGATAAATCTGCAAATATCTCGGAAACGAAGCGAGCTATTGCAAAATGTTAAGAGACCTTTTTTGTAGAGAATTGAGTTTCCTACTTTTTATGTTCTATGATATTTTTGGATCAGATGCGTAGTTCTCGAGATATATCAAGATATTTAAAAGTTCCGAAGCCGCACCAACATAATAGAGATACAGAAACACCGTGGCCCCTTTCTTTGAGATAACTCTGCACTAGTGCGAGCCGCAAATGCTACTTCCAGCTTAGCTGTGCAGAAGAAGAACAACAAGAAGAAGAAATATCTCGAAATATGTCCGTCAGGCCACTTCCCTTGAGATAAATCTGCAAATATCTCGGAAACGAAGCGAGCTATGGCAAAATGTTAAGAGACCTTTTTTGTATGGAATTATGTTTCCTACTTTTTATGTTCTATGATATTTTTTGATCAGATGCGTAGTTCTCGAGATATATCAAGATATTTAAAAGTTCCGAAGCCGCACCAACATAGTAGAGATACAGAAACACCGTGGCCCCTTTCTTTGAGATAACTCTGCACTAGTGCGAGCCGCAAATGCCACTTCCAGCTTAGCTGTGCAGAGGAAGAACAACAAGAAGAAGAAATATCTGGAAATATGTCCGTTAGGCCCCTTCCCTTGAGATAAATCTGCAAATATCTCGGAAACGAAGCGAGCTATGGCAAAATGTTGAGAGACCTTTTTTGTAGAGAATTAAGTTTCCTACTATTTATGTTCTATGATATTTTTGGATCAGATGCGTAGTTCTCGAGATATATCAAGATATTTAAAAGTTCCGAAGCCGCACCAACATAATAGAGATACAGACACACCGTGGCCCCTCTCTTTGAGATAACTCTGCACTATTGCGAGCTGGAAATGCCACTTCCAGTTTAGCTGTGCAGAAGAAGAACAACAAGAAGAAGAAATATCTCGAAATATGTCCGTCAGGCCCCTTCCCTTGAGATAAATCTGCAAATATCTCGGAAACGAAGCGAGCTATTGCAAAATGTTAAGAGACCTTTTTTGTAGAGAATTGAGTTTCCTACTTTTTATCTTCTATGATATTTTTTGATCAGATGCGTAGTTCTCGAGATATATCAAGATATTTAAAAGTTAAGAAGCCGCACCAACATAATAGAGATACAGAAACACCGTGGCCCCTTTCTTTGAGATAACTCTGCACTATTGCGAGCTGCAAATGCCACTTCCAGCTTAGCTGTGCAGAAGAAGAACAACAAGAAGAAGAAATATCTCTAAATGTGTCCGTCAGGCCCCTTCCCTTGAGATAAATCTGCAAATATCTCGGAAACGAAGAGAGCTATGGCAAAATGTTAAGAGACCTTTTTTGTAGAGAATTAAGTTTCCTACTTTTTATGTTCTATGATATTTTTTGATCAGATGCGTAGTTCTCGAGATATATCAAGATATTTAAAAGTTCCGAAGCCGCACCAACATAATAGAGATACAGAAACACCGTGGCCCCTTTCTTTGAGATAACTCTGTACTATTGCGAGCTGGAAATGCCACTTCCAGTTTAGCTGTGCAGAAGAAGAACAACAAGAAGAAGAAATATCTCGAAATATGTCCGTTAGGCCCCTTCCCTTGAGATAAATCTGCAAATATCTCGGAAACGAAGCGAGCTATGGCAAAATGTTAAGAGACGTTTTTTGTAGAGAATTATGTTTCCTACAATTTATGATCTATGATATTTTTTGATCAGAAGCGTAGTTTTCGAGATATATCGAGATATTTAAAAGTTCCGAAGCAGCACCAACATAATAGATATACAGAAACACCGTGGCCCCTTTCTTTGAGATAACTCTGCACTAGTGCGAGCCGCAAATGCCACTTCCAGCTTAGCTGTGCAGAAGAAGAACAACAAGAAGAAGAAATATCTCGAAATATGTCCGTCAGGCCCCTTCCCTTGAGATAAATCTGCAAATATCTCGGAAACGAAGCGAGCTATTGCAAAATGTTAAGAGACCTTTTTTGTAGCGAATTGAGTTTCCTACTTTTTATGTTCTATGATATTTTTTGATCAGATGCGTAGTTCTCGAGATATATCAAGATATTTAAAAGTTCCGAAGCCGCACCAGCATAATAGAGATACAGAAACACCGTGGCCCCTTTCTTTCAGATAACTATGCACTATTGCGAGCTGTAAATGCCACTTCCAGCTTAGCTGTGCAGAAGAAGAACAACAAGAAGAAGAAATATCTCGAAATATGTCCGTCAGGCCCCTTACCTTGAGATAAATCTGCAAATATCTCGGAAACGAAGCGAGCTATGGCAAAATGTTAAGAGACCTTTTTTGTAGAGAATTATGTTTCCTACTTTTTATGTTCTATGATATTTTTTGATCAGACGCGTAGTTCTCGAGATATATCAAGATATTTAAAAGTTCCGAAGCCGCACCAACATAATAGAGATACAGAAACACCGTGGCCCCTTTCTTTGAGATAACTCTGCACTATTGCGAGCTGCAAATGCCACTTCCAGCTTAGCTGTGCAGAACAAGAACAACAAGAAGAAGAAATATCTCGAAATATGTCCGTCAGGCACCTTCCCTTGAGATAAATCTGCAAATATCTCGGAAACGAAGCGAGCTATGGCAAAATGTTAACAGACTTTTTTGTAGAGAATTAAGTTTCCTACTTTTTATGTTCTATGATATTTTTTGATCAGACGCGTAGTTCTCGAGATATATCAAGATATTTAAAAGTTCCGAAGCCGCACCAACATAATAGAGATACAGAAACACCGTGGCCCCTTTCTTTGAGATAACTCTGCACTATTGCGAGCTGTAAATGCCACTTCCAGTTAAGCTGTGCAGAAGAAGAACAACAAGAAGAAGAAATATCTCGAAATATGTCCGTCAGGCCCCTTCCCTTGAGATATATCTGCAAATATCTCGGAAACGAAGCGAGCTATGGCAAAATGTTAAGAGACCTTTTTTGTAGAGAATTATGTTTCCTACAATTTATGTTCTATGATATTTTTTGTTCAGAAGCGTAGTTCTCGAGATATATCGAGATATTTAAAAGTTCCGAAGCCGCACCAACATAATAGAGATACAGAAACACCGTGGCCCCTTTCGTTGAGATAACTCTGCACTAGTGCGAGCCGCAAATGCCACTTTCAGCTTAGCTGTGCAGAAGAAGAACAACAAGAAGAAGAAATATCTCGAAATATGTCCGTCAGGCCCCTTCCCTTGAGATAAATCTGCAAATATCTCGGAAACGAAGCGAGCTATGGCAAAATGTTAAGAGACCTTTTTTGTAGAGAATTAAGTTTCCTACTTTGTATGTTCTATGATATTTTTTGATCAGACGCGTAGTTCTCGAGATATATCAAGATATTTAAAAGTTCCGAAGCCGCACCAACATAATAGAGATACAGAAACACCGTGGCCCCTTTCTTTGAGATATCTCTGCACTATTGCGAGCTGCAAATGCCACTTCCAGCTTAGCTGCGCAGAAGAAGAACAACAAGAAGAAGAAATATCTCGAAATATGTCCGTCAGGCCCCTTCCCTTGAGATATATCTGCAAATATCTCGGAAACGAAGCGAGCTATGGCAAAATGTTAAGAGACCTTTTTCGTAGAGAATTATGTTTCCTACAATTTATGTTCTATGATATTTTTTGATCAGATGCGTAGTTCTCGAGATATACCAAGATATTTAAAAGTTCCGAAGCCGCACCAACATAATAGAGATACAGAAACACCGTGGCCCCTTTCTTTGAGATAACTCTGCACTATTGCGAGCTGCAAATGCCACTTCCAGCTTAGCTGTGCAGAGGAAGAACAACAAGAAGAAGGAATATCTCGAAATATGTCCGTCAGGCCAGTTCCTTTGAGCTGAATCTGCAAATATCTCGGAAACGAAGCGAGCTATGGCAAAATGTTAAGAGACGTTTTTTGTAGAGAATTATGTTTCCTACAATTTATGTTGTATGATATTTTTTGATCAGAAGCGTAGTTTTCGAGATATATCGAGATATTTAAAAGTTCCGAAGCCGCACCAACATAATAGAGATACAGAAACACCGTGGCCCCTTTCTTTGAGATATCTCTGCATTATTGCGAGCTGCAAATGCCACTTCCAGCTTAGCTGCGCAGAAGAAGAACAACAAGAAGAAGAAATATCTCGAAATATGTCCGTCAGGCCCCTTCCCTTGAGATATATCTGCAAATATCTCGGAAACGAAGCGAGCTATGGCAAAATGTTGAGGGACCTTTTTTGTGGAGAATTATGTTTCCTACAATTTATGTTTTATGATATTTTTTGATCAGATGCGTAGTTCTCGAGATATACCAAGATATTTAAAAGTTCCGAAGCCGCACCAACATAATAGAGATACAGAAACACCGTGGCCCCTTTCTTTGAGATAACTCTGCACTATTGCGAGCTGCAAATGCCACTTCCAGCTTAGCTGTGCAGAGGAAGAACAACAAGAAGAAGGAATATCTCGAAATATGTCCGTCAGGCCAGTTCCTTTGAGCTGAATCTGCAAATATCTCGGAAACGAAGCGAGCTATGGCAAAATGTTAAGAGACGTTTTTTGTAGAGAATTATGTTTCCTACAATTTATGTTCTATGATATTTTTTGATCAGAAGCGTAGTTTTCGAGATATATCGAGATATTTAAAAGTTCCGAAGCCGCACCAACATAATAGAGATACAGAAACACCGTGGCCCCTTTCTTTGAGATAACTCTGCACTAGTGCGAGCCGCAAATGCCACTTCCAGCTTAGCTGTGCAGAACAAGAACAACAAGAAGAAGAAATATCTCGAAATATGTCCGTCAGGCACCTTCCCTTGAGATAAATCTGCAAATATCTCGGAAACGAAGCGAGCTATTGCAAAATGTTAAGAGACCTTTTTTGTAGACAATTGAGTTTCCTACTTTTTATGTTCTATGATATTTTTTGTTCAGAAGCGTAGTTTTCGAGATATATCGAGATATTTAAAAGTTCCGAAGCCGTACCAACATAATAGAGATACAGAAACACCGTGGCCCCTTTCGTTGAGATAACTCTGCACTAGTGCGAGCCGCAAATGCCACTTCCAGCTTAGCTGTGCAGAAGAAGAACAACAAGAAGAAGAAATATCTCGAAATATGTCCGTCAGGCCCCTTCCCTTGAGATAAATCTGCAAATATCTCGGAAACGAAGCGAGCTATGGCGAAATGTTAAGAGACCTTTTTTGTAGAGAATTAAGTTTGCTACTTTTTATGTGCTATGATATTTTTTGATCAGATGCGTAGTTCTCGAGATATATCAAGATATTTAAAAGTTCCGAAGCCGCACCAACATAATAGAGATACAGAAACACCGTGGCCCCATTCTTTGAGATATCTCTGCACTATTGCGAGCTGCAAATGCCACTTCCAGCTTAGCTGTGCAGAACAAGAACAACAAGAAGAAGAAATATCTCGAAATATGTCCGTCAGGCACCTTCCCTTGAGATAAATCTGCAAATATCTCGGAAACGAAGCGAGCTATGGCAAAATGTTAACAGACTTTTTTGTAGAGAATTAAGCTTCCTACTTTTTATGTTCTATGATATTTTTTGATCAGACGCGTAGTTCTCGAGATATATCAAGATATTTAAAAGTTCCGAAGCCGCACCAACATAATAGAGATACAGAAACACCGTGGCCCCTTTCTTTGAGATAACTCTGCACTAGTGCGAGCCGCGAATGCCACTTCCAGCTTAGCTGTGCAGAAGAAGAACAACAAGAAGAAGAAATATCTCGAAATATGTCCGTTAGGCCCCTTCCCTTGAGATAAATCTGCAAATATCTCGGAAACGAAGCGAGCTATTGCAAAATGTTAAGAGACCTTTTTTGTAGCGAATTGAGTTTCCTACTTTTTATGTTCTATGATATTTTTTGATCAGATGCGTAGTTCTCGAGATATATCAAGATATTTAAAAGTTCCGAAGCCGCACCAACATAATAGAGATACAGAAACACCGTGGCCCCTTTCTTTCAGATAACTATGCACTATTGCGAGCTGTAAATGCCACTTCCAGCTTAGCTGTGCAGAAGAAGAACAACAAGAAGAAGAAATATCTCGAAATATGTCCGTCAGGCCCCTTACCTTGAGATAAATCTGCAAATATCTCGGAAACGAAGCGAGCTATGGCAAAATGTTAAGAGACCTTTTTTGTAGAGAATTATGTTTCCTACTTTTTATGTTCTATGATATTTTTTGATCAGACGCGTAGTTCTCGAGATATATCAAGATATTTAAAAGTTCCGAAGCCGCACCAACATAATAGAGATACAGAAACACCGTGGCCCCTTTCTTTGAGATAACTCTGCACTATTGCGAGCTGCAAATGCCACTTCCAGCTTAGCTGTGCAGAACAAGAACAACAAGAAGAAGAAATATCTCGAAATATGTCCGTCAGGCACCTTCCCTTGAGATAAATCTGCAAATATCTCGGAAACGAAGCGAGCTATGGCAAAATGTTAAGAGACGTTTTTTGTAGAGAATTATGTTTCCTACAATTTATGTTCTATGATATTTTTTGATCAGAAGCGTAGTTTTCGAGATATATCGAGATATTTAAAAGTTCCGAAGCCGCACCAACATAATAGAGATACAGAAACACCGTGGCCCCTTTCTTTGAGATATCTCTGCATTATTGCGAGCTGCAAATGCCACTTCCAGCTTAGCTGCGCAGAAGAAGAACAACAAGAAGAAGAAATATCTCGAAATATGTCCGTCAGGCCCCTTCCCTTGAGATATATCTGCAAATATCTCGGAAACGAAGCGAGCTATGGCAAAATGTTGAGGGACCTTTTTTGTAAACAATTATGTTTCCTACAATTTATGTTTTATGATATTTTTTGATCAGATGCGTAGTTCTCGAGATATACCAAGATATTTAAAAGTTCCGAAGCCGCACCAACATAATAGAGATACAGAAACACCGTGGCCCCTTTCTTTGAGATAACTCTGCACTATTGCGAGCTGCAAATGCCACTTCCAGCTTAGCTGTGCAGAGGAAGAACAACAAGAAGAAGGAATATCTCGAAATATGTCCGTCAGGCCAGTTCCTTTGAGCTGAATCTGCAAATATCTCGGAAACGAAGCGAGCTATGGCAAAATGTTAAGAGACGTTTTTTGTAGAGAATTATGTTTCCTACAATTTATGTTCTATGATATTTTTTGATCAGAAGCGTAGTTTTCGAGATATATCGAGATATTTAAAAGTTCCGAAGCCGCACCAACATAATAGAGATACAGAAACACCGTGGCCCCTTTCTTTGAGATAACTCTGCACTAGTGCGAGCCGCAAATGCCACTTCCAGCTTAGCTGTGCAGAACAAGAACAACAAGAAGAAGAAATATCTCGAAATATGTCCGTCAGGCACCTTCCCTTGAGATAAATCTGCAAATATCTCGGAAACGAAGCGAGCTATTGCAAAATGTTAAGAGACCTTTTTTGTAGACAATTGAGTTTCCTACTTTTTATGTTCTATGATATTTTTTGTTCAGAAGCGTAGTTTTCGAGATATATCGAGATATTTAAAAGTTCCGAAGCCGTACCAACATAATAGAGATACAGAAACACCGTGGCCCCTTTCGTTGAGATAACTCTGCACTAGTGCGAGCCGCAAATGCCACTTCCAGCTTAGCTGTGCAGAAGAAGAACAACAAGAAGAAGAAATATCTCGAAATATGTCCGTCAGGCCCCTTCCCTTGAGATAAATCTGCAAATATCTCGGAAACGAAGCGAGCTATGGCAAAATGATAAGAGACCTTTTTTGTAGAGAATTAAGTTTCCTACAATTTATGTTCTATGATATTTTTTGATCAGATGCGTAGTTCTCGAGATATATGAAGATATTTAAAAGTTCCGAAGCCGCACCAACATAATAGAGATACAGAAACACCGTGGCCCCTTTCTTTGAGATATCTCTGCACTATTGCGAGCTGCAAATGCCACTTCCAGCTTAGCTGCGCAGAAGAAGAACAACAAGAAGAAGAAATATATCGAAATATGTCCGTCAGGCCCCTTCCCTTGAGATATATCTGCAAATATCTCGGAAACGAAGCGAGCTATGGCAAAATGTTAAGAGACCTTTTTTGTAGAGAATTATGTTTCCTACAATTTATGTTCTATGATATTTTTTGATCAGATGCGTAGTTCTCGAGATATACCAAGATATTTAAAAGTTCCGAAGCCGCACCAACATAATAGAGATACAGAAACACCGTGGCCCCTTTCTTTGAGATAACTCTGCACTATTGCGAGCTGCAAATGCCACTTCCAGCTTAGCTGTGCAGAGGAAGAACAACAAGAACAAGGAATATCTCGAAATATGTCCGTCAGGCACCTTCCCTTGAGATAAATCTGCAAATATCTCGGAAACGAAGCGAGCTATGGCAAAATGTTAACAGACTTTTTTGTAGAGAATTAAGTTTCCTACTTTTTATGTTCTATGATATTTTTTGATCAGACGCGTAGTTCTCGAGATATATCAAGATATTTAAAAGTTCCGAAGCCGCACCAACATAATAGAGATACAGAAACACCGTGGCCCCTTTCTTTGAGATAACTCTGCACTATTGCGAGCTGCAAATGCCACTTCCAGCTTAGCTGTGCAGAGGAAGAACAACAAGAAGAAGGAATATCTCGAAATATGTCCGTCAGGCCAGTTCCTTTGAGCTAAATCTGCAAATATCTCGGAAACGAAGCGAGCTATGGCAAAATGTTAAGAGACGTTTTTTGTAGAGAATTATGTTTCCTACAATTTATGTTCTATGATATTTTTTGATCAGAAGCGTAGTTTTCGAGATATATCGAGATATTTAAAAGTTCCGAAGCCGCACCAACATAATAGAGATACAGAAACACCGTGGCCCCTTTCTTTGAGATATCTCTGCATTATTGCGAGCTGCAAATGCCACTTCCAGCTTAGCTGCGCAGAAGAAGAACAACAAGAAGAAGAAATATCTCGAAATATGTCCGTCAGGCCCCTTCCCTTGAGATATATCTGCAAATATCTCGGAAACGAAGCGAGCTATGGCAAAATGTTGAGGGACCTTTTTTGTACAGAATTATGTTTCCTACAATTTATGTTTTATGATATTTTTTGATCAGATGCGTAGTTCTCGAGATATACCAAGATATTTAAAAGTTCCGAAGCCGCACCAACATAATAGAGATACAGAAACACCGTGGCCCCTTTCTTTGAGATAACTCTGCACTATTGCGAGCTGCAAATGCCACTTCCAGCTTAGCTGTGCAGAGGAAGAACAACAAGAAGAAGGAATATCTCGAAATATGTCCGTCAGGCCAGTTCCTTTGAGCTGAATCTGCAAATATCTCGGAAACGAAGCGAGCTATGGCAAAATGTTAAGAGACGTTTTTTGTAGAGAATTATGTTTCCTACAATTTATGTTCTATGATATTTTTTGATCAGAAGCGTAGTTTTCGAGATATATCGAGATATTTAAAAGTTCCGAAGCCGCACCAACATAATAGAGATACAGAAACACCGTGGCCCCTTTCTTTGAGATAACTCTGCACTAGTGCGAGCCGCAAATGCCACTTCCAGCTTAGCTGTGCAGAACAAGAACAACAAGAAGAAGAAATATCTCGAAATATGTCCGTCAGGCACCTTCCCTTGAGATAAATCTGCAAATATCTCGGAAACGAAGCGAGCTATTGCAAAATGTTAAGAGACCTTTTTTGTAGACAATTGAGTTTCCTACTTTTTATGTTCTATGATATTTTTTGTTCAGAAGCGTAGTTTTCGAGATATATCGAGATATTTAAAAGTTCCGAAGCCGTACCAACATAATAGAGATACAGAAACACCGTGGCCCCTTTCGTTGAGATAACTCTGCACTAGTGCGAGCCGCAAATGCCACTTCCAGCTTAGCTGTGCAGAAGAAGAACAACAAGAAGAAGAAATATCTCGAAATATGTCCGTCAGGCCCCTTCCCTTGAGATAAATCTGCAAATATCTCGGAAACGAAGCGAGCTATGGCAAAATGATAAGAGACCTTTTTTGTAGAGAATTAAGTTTCCTACAATTTATGTTCTATGATATTTTTTGATCAGATGCGTAGTTCTCGAGATATATGAAGATATTTAAAAGTTCCGAAGCCGCACCAACATAATAGAGATACAGAAACACCGTGGCCCCTTTCTTTGAGATATCTCTGCACTATTGCGAGCTGCAAATGCCACTTCCAGCTTAGCTGCGCAGAAGAAGAACAACAAGAAGAAGAAATATATCGAAATATGTCCGTCAGGCCCCTTCCCTTGAGATATATCTGCAAATATCTCGGAAACGAAGCGAGCTATGGCAAAATGTTAAGAGACCTTTTTTGTAGAGAATTATGTTTCCTACAATTTATGTTCTATGATATTTTTTGATCAGATGCGTAGTTCTCGAGATATACCAAGATATTTAAAAGTTCCGAAGCCGCACCAACATAATAGAGATACAGAAACACCGTGGCCCCTTTCTTTGAGATAACTCTGCACTATTGCGAGCTGCAAATGCCACTTCCAGCTTAGCTGTGCAGGGGAAGAACAACAAGAAGAAGGAATATCTCGAAATATGTCCGTCAGGCCAGTTCCTTTGAGCTGAATCTGCAAATATCTCGGAAACGAAGCGAGCTATGGCAAAATGTTAAGAGACGTTTTTTGTAGAGAATTATGTTTCCTACAATTTATGTTCTATGATATTTTTTGATCAGAAGCGTAGTTTTCGAGATATATCGAGATATTTAAAAGTTCCGAAGCCGCACCAACATAATAGAGATACAGAAACACCGTGGCCCCTTTCTTTGAGATAACTCTGCACTAGTGCGAGCCGCAAATGCCACTTCCAGCTTAGCTGTGCAGAACAAGAACAACAAGAAGAAGAAATATCTCGAAATATGTCCGTGAGGCACCTTCCCTTGAGATAAATCTGCAAATATCTCGGAAACGAAGCGAGCTATTGCAAAATCTTAAGAGACCTTTTTTGTAGAGAATTGAGTTTCCTACTTTTTATCTTTTATGATATTTTCTGATCAGATGCGTAGTTCTCGAGATATATCAAGATATTTAAAAGTTCCGAAGCCGCACCAACATAATAGAGATACAGAAACACCGTGGCCCCTTTCTTTGAGATAACTCTGCACTATTGCGAGCTGCAAATGCCACTTTTAGCTTAGCTGTGCAGAAGAAGAACAACAAGAAGAAGAAATATCTCGAAATATGTCCGTCAGGCCAGTTCCTTTGAGCTGAATCTGCAAATATCTCGGAAACGAAGCGAGCTATGGCAAAATGTTAAGAGACGTTTTTTGTAGAGAATTATGTTTCCTACAATTTATGTTCTATGATATTTTTTGATCAGAAGCGTAGTTCTCGAGATATATCGAGGTATTTAAAAGTTCCGAAGCCGCACCAACATAATAGAGATACAGAAACACTGTGGCCCCTTTCGTTGAGATAACTCTGCACTAGTGCGAGCCGCAAATGCCACTTCCAGCTTAGCTGTGCAGAAGAAGAACAACAAGAAGAAGAAATATCTCGAAATATGTCCGTCAGGCCCCTTCCCTTGAGATAAATCTGCAAATATCTCGGAAACGAAGCGAGCTATGGCAAAATGTTAAGAGATCTTTTTTGTAGAGAATTAAGTTTCCTACTTTTGATGTTCTATGATATTTTTTGATCAGATGCGTAGTTCTCGAGATATATCAAGATATTCAAAAGTTCCGAAGCCGCACCAACATAATAGAGATACAGAAACACCGTGGCCCCTTTCTTTGAGATAACTCTGCACTATTGCGAGCTGCAAATGCCACTTCCAGCTTAGCTGTGCAGAGGAAGAACAACAAGAAGAAGAAATATCTCGAAATATGTCCGTCAGGCCCCTTCCCTTGAGATAAATCTGCAAATATCTCGGAAACGAAGCGAGCTATGGCAAAATGTTAAGAGACCTTTTTTGTAGAGAATTAAGTTTCCTACTTTTTATGTTCTATGATATTTTTCGATCAGAAGCGTAGTTCTCGAGATATATCGAGATATTTAAAAGTTCCGAAGCCGCACCAACATAATAGAGATACAGAAACACTGTGGCCCCTTTCGTTGAGATAACTCTGCACTAGTGCGAGCCGCAAATGCCACTTCCAGCTTAGCTGTGCAGAAGGAGAACAACAAGAAGAAGAAATATCTCGAAATATGTCCGTTAGGCCCCTTCCCTTGAGATAAATCTGCAAATATCTCGGAAACGAAGCGAGCTATTGCAAAATGTTAAGAGACCTTTTTTGTAGAGAATTGAGTTTCCTACTTTTTATGTTCTATGATATTTTTTGATCAGATGCGTAGTTCTCGAGATATATCAAGATATTTAAAAGTTCCGAAGCCGCACCAACATAATAGAGATACAGAAACACCGTGGCCCCTTTCTTTGAGATAACTCTGCACTAGTGCGAGCCGCAAATGCCACTTCCAGCTTAGCTGTGCAGAGGAAGAACAACAAGAAGAAGAAATATCTGGAAATATGTCCGTTAGGCCCCTTCCCTTGAGATAAATCTGCAAATATCTCGGAAACGAAGCGAGCTATGGCAAAATGTTGAGAGACCTTTTTTGTAGAGAATTAAGTTTCCTACTATTTATGTTCTATAATATTTTTGGATCAGATGCGTAGTTCTCGAGATATATCAAGATATTTAAAAGTTCCGAAGCCGCACCAACATAATAGAGATACAGAAACACCGTGGCCCCTCTCTTTGAGATAACTCTGCACTATTGCGAGCTGGAAATGCCACTTCCAGTTTAGCTGTGCAGAAGAAGAACAACAAGAAGAAGAAATATCTCGAAATATGTCCGTCAGGCCCCTTCCCTTGAGATAAATCTGCAAATATCTCGGAAACGAAGCGAGCTATTGCAAAATGTTAAGAGACCTTTTTTGTAGAGAATTGAGTTTCCTACTTTTTATCTTCTATGATATTTTTTGATCAGATGCGTAGTTCTCGAGATATATCAAGATATTTAAAAGTTAAGAAGCCGCACCAACATAATAGAGATACAGAAACACCGTGGCCCCTTTCTTTGAGATAACTCTGCACTATTGCGAGCTGCAAATGCCACTTCCAGCTTAGCTGTGCAGAAGAAGAACAACAAGAAGAAGAAATATCTCGAAATGTGTCCGTCAGGCCCCTTCCCTTGAGATAAATCTGCAAATATCTCGGAAACGAAGCGAGCTATGGCAAAATGTTAAGAGACCTTTTTTGTAGAGAATTAAGTTTCCTACTTTTTATGTTCTATGATATTTTTCGATCAGAAGCGTAGTTCTCGAGATATATCGAGATATTTAAAAGTTCCGAAGCCGCACCAACATAATAGAGATACAGAAACACTGTGGCCCCTTTCGTTGAGATAACTCTGCACTAGTGCGAGCCGCAAATGCCACTTCCAGCTTAGCTGTGCAGAAGGAGAACAACAAGAAGAAGAAATATCTCGAAATATGTCCGTCAGGCCCCTTCCCTTGAGATAAATCTGCAAATATCTCGGAAAGGAAGCGAGCTATTGCAAAATGTTAAGAGACCTTTTTTGTAGAGAATTGAGTTTCCTACTTTTTATGTTCTATGATATTTTTTGATCAGATGCGTAGTTCTCGAGATATATCAAGATATTTAAAAGTTCCGAAGCCGCACCAACATAATAGAGATACAGAAACACCGTGGCCCCTTTCTTTGAGATAACTCTGCACTAGTGCGAGCCGCAAATGCCACTTCCAGATTAGCTGTGCAGAGGAAGAACAACAAGAAGAAGAAATATCTGGAAATATGTCCGTTAGGCCCCTTCCCTTGAGATAAATCTGCAAATATCTCGGAAACGAAGCGAGCTATGGCAAAATGTTGAGAGACCTTTTTTGTAGAGAATTAAGTTTCCTACTATTTATGTTCTATGATATTTTTGGATCAGATGCGTAGTTCTCGAGATATATCAAGATATTTAAAAGTTCCGAAGCCGCACCAACATAATAGAGATACAGAAACACCGTGGCCCCTCTCTTTGAGATAACTCTGCACTATTGCGAGCTGGAAATGCCACTTCCAGTTTAGCTGTGCAGAAGAAGAACAACAAGAAGAAGAAATATCTCGAAATATGTCCGTCAGGCCCCTTCCCTTGAGATAAATCTGCAAATATCTCGGAAACGAAGCGAGCTATGGCAAAATGTTAAGAGACCTTTTTTGTAGAGAATTAAGTTTGCTACTTTTTATGTTCTATGATATTTTTTGATCAGATGCGTAGTTCTCGAGATATATCAAGATATTTAAAAGTTCCGAAGCCGCACCAACATAATAGGGATACAGAAACACCGTGGCCCCTTTCTTTGAGATAACTCTGCACTAGTGCGAGCCGCAAATGCCACTTCCAGCTTAGCTGTGCAGAAGAAGAACAACAAGAAGAAGAAATATCTCGAAATATGTCCGTCAGGCCACTTCCCTTGAGATAAATCTGCAAATATCTCGGAAACGAAGCGAGCTATGGCAAAATGATAAGAGACGTTTTTTGTAGAGAATTATGTTTCCTACAATTTATGTTCTATGATATTTTTTGATCAGAAGCGTAGTTTTCGAGATATATCGAGATATTTAAAAGTTCCGAAGCCGCACCAACATAATAGAGATACAGAAACACCGTGGCCCCTTTCTTTGAGATAACTCTGCACTAGTGCGAGCCGCAAATGCCACTTCCAGCTTAGCTGTGCAGAAGAAGAACAACAAGAAGAAGAAATATCTCGAAATATGTCCGTCAGGCCCCTTCCCTTGAGATAAATATGCAAATATCTCGGAAACGAAGCGAGCTATGGCAAAATGTTAAGAGACCTTTTTTGTAGAGAATTAAGTTTCGTACTTTTTATGTTCTATGACATTTTTTGATCAGATGCGTAGTTCTCGAGATATATCAAGATATTTAAAAGTTCCGAAGCCGCACCAACATAATAGAGATACAGAAACACCGTGGCCCCTTTCTTTAAGATAACTCTGCACTATTGCGAGCTGCAAATGCCACTTCCAGCTTAGCTGTGCAGAGGAGGAACAACAAGAAGAAGAAATATCTCGAAATATGTCCGTCAGGCCAGTTCCTTTGAGCTGAATCTGCAAATATCTCGGAAACGAAGCGAGCTATGGCAAAATGTTAAGAGACCTTTTTTGTAGAGAATTATGTTTCCTACAATTTATGTTGTATGATATTTTTTGATCAGAAGCGTAGTTTTCGAGATATATCGAGATATTTAAAAGTTCCGAAGCCGCACCAACATAATAGAGATACAGAAACACCGTGGCCCCTTTCTTTGAGATAACTGTGCACTAGTGCGAGCCGCAAATGCAACTTCCGGCTTCGCTGTGCAGAAGAAGAACAACAAGAAGAAGAAATATCTCGAAATATGTCCGTCAGGCCCCTTCCCTTGAGATAAATCTGCAAATGTCTCGGAAACGAAGCGAGCTATGGCAAAATGTTAAGAGACCTTTTTTGTAGAGAATTAAGTTTCCTACTTTTTATGTTCTATGATATTTTTTGATGAGATGCGTAGTTCTCGAGATATATCAAGATATTTAAAAGTTCCGAAGCTGCACCAACATAATAGAGATACAGAAACACCGTGGCCCCTTTCTTTGAGATAACTCTGCACTAGTGCGAGCTGCAAATGCCACTTCCAGCTTAGCTGTGC
This sequence comes from Osmia lignaria lignaria, assembly GCF_051020975.1. Classification (NCBI taxonomy): domain Eukaryota; kingdom Metazoa; phylum Arthropoda; class Insecta; order Hymenoptera; family Megachilidae; genus Osmia; species Osmia lignaria. The sequence continues at coordinate 4,065,848 of NW_027478162.1, read as the reverse complement.
AGAAGAAGAACAACAAGAAGAAGAAATATCTCGAAATATGTTCGTCAGGCCCCTTCCCTTGAGATAAATCTGCAAATATCTCGGAAACCAAGCGAGCTATGGCAAAATGTTAAGAGACCTTTTTTGTAGAGAATTAAGTTTGCTACTTTTTATGTTCTATGATATTTTTTGATCAGATGCGTAGTTCTCGAGATATATCAAGATATTTAAAAGTTCCGAAGCCGCACCAACATAATAGGGATACAGAAACACCGTGGCCCCTTTCTTTGAGATAACTCTGCACTAGTGCGAGCCGCAAATGCCACTTCCAGCTTAGCTGTGCAGAAGAAGAACAACAAGAAGAAGAAATATCTCGAAATATGTCCGTCAGGCCACTTCCCTTGAGATAAATCTGCAAATATCTCGGAAACGAAGCGAGCTATGGCAAAATGATAAGAGACGTTTTTTGTAGAGAATTATGTTTCCTACAATTTATGTTCTATGATATTTTTTGATCAGAAGCGTAGTTTTCGAGATATATCGAGATATTTAAAAGTTCCGAAGCCGCACCAACATAATAGAGATACAGAAACACCGTGGCCCCTTTCTTTGAGATAACTGTGCACCAGTGCGAGCCGCAAATGCCACTTCCAGCTTAGCTGTGCAGAAGAAGAACAACAAGAAGAAGAAATATCTCGAAATATGTCCGTCAGACCCCTTCCCTTGAGATGAATCTGCAAATATCTCGGAAACGAAGCGAGCTATGGCAAAATGTTAAGAGACCTTTTTTGTAGAGAATTAAGTTTCCTACTTTTTATGTTCTATGATATTTTTTGATCAGATGCGTAGTTCTCGAGATATATCAAGATATTTAAAAGTTCCGAAGCCGCACCAACATAATAGAGATACAGAAACACCGTGGCCCCTTTCTTTGAGATAACTCTGCACTAGTGCGAGCCGCAAATGCCACTTCCAGCTTAGCTGTGCAGAAGAAGAACAACAAGAAGAAGAAATATCTCGAAATATGTCCGTCAGGCCAGTTCCTTTGAGCTGAATCTGCAAATATCTCGGAAACGAAGCGAGCTATGGCAAAATGTTAAGAGACGTTTTTTGTAGAGAATTATGTTTCCTACAATTTATGTTCTATGATATTTTTTGATCAGAAGCGTAGTTTTCGAGATATATCGAGATATTTAAAATTTCCGAAGACGCACCAACATAATAGAGATACAGAAACACCGTGGCCCCTTTCTTTGAGATAACTGTGCACTAGTGCGAGCCGCAAATGCCACTTCCAGCTTAGCTGTGCAGAAGAAGAACAACAAGAAGAAGAAATATCTCGAAATATGTCCGTCAGGCCCCTTCCCTTGAGATATATCTGCAAATATCTCGGAAACGAAGCGAGCTATGGCGAAATGTTAAGAGACCTTTTTTGTAGAGAATTAAGTTTCCTACTTTTTATCTTCTATGATATTTTTTGATCAGATGCGTAGTTCTCGAGATATATCAAGATATTTAAAAGTTCCGAAGCCGCACCAACATAATAGAGATACAGAAACACCGTGGCCCCTTTCTTTGGGATAACTCTGCACTATTGCGAGCTGCAAATGCCACTTCCAGCTTAGCTGTGCAGAACAAGAACAACAAGAAGAAGAAATATCTCGAAATATGTCCGTCAGACCCCTTCCCTTGAGATGAATCTGCAAATATCTCGGAAACGAAGCGAGCTATGGCAAAATGTTAAGAGACCTTTTTTGTAGAGAATTATGTTTCCTACAATTTATGTTGTATGATATTTTTTGATCAGAAGCGTAGTTTTCGAGATATATCGAGATATTTAAAAGTTCCGAAGCCGCACCAACATAATAGAGATACAGAAACACCGTGGCCCCTTTCTTTGAGATAACTGTGCACTAGTGCGAGCCGCAAATGCAACTTCCGGCTTAGCTGTGCAGAAGAAGAACAACAAGAAGAAGAAATGTCTCGAAATATGTCCGTCAGGCCCCTTCCCTTGAGATAAATCTGCAAATGTCTCGGAAACGAAGCGAGCTATGGCAAAATGTTAAGAGACCTTTTTTGTAGAGAATTAAGTTTCCTACTTTTTATGTTCTATGATATTTTTTGATCAGATGCGTAGTTCTCGAGATATATCAAGATATTTAAAAGTTCCGAAGCCGCACCAACATAATAGAGATACAGAAACACCGTGGCCCCTTTCTTTGAGATAACTCTGCACTATTGCGAGCTGCAAATGCCACTTCCAGCTTAGCTGTGCAGAAGAAGAACAACAAGAAGAAGAAATATCTCGAAATATGTCCGTCAGACCCCTTCCCTTGAGATGAATCTGCAAATATCTCGGAAACGAAGCGAGCTATGGCAAAATGTTAAGAGACCTTTTTTGTAGAGAATTAAGTTTCCTACTTTTTATGTTCTATGATATTTTTTGATCAGATGCGTAGTTCTCGAGATATATCAAGATATTTAAAAGTTCCGAAGCCGCACCAACATAATAGAGATACAGAAACACCGTGGCCCCTTTCTTTGAGATAACTCTGCACTAGTGCGAGCCGCAAATGCCACTTCCAGCTTAGCTGTGCAGAAGAAGAACAACAAGAAGAAGAAATATCTCGAAATATGTCCGTCAGGCCAGTTCCTTTGAGCTGAATCTGCAAATATCTCGGAAACGAAGCGAGCTATGGCAAAATGTTAAGAGACGTTTTTTGTAGAGAATTATGTTTCCTACAATTTATGTTCTATGATATTTTTTGATCAGAAGCGTAGTTTTCGAGATATATCGAGATATTTAAAAGTTCCGAAGACGCACCAACATAATAGAGATACAGAAACACCGTGGCCCCTTTCTTTGAGATAACTGTGCACTAGTGCAAGCCGCAAATGCCACTTCCAGCTTAGCTGTGCAGAAGAAGAACAACAAGAAGAAGAAATATCTCGAAATATGTCCGTCAGGCCCCTTCCCTTGAGATATATCTGCAAATATCTCGGAAACGAAGCGAGCTATGGCGAAATGTTAAGAGACCTTTTTTGTAGAGAATTAAGTTTCCTACTTTTTATGTTCTATGATATTTTTTGATCAGATGCGTAGTTCTCGAGATATATCAAGATATTTAAAAGTTCCGAAGCCGCACCAACATAATAGAGATACAGAAACACCGTGGCCCCTTTCTTTGAGATAACTCTGCACTATTGCGAGCTGCAAATGCCACTTCCAGCTTAGCTGTGCAGAGGAAGAACAACAAGAAGAAGAAATATCTCGAAATATGTCCGTCAGGCCCCTTCCCTTGAGATAAATCTGCAAATGTCTCGGAAACGAAGCGAGCTATGGCAAAATGTTAAGAGACCTTTTTTGTAGAGAATTAAGTTTCCTACTTTTTATGTTCTATGATATTTTTTGATCAGATGCGTAGTTCTCGAGATATATCAAGATATTTAAAAGTTCCGAAGCCGCACCAACATAATAGAGATACAGAAACACCGTGGCCCCTTTCTTTGAGATAACTCTGCACTATTGCGAGCTGCAAATGCCACTTCCAGCTTAGCTGTGCAGAAGAAGAACAACAAGAAGAAGAAATATCTCGAAATATGTCCGTCAGGCCCCTTCCCTTGTGATAAATCTGCAAACATCTCGGAAACGAAGCGAGCTATGGCAAAATGTTAAGAGACCTTTTTTGTAGAGAATTATGTTTCCTACAATTTATGTTCTATGATATTTTTTGATCAGATGCGTAGTTCTCGAGATATATCAAGATATTTAAAAGTTCCGAAGCCACACCAACATAATAGAGATACAGAAACACCGTGGCCCCTTTCTTTGAGATAACTCTGCACTATTGCGAGCTGTAAATGCCACTTCCAGCTTAGCTGTGCAGAAGAAGAACAACAAGAAGAAGAAATATCTCGAAATATGTCCGTCAGGCCCCTTCCCTTGAGATAAATCTGCAAATGTCTCGGAAACGAAGCGAGCTATGGCAAAATGTTAAGAGACCTTTTTTGTAGAGAATTAAGTTTCCTACTTTTTATGTTCTATGATATTTTTTGATCAGATGCGTAGTTCTCGAGATATATCAAGATATTTAAAAGTTCCGAAGCCGCACCAACATAATAGAGATACAGAAACACCGTGGCCCCTTTCTTTGAGATAACTCTGCACTATTGCGAGCTGCAAATGCCACTTCCAGCTTAGCTGTGCAGAGGAAGAACAACAAGAAGAAGAAATATCTCGAAATATGTCCGTCAGGCCCCTTCCCTTGAGATATATCTGCAAATATCTCGGAAACGAAGCGAGCTATGGCAAAATGTTAAGAGACCTTTTTTGTAGAGAATTATGTTTCCTACAATTTATGTTCTATGATATTTTTTGATCAGAAGCGTAGTTTTCGAGATATATCGAGATATTTAAAAGTTCCGAAGCCGCACCAACATAATAGGGATACAGAAACACCGTGGCCCCTTTCTTTGAGATAACTCTGCACTAGTGCGAGCCGCAAATGCCACTTCCAGCTTAGCTGTGCAGAAGAAGAACAACAAGAAGAAGAAATATCTCGAAATATGTCCGTCAGGCCCCTTCCCTTGTGATAAATCTGCAAATATCTCGGAAACGAAGCGAGCTATGGCAAAATGTTAAGAGACCTTTTTTGTAGAGAATTAAGTTTCCTACAATTTACGTTGTATGATATTTTTTGATCAGAAGCGTAGTTTTCGAGATATATCGAGATATTTAAAAGTTCCGAAGCCGCACCAACATAATAGAGATACAGAAACACCGTGGCCCCTTTCTTTGAGATAACTCTGCACTAGTGCGAGCCGCAAATGCCACTTCCAGCTTAGCTGTGCAGAAGAAGAACAACAAGAAGAAGAAATATCTCGAAATATGTCCGTCAGGCCCCTTCCCTTGAGATAAATCTGCAAATATCTCGGAAACGAAGCGAGCTATGGCAAAATGTTAAGAGACCTTTTTTGTAGAGAATTAAGTTTCCTACTTTTTATGTTCTATGATATTTTTTGATCAGATGCGTAGTTCTCGAGATATATCAAGATATTTAAAAGTTCCGAAGCCGCACCAACATAATAGAGATACAGAAACACCGTGGCCCCTTTCTTTGAGATAACTCTGCACTATTGCGAGCTGCAAATGCCACTTCCAGCTTAGCTGTGCAGAGGAAGAACAACAAGAAGAAGAAATATCTCGAAATATGTCCGTCAGGCCAGTTCCTTTGAGCTGAATCTGCAAATATCTCGGAAACCAAGCGAGCTATGGCAAAATGTTAAGAGACGTTTTTTGTAGAGAATTATGTTTCCTACAATTTATGTTCTATGATATTTTTTGATCAGAAGCGTAGTTTTCGAGATATATCGAGATATTTAAAAGTTCCGAAGACGCACCAACATAATAGAGATACAGCAACACCGTGGCCCCTTTCTTTGAGATAACTCTGCACTATTGCGAGCTGTAAATGCCACTTCCAGCTTAGCTGTGCAGAAGAAGAACAACAAGAAGAAGAAATATCTCGAAATATGTCCGTCAGGCCCCTTCCCTTGAGATAAATCTGCAAATGTCTCGGAAACGAAGCGAGCTATGGCAAAATGTTAAGAGACCTTTTTTGTAGAGAATTAAGTTTCCTACAATTTACGTTGTATGATATTTTTTGATCAGAAGCGTAGTTTTCGAGATATATCGAGATATTTAAAAGTTCCGAAGCCGCACCAACATAATAGAGATACAGAAACACCGTGGCCCCTTTCTTTGAGATAACTCTGCACTAGTGCGAGCCGCAAATGCCACTTCCAGCTTAGCTGTGCAGAAGAAGAACAACAAGAAGAAGAAATATCTCGAAATATGTCCGTCAGGCCCCTTCCCTTGAGATAAATCTGCAAATATCTCGGAAACGAAGCGAGCTATGGCAAAATGTTAAGAGACCTTTTTTGTAGAGAATTAAGTTTCCTACTTTTTATGTTCTATGATATTTTTTGATCAGATGCGTAGTTCTCGAGATATATCAAGATATTTAAAAGTTCCGAAGCCGCACCAACATAATAGAGATACAGAAACACCGTGGCCCCTTTCTTTGAGATAACTCTGCACTATTGCGAGCTGCAAATGCCACTTCCAGCTTAGCTGTGCAGAGGAAGAACAACAAGAAGAAGAAATATCTCGAAATATGTCCGTCAGGCCAGTTCCTTTGAGCTGAATCTGCAAATATCTCGGAAACGAAGCGAGCTATGGCAAAATGTTAAGAGACGTTTTTTGTAGAGAATTATGTTTCCTACAATTTATGTTCTATGATATTTTTTGATCAGAAGCGTAGTTTTCGAGATATATCGAGATATTTAAAAGTTCCGAAGACGCACCAACATAATAGAGATACAGCAACACCGTGGCCCCTTTCTTTGAGATAACTGTGCACTAGTGCGAGCCGCAAATGCAACTTCCGGCTTAGCTGTGCAGAAGAAGAACAACAAGAAGAAGAAATATCTCGAAATATGTCCGTCAGGCCCCTTCCCTTGAGATAAATCTGCAAATGTCTCGGAAACGAAGCGAGCTATGGCAAAATGTTAAGAGACCTTTTTTGTAGAGAATTAAGTTTCCTACTTTTTATGTTCTATGATATTTTTTGATCAGATGCGTAGTTCTCGAGATATATCAAGATATTTAAAAGTTCCGAAGCCGCACCAACATAATAGAGATACAGAAACACCGTGGCCCCTTTCTTTGAGATAACTCTGCACTATTGCGAGCTGCAAATGCCACTTCCAGCTTAGCTGTGCAGAGGAAGAACAACAAGAAGAAGAAATATCTCGAAATATGTCCGTCAGGCCAGTTCCTTTGAGCTGAATCTGCAAATATCTCGGAAACGAAGCGATCTATGGCAAAATGTTAAGAGACGTTTTTTGTAGAGAATTATGTTTCCTACAATTTATGTTCTATGATATTTTTTGATCAGAAGCGTAGTTTTCGAGATATATCGAGATATTTAAAAGTTCCGAAGCCGCACCAACATAATAGGGATACAGAAACACCGTGGCCCCTTTCTTTGAGATAACTCTGCACTAGTGCGAGCCGCAAATGCCACTTCCAGCTTAGCTGTGCAGAAGAAGAACAACAAGAAGAAGAAATATCTCGAAATATGTCCGTCAGGCCCCTTCCCTTGTGATAAATCTGCAAATATCTCGGAAACGAAGCGAGCTATGGCAAAATGTTAAGAGACCTTTTTTGTAGAGAATTATGTTTCCTACAATTTATGTTCTATGATATTTTTTGATCAGATGCGTAGTTCTCGAGATATATCAAGATATTTAAAAGTTCCGAAGCCACACCAACATAATAGAGATACAGAAACACCGTGGCCCCTTTCTTTGAGATAACTCTGCACTATTGCGAGCTGTAAATGCCACTGCCAGCTTAGCTGTGCAGAAGAAGAACAACAAGAAGAAGAAATATCTCGAAATATGTCCGTCAGGCCCCTTCCCTTGAGATAAATCTGCAAATATCTCGGAAACGAAACGAGCTATGGCAAAATGTTAAGAGACCTTTTTTGTAGAGAATTAAGTTTCCTACAATTTATGTTGTATGATATTTTTTGATCAGAAGCGTAGTTTTCGAGATATATCGAGATATTTAAAAGTTCCGAAGCCGCACCAACATAATAGAGATACAGAAACACCGTGGCCCCTTTCTTTGAGATAACTCTGCACTAGTGCGAGCCGCAAATGCCACTTCCAGCTTAGCTGTGCAGAAGAAGAACAACAAGAAGAAGAAATATCTCGAAATATGTCCGTCAGGCCCCTTCCCTTGAGATAAATCTGCAAATATCTCGGAAACGAAGCGAGCTATGGCAAAATGTTAAGAGACCTTTTTTGTAGAGAATTAAGTTTCCTACTTTTTATGTTCTATGATATTTTTTGATCAGAAGCGTAGTTTTCGAGATATATCGAGATATTTAAAAGTTCCGAAGACGCACCAACATAATAGAGATACAGAAACACCGTGGCCCCTTTCTTTGAGATAACTGTGCACTAGTGCGAGCCCCAAATGCCACTTCCAGCTTAGCTGTGCAGAAGAAGAACAACAAGAAGAAGAAATATCTCGAAATATGTCCGTCAGGCCCCTTCCCTTGAGATATATCTGCAAATATCTCGGAAACGAAGCGAGCTATGGTGAAATGTTAAGAGACCTTTTCTGTAGAGAATTAAGTTTCCTACGTTTTACGTTCTATGATATTTTTTGATCAGATGCGTAGTTCTCGAGATATATCAAGATATTTAAAAGTTCCGAAGCCGCACCAACATAATAGAGATACAGAAACACCGTGGCCCCCTTCTTTGAGATAACTCTGCACTATTGCGAGCTGCAAATGCCACTTCCAGCTTAGCTGTGCAGAAGAAGAACAACAAGAAGAAGAAATATCTCGAAATATGTCCGTCAGGCCCCTTCCCTTGAGATAAATCTGCAAATATCTCGGAAACGAAGCGAGCTATGGCAAAATGTTAAGAGACCTTTTTTGTAGAGAATTAAGTTTCCTACTTTTTATGTTCTATGATATTTTTTGATCAGGTGCGTAGTTCTCGAGATATATCAAGATATTTAAAAGTTCCGAAGCCGCACCAACATAATAGAGATACAGAAACACCGTGGCCCCTTTCTTTGAGATAACTCTGCACTATTGCGAGCTGCAAATGCCACTTCCAGCTTAGCTGTGCAGAAGAAGAACAACAAGAAGAAGAAATATCTCGAAATATGTCCGTCAGGCCCCTTCCCTTGAGATATATCTGCAAATATCTCGGAAACGAAGCGAGCTATGGCAAAATGTTAAGAGAACTTTTTTGTAGAGAATTATGTTTCCTACAATTTATGTTCTATGATATTTTTTGATCAGATGCGTAGTTTTCGAGATATATCGAGATATTTAAAAGTTCCGAATCCGCACCAACATAATAGAGATACAGAAACACCGTGGCCCCTTTCATTGAGATAACTCTGCACTATTGCGAGCTGCAAATGCCACTTCCAGCTTAGCTGTGCAGAAGAAGAACAACAAGAAGAAGAAATATCTCGAAATATGTCCGTCAGGCCCCTTCCCTTGAGATAAATCTGCAAATATCTCGGAAACGAAGAGAGCTATGGCAAAATGTTGAGAGACCTTTTTTGTAGAGAATTAAGTTTCCTACTTTTTATGTTCTATGATATTTTTTGATCAGGTGCGTAGTTCTCGAGATATATCAAGATATTTAAAAGTTCCGAAGCCGCACCAACATAATAGAGATACAGAAACACCGTGGCCCCTTTCTTTGAGATAACTCTGCACTATTGCGAGCTGCAAATGCCACTTCCAGCTTAGCTGTGCAGAAGAAGAACAACAAGAAGAAGAAATATCTCGAAATATGTCCGTCAGGCCCCTTCCCTTGAGATATATCTGCAAATATCTCGGAAACGAAGCGAGCTATGGCAAAATGTTAAGAGAACTTTTTTGTAGAGAATTATGTTTCCTACAATTTATGTTCTATGATATTTTTTGATCAGATGCGTAGTTTTCGAGATATATCGAGATATTTAAAAGTTCCGAATCCGCACCAACATAATAGAGATACAGAAACACCGTGGCCCCTTTCTTTGAGATAACTCTGCACTATTGCGAGCTGCAAATGCCACTTCCAGCTTAGCTGTGCAGAAGATGAACAACAAGAATAAGAAATATCTCGAAATATGTCCGTCAGGCCCCTTCCCTTGAGATAAATCTGCAAATATCTCGGAAACGAAGAGAGCTATGGCAAAATGTTGAGAGACCTTTTTTGTAGAGAATTAAGTTTCCTACTATTTATGTTCTATGATATTTTTTGATCAGATGCGTAGTTCTCGAGATATATCAAGATATTTAAAAGTTCCGAAGCCGCACCAAGATAATAGAGATACAGAAACACCGTGGCCCCTTTCTTTGAGATAACTCTGCACTAGTGCGAGCCGCAAATGCCACTTCCAGCTTAGCTGTGCAGAAGAAGAACAACAAGAAGAAGAAATATCTCGAAATATGTCCGTCAGGCCCCTTGCCTTGAGATAAATCTGCAAATATCTCGGAAACGAAGCGAGCTATGGCAAAATGTTAAGAGACCGTTTTTGTAGAGAATTAAGTTTCCTACTTTTTATGTTCTATGATATTTTTTGATCAGATGCGTAGTTCTCGAGATATATCAAGATATTTAAAAGTTCCGAAGCCGCACCAACATAATAGAGATACAAAAACACCGTGGCCCCTTTCTTTGAGATAACTCTGCACTAGTGCGAGCCGCAAATGCCACTTCCAGCTTAGCGGTGTCAGAAGAAGAACAACAAGAAGAAGAAATGTCTCGAAATATGTCCGTCAGGCCCCTTGCCTTGAGATAAATCAGCAAATATCTCGGAAACGAAGCGAGCTATGGCAAAATGTTAAGAGACCTTCTTTGTAGAGAATTATGTTTCCTACTTTTTATGTTCTATGATATTTTTTGATCAGACGCGTAGTTCTCGAGATATATCAAGATATTTAAAAGTTCCGAAGCCGCACCAACATAATAGAGATACAGAAACACCGTCGCCCCTTTCTTTGAGATAACTTTGCACTATTGCGAGCTGTAAATGCCACTTCCAGCTTAGCTGTGCAGAAGAAGTACAACAAGAAGAAGAAATATCTCGAAATATGTCCGTCAGGCCCCTTCCCTTGAGATATATCTGCAAATATCTCGGAAACGAAGCGAGCTATTGCAAAATGTTAAGAGACCTTTTTTGTAGAGAATTAAGTTTCCTACTTTTTATGTTCTATGATATTTTTTGATCAGATGCGCAGTTCTCGAGATATATCAAGATATTTAAAAGTTCCGAAGCCGCACCAACATAATAGAGATACAGAAACACAGTGGCCCCTTTCTTTGAGATAACTCTGCACTATTGCGAGCTGCAAATGCCACTTCCAGCTTAGCTGTGCAGAAGAAGAACAACAAGAAGAAGAAATATCTCGAAATATGTCCGTCAGGCCCTTTCCCTTCAGATAAATCTGCAAATATCTCGGAAACGAAGCGAGCTATGGCAAAATGCTAAGAGACCTTTTTTGTAGAGACTCATGTTTCCTACAATTTATGTTCTATGATATTTTTTGATCAGGAGCGTAGTTTTCGAGATATATCAAGATATTTAAAAGTTCCGAAGCCGCACCAACATAATAGAGATACAGAAACACCGTGGCCCCTTTCTTTGAGATAACTCTGCACTAGTGCGAGCCGCAAATGCCACTTCCAGCTTAGCTGTGCAGAAGAAGAACAACAAGAAGAAGAAATATCTCGAAATATGTCCGTCAGGCCCCTTGCCTTGAGATAAATCTGCAAATATCTCGGAAACGAAGCGAGCTATGGCAAAATGTTAAGAGACCGTTTTTGTAGAGAATTAAGTTTCCTACTTTTTATGTTCTATGATATTTTTTGATCAGATGCGTAGTTCTCGAGATATATCAAGATATTTAAAAGTTCCGAAGCCGCACCAACATAATAGAGATACAAAAACACCGTGGCCCCTTTCTTTGAGATAACTCTGCACTAGTGCGAGCCGCAAATGCCACTTCCAGCTTAGCGGTGTCAGAAGAAGAACAACAAGAAGAAGAAATGTCTCGAAATATGTCCGTCAGGCCCCTTGCCTTGAGATAAATCAGCAAATATCTCGGAAACGAAGCGAGCTATGGCAAAATGTTAAGAGACCTTCTTTGTAGAGAATTATGTTTCCTACTTTTTATGTTCTATGATATTTTTTGATCAGACGCGTAGTTCTCGAGATATATCAAGATATTTAAAAGTTCCGAAGCCGCACCAACATAATAGAGATACAGAAACACCGTCGCCCCTTTCTTTGAGATAACTTTGCACTATTGCGAGCTGTAAATGCCACTTCCAGCTTAGCTGTGCAGAAGAAGTACAACAAGAAGAAGAAATATCTCGAAATATGTCCGTCAGGCCCCTTCCCTTGAGATATATCTGCAAATATCTCGGAAACGAAGCGAGCTATTGCAAAATGTTAAGAAACCTTTTTTGTAGAGAATTAAGTTTCCTACTTTTTATGTTCTATGATATTTTTTGATCAGATGCGCAGTTCTCGAGATATATCAAGATATATAAAAGTTCCGAAGCCGCACCAACATAATAGAGATACAGAAACACAGTGGCCCCTTTCTTTGAGATAACTCTGCACTATTGCGAGCTGCAAATGCCACTTCCAGCTTAGCTGTGCAGAAGAAGAACAACAAGAAGAAGAAATATCTCGAAATATGTCCGTCAGGCCCTTTCCCTTCAGATAAATCTGCAAATATCTCGGAAACGAAGCGAGCTATGGCAAAATGCTAAGAGACCTTTTTTGTAGAGACTCATGTTTCCTACAATTTATGTTCTATGATATTTTTTGATCAGGAGCGTAGTTTTCGAGATATATCAAGATATTTAAAAGTTCCGAAGCCGCACCAACATAATAGAGATACAGAAACACCGTGGCCCCTTTCTTTGAGATAACTCTGCACTATTGCGAGCTGCAAATGCCACTTCCAGCTTAGCTGTGCAGAAGAAGAACAACAAGAAGAAGAAATATCTCGAAATATGTCCGTCAGGCCCCTTCCCTTGAGATAAATCTGCAAATATCTCGGAAACGAAGAGAGCTATAGCAAAATGTTAAGAGACCTTTTTTGTAGAGAATTAAGTTTCCTACTTTTTATGTTCTATGATATTTTTTGATCAGAAGCGTAGTTTTCGAGATATATCGAGATATTTAAAAGTTACGAAGCCGCACCAACATAATAGAGATACAGAAACACTGTGGCCCCTTTCTTTGAGATAACTCTGCAATAGTGCGAGCCGCAAATGCCACTTCCAGCTTAGCTGTGCAGAAGAAGAACAACAAGAAGAAGAAATATCTCGAAATATGTCCGTCAGGCCCCTTCCCTTGAGATAAATCTGCAAATATCTCGGAAACGAAGCGAGCTATGGCAAAATGTTAAGAGACCTTTTTTGTAGAGAATTAAGTTTCCTACTTTTTATGTTCTATGATATTTTTTGATCAGATGCGTAGTTCTCGAGATATATCAAGATATTTAAAAGTTCCGAAGCCGCACCAACATAATAGAGATACAGAAACACCGCGGCCCCTTTCTTTGAGATAACTCTGCACTAGTGCGAGCCGCAAATGCCACTTCCAGCTTAGCTGTGCAGAAGAAGAACAACAAGAAGAAGAAATATCTCGAAATATGTCCGTCAGGCCCCTTCCCTTGAGATAAATCTGCAAATATCTCGGAAACGAAGCGAGCTATGGCAAAATGTTAAGAGACCTTTTTTGTAGAGAATTAAGTTTCCTACTTTTTATGTTCTATGATATTTTTTGATCAGATGCGTAGTTCTCGAGATATATCAAGATATTTAAAAGTTCCGAAGCCGCACCAACATAATAGAGATACAGAAACACCGTGGCCCCTTTCTTTGAGATAACTTTGCACTATTGCGAGCTGTAAATGCCACTTCCAGCTTAGCTGTGCAGAAGAAGAACAACAAGAAGAAGAAATATCTCGAAATATGTCCGTCAGGCCCCTTCACTTGAGATATATCTGCAAATATCTCGGAAACGAAGCGAGCTATGGCAAAATGTTAAGAGACCTTTTTTGTAGAGAATTATGTTTCCTACAATTTATGTTCTATGATATTTTTTGATCAGAAGCGTAGTTTTCGAGATATATCGAGATATTTAAAAGTTCCGAAGCCGCACCAACATAATAGAGATACAGAAACACCGTGGCCCCTTTCTTTGAGATAACTCTGCACTAGTGCGAGCCGCAAATGCCACTTCCAGCTTAGCTGTGCAGAAGAAGAACAACAAGAAGAAGAAATATCTCGAAATATGTCCGTCAGGCCCTTTCCCTTCAGATAAATCTGCAAATATCTCGGAAACGAAGCGAGCTATGGCAAAATGCTAAGAGACCTTTTTTGTAGAGACTTATGTTTCCTACAATTTATGTTCTATGATATTTTTTGATCAGGAGCGTAGTTTTCGAGATATATCGAGATATTTAAAAGTTCCGAAGCCGCACCAACATAATAGAGATACAGAAACACCGTGGCCCCTTTCTTTGAGATAACTCTGCACTAGTGCGAGCCGCAAATGCCACTTCCAGCTTAGCTGTGCAGAAGAAGAACAACAAGAAGAAGAAATATCTCGAAATATGTCCGTCAGGCCCCTTCCCTTGAGATAAATCTCCAAATATCTCGGAAACGAAGCGAGCTATGGCAAAATGTTAAGTGACCTTTTTTGTAGAGAATTAAGTTTCCTACTTTTTATGTTCTATGATATTTTTTGATCAGATGCGCAGTTCTCGAGATATATCAAGTTATTTAAAAGTTCCGAAGCCGCACCAACATAATAGAGATACAGAAACACAGTGGCCCCTTTCTTTGAGATAACTCTGCACTATTGCGAGCTGCAAATGCCACTTCCAGCTTAGCTGTGCAGAAGAAGAACAACAAGAAGAAGAAATATCTCGAAATATGTCCGTCAGGCCCTTTCCCTTCAGATAAATCTGCAAATATCTCGGAAACGAAGCGAGCTATGGCAAAATGCTAAGAGACCTTTTTTGTAGAGACTTATGTTTCCTACAATTTATGTTCTATGATATTTTTTGATCAGGAGCGTAGTTTTCGAGATATATCGAGATATTTAAAAGTTCCGAAGCCGCACCAACATAATAGAGATACAGAAACACCGTGGCCCCTTTCTTTGAGATAACTCTGCACTAGTGCGAGCCGCAAATGCCACTTCCAGCTTAGCTGTGCAGAAGAAGAACAACAAGAAGAAGAAATATCTCGAAATATGTCCGTCAGGCCCCTTCCCTTGAGATATATCTGCAAATATCTCGGAAACGAAGCGAGCTATGGCAAAATGTTAAGAGACCTTTTTTGTAGAGAATTATGTTTCCTACAATTTATGTTCTATGATATTTTTTGATCAGAAGCGTAGTTTTCGAGATATATCGAGATATTTAAAAGTTCCGAAGCCGCACCAACATAATAGAGATACAGAAACACCGTGGCCCCTTTCTTTGAGATAACTCTGCACTAGTGCGAGCCGCAAATGCCACTTCCAGCTTAGCTGTGCAGAAGAAGAACAACAAGAAGAAGAAATATCTCGAAATATGTCCGTCATGCCCCTTCCCTTGAGATAAATCTGCAAATATCTCGGAAACGAAGCGAGCTATGGCAAAATGTTAAGAGACCTTTTTTGTAGAGAATTAAGTTTCCTACTTTTTATGTTCTATGATATTTTTTGATCAGAAGCGTAGTTCTCGAGATATATCAAGATATTTAAAAGTTCCGAAGCCGCACCAACATAATAGAGATACAGAAACACCGTGGCCCCTTTCTTTGAGATAACTCTGCACTATTGCGAGCTGCAAATGCCACTTCCAGCTTAGCTGTGCAGAAGAAGAACAACAAGAATAAGAAATATCTCGAAATATGTCCGTCAGGCCCCTTCCCTTGAGATAAATCTGCAAATATCTCGGAAACGAAGAGAGCTATGGCAAAATGTTGAGAGACCTTTTTTGTAGAGAATTAAGTTTCCTACTATTTATGTTCTATGATATTTTTTGATCAGATGCGTAGTTCTCGAGATATATCAAGATATTTAAAAGTTCCGAAGCCGCACCAACATAATAGAGATACAGAAACACCGTGGCCCCTTTCTTTGAGATAACTCTGCACTAGTGCGAGCCGCAAATGCCACTTCCAGCTTAGCTGTGCAGAAGAAGAACAACAAGAAGAAGAAATATCTCGAAATATGTCCGTCAGGCCCCTTCCCTTGAGATAAATCTGCAAATATCTCGGAAACGAAGCGAGCTATGGCAAAATGTTAAGAGACCGTTTTTGTAGAGAATTAAGTTTCCTACTTTTTATGTTCTATGATATTTTTTGATCAGATGCGTAGTTCTCGAGATATATCAAGATATTTAAAAGTTCCGAAGCCGCACCAACATAATAGAGATACAGAAACACCGTGGCCCCTTTCTTTGAGATAATTCTGCACTACTGCGAGCTGCAAATGCCACTTCCAGCTTAGCTGTGCAGAAGAAGAACAACAAGAATAAGAAATATCTCGAAATATGTCCGTCAGGCCCCTTCCCTTGAGATAAATCTGCAAATATCTCGGAAACGAAGCGAGCTATGGCAAAATGTTAAGAGACCGTTTTTGTAGACAATTAAGTTTCCTACTTTTTATGTTCTATGATATTTTTTGATCAGATGCGTAGTTCTCGAGATATATCAAGATAGTTAAAAGTTCCGAAGCCGCACCAACATAATAGAGATACAGAAACACCGTGGCCCCTTTCTTTGAGATAACTCTGCACTATTGCGACCTGCAAATGCCACTTCCAGCTTAGCTGTGCAGAAGAAGAACAACAAGAATAAGAAATATCTCGAAATATGTCCGTCAGGCCCCTTCCCTTGAGATAAATCTGCAAATATCTCGGAAACGAAGAGAGCTATGGCAAAATGTTGAGAGACCTTTTTTGTAGAGAATTAAGTTTCCTACTATTTATGTTCTATGATATTTTTTGATCAGATGCGTAGTTCTCGAGATATATCAAGATATTTAAAAGTTCCGAAGCCGCACCAACATAATAGAGATACAGAAACACCGTGGCCCCTTTCTTTGAGATAATTCTGCACTATTGCGAGCTGCAAATGCCACTTCCAGCTTAGCTGTGCAGAAGAAGAACAACAAGAATAAGAAATATCTCGAAATATGTCCGTCAGGCCCCTTCCCTTGAGATAAATCTGCAAATATCTCGGAAACGAAGAGAGCTATGGCAAAATGTTGAGAGACCTTTTTTGTAGAGAATTAAGTTTCCTACTATTTATGTTCTATGATATTTTTTGATCAGATGCGTAG
Organism: Osmia lignaria lignaria; assembly: GCF_051020975.1. Classification (NCBI taxonomy): domain Eukaryota; kingdom Metazoa; phylum Arthropoda; class Insecta; order Hymenoptera; family Megachilidae; genus Osmia; species Osmia lignaria. The sequence continues at coordinate 4,048,918 of NW_027478162.1, read as the reverse complement.
TTCTCGAGATATATCAAGATATTTAAAAGTTCCGAAGCCGCACCAACATAATACAGATACAGAAACACCGTGGCCCCTTTCTTTGAGATAACTCTGCACTAGTGCGAGCCGCAAATGCCACTTCCAGCTTAGCTGTGCAGAAGAAGAACAACAAGAAGAAGAAATATCTCGAAATATGTCCGTCAGGCCCCTTCCCTTGAGATAAATCTGCAAATATCTCGGAAACGAAGCGAGCTATGGCAAAATGTTAAGAGACCGTTTTTGTAGAGAACTAAGTTTCCTACTTTTTATGTTCTATGATATTTTTTGATCAGATGCGTAGTTCTCGAGATATATCAAGATATTTAAAAGTTCCGAAGCCGCACCAACATAATAGAGATACAGAAACACCGTGGCCCCTTTCTTTGAGATAACTCTGCACTATTGCGAGCTGCAAATGCCACTTCCAGCTTAGCTGTGCAGAAGAAGAACAACAAGAATAAGAAATATCTCGAAATATGTCCGTCAGGCCCCTTCCCTTGAGATAAATCTGCAAATATCTCGGAAACGAAGCGAGCTATGGCAAAATGTTAAGAGACCGTTTTTGTAGAGAATTAAGTTTCCTACTTTTTATGTTCTATGATATTTTTTGATCAGATGCGTAGTTCTCGAGATATATCAAGATATTTAAAAGTTCCGAAGCCGCACCAACATAATAGAGATACAGAAACACCGTGGCCCCTTTCTTTGAGATAACTCTGCACTATTGCGAGCTGCAAATGCCACTTCCAGCTTAGCTGTGCAGAAGAAGAACAACAAGAATAAGAAATATCTCGAAATATGTCCGTCAGGCCCCTTCCCTTGAGATAAATCTGCAAATATCTCGGAAACGAAGAGAGCTATGGCAAAATGTTAAGAGACCTTTTCTGTAGAGAATTAAGTTTCCTACGTTTTATGTTCTATGATATTTTTTGATCAGATGCGTAGTTCTCGAGATATATCAAGATATTTAAAAGTTCCGAAGCCGCACCAACATAATAGAGATACAGAAACACCGTGGCCCCCTTCTTTGAGATAACTCTGCACTATTGCGAGCTGCAAATGCCACTTCCAGTTTAGCTGTGCAGAAGAAGAACAACAAGAAGAAGAAATATCTCGAAATATGTCCGTCAGGCCCCTTCCCTTGAGATAAATCTGCAAATATCTCGGAAACGAAGCGAGCTATGGCAAAATGTTAAGAGACCGTTTTTGTAGACAATTAAGTTTCCTACTTTTTATGTTCTATGATATTTTTTGATCAGATGCGTAGTTCTCGAGATATATCAAGATAGTTAAAAGTTCCGAAGCCGCACCAACATAATAGAGATACAGAAACACCGTGGCCCCTTTCTTTGAGATAACTCTGCACTATTGCGACCTGCAAATGCCACTTCCAGCTTAGCTGTGCAGAAGAAGAACAACAAGAATAAGAAATATCTCGAAATATGTCCGTCAGGCCCCTTCCCTTGAGATAAATCTGCAAATATCTCGGAAACGAAGAGAGCTATGGCAAAATGTTGAGAGACCTTTTTTGTAGAGAATTAAGTTTCCTACTATTTATGTTCTATGATATTTTTTGATCAGATGCGTAGTTCTCGAGATATATCAAGATATTTAAAAGTTCCGAAGCCGCACCAACATAATAGAGATACAGAAACACCGTGGCCCCTTTCTTTGAGATAATTCTGCACTATTGCGAGCTGCAAATGCCACTTCCAGCTTAGCTGTGCAGAAGAAGAACAACAAGAATAAGAAATATCTCGAAATATGTCCGTCAGGCCCCTTCCCTTGAGATAAATCTGCAAATATCTCGGAAACGAAGAGAGCTATGGCAAAATGTTGAGAGACCTTTTTTGTAGAGAATTAAGTTTCCTACTATTTATGTTCTATGATATTTTTTGATCAGATGCGTAGTTCTCGAGATATATCAAGATATTTAAAAGTTCCGAAGCCGCACCAACATAATACAGATACAGAAACACCGTGGCCCCTTTCTTTGAGATAACTCTGCACTAGTGCGAGCCGCAAATGCCACTTCCAGCTTAGCTGTGCAGAAGAAGAACAACAAGAAGAAGAAATATCTCGAAATATGTCCGTCAGGCCCCTTCCCTTGAGATAAATCTGCAAATATCTCGGAAACGAAGCGAGCTATGGCAAAATGTTAAGAGACCGTTTTTGTAGAGAACTAAGTTTCCTACTTTTTATGTTCTATGATATTTTTTGATCAGATGCGTAGTTCTCGAGATATATCAAGATATTTAAAAGTTCCGAAGCCGCACCAACATAATAGAGATACAGAAACACCGCGGCCCCTTTCTTTGAGATAACTCTGCACTATTGCGAGCTGCAAATGCCACTTCCAGCTTAGCTGTGCAGAAGAAGAACAACAAGAATAAGAAATATCTCGAAATATGTCCGTCAGGCCCCTTCCCTTGAGATAAATCTGCAAATATCTCGGAAACGAAGCGAGCTATGGCAAAATGTTAAGAGACCGTTTTTGTAGAGAATTAAGTTTCCTACTTTTTATGTTCTATGATATTTTTTGATCAGATGCGTAGTTCTCGAGATATATCAAGATATTTAAAAGTTCCGAAGCCGCACCAACATAATAGAGATACAGAAACACCGGGGCCCCTTTCTTTGAGATAACTCTGCACTATTGCGAGCTGCAAATGCCACTTCCAGCTTAGCTGTGCAGAAGAAGAACAACAAGAATAAGAAATATCTCGAAATATGTCCGTCAGGCCCCTTCCCTTGAGATAAATCTGCAAATATCTCGGAAACGAAGAGAGCTATGGCAAAATGTTAAGAGACCTTTTCTGTAGAGAATTAAGTTTCCTACGTTTTATGTTCTATGATATTTTTTGATCAGATGCGTAGTTCTCGAGATATATCAAGATATTTAAAAGTTCCGAAGCCGCACCAACATAATAGAGATACAGAAACACCGTGGCCCCCTTCTTTGAGATAACTCTGCACTATTGCGAGCTGCAAATGCCACTTCCAGCTTAGCTGTGCAGAAGAAGAACAACAAGAAGAAGAAATATCTCGAAATATGTCCGTCAGGCCCCTTCCCTTGAGATAAATCTGCAAATATCTCGGAAACAAAGCGAGCTATGGCAAAATGTTAAGAGACCTTTTTTGTAGAGAATTAAGTTTCCTACTTTTTATGTTCTATGATATTTTTTGATCAGGTGCGTAGTTCTCGAGATATATCAAGATATTTAAAAGTTCCGAAGCCGCACCAACATAATAGAGATACAGAAACACCGTGGCCCCTTTCTTTGAGATAACTCTGCACTATTGCGAGCTGCAAATGCCACTTCCAGCTTAGCTGTGCAGAAGATGAACAACAAGAATAAGAAATATCTCGAAATATGTCCGTCAGGCCCCTTCCCTTGAGATAAATCTGCAAATATCTCGGAAACGAAGAGAGCTATGGCAAAATGTTGAGAGACCTTTTTTGTAGAGAATTAAGTTTCCTACTATTTATGTTCTATGATATTTTTTGATCAGATGCGTAGTTCTCGAGATATATCAAGATATTTAAAAGTTCCGAAGCCGCACCAAGATAATAGAGATACAGAAACACCGTGGCCCCTTTCTTTGAGATAACTCTGCACTAGTGCGAGCCGCAAATGCCACTTCCAGCTTAGCTGTGCAGAAGAAGAACAACAAGAAGAAGAAATATCTCGAAATATGTCCGTCAGGCCCCTTGCCTTGAGATAAATCTGCAAATATCTCGGAAACGAAGCGAGCTATGGCAAAATGTTAAGAGACCGTTTTTGTAGAGAATTAAGTTTCCTACTTTTTATGTTCTATGATATTTTTTGATCAGATGCGTAGTTCTCGAGATATATCAAGATATTTAAAAGTTCCGAAGCCGCACCAACATAATAGAGATACAGAAACACCGTGGCCCCTTTCTTTGAGATAACTCTGCACTAGTGCGAGCCGCAAATGCCACTTCCAGCTTAGCGGTGCAGAAGAAGAACAACAAGAAGAAGAAATGTCTCGAAATATGTCCGTCAGGCCCCTTGCCTTGAGATAAATCAGCAAATATCTCGGAAACGAAGCGAGCTATGGCAAAATGTTAAGAGACCTTCTTTGTAGAGAATTATGTTTCCTACTTTTTATGTTCTATGATATTTTTTGATCAGACGCGTAGTTCTCGAGATATATCAAGATATTTAAAAGTTCCGAAGCCGCACCAACATAATAGAGATACAGAAACACCGTCGCCCCTTTCTTTGAGATAACTTTGCACTATTGCGAGCTGTAAATGCCACTTCCAGCTTAGCTGTGCAGAAGAAGTACAACAAGAAGAAGAAATATCTCGAAATATGTCCGTCAGGCCCCTTCCCTTGAGATATATCTGCAAATATCTCGGAAACGAAGCGAGCTATTGCAAAATGTTAAGAGACCTTTTTTGTAGAGAATTAAGTTTCCTACTTTTTATGTTCTATGATATTTTTTGATCAGATGCGCAGTTCTCGAGATATATCAAGATATTTAAAAGTTCCGAAGCCGCACCAACATAATAGAGATACAGAAACACCGTGGCCCCTTTCTTTGAGATAACTCTGCACTATTGCGAGCTGCAAATGCCACTTGCAGCTTAGCTGTGCAGAAGAAGAACAACAAGAAGAAGAAATATCTCGAAATATGTCCGTCAGGCCCCTTCCCTTGAGATAAATCTGCAAATATCTCGGAAACGAAGAGAGCTATAGCAAAATGTTAAGAGACCTTTTTTGTAGAGAATTAAGTTTCCTACTTTTTATGTTCTATGATATTTTTTGATCAGATGCGCAGTTCTCGAGATATATCAAGATATTTAAAAGTTCCGAAGCCGCACCAACATAATAGAGATACAGAAACACCGTGGCCCCTTTCTTTGAGATAACTCTGCACTAGTGCGAGCCGCAAATGCCACTTCCAGCTTAGCTGTGCAGAAGAAGAACAACAAGAAGAAGAAATATCTCGAAATATGTCCGTCAGGCCCCTTCCCTTGAGATAAATCTGCAAATATCTCGGAAACGAAGCGAGCTATGGCAAAATGTTAAGAGACCTTTTTTGTAGAGAATTAAGTTTCCTACTTTTTATGTTCTATGATATTTTTTGATCAGATGCGTAGTTCTCGAGATATATCAAGATATTTAAAAGTTCCGAAGCCGCACCAACATAATAGAGATACAGAAACACCGTGGCCCCTTTCTTTGAGATAACTTTGCACTATTGCGAGCTGTAAATGCCACTTCCAGCTTAGCTGTGCAGAAGAAGAACAACAAGAAGAAGAAATATCTCGAAATATGTCCGTCAGGCCCCTTCCCTTGAGATATATCTGCAAATATCTCGGAAACGAAGCGAGCTATGGCAAAATGTTAAGAGACCTTTTTTGTAGAGAATTATGTTTCCTACAATTTATGTTCTATGATATTTTTTGATCAGAAGCGTAGTTTTCGAGATATATCGAGATATTTAAAAGTTCCGAAGCCGCACCAACATAATAGAGATACAGAAACACCGTGGCCCCTTTCTTTGAGATAACTCTGCACTAGTGCGAGCCGCAAATGCCACTTCCAGCTTAGCTGTGCAGAAGAAGAACAACAAGAAGAAGAAATATCTCGAAATATGTCCGTCAGGCCCCTTCCGTTGAGATAAATCTGCAAATATCTCGGAAACGAAGCGAGCTATGGCAAAATGTTAAGAGACCTTTTTTGTAGAGAATTAAGTTTCCTACTTTTTATGTTCTATGATATTTTTTGATCAGATGCGCAGTTCTCGAGATATATCAAGATATTTAAAAGTTCCGAAGCCGCACCAACATAATAGAGATACAGAAACACCGTGGCCCCTTTCTTTGAGATAACTCTGCACTATTGCGCGCTGGAAATGCCACTTCCAGTTTAGCTGTGCAAAAGAAGAACAACAAGAAGAAGAAATATCTCGAAATATGTCCGTTAGGCCCCTTCCCTTCAGATAAATCTGCAAATATCTCGGAAACGAAGCGAGCTATGGCAAAATGTTAAGAGACCTTTTTTGTAGAGAATTAAGTTTCCTACTTTTTATGTTCTATGATATTTTTTGATCAGATGCGCAGTTCTCGAGATATATCAAGATATTTAAAAGTTCCGAAGCCGCACCAACATAATAGAGATACAGAAACACAGTGGCCCCTTTCTTTGAGATAACTCTGCACTATTGCGAGCTGCAAATGCCACTTCCAGCTTAGCTGTGCAGAAGAAGAACAACAAGAAGAAGAAATATCTCGAAATATGTCCGTCAGGCCCCTTCCCTTGAGATAAATCTGCAAATATCTCGGAAACGAAGAGAGCTATGGCAAAATGTTAAGAGACCTTTTTTGTAGAGAATTAAGTTTCCTACTTTTTATGTTCTATGATATTTTTTGATCAGATGCGCAGTTCTCGAGATATATCAAGATATTTAAAAGTTCCGAAGCCGCACCAACATAATAGAGATACAGAAACACCGTGGCCCCTTTCTTTGAGATAACTTTGCACTATTGCGAGCTGTAAATGCCACTTCCAGCTTAGCTGTGCAGAAGAAGAACAACAAGAAGAAGAAATATCTCGAAATATGTCCGTCAGGCCCCTTCCCTTGAGATATATCTGCAAATATCTCGGAAACGAAGCGAGCTATGGCAAAATGTTAAGAGACCTTTTTTGTAGAGAATTATGTTTCCTACAATTTATGTTCTATGATATTTTGTGATCAGAAGCGTAGTTTTCGAGATATATCGAGATATTTAAAAGTTCCGAAGCCGCACCAACATAATAGAGATACAGAAACACCGTGGCCCCTTTCTTTGAGATATCTCTGCACTAGTGCGAGCCGCAAATGCCACTTCCAGCTTAGCTGTGCAGAAGAAGAACAACAAGAAGAAGAAATATCTCGAAATATGTCCGTCAGGCCCCTTCCCTTGAGATAAATCTGCAAATATCTCGGAAACGAAGCGAGCTATGGCAAAATGTTAAGAGACCTTTTTTGTAGAGAATTAAGTTTCCTAGTTTTTATGTTCTATGATATTTTTTGATCAGATGCGTAGTTCTCGAGATATATCAAGATATTTAAAAGTTCCGAAGCCGCACCAACATAATAGAGATACAGAAACACCGTGGCCCCTTTCTTTGAGATAACTTTGCACTATTGCGAGCTGTAAATGCCACTTCCAGCTTAGCTGTGCAGAAGAAGAACAACAAGAAGAAGAAATATCTCGAAATATGTCCGTCAGGCCCCTTCCCTTGAGATATATCTGCAAATATCTCGGAAACGAAGCGAGCTATGGCAAAATGTTAAGAGACCTTTTTTGTAGAGAATTATGTTTCCTACAATTTATGTTCTATGATATTTTTTGATCAGAAGCGTAGTTTTCGAGATATATCGAGATATTTAAAAGTTCCGAAGCCGCACCAACATAATAGAGATACAGAAACACCGTGGCCCCTTTCTTTGAGATAACTCTGCACTAGTGCGAGCCGCAAATGCCACTTCCAGCTTAGCTGTGCAGAAGAAGAACAACAAGAAGAAGAAATATCTCGAAATATGTCCGTCAGGCCCCTTCCCTTGAGATAAATCTGCAAATATCTCGGAAACGAAGCGAGCTATGGCAACATGTTAAGAGACCTTTTTTGTAGAGAATTAAGTTTCCTACTTTTTATGTTCTATGATATTTTTTGATCAGATGCGTAGTTCTCGAGATATATCAAGATATTTAAAAGTTCCGAAGCCGCACCAACATAATAGAGATACAGAAACACCGTGGCCCCTTTCTTTGAGATAACTCTGCACTAGTGCGAGCCGCAAATGCCACTTCCAGCTTAGCTGTGCAGTAGAAGTACAACAAGAAGAAGAAATATCTCGAAATATGTCCGTCAGGCCCCTTCCCTTGAGATATATCTGCAAATATCTCGGAAACGAAGTGAGCTATGGCAAAATGTTAAGAGACCTTTTTTGTAGAGAATTATGTTTCCTACAATTTATGTTCTATGATATTTTTTGATCAGATGCGTAGTTTTCGAGATATATCGAGATATTTAAAAGTTCCGAAGCCGCACCAACATAATAGAGATACAGAAACACCGTGGCCCCTTTCTTTGAGATAACTCTGCACTATTGCGAGCTGCAAATGCCACTTCCAGCTTAGCTGTGCAGAAGATGAACAACAAGAATAAGAAATATCTCGAAATATGTCCGTCAGGCCCCTTCCCTTGAGATAAATCTGCAAATATCTCGGAAACGAAGAGAGCTATGGCAAAATGTTGAGAGACCTTTTTTGTAGAGAATTAAGTTTCCTACTATTTATGTTCTATGATATTTTTTGATCAGATGCGTAGTTCTCGAGATATATCAAGATATTTAAAAGTTCCGAAGCCGCACCAAGATAATAGAGATACAGAAACACCGTGGCCCCTTTCTTTGAGATAACTCTGCACTAGTGCGAGCCGCAAATGCCACTTCCAGCTTAGCTGTGCAGAAGAAGAACAACAAGAAGAAGAAATATCTCGAAATATTTCCGTCATGCCCCTTGCCTTGAGATAAATCTGCAAATATCTCGGAAACGAAGCGAGCTATGGCAAAATGTTAAGAGACCGTTTTTGTAGAGAATTAAGTTTCCTACTTTTTATGTTCTATGATATTTTTTGATCAGATGCGTAGTTCTCGAGATATATCAAGATATTTAAAAGTTCCGAAGCCGCACCAACATAATAGAGATACAGAAACACCGTGGCCCCTTTCTTTGAGATAACTCTGCACTAGTGCGAGCCGCAAATGCCACTTCCAGCTTAGCGGTGCAGAAGAAGAACAACAAGAAGAAGAAATGTCTCGAAATATGTCCGTCAGGCCCCTTGCCTTGAGATAAATCAGCAAATATCTCGGAAACGAAGCGAGCTATGGCAAAATGTTAAGAGACCTTCTTTGTAGAGAATTATGTTTCCTACTTTTTATGTTCTATGATATTTTTTGATCAGACGCGTAGTTCTCGAGATATATCAAGATATTTAAAAGTTCCGAAGCCGCACCAACATAATAGAGATACAGAAACACCGTCGCCCCTTTCTTTGAGATAACTTTGCACTATTGCGAGCTGTAAATGCCACTTCCAGCTTAGCTGTGCAGAAGAAGTACAACAAGAAGAAGAAATATCTCGAAATATGTCCGTCAGGCCCCTTCCCTTGAGATATATCTGCAAATCTCTCGGAAACGAAGCGAGCTATTGCAAAATGTTAAGAGACCTTTTTTGTAGAGAATTAAGTTTCCTACTTTTTATGTTCTATGATATTTTTTGATCAGATGCGCAGTTCTCGAGATATATCAAGATATTTAAAAGTTCCGAAGCCGCACCAACATAATAGAGATACAGAAACACAGTGGCCCCTTTCTTTGAGATAACTCTGCACTATTGCGAGCTGCAAATGCCACTTCCAGCTTAGCTGTGCAGAAGAAGAACAACAAGAAGAAGAAATATCTCGAAATATGTCCGTCAGGCCCTTTCCCTTCAGATAAATCTGCAAATATCTCGGAAACGAAGCGAGCTATGGCAAAATGCTAAGAGACCTTTTTTGTAGAGACTCATGTTTCCTACAATTTATGTTCTATGATATTTTTTGATCAGGAGCGTAGTTTTCGAGATATATCAAGATATTTAAAAGTTCCGAAGCCGCACCAACATAATAGAGATACAGAAACACCGTGGCCCCTTTCTTTGAGATAACTTTGCACTATTGCGAGCTGTAAATGCCACTTCCAGCTTAGCTGTGCAGAAGAAGAACAACAAGAAGAAGAAATATCTCGAAATATGTCCGTCAGGCCCCTTCCCTTGAGATATATCTGCAAATATCTCGGAAACGAAGCGAGCTATGGCAAAATGTTAAGAGACCTTTTTTGTAGAGAATTATGTTTCCTACAATTTATGTTCTATGATATTTTTTGATCAGAAGCGTAGTTTTCGAGATATATCGAGATATTTAAAAGTTCCGAAGCCGCACCAACATAATAGAGATACAGAAACACCGTGGCCCCTTTCTTTGAGATAACTCTGCACTATTGCGCGCTGGAAATGCCACTTCCAGTTTAGCTGTGCAGAAGAAGAACAACAAGAAGAAGAAATATCTCGAAATATGTCCGTTAGGCCCCTTCCCTTCAGATAAATCTGCAACTATCTCGGAAACGAAGCGAGCTATGGCAAAATGTTAAGAGACCTTTTTTGTAGAGAATTAAGTTTCCTACTTTTTATGTTATATGATATTTTTTGATCAGATGCGCAGTTCTCGAGATATATCAAGATATTTAAAAGTTCCGAAGCCGCACCAACATAATAGAGATACAGAAACACAGTGGCCCCTTTCTTTGAGATAACTCTGCACTATTGCGAGCTGCAAATGCCACTTCCAGCTTAGCTGTGCAGAAGAAGAACAACAAGAAGAAGAAATATCTCGAAATATGTCCGTCAGCCCCCTTCCCTTGAGATATATCTGGAAATATCTCGAAAACGAAGCGAGCTATGGCAAAATGTTATGAGACCTTTTTTGTAAAGAATTAAGTTTCCTACTTTTTATGTTCTATGATATTTTTTGATCAGATGCGTAGTTCTCGAGATATATCAAGATATTTAAAAGTTCCGAAGCCGCACCAACATAATAGAGATACAGAAACACCCTGGCTCCTTTCTTTGAGATAACTCTGCACTATTGCGAGCTGCAAATGCCACTTCCAGCTTAGCTGTGCAGAAGAAGAACAACAAGAAGAAGAAATATCTCGAAATATGTCCGTCAGGCCCCTTCCCTTGAGATATATCTGCAAATATCTCGGAAACGAAGCGAGCTATGGCAAAATGTTAAGAGACCTTTTTTGTAGAGAATTAAGTTTCCTACTTTTTATGTTCTATGATATTTTTTGATCAGATGCGTAGTTCTCGAGATATATCAAGATATTTAAAAGTTCCGAAGCCGCACCAACATAATAGAGATACAGAAACACCGTGGCCCCTCTCTTTGAGATAACTCTGCACTATTGCGAGCTGCAAATGCCACTTCCAGCTTAGCTGTGCAGACGAAGAACAACAAGAAGAAGAAATATCTCGAAATATGTCCGTCACACCCCTTCCCTTGAGATATATCTGCAAATATCTCGGAAACGAAGCGAGCTATGGCAAAATGTTTAGAGACCTTTCTTGTAGAGAATTAAGTTTCCTACTTTTTATGTTCTATGATATTTTTTGATCAGGAGCGTAGTTTTCGAGATATATCGAGATATTTAAAAGTTCCGAAGCCGCACCAACATAATAGAGATACAGAAACACCGTGGCCCCTTTCTTTGAGACAACTCTGCACTAGTGCGAGCCGCAAATGCCACTTCCAGCTTAGCTGTGCAGAAGAAGAACAACAAGAAGAAGAAATATCTCGAAATATGTCCGTCAGGCCCCTTCCCTTGAGATAAATCTGCAAATATCTCGGAAACGAAGCGAGCTATGGCAAAATGTTAAGAGACCTTTTTTGTAGAGAATTAAGTTTCCTACTTTTTATGTTCTATGATATTTTTTGATCAGATGCGTAGTTCTCGAGATATATCAAGACATTTAAAAGTTCCGAAGCCGCACCAACATAATAGAGATACAGAAACACCGTGGCCCCTTTCTTTGAGATAACTCTGCACTATTGCGCGCTGGAAATGCCACTTCCAGTTTAGCTGTGCAGAAGAAGAACAACAAGAAGAAGAAATATCTCGAAATATGTCCGTTAGGCCCCTTCCCTTCAGATAAATCTGCAAATATCTCGGAAAGGAAGCGAGCTATGGCAAAATGTTAAGAGACCTTTTTTGTAGAGAATTAAGTTTCCTACTTTTTATGTTCTATGATATTTTTTGATCAGATGCGTAGTTCTCGAGATATATCAAGATATTTAAAAGTTCCGAAGCCGCACCAACATAATAGAGATACAGAAACACCGTGGCCCCTTTCTTTGAGATGACGCTGCACTAGTGCGAGCCGCAAATGCCACTTCCAGCTTAGCTGTGCAGAAGAAGAACAACAAGAAGAAGAAATATCTCGAAATATGTCCGTCAGGCCCCTTCCCTTGAGATAAATCTGCAAATATCTCGGAAACGAAGCGAGCTATGGCAAAATGTTAAGAGACCTTTTTTGTAGAGAATTAAGTTTCCTACTTTTTATGTTCTATGATATTTTTTGATCAGATGCGTAGTTCTCGAGATATATCAAGATATTTAAAAGTTCCGAAGCCGCACCAACATAATAGAGATACAGAAACACCGTGGCCCCTTTCTTTGAGATGACGCTGCACTAGTGCGAGCCGCAAATGCCACTTCCAGCTTAGCTGTGCAGAAGAAGAACAACAAGAAGAAGAAATATCTCGAAATATGTCCGTCAGGCCCCTTCCCTTGAGATAAATCTGCAAATATCTCGGAAACGAAGCGAGCTATGGCAAAATGTTAAGAGACCTTTTTTGTAGAGAATTAAGTTTCCTACTTTTTATGTTCTATGATATTTTTTGATCAGATGCGTAGTTCTCGAGATATATCAAGATATTTAAAAGTTCCGAAGCCGCACCAACATAATAGAGATACAGAAACACCGTGGCCCCTTTCTTTGAGATAACTCTGCACTATTGCGCGCTGGAAATGCCACTTCCAGTTTAGCTGTGCAGAAGAAGAACAACAAGAAGAAGAAATATCTCGAAATATGTCCGTTAGGCCCCTTCCCTTCAGATAAATCTGCAAATATCTCGGAAAGGAAGCGAGCTATGGCAAAATGTTAAGAGACCTTTTTTGTAGAGAATTAAGTTTCCTACTTTTTATGTTCTATGATATTTTTTGATCAGATGCGTAGTTCTCGAGATATATCAAGATATTTAAAAGTTCCGAAGCCGCACCAACATAATAGAGATACAGAAACACCGTGGCCCCTTTCTTTGAGATGACGCTGCACTAGTGCGAGCCGCAAATGCCACTTCCAGCTTAGCTGTGCAGAAGAAGAACAACAAGAAGAAGAAATATCTCGAAATATGTCCGTCAGGCCCCTTCCCTTGAGATAAATCTGCAAATATCTCGGAAACGAAGCGAGCTATGGCAAAATGTTAAGAGACCTTTTTTGTAGAGAATTAAGTTTCCTACTTTTTATGTTCTATGATATTTTTTGATCAGATGCGTAGTTCTCGAGATATATCAAGATATTTAAAAGTTCCGAAGCCGCACCAACATAATAGAGATACAGAAACACCGTGGCCCCTTTCTTTGAGATGACGCTGCACTAGTGCGAGCCGCAAATGCCACTTCCAGCTTAGCTGTGCAGAAGAAGAACAACAAGAAGAAGAAATATCTCGAAATATGTCCGTCAGGCCCCTTCCCTTGAGATAAATCTGCAAATATCTCGGAAACGAAGCGAGCTATGGCAAAATGTTAAGAGACCTTTTTTGTAGAGAATTAAGTTTCCTACTTTTTATGTTCTATGATATTTTTTGATCAGATGCGTAGTTCTCGAGATATATCAAGATATTTAAAAGTTCCGAAGCCGCACCAACATAATAGAGATACAGAAACACCGTGGCCCCTTTCTTTGAGATAACTCTGCACTAGTGCGAGCCGCAAATGCCACTTCCGGCTTAGCTGTGCAGAAGAAGAACAACAAGAAGAAGAAATATCTCGAAATGTGTCCGTCAGGACCCTTCCCTTGAGAAAAATCTGCAAATATCTCGGAAACGAAGCGAGCTATGGCAAAATGTTAAGCGACCTTTTTTGTAGAGAATCATGTTTCCTACAATTTATGTTCTATGATATTTTTTGATCAGAAGCGTAGTTTTCGAGATATATCGAGATATTTAAAAGTTGCGAAGCCGCACCAACATAATAGAGATACAGAAACACCGTGGCCCCTTTCTTTGGGATAACTCTGCACTATTGCGAGCTGGAAATGCCACTTCCAGTTTAGCTGTGCAGAAGAAGAACAACAAGAAGAAGAAATATCTCGAAATATGCCCGTCAGGACCCTTCCCTTGAGATAAATCTGCAAATATCTCGGAAACGAAGCGAGCTACGGCAAAACGTTAAGAGACCTTTTTTGTAGAGAATTATGTTTCCTACAATTTATGTTCTATGATATTTTTTGATCAGATGCGTAGTTCTCGAGATATATCAAGATATTTAAAAGTTCCGAAGCCGCACCAACATAATAGAGATACAGAAACACCGTGGCCCCTTTCTTTGAGATAACTTTGCACTATTGCGAGCTGTAAATGCCACTTCCAGCTTAGCTGTGCAGAAGAAGAACAACAAGAAGAAGAAATATCTCGAAATATGTCCGTCAGGCCCCTTCCCTTGAGATATATCTGCAAATATCTCGGAAACGAAGCGAGCTATGGCAAAATGTTAAGAGACCTTTTTTGTAGAGAATTATGTTTCCTACAATTTATGTTCTATGATATTTTTTGATCAGAAGCGTAGTTTTCGAGATATATCGAGATATTTAAAAGTTCCGAAGCCGCACCAACATAATAGAGATACAGAAACACCGTGGCCCCTTTCTTTGAGATAACTCTGCACTATTGCGCGCTGGAAATGCCACTTCCAGTTTAGCTGTGCAGAAGAAGAACAACAAGAAGAAGAAATATCTCGAAATATGTCCGTTAGGCCCCTTCCCTTCAGATAAATCTGCAACTATCTCGGAAACGAAGCGAGCTATGGCAAAATGTTAAGAGACCTTTTTTGTAGAGAATTAAGTTTCCTACTTTTTATGTTATATGATATTTTTTGATCAGATGCGCAGTTCTCGAGATATATCAAGATATTTAAAAGTTCCGAAGCCGCACCAACATAATAGAGATACAGAAACACAGTGGCCCCTTTCTTTGAGATAACTCTGCACTATTGCGAGCTGCAAATGCCACTTCCAGCTTAGCTGTGCAGAAGAAGAACAACAAGAAGAAGAAATATCTCGAAATATGTCCGTCAGGCCCTTTCCCTTCAGATAAATCTGCAAATATCTCGGAAACGAAGCGAGCTATGGCAAAATGCTAAGAGACCTTTTTTGTAGAGACTTATGTTTCCTACAATTTATGTTCTATGATATTTTTTGATCAGGAGCGTAGTTTTCGAGATATATCGAGATATTTAAAAGTTCCGAAGCCGCACCAACATAATAGAGATACAGAAACACCGTGGCCCCTTTCTTTGAGACAACTCTGCACTAGTGCGAGCCGCAAATGCCACTTCCAGCTTAGCTGTGCAGAAGAAGAACAACAAGAAGAAGAAATATCTCGAAATATGTCCGTCAGGCCCCTTCCCTTGAGATAAATCTGCAAATATCTCGGAAACGAAGCGAGCTATGGCAAAATGTTAAGAGACCTTTTTTGTAGAGAATTAAGTTTCCTACTTTTTATGTTCTATGATATTTTTTGATCAGATGCGTAGTTCTCGAGATATATCAAGACATTTAAAAGTTCCGAAGCCGCACCAACATAATAGAGATACAGAAACACCGTGGCCCCTTTCTTTGAGATAACTCTGCACTATTGCGCGCTGGAAATGCCACTTCCAGTTTAGCTGTGCAGAAGAAGAACAACAAGAAGAAGAAATATCTCGAAATATGTCCGTTAGGCCCCTTCCCTTCAGATAAATCTGCAAATATCTCGGAAAGGAAGCGAGCTATGGCAAAATGTTAAGAGACCTTTTTTGTAGAGAATTAAGTTTCCTACTTTTTATGTTCTATGATATTTTTTGATCAGATGCGTAGTTCTCGAGATATATCAAGATATTTAAAAGTTCCGAAGCCGCACCAACATAATAGAGATACAGAAACACCGTGGCCCCTTTCTTTGAGATGACGCTGCACTAGTGCGAGCCGCAAATGCCACTTCCAGCTTAGCTGTGCAGAAGAAGAACAACAAGAAGAAGAAATATCTCGAAATATGTCCGTCAGGCCCCTTCCCTTGAGATAAATCTGCAAATATCTCGGAAACGAAGCGAGCTATGGCAAAATGTTAAGAGACCTTTTTTGTAGAGAATTAAGTTTCCTACTTTTTATGTTCTATGATATTTTTTGATCAGATGCGTAGTTCTCGAGATATATCAAGATATTTAAAAGTTCCGAAGCCGCACCAACATAATAGAGATACAGAAACACCGTGGCCCCTTTCTTTGAGATGACGCTGCACTAGTGCGAGCCGCAAATGCCACTTCCAGCTTAGCTGTGCAGAAGAAGAACAACAAGAAGAAGAAATATCTCGAAATATGTCCGTCAGGCCCCTTCCCTTGAGATAAATCTGCAAATATCTCGGAAACGAAGCGAGCTATGGCAAAATGTTAAGAGACCTTTTTTGTAGAGAATTAAGTTTCCTACTTTTTATGTTCTATGATATTTTTTGATCAGATGCGTAGTTCTCGAGATATATCAAGATATTTAAAAGTTCCGAAGCCGCACCAACATAATAGAGATACAGAAACACCGTGGCCCCTTTCTTTGAGATAACTCTGCACTATTGCGCGCTGGAAATGCCACTTCCAGTTTAGCTGTGCAGAAGAAGAACAACAAGAAGAAGAAATATCTCGAAATATGTCCGTTAGGCCCCTTCCCTTCAGATAAATCTGCAAATATCTCGGAAAGGAAGCGAGCTATGGCAAAATGTTAAGAGACCTTTTTTGTAGAGAATTAAGTTTCCTACTTTTTATGTTCTATGATATTTTTTGATCAGATGCGTAGTTCTCGAGATATATCAAGATATTTAAAAGTTCCGAAGCCGCACCAACATAATAGAGATACAGAAACACCGTGGCCCCTTTCTTTGAGATGACGCTGCACTAGTGCGAGCCGCAAATGCCACTTCCAGCTTAGCTGTGCAGAAGAAGAACAACAAGAAGAAGAAATATCTCGAAATATGTCCGTCAGGCCCCTTCCCTTGAGATAAATCTGCAAATATCTCGGAAACGAAGCGAGCTATGGCAAAATGTTAAGAGACCTTTTTTGTAGAGAATTAAGTTTCCTACTTTTTATGTTCTATGATATTTTTTGATCAGATGCGTAGTTCTCGAGATATATCAAGATATTTAAAAGTTCCGAAGCCGCACCAACATAATAGAGATACAGAAACACCGTGGCCCCTTTCTTTGAGATGACGCTGCACTAGTGCGAGCCGCAAATGCCACTTCCAGCTTAGCTGTGCAGAAGAAGAACAACAAGAAGAAGAAATATCTCGAAATATGTCCGTCAGGCCCCTTCCCTTGAGATAAATCTGCAAATATCTCGGAAACGAAGCGAGCTATGGCAAAATGTTAAGAGACCTTTTTTGTAGAGAATTAAGTTTCCTACTTTTTATGTTCTATGATATTTTTTGATCAGATGCGTAGTTCTCGAGATATATCAAGATATTTAAAAGTTCCGAAGCCGCACCAACATAATAGAGATACAGAAACACCGTGGCCCCTTTCTTTGAGATAACTCTGCACTAGTGCGAGCCGCAAATGCCACTTCCGGCTTAGCTGTGCAGAAGAAGAACAACAAGAAGAAGAAATATCTCGAAATGTGTCCGTCAGGACCCTTCCCTTGAGAAAAATCTGCAAATATCTCGGAAACGAAGCGAGCTATGGCAAAATGTTAAGCGACCTTTTTTGTAGAGAATCATGTTTCCTACAATTTATGTTCTATGATATTTTTTGATCAGAAGCGTAGTTTTCGAGATATATCGAGATATTTAAAAGTTGCGAAGCCGCACCAACATAATAGAGATACAGAAACACCGTGGCCCCTTTCTTTGGGATAACTCTGCACTATTGCGAGCTGGAAATGCCACTTCCAGTTTAGCTGTGCAGAAGAAGAACAACAAGAAGAAGAAATATCTCGAAATATGCCCGTCAGGACCCTTCCCTTGAGATAAATCTGCAAATATCTCGGAAACGAAGCGAGCTACGGCAAAACGTTAAGAGACCTTTTTTGTAGAGAATTATGTTTCCTACAATTTATGTTCTATGATATTTTTTGATCAGATGCGTAGTTCTCGAGATATATCAAGATATTTAAAAGTTCCGAAGCCGCACCAACATAATAGAAATACAGAAACACCGTGGCCCCTTTCTTTGAGATAACTCTGCACTATTGCGACCTGCAAATGCCAGTTCCAGCTTAGCTGTGCAGAAGAGGAACAACAAGAAGAAGAAATATCTCGGAATATGTCCGTCAGGCCCCTTCCCTTGAGCTAAATCTGCAAATATCTCGGAAACGATGCCAGCTATGGGAAAATGTTAAGAGACCTTTATTGTAGAGAATTAAGCTTCCTACTTTTTATGTTCTATGATATTTTTTGATCAGATGCGTAGTTCTCGAAGTATATCAAGATATTTAAAAGTTCCGAAGCCGCACCAACATAATAGAGATACAGAAACACCGTGGCCCCTTTCTTTGAGATAACTCTGCACTATTGCGACCTGCAAATGCCAGTTCCAGCTTAGCTGTGCAGAAGAGGAACAACAAGAAGAAGAAATATCTCGGAATATGTCCGTCAGGCCCCTTCCCTTGAGATAAATCTGCAAATATCTCGGAAACGAAGCGAGCTATGGCAAAATGTTAAGAGACCTTATTTGTAGAGAATTAAGTTTCCTACTTTTTATGTTCTATGATATTTTTTGATCAGATGCGTAGTTCTCGAGATATATCAAGATATTTAAAAGTTCCGAAGCCGCACCAACATAATAGAGATACAGAAACACCGTGGCCCCCTTCTTTGAGATAACGCTGCACTAGTGCGAGCCGCAAATGCCACTTCCAGCTTAGCTGTGCAGAAGAAGAACAACAAGAAGAAGAAATATCTCGAAATATGTCCGTCAGGCCCCTTCCCTTGAGATAAATCTGCAAATATCTCGGAAACGAAGCGAGCTATGGCAAAATGTTAAGAGACCTTTTTTGTAGAGAATTAAGTTTCCTACTTTTTATGTTCTACGATATTTTTTGATCAGATGCGTAGTTCTCGAGATATATCAAGATATTTAAGAGTTCCGAAGCCGCACCAACATAATAGAGATACAGAAACACCGTGGCTCCTTTCTTTGAGATAACTCTGCACTAGTGCGAGCTGGAAATGCCACTTCCAGTTTAGCTGTGCAGAAGAAGAACAACAAGAAGAAGAAATATCTCGACATATGTCCGTCAGGCCCCTTCCCTTGAGATAAATCTGCAAATATCTCGGAAACGAAGCGAGCTATGGCAAAATGTTAAGAGACCTTTTTTGTAGAGAATTAAGTTTCCTACTTTTTATGTTCTATAATATTTTTTGATCAGATGCGTAGTTCTCGAGATATATCAAGATATTTAAAAGTTCCGAAGCCGCACCAACATAATAGAGATACAGAAACATCGTAGCCCCTTTCTTTGAGATAACTCTGCACTATTGCGAGCTGGAATAGCCACTTCCAGCTTCGCTGTGCAGAAGAAGAACAACAAGAAGAAGAAATATCTCTAAATATGTCCGTAAGGCCCCTTCCCTTGAGATAAATCTGCAAATATCTCGGAAACGAAGCGAGCTATGGCAAAATGTTAAGAGACCTTTTTTGTAGAGAATTAAGTTTCCTACTTTTTATGTTCTATGATATTTTTTGATCAGATGCGTAGTTCTCGAGATATATCAAGATATTTAAAAGTTCCGAAGCCGCACCAACATAATAGAGATACAGAAACACCGTGGCCCCTTTCTTTGAGATAACTCTGCACGATTGCGAGCTGGAAATGCCACTTCCAGTTTAGCTGTGCAGAAGAAGAACAACAAGAAGAAGAAATATCTCGAAATATGTCCATCAGGACCCTTCCCTTGAGAAAAATCTGCAAATATCTCGGAAACGAAGCGAGCTATGGCAAAATGTTAAGAGACCTTTTTTGTAGAGAATCATGTTTCCTACAATTTATGTTCTATGATATTTTTTGATCAGAAGCGTAGTTTTCGAGATATATCGAGATATTTAAAAGTTGCGAAGCCGCACCAACATAATAGAGATACAGAAACACCGTGGCCCCTTTCTTTGGGATAACTCTGCACTATTGCGAGCTGGAAATGCCACTTCCAGTTTAGCTGTGCAGAAGAAGAACAACAAGAAGAAGAAATATCTCGAAATATGTCCGTCAGGACCCTTCCCTTGAGATAAATCTGCAAATATCTCGGAAACGAAGCGAGCTACGGCAAAACGTTAAGAGACCTTTTTTGTAGAGAATTATGTTTCCTACAATTTATGTTCTATGATATTTTTTGATCAGATGCGTAGTTCTCGAGATATATCAAGATATTTAAAAGTTCCGAAGCCGCACCAACATAATAGAGATAGAGAAACACCGTGGCCCCTTTCTTTGAGATAACTCTGCACTATTGCGAGCTGCAAATGCCACTTCCAGCTTAGCTGTGCAGAAGAAGAACAACAAGAAGAAGAAATATCTCGAAATATGTCCGTCAGGCCCCTTCCCTTGAGCTAAATCTGCAAATATCTCGGAAACGAAGCGAGCTATGGCAAAATGTTAAGAGACCTTTTTTGTAGAGAATTAAGTTTCCTACTTTTTATGTTCTATGATATTTTTTGATCAGATGCGTAGTTCTCGAGATATATCAAGATATTTAAAAGTTCCGAAGCCGCACCAACATAATAGAGATACAGAAACACCGTGGCCCCTCTCTTTGAGATAACTCTGCACTATTGCGAGCTGGAAATGCCACTTCCAGTTTTGCTGTGCAGAAGAAGAACAACAAGAAGCAAAAATATCTCGAAATATGTCCGTTAGGCCCCTTCCCTTGAGATAAATCTGCAAATATCTCGGAAACGAAGCGAGCTATGGCAAAATGTTAAGAGAGCTTTTTTGTAGAGAATTATGTTTCCTACAATTTATGTTCTATGATATTTTTTGATCAGAAGCGTAGTTTTCGAGATATATCGAGATATTTAAAAGTTCCGAAGCCGCACCAACATAATAGAGATACAGAAACACCGTGGCCCCTTTCTTTGAGATAACTCTGCACTAGTGCGAGCCGCAAATGCCACTTCCAGCTTAGCTGTGCAGAAGAAGAACAACAAGAAGAAGAAATATCTCGAAATATGTCCGTCAGGCCCCTTCCCTTGAGATAAATCTGCAAATATCTCGGAAAGGAAGCGAGCTATGGCAAAATGTTAAGAGACCTTTTTTGTAGAGAATTAAGTTTCCTACTTTTTATGTTCTATGATATTTTTTGATCAGATGCGCAGTTCTCGAGATATATCAAGATATTTAAAAGTTCCGAAGCCGCACCAACATAATAGAGATACAGAAACACCGTGGCCCCTTTCTTTGAGATAACTCTGCACTATTGCGCGCTGGAAATGCCACTTCCAGTTTAGCTGTGCAGAAGAAGAACAACAAGAAGAAGAAATATCTCGAAATATGTCCGTTAGGCCCCTTCCCTTCAGATAAATCTGCAAATATCTCGGAAAGGAAGCGAGCTATGGCAAAATGTTAAGAGACCTTTTTTGTAGAGAATTAAGTTTCCTACTTTTTATGTTCTATGATATTTTTTGATCAGATGCGTAGTTCTCGAGATATATCAAGATATTTAAAAGTTCCGAAGCCGCACCAACATAATAGAGATACAGAAACACCGTGGCCCCTTTCTTTGAGATGACGCTGCACTAGTGCGAGCCGCAAATGCCACTTCCAGCTTAGCTGTGCAGAAGAAGAACAACAAGAAGAAGAAATATCTCGAAATATGTCCGTCAGGCCCCTTCCCTTGAGATAAATCTGCAAATATCTCGGAAACGAAGCGAGCTATGGCAAAATGTTAAGAGACCTTTTTTGTAGAGAATTAAGTTTCCTACTTTTTATGTTCTATGATATTTTTTGATCAGATGCGTAGTTCTCGAGATATATCAAGATATTTAAAAGTTCCGAAGCCGCACCAACATAATAGAGATACAGAAACACCGTGGCCCCTTTCTTTGAGATGACGCTGCACTAGTGCGAGCCGCAAATGCCACTTCCAGCTTAGCTGTGCAGAAGAAGAACAACAAGAAGAAGAAATATCTCGAAATATGTCCGTCAGGCCCCTTCCCTTGAGATAAATCTGCAAATATCTCGGAAACGAAGCGAGCTATGGCAAAATGTTAAGAGACCTTTTTTGTAGAGAATTAAGTTTCCTACTTTTTATGTTCTATGATATTTTTTGATCAGATGCGTAGTTCTCGAGATATATCAAGATATTTAAAAGTTCCGAAGCCGCACCAACATAATAGAGATACAGAAACACCGTGGCCCCTTTCTTTGAGATAACTCTGCACTAGTGCGAGCCGCAAATGCCACTTCCAGCTTAGCTGTGCAGAAGAAGAACAACAAGAAGAAGAAATATCTCGAAATGTGTCCGTCAGGACCCTTCCCTTGAGAAAAATCTGCAAATATCTCGGAAACGAAGCGAGCTATGGCAAAATGTTAAGCGACCTTTTTTGTAGAGAATTATGTTTCCTACAATTTATGTTCTATGATATTTTTTGATCAGAAGCGTAGTTTTCGAGATATATCGAGATATTTAAAAGTTGCGAAGCCGCACCAACATAATAGAGATACAGAAACACCGTGGCCCCTTTCTTTGGGATAACTCTGCACTATTGCGAGCTGGAAATGCCACTTCCAGTTTAGCTGTGCAGAAGAAGAACAACAAGAAGAAGAAATATCTCGAAATATGTCCGTCAGGACCCTTCCCTTGAGATAAATCTGCAAATATCTCGGAAATGAAGCGAGCTACGGCAAAACGTTAAGAGACCTTTTTTGTAGAGAATTATGTTTCCTACTTTTTATGTTCTATGATATTTTTTGATCAGATGCGTAGTTCTCGAAGTATATCAAGATATTTAAAAGTTCCGAAGCCGCACCAACATAATAGAGATACAGAAACACCGTGGCCCCTTTCTTTGAGATAACTCTGCACTATTGCGACCTGCAAATGCCAGTTCCAGCTTAGCTGTGCAGAAGAGGAACAACAAGAAGAAGAAATATCTCGGAATATGTCCGTCAGGCCCCTTCCCTTGAGATAAATCTGCAAATATCTCGGAAACGAAGCGAGCTATGGCAAAATGTTAAGAGACCTTATTTGTAGAGAATTAAGTTTCCTACTTTTTATGTTCTATGATATTTTTTGATCAGATGCGTAGTTCTCGAGATATATCAAGATATTTAAAAGTTCCGAAGCCGCACCAACATAATAGAGATACAGAAACACCGTGGCCCCCTTCTTTGAGATAACGCTGCACTAGTGCGAGCCGCAAATGCCACTTCCAGCTTAGCTGTGCAGAAGAAGAACAACAAGAAGAAGAAATATCTCGAAATATGTCCGTCAGGCCCCTTCCCTTGAGATAAATCTGCAAATATCTCGGAAACGAAGCGAGCTATGGCAAAATGTTAAGAGACCTTTTTTGTAGAGAATTAAGTTTCCTACTTTTTATGTTCTACGATATTTTTTGATCAGATGCGTAGTTCTCGAGATATATCAAGATATTTAAGAGTTCCGAAGCCGCACCAACATAATAGAGATACAGAAACACCGTGGCTCCTTTCTTTGAGATAACTCTGCACTAGTGCGAGCTGGAAATGCCACTTCCAGTTTAGCTGTGCAGAAGAAGAACAACAAGAAGAAGAAATATCTCGACATATGTCCGTCAGGCCCCTTCCCTTGAGATAAATCTGCAAATATCTCGGAAACGAAGCGAGCTATGGCAAAATCTTAAGAGACCTTTTTTGTAGAGAATTAAGTTTCCTACTTTTTATGTTCTATAATATTTTTTGATCAGATGCGTAGTTCTCGAGATATATCAAGATATTTAAAAGTTCCGAAGCCGCACCAACATAATAGAGATACAGAAACATCGTGGCCCCTTTCTTTGAGATAACTCTGCACTATTGCGAGCTGGAATAGCCACTTCCAGCTTCGCTGTGCAGAAGAAGAATAACAAGAAGAAGAAATATCTCTAAATATGTCCGTAAGGCCCCTTCCCTTGAGATAAATCTGCAAATATCTCGGAAACGAAGCGAGCTATGGCAAAATGTTAAGAGACCTTTTTTGTAGAGAATTAAGTTTCCAAGTTTTATGTTCTATGATATTTTTTGATCAGATGCGTAGTTCTCGAGATATATCAAGATATTTAAAAGTTCCGAAGCCGCACCAACATAATAGAGATACAGAAACACCGTGGCCCCTTTCTTTGAGATAACTCTGCACGATTGCGAGCTGGAAATGCCACTTCCAGTTTAGCTGTGCAGAAGAAGAACAAGAAGAAGAAATATCTCGAAATATGTCCATCAGGACCCTTCCCTTGAGAAAAATCTGCGAATATCTCGGAAACGAAGCGAGCTATGGCAAAATCTTAAGAGACCGTTTTTGTAGAGAATTATGTTTCCTACAATTTATGTTCTATGATATTTTTTGATCAGAAGCGTAGTTTTCGAGATATATCGAGATATTTAAAAGTTGCGAAGCCGCACCAACATAATAGAGATACAGAAACACCGTGGCCCCTTTCTTTGGGATAACTCTGCACTATTGCGAGCTGGAAATGCCACTTCCAGTTTAGCTGTGCAGAAGAAGAACAACAAGAAGAAGAAATATCTCGAAATATGTCCGTCAGGACCCTTCCCTTGAGATAAATCTGCAAATATCTCGGAAACGAAGCGAGCTACGGCAAAACGTTAAGAGACCTTTTTTGTAGAGAATTATGTTTCCTACAATTTATGTTCTATGATATTTTTTGATCAGATGCGTAGTTCTCGAGATATATCAAGATATTTAAAAGTTCCGATGCCGCACCAACATAATAGAGATAGAGAAACACCGTGGCCCCTTTCTTTGAGATAACTCTGCACTATTGCGAGCTGCAAATGCCACTTCCAGCTTAGCTGTGCAGAAGAAGAACAACAAGAAGAAGAAATATCTCGAAATATGTCCGTCAGGCCCCTTCCCTTGAGATAAATCTGCAAATATCTCGGAAACGAAGCGAGCTATGGCAAAATGTTAAGAGACCTTTTTTGTAGAGAATTATGTTTCCTACAATTTACGTTCTCTAATATTTTTTGATCAGAAGCGTAGTTTTCGAGATATATCGAGATATTTAAAAGTTCCGAAGCCGCACCAACATAATAGAAATACAGAAACACCGTGGCCCCTTTCTTTGAGATAACTCTGCACTATTGCGACCTGCAAATGCCAGTTCCAGCTTAGCTGTGCAGAAGAGGAACAACAAGAAGAAGAAATATCTCGGAATATGTCCGTCAGGCCCCTTCCCTTGAGCTAAATCTGCAAATATCTCGGAAACGATGCCAGCTATGGGAAAATGTTAAGAGACCTTTATTGTAGAGAATTAAGTTTCCTACTTTTTATGTTCTATGATATTTTTTGATCAGATGCGTAGTTCTCGAAGTATATCAAGATATTTAAAAGTTCCGAAGCCGCACCAACATAATAGAGATACAGAAACACCGTGGCCCCTTTCTTTGAGATAACTCTGCACTATTGCGACCTGCAAATGCCAGTTCCAGCTTAGCTGTGCAGAAGAGGAACAACAAGAAGAAGAAATATCTCGGAATATGTCCGTCAGGCCCCTTCCCTTGAGATAAATCTGCAAATATCTCGGAAACGAAGCGAGCTATGGCAAAATGTTAAGAGACCTTATTTGTAGAGAATTAAGTTTCCTACTTTTTATGTTCTATGATATTTTTTGATCAGATGCGTAGTTCTCGAGATATATCGAGATATTTAAAAGTTCCGAAGCCGCACCAACATAATAGAGGTACAGAAACACCGTGGCCCCTTTCTTTGAGATAACTCTGCACTATTGCGAGCTGCAAATGCCACTTCCAGCTTAGCTGTGCAGAAGAAGAACAACAAGAAGAAGAAATATCTCGAAATATGTCCGTCAGGCCCCTTCCCTTGAGATAAATCTGCAAATATCTCGGAAACGAAGCGAGCTATGGCAAAATGTTAAGAGACCTCTTTTGTAGAGAATTATGGTTCCTACAATTTATGTTCTATGATATTTTTTGATCAGAAGCGTAGTTCTCGAGGTATATCAAGATATTTAAAAGTTCCGAAGCCGCACCAACATAATAGAGATACAGAAACACCGTGGCCCCTATCTTTGAGATAACTCTGCACTATTGCGAGCTGCAAATGCCACTTCCAGCTTAGCTGTGCAGAGGAAGAACAACAAGAAGAAGAAATATCTCGAAATATGTCCGTCAGGCCAGTTCCTTTGAGCTGAATCTGCAAATATCTCGGAAACGAAGCGAGCTATGGCAAAATGTTAAGAGACCTTTTTTGTAGAGAATTAAGTTTCCTACTTTTTATGTTCTATGATATTTTTTGATCAGATGCTTAGTTCTCGAGATATATCAAGATATTTAAAAGTTCCGAAGCCGCACCAACATAATAGAGATACAGAAACACCGTGGCCCCTTTCTGTGAGATAACTCTGCACTATTGCGAGCTGCAAATGCCACTTCCAGCTTAGCTGTGCAGAGGAAGAACAACAAGAAGAAGAAATATCTCGAAATATGTCCGTCAGGCCAGTTCCTTTGAGCTGAATCTGCAAATATCTCGGAAACGAAGCGAGCTATGGCAAAATGATAAGAGACGTTTTTTGTAGAGAATTATGTTTCCTACAATTTATGCTCTATGATATTTTTTGATCAGAAGCGTAGTTTTCGAGATATATCGAGATATTTAAAAGTTCCGAAGCCGCACCAACATAATAGAGATACAGAAACACCGTGGCCCCTTTCTTTGAGATAACTGTGCACTAGTGCGAGCCGCAAATGCCACTTCCAGCTTAGCTGTGCAGAAGAAGAACAACAAGAAGAAGAAATATCTCGAAATATGTCCGTCAGGCCCCTTCCCTTGAGATATATCTGCAAATATCTCGGAAACGAAGCGAGCTATGGCAAAATGTTAAGAGACCTTTTTTGTAGAGAATTAAGTTTCCTACTTTTTATGTTCTATGATATTTTTTGATCAGATGCGTAGTTCTCGAGATATATCAAGATATTTAAAAGTTCCGAAGCCGCACCAACATAATAGAGATACAGAAACACCGTGGCCCCTCTCTTTGAGATAACTCTGCACTATTGCGAGCTGGAAATGCCACTTCCAGTTTAGCTGTGCAGAAGAAGAACAACAAGAAGCAAAAATATCTCGAAATATGTCCGTTAGGCCCCTTCCCTTGAGATAAATCTGCAAATATCTCGGAAACGAAGCGAGCTATGGCAAAATGTTAAGAGACCTTTTTTGTAGAGAATTAAGTTTCCTACTTTTTATGTTCTATGATATTTTTTGATCAGATGCGCAGTTCTCGAGATATATCAAGATATTTAAAAGTTCCGAAGCCGCACCAACATAATAGAGATACAGAAACACCGTGGCCCCTTTCTTTGAGATATCTCTGCACTATTGCGAGCTGCAAATGCCACTTCCAGCTTAGCTGTGCAGAAGAAGAACAACAAGAAGAAGAAATATCTCGAAATATGTCCGTCAGGCCCCTTCCCTTGAGATAAACCTGCAAATATCTCGGAAACGAAGCGAGCTATGGCAAAATGTTAAGAGACCTTATTTGTAGAGAATTAAGTTTCCTACTTTTTACGTTCTATGATATTTTTTGATCAGATGCGTAGTTCTCGAGATATATCAAGATATTTAAAAGTTCCGAAGCCGCACCAACATAATAGAGATACAGAAACACCGTGGCCCCTTTCTTTGAGATAACTCTGCACTATTGCGAGCTGCAAATGCCACTTCCAGCTTAGCTGTGCAGAAGAAGAACAACAATAGGAAGAAATATCTCCGAATATGCCCGTGAGGCCCCTTTCCTTGAGCTAGATCTGCAGATATGTAATGTACATTTAATACCAATATCATTATTACGATATCTACATGAGATATAATGTAATGTACTGATTACTACCCGCAGATCAATGTACATTTAATAACAATATCATTATTACCATATCTGCATTAGATATAACGTAATATACGGATTCCTTCCCACAGATCAATGTACGTTTAATAACAATATCATTGGTACTATATCTACATTCTATATAATGTAATATACTGATTCGTTCCCACAGATCAATGTACTGTTACGTCGCGAGCGAGAGAGAGAGAGAGACGGCGCGCGACGTACAAAATAAGAAAAATTTTTGATTTTACGTGAGGTTAATTAAATTGTTGGCTGATACGCGGTTGAGAACGGTATTAGCGGCTGCCACCAGTCCTAATCGCTTGAGACGATGTTAGATCTTTCGCGATTAGAACAATAAAAGAGTTGATAGATTAATTAATAGTTAATTAAGAATTTATTTGGGTTCGTCAATGCTCTAGTCCCATACGGGCCCGTCGTGTGAATTTGTACGGAGATGGTAGGCGTGAAAATGCAGGAAAAGAAGTGGCTTGAAACGTAAATGAATTAAAACAGTTTAGGCGTAACAAAAATATAATCTCAAAAAAAGGTAAACGTGACAATAAAATGGTTGGTTAACAGAAAATGCGAGCTGTTTGAAATACAAGGGAAAATAAATGCATTGTTAAGAAAGGTTTAGGTTGTATGAAAGTGAGACTATTGATTATGGAATAGTTAATGTTTGATTAAACGATTCGACGATTCGAGCGACGATGTCGTATAAAGAATTAAACGCGAACAAAAGGAAAGAACGGTCCCAGAGGGTAAACTACCAGAATCACGGTTTCGTGGGGCCGCCTTCTTTTGTGTGAAATCGGAGTTTTCTAAATATTTTAAATATTCGATACCTTATGTCTCTATTGTGAACGGAACGATCTAGAGGGAAACTTTCCAGAATACGCGGTTTCGTAGATCGCCCGTTTTGCCTCGCTACGTCCAGATTCGTCGTATTAGATAAAATGAAATGGACAACTTACCAGGAAACAAGATGAAATAATATCTAATAATAGTGAGTGATAGACGCTTTCTTTTGCTGGTGTCGTTGAGAAATCTGGAAATCAAAGAAAAGATGAGGAAACTGCCACTGCACCACGCGTTCGCGATCGGCCTTTATTACGGTGTTACGAGACGAATTCAAACTATTACAAACGAACACAAAGTATTTTTAAATCAACGCAGCGCAGAAAAAGAAAGAAAAATAATTAATACACGAGACGATATAAAATGAAAGAGAAAAGATAGAATTTGAAGAGTATGAAAAGAATTTAACGTATCCGTTTGAGTCCTTGTCACAAAACCCCGAACCGAAACTCTCTCGACACTCTGCCTTGAAGAGGACTTGCCGAGCAATCTAATTACGCGGGTTTTGATTAACAACTCTATCTCTACGCGAACACGGGCTCCCCGTCACGCACCTTGCGACTTATCGACGAAGAGTGATTTGCCTCCGTCAAGCGATCGTGTCTGAGGGTTCGATCCGCGATCAAGGGCCCAAAGTGGGGACATCATTTGGCAAATCGGGGTACGTGACGGAGGGGAAATCCCGCGCGTATTGGGCTAATTGGCCGCTCTTCCTAGTTCCCTCATCCCTTCCTGGCTTTTCCTTCTACCTTCGTCCAAGGTTGTCCATTTCTTTCTACCCCTCTAACGCTACAACAGGTTTCATGCGTCGCAATTCTAAAGTTCTGGAATATTCGAAATCTATTACGACTTAGTTCATTCGTGTTTGCTTAATTAAAGTGGCCTTTACAATGATATTTCCGGTATCGAAAGAGATCTTTGTTTTATTAGAAGAGCACAAGATCGGAGAAGCGCGAACAGGTAACGATGAGAAGAAATAAATTAGCAAGGCCCTTCCTTGCGCCCCTCACGTGGAAAGTTCCAGATGCAGCGTACCCGATGAGGAACGCAAGGTCGGGATAAATGAAAATTAGCAAAAAATGTACATTTAATAACAACATCATTAGTACTGTATCTACATTATATATGTAATGTACATTTAAAAACAATTTCATTATTACCATATCTACATTAGATATAATGTAATACACAGATCCATTCCCACAGATCAATGTACATTTAATAACAATATCATTGGATCTATATCTACATTCGATGTAATGTAATATACTGATACATTCCCACAAATCAATATACATTTAATAACAATATCATTGGTACTATATCTACATTCGGTATAATGTAATATACTGATCTCTACCCACAGATCAATGTACATGTAAGTACAATATCATTATTACCATATCTTCATTAGATACAATGTAATATACTGATTCATTCCCACAGATCAATGTACATTTAATAACAATATCATTAGTACTATATCTACATTCGATATAATGTAATATACTTACTCGTTCCCACAGATCAATGTACATTTAATAGCAATATCATTATTATCACATCTACATTAGATATAATGTAATATACTGATTCCTTCCCACAGATCAATGTACATTTAATAACAATATCATTGGTACTATGTGTACATTCTATATAATGCGATATACTGATTCATTCCCACCGATCAATGTACATTTAATAACCATATCATTGGTACTATGTCTACATTCGATATAATGTAATATACTGATTCATTCCCACAGATCAATGTACATTTAATAACAATATCATTAGTACTATATTTACATTAGATATGTAATGTACATTTAATAACAATATCACTAATACCATGTCTACATTAGATATAACGTATAATACTGATTCCTTCCCACAGATCAATGTACATGTAAGTACAATATCATTATTACCATATCTTCATTAGATACAATGTAATATACTGATTCATTCCCACAGATCAATGTACATTTAATAACAATATCATTAGTACTATATCTACATTCGATATAATGTAATATACTTACTCGTTCCCACAGATCAATGTACATTTAATAGCAATATCATTATTATCACATCTACATTAGATATAATGTAATATACTGATTCCTTCCCACAGATCAATGTACATTTAATAACAATATCATTGGTACTATGTGTACATTCTATATAATGCGATTTACTGATTCATTCCCACCGATCAATGTACATTTAATAACCATATCATTGGTACTATGTCTACATTCGATATAATGTAATATACTGATTCATTCCCACAGATCAATGTACATTTAATAACAATATCATTAGTACTATATTTACATTAGATATGTAATGTACATTTAATAACAATATCACTAATACCATGTCTACATTAGATATAACGTATAATACTGATTCCTTCCCACAGATCAATGGACATTTAATAACAATATCATTGGTACTATAGCTACATTCTATACAATGTAATATATTGATTCATTCCCACAGACCAATGTACATTTAATAACAATATCATTGGTACTACATCTACATTAGATATGTAATGTACATTTAATAACAATATCATTATTACCATATCTACATTAGATATAATGTAATACACTGATTCCCACCCACAGATCAATGTTCCTTTAATATCAATATCTCTATTACTACATCTACATTAGATAAAATGTCACATACAGATTCATTCCCACAGATCAATGTACATTTAATAACAATATCGTGAACACTATATCTACCTACGATATAATGTAATATACTGATTCATCCCACAGATCAATGTGCATTTAATAACAATATCATTAGTACTACATCTACATGAGATATGTAATGTACATTTAATAACAATATCATTAGTACTATATCTACATTCGATATAATGTAATATATTAATTCATTACAACAGATCAATGTACATTTAATAACAATATCATTGGTACTATGTGTACATTCTATATAATACGATATACTGATTCATTCCCACCGATCAATGTACATTTAATAACCATATCATTGGTACTATATCTACATTCGATATAATGTAATATACTGATTCATTCCCACAGATCAATGTACATTTAATAACAATATCATTAGTACTATATTTACATTAGATATGTAATGTACATTTAATAACAATATCACTAATACCATGTCTACATTAGATATAACGTATAATACTGATTCCTTCCCACAGATCAATGGACATTTAATAACAATATCATTGGTACTATAGCTACATTCTATACAATGTAATATATTGATTCATTTCCACAGATCAATGTACATTTAATAACAATATCGTGAACACTATATCTACCTACGATATAATGTAATATACTGATTCATTCCCACAGATCAATGTTCATTTAGTAACAAAATCATTAGTACTATATCTACATTAGATATGTAATGTACATTTAATAACAATATCATTAGTACTATATCTACATTCGATATAATGTAATATATTGATTCATTCCAACAGATCAATGTACATTTAATAACAATATCATTATTACTATATCTACATTAGATATAATGTAATATACTTATTCGTTCCCACAGATGAATGTGCATTTAATAACATTATCATTAGTACTGTATCTACATTAGATATGTAATGTATATTTAAAAACAATATCATTATTACCATATCTACATTAGATATAATGTAATATACAGACTCCTTCCCACAGATCAATGTACATTTAATAACAGTATCATTGGTACTATATCTACATTGAATATAATGTAATATACTCATTCATTCCCACAGATCAAGGTACATTTAATAACAATATCATTAGTACTATATCTACATTAGATACGTAATGTACATTTAATAACAATATCATTATTACTATATCTACATTAGGTATAATGTAATGTACTGATCACTACCCACAGATCAATGTACATTTAATAACAATATCATTATTACTATATCTACATTATAAATAATGTCATATACAGATACATTTCAACAGATCAATGTACCTACATTTAATGCCAATGTCATTATTACGATATCTACATGAGATATAATGTAATATACTGATTGCTACCCACAGATCTATGTACATTTAATAACAATATCATTGGTACTATATCTACATTAGATATGTAATGTACATTTAAAAACAATATCATTATTACCATATCTACATTAGATATAATGTAATATACTGATTCCTTCCCACAGATAAATGTACATTTTCTAACAATATCCTTGGTACTACAGCTACATCCTATATAATGTAATATATTGATTCATTACCGCAGATCAATGTACATTTAATAACACTACCATTAGTACTATATCTACATTAGATATGTAATGTGCATTTAATACCAATGTCATTATTACCATATCTAGATTAGATATAATGTAATGTACTGATTACTACCCACAGACCAATGTACATTTAATAACAATATCATTATTACCATATCTACATTATAAATAATGTCATATACAGATACATTCCAACAGATCAATGTGCCTACATTTAATACCAATGTCATTATTACGATATCTACATGAGATATAATGTAATGTACTGATTACTACCCACAGATCAATGAACATTTAATAACAATATCATTATTACCATATCTACAATAGATATAACGTAATATACGGATTCCTTCCCACAGATCAATGTACGTTTAATAACAATATCATTGGTACTATATCTACATTCTATATAATGTAATATACTGATTCGTTCCCACAGATCAATGTACATTTAATAACAATATCATTATTACTATGACTACATTACATATAATGTCATATAATGATACATTCCAACAGATGAATGTGCCTACATTTGGTACCAATGTCGTTATTACCATATCTACACTAGACATAATGTAATATACTGATTCCATCCCACAGATCAATGTACATTTAATAACGATATTATTATTACCATATCTACATTAGATATAATGTAATATACTGATACCTTCCCTAAGATCAATGTACATTTATAAACAATATCATTATTACTATGACTACATTAGATATAATGTCATATAGTGATACATTCCAACAGATCAATGTGCCTACATTTTGTACCAATGTCGTTATTACCATATCTACACTAGATATAATGTAATATACTGATTAATCCCCACAGATCAATGTACATTTAATAACAATGTCATTAGTACTATATCTACATTATATATGTAATGTACATTTAATAACAATATCATTAGTACCATATCTACATTATATGTGTAATGTACATTTAATAACAATATCATTAGCACTATATCTACATTATATATGTAATGTACATTTAATAACAATATCATTAGCACTATATCTACATTCGATATAATGTAATATACTGATTCCCTCCCGCAGATCAATGTACATTTAATAACAATATCATTATTACTATATCTACATTCGAAATAATGTAATATACTGATTCGTTCCCACAGAACAATGTACATTTAATAACAATATCATTAGTACTATATCTACAGTAGATATGTAATATACATTTACAAACAATGCCATTATTACTATATTTCCGTTGGACATAATGTAATATACTGATTCCTTCCAACAGATCAATGTATATTTAATAACAATATCCTTAGTACTATATCTACATTCGATATAATGTAATATAGTTATTCGTTCCCACAGATGAATGTGCATTTAATAACAATATCATTAGTACTATATCTACATTGGATATGTAATGTGCACTTAATAACAATATCATTATTACCATATCTACACTAGATATAATGTAATATACTGATTAATCCCCACAGATCAATGTACATTTAATAACAATATCATTAGTACTATATCTACATTAGATATAATGTCATATAGTGATACATTCCAACAGACCAATGTACCTACATTTAGTACCAATGTCATAATTACCATATCTACACTAGATATAATGTAATACACTGATTCCCACCCACAGATCAATGTTCCTTTAATATCAATATCTCTATTACTACATCTACATTAGATAAAATGTCACGTACAGATTCATTCCCACAAATCAATGTACATTTAATAACAATATCGTGAACACTATATCTACCTACGATATAATGTAATATACTGATTCATTCCCACAGATCAATATTCATTTAGTAACAATATCATTATTACTATGACTACATTAGATATAATGTCATATAATGATACATTCCAACAGATGAATGTGCCTACATTTGGTACCAATGTCGTTATTACCATATCTACACTAGACATAATGTAATATACTGATTCCATCCCACAGATCAATGTACATTTAATAACGATATTATTATTACCATATCTACATTAGATATAATGTAATATACTGATACCTTCCCACAGATCAATGTACATTTATAAACAATATCATTATTCAGATGACTACATTAGATATAATGTCATATAGTGATACATTCCAACAGATCAATGTGCCTACATTTTGTACCAATGTCATTATTACGATATCTACATGAGATATAATGTAATGTACTGATTACTACCCACAGATCAATGTACATTTAATAACAATATCATTATTACTATGACTACATTACATATAATGTCATATAATGATACATTCCAACAGATGAATGTGCCTACATTTGGTACCAATGTCGTTATTACCATATCTACACTAGACATAATGTAATATACTGATTCCATCCCACAGATCAATGTACATTTAATAACGATATTATTATTACCATATCTACATTAGATATAATGTAATATACTGATACCTTCCCTAAGATCAATGTACATTTATAAACAATATCATTATTACTATGACTACATTAGATATAATGTCATATAGTGATACATTCCAACAGATCAATGTGCCTACATTTTGTACCAATGTCGTTATTACCATATCTACACTAGATATAATGTAATATACTGATTAATCCCCACAGATCAATGTACATTTAATAACAATATCATTAGTACTATATCTACATTATATATGTAATGTACATTTAATAACAATATCATTAGTACCATATCTACATTATATGTGTAATGTACATTTAATAACAATATCATTAGCACTATATCTACATTATATATGTAATGTACATTTAATAACAATATCATTAGCACTATATCTACATTCGATATAATGTAATATACTGATTCCCTCCCACAGATCAATGTACATTTAATAACAATATCATTATTACTATATCTACATTCGAAATAATGTAATATACTGATTCGTTCCCACAGAACAATGAACATTTAATAACAATATCATTAGTACTATATCTACAGTAGATATGTAATGTACATTTACAAACAATGCCATTATTACTATATTTCCGTTGGACATAATGTAATATACTGATTCCTTCCAACAGATCAATGTATATTTAATAACAATATCCTTAGTACTATATCTAGATTCGATATAATGTAATATACTGATTCATTCCCACAGATCAATGTACATTTTATAACAATATCATTAGTACTATATCTACTTTCGATATAATGTAATATATTGATTCATTCCTACAGATCAATGTACATTTAATACCAATATCATTATTACGATATCTACATTAGATATAATGTCATATACAGAATCATTTCCACTGATCAATGTACATTTAATAACAATATCATTACCACTATATCTACATTAGATATGTTATATACATTTAGGAACTATGCCATTATTACTATATCTGCGTTGGACATAATGTAATATACTGATTCCTTCCCCCAGATCAGTGAACATTTAAGAACAATATCATTAGTACTATATCTACATTCGATATAATGTAATATACTTATTCGTTCCCAAAGATCAATGTACATTTCATAACAATGTCATTAATAATGATATTGTTATTAAACGTACATTGATCTGTGGGAATGAATCTGTATATGAAATTGTATCTAATGTAGATATAGTGATAATGATATTGTTATTAAATGTATGTTGATCTGTGGACATGAATCAGTCTCTTACATTATATCGAATGAAGATATAGTACTAATGATATTGTTATTAAATGTACATTGATCTGGGGGAAGGAATCAGTATATTAGATTATGTCCAACGCAGATATAGTAATAATGGCATCGTTTCAAAATGTATATTACATATCTAATGTAGTTATAGTAATAATGATATTGTTATTAAATGTACATTGATCTGTGGGAACGAATAACTATATTACATTATATCGAATGTAGATATAGTACTAATGATATTGATATTATATGTACATTGATCTGTGGAAATGAATCTGTATATGACATTATATCTAATGAAGATATAGTGCTAATGATATTCTTATTAAATGTACATTGATCTGTGGGTAGTAATCAGTATATTACGTTATATCTAATTTAGATATGGTAATAATGACATTGGTATTAAATGTAGGTACATCGATCTGTTGGAATGTATCTGTATATGACATTATAGTTAATGTAGATGTAGTACTAATGATATTGTTATTAAATGTACATTGATCTGTAGGAATGAATCTGTATATGACATTATACCGAATGTAGATATGGTATTAATGACATTGGCATTAAATGTAGCTACATTGATCTGTGGGAATGAATCAGTATATTACATTATATCGAATGTAGATATAGTAACAATGATATTGTTATCAAATGTACATTGATCTGTGGGAAGGAATCAGTACATTACATTACATCTAGTGTCGATATGATAATAATGACATTGGTACTAAATGTAGGTACATTGATCTGTTAGAATGAACCACTATATGACATTAAATCTAATGTAGATATAGTAATAATGATATTGTTATTAAGTGTACATTGATCTGTGGGTAGTAATCAGTATATTACATTATATCTAATGTAGATATGGTATTAATGACATTGGTATTAAATGTAGCTACATTGATCTGTGGGAATGAATCACTATATTACATTATATCGAATGGAGACATAGTACCAATGATATTGTTATTAAATGTACATTGATCTGTGCGAAGGAATCAGTATATTACTTTATACCGAATGTAGATAAAGTACTAATGATATTGTTATTAAATGTACATTGATCTGTGGGAATGAATCTGTATATTACATTATATCCAATGTAGATATAGTAATAACGATATTGTTATTAAATGACATTGATCTGTGGGAGTGAATCAGTATATTACGTTATATCATATGTAGATATAGTACTATTGATATTGTTATTAAATGTCCATTGATCTGTGGGAATGAATCAGTATATTACATTATATCTCTGGTAGATATCGTAATAATGACATTGGTATTAAATGTAGGTACATTGATCTGTTGGAATGTATCTGTATATGACATTATATCTAATGTAAATATAGTAATAATGATATTGTTATTAAATGTACATCGATATGTGGGAAGTCGATATGTCGAAATATGTCCGTCAGGCCTCTTCCCTTGGGTTAAATCTGCAAATATATCGGAAACAATGCGAGCTATGGCAAAATCTTAAGAGACCTTTTTTGTAGGAAATTAAGTTTCCTACTATTCATGTCCTATGATATTTTTTGATCAGATGCGTAGTTTTCGAGATGTATGGAGATATTTAAAAGTTCCGAAGCCGCACCAACATAAGAAAGATACAGAAACACCGTGGCCCCTTTCTTTGAGATAACTCTGCACTACTGCGAGCTGCAAATGCGAGTTCCAGCTTAGCTGTGCAGAAGAAGAACAACAAGAAGAAGAAATATCTCGGAATATGTCCGTCAGGCCCCGTCACTTGAGATAAATCTGCAAATATCTCGGAAACGAAGCGAGCTATGGCAAAATGTTAAGAGACGTTTTTTGTAGAGAATTATGTTTCCTACAATTTATGTTCTATGATATTTTTTGATCAGAAGCGTAGTTTTCGAGATATATCGAGATATTTAAAAGTTCCGAAGCCGCACCAACATAATAGAGATACAGAAACACCGTGGCCCCTTTCTTTGAGATAACTCTGCACTATTGCGAGCTGTAAATGCCACTTCCAGCTTAGCTGTGCAGAAGAAGAACAACAAGAAGAAGAAATATCTCGAAATATGTCCGTCAGGCCCCTTCCCTTGAGATATATCTGCAAATATCTCGGAAACGATGCGAGCTATGGCAAAATGTTAAGAGACCTTTTTTGTAGAGAATTATGTTTCCTACAATTTATGTTCTATGATATTTTTTGATCAGAAGCGTAGTTTTCGAGATATATCGAGATTTTTAAAAGTTCCGAAGCCGCACCAACATAATAGAGATACAGAAACACCGTGGCCCCTTTCTTTGAGATAACTCTGCACTATTGCGAGCTGTAAATGCCACTTCGAACTTAGCTGTGCAGAAGAAGAACAACAAGAAGAAGAAATATCTCGAAATATGTCCGTCAGGCCCCTTCCCTTGAGATATATCTGCAAATATCTCGGAAACGAAGCGAGCTATGGCAAAATATTAAGAGACCTTTTTTGTAGAGAATTACGTTAGCTACAATTTATGTTCTATGATATTTTTTGATCAGAAGCGTAGTTTTCGAGACATATCGAGATATTTAAAAGTTCCGAAGGCGCACCAACATAATAGAGATACAGAAACACCGTGGCCCCTTTCTTTGAGATAACCCTGCACTAGTGCGAGCAGCAAATGCCACTTCCAGCTTAGCTGTGCAGAAGAAGAACAACAAGAAGAAGAAATATCTCGAAATATGTCCGTCAGACCCCTTCCCTTGAGATAAATCTGCAAATATCTCGGAAACCAAGCGAGCTATGGCAAAATCTTACGAGACCTTTTTTGTAGAGAATTAAGTTTCCTACTTTTTATGTTCTATGATATTTTTTGATCAGATGCGTAGTTCTCGAGATATATCCAGATATTTAAAAGTTCCGAAGCCGCACCAACATAATAGAGATACAGAAACACCGTGGCCCCTTTCTTTGAGGTAACTCTGCACTATTGCGAGCTGCAAATGCCACTTCCAGCTTAGCTGTGCAGAAGAAGAACAACAAGAAGAAGAAATATCTCGAAATATGTCCGTCAGCCCCCTTCCCTTGAGATAAATCTGCAAATATCTCGGAAACGAACCGAGCTATGTCAAAATGTTAAGAGACCTTATTTGTAGAGAATTAAGTTTCCTACTTTTTATGTTCTATGATATTTTTTGATCAGATGCGTAGTTCTCGAGATATATCAAGATATTTAAAAGTTCCGAAGCCGCACCAACATAATAGAGATACAGAAACACCGTGGCCCCTTTCTTTGAGATAACTCTGCACTATTGCGAGCCGCAAATGCCACTTCCAGCTTCGCTGTGC
Source organism: Osmia lignaria lignaria (assembly GCF_051020975.1). Lineage (NCBI taxonomy): Eukaryota > Metazoa > Arthropoda > Insecta > Hymenoptera > Megachilidae > Osmia > Osmia lignaria. The sequence continues at coordinate 4,008,730 of NW_027478162.1, read as the reverse complement.
AGAAGAAGAGCAACAAGAAGAAGAAACATCTCGAAATATGTCCGTCAGGCCCCTTCCCTTGAGATAAATCTGCATATATCTCGGAAACGAAGCGAGCTATGGCAAAATGTTAAGAGACCTTTTTTGTAGAGAATTAAGTTTTCTACTTTTTATGTTCTATGATATTTTTTGATCAGATGCGTAGTTCTCGAGATATATCAAGATATTTAAAAGTTCCGAAGCTGCACCAACATAATAGAGGTACAGAAACACTGTGGCCTCTTTCTTTGAGATAACTCTGCACTATTGCGAGCTGCAAATGCCACTTCCAGCTTAGCTGTGCAGAAAAAGAACAACAAGAAGAAGAAATATCTCGAAATATGTCCGTCAGGCCCCTTCCCTTGAGATAAATCTGCAAATATCTCGGAAACGAAGCGAGCTATGGCAAAATGTTAAGAGACCTTTTTTGTAGAGAATTAAGTTTCCTACTTTTTATGTTCTATGATATTTTTTGATCAGATGCGTAGATCTCGAGATATATCAAGATATTTAAAAGTTCCGAAGCCGCACCAACATAATAGAGATACAGAAACACCGTGGCCCCATTCTTTGAGATAACTCTGCACTATTGCGAGCTGCAAATGCCACTTCCAGCTTAGCTGTGCAGAAGAAGAACAACAAGAAGAGGAAATATCTCGAAATATGTCCGTCAGGCCCCTTCCCTTGAGATAAATCTGCAAATATCTCGGAAACGAAGCGAGCTATGGCAAAATGTTAAGAGACCTTTTTTGTAGAGAATTAAGTTTCCTACTTTTTATGTTCTATGATATTTTTCGATCAGATGCGTAGTTCTCGAGATATATCAAGATATTTAAAAGTTCCGAAGCCGTACCAACATAATAGAGATACAGAAACACCGTGGCCCCATTCTTTGAGATAACTCTGCACTATTGCGAGCTAGAAATGCCACTTCCAGTTTAGCTGTGCAGAAGAAGAACAACAAGAAGAAGAAATATCTCGAAATATGTCCGTCAGGCCCCTTCCCTTGAGATATATCTGCAAATATCTCGGAAACGAAAGGAGCTATGGCAAAATCTTAAGAGACCTTTTTTGTAGAGAATTATGTTTCCTACAATTTATGTTCTATGATATTTTTTGATCAGAAGCGTAGTTCTCGAGATATATCGAGATATTTAAAAGTTCCGAAGCCGCACCAACATAATAGAGATACAGAAACACCGTGGCCCCTTTCTTTCAGATAACTCTGCACTATTGCGAGCTGGAAATGCCACTTCCAGTTTAGCTGTGCAGAAGAAGAACAACAAGAAGAAGAAATATCTCGAAATATGTCCGTCAGGCCCCTTCCCTTGAGATAAATCTGCATATATCTCGGAAACGAAGCGAGCTATGGCAAGATGTTGAGAGACCTTTTTTGTAGAGAATTAAGTTTTCTACTTTTTATGTTCTATGATATTTTTTGATCAGATGCGTAGTTCTCGAGATATATCAAGATATTTAAAAGTTCCGAAGCCGCACCAACATAATAGAGATACAGAAACACCGTGGCCCCTTTCTTTGAGATAACTCTGCACTATTGCGAGCTGGAAATGCCACTTCGAGTTTAGCTGTGCAGAAGAAGAACGACAAGAAGAAGAAATATCTCGAAATATGTCCGCCAGGCCCCTTCCCTTGAGATAGATCTGCAAATATCTCGGAAAGGAAGCGAGCTATGGCAAAATGTTAAGAGACCTTTTTTGTAGAGAATTAAGTTTCCTACTTTTTATGTTCTATGATATTTTTTGATCAGATGCGTAGTTCTCGAGATATATCAAGATATTTAAAAGTTCCGAAGCCGCACCAACATAATAGAGATACAGAAACACCGTGGCCCCTTTCTTTGAGATGACGCTGCACTAGTGCGAGCCGCAAATGCCACTTCCAGCTTAGCTGTGCAGAAGAAGAACAACAAGAAGAAGAAATATCTCGAAATATGTCCGTCAGGCCCCTTCCCTTGAGATAAATCTGCAAATATCTCGGAAACGAAGCGAGCTATGGCAAAATGTTAAGAGACCTTTTTTGTAGAGAATTAAGTTTCCTACTTTTTATGTTCTATGATATTTTTTGATCAGATGCGTAGTTCTCGAGATATATCAAGATATTTAAAAGTTCCGAAGCCGCACCAACATAATAGAGATACAGAAACACCGTGGCCCCTTTCTTTGAGATGACGCTGCACTAGTGCGAGCCGCAAATGCCACTTCCAGCTTAGCTGTGCAGAAGAAGAACAACAAGAAGAAGAAATATCTCGAAATATGTCCGTCAGGCCCCTTCCCTTGAGATAAATCTGCAAATATCTCGGAAACGAAGCGAGCTATGGCAAAATGTTAAGAGACCTTTTTTGTAGAGAATTAAGTTTCCTACTTTTTATGTTCTATGATATTTTTTGATCAGATGCGTAGTTCTCGAGATATATCAAGATATTTAAAAGTTCCGAAGCCGCACCAACATAATAGAGATACAGAAACACCGTGGCCCCTTTCTTTGAGATGACGCTGCACTAGTGCGAGCCGCAAATGCCACTTCCAGCTTAGCTGTGCAGAAGAAGAACAACAAGAAGAAGAAATATCTCGAAATATGTCCGTCAGGCCCCTTCCCTTGAGATAAATCTGCAAATATCTCGGAAACGAAGCGAGCTATGGCAAAATGTTAAGAGACCTTTTTTGTAGAGAATTAAGTTTCCTACTTTTTATGTTCTATGATATTTTTTGATCAGATGCGTAGTTCTCGAGATATATCAAGATATTTAAAAGTTCCGAAGCCGCACCAACATAATAGAGATACAGAAACACCGTGGCCCCTTTCTTTGAGATAACTCTGCACTAGTGCGAGCCGCAAATGCCACTTCCAGCTTAGCTGTGCAGAAGAAGAACAACAAGAAGAAGAAATATCTCGAAATGTGTCCGTCAGGACCCTTCCCTTGAGAAAAATCTGCAAATATCTCGGAAACGAAGCGAGCTATGGCAAAATGTTAAGCGACCTTTTTTGTAGAGAATTATGTTTCCTACAATTTATGTTCTATGATATTTTTTGATCAGAAGCGTAGTTTTCGAGATATATCGAGATATTTAAAAGTTGCGAAGCCGCACCAACATAATAGAGATACAGAAACACCGTGGCCCCTTTCTTTGGGATAACTCTGCACTATTCCGAGCTGGAAATGCCACTTCCAGTTTAGCTGTGCAGAAGAAGAACAACAAGAAGAAGAAATATCTCGAAATATGCCCGTCAGGACCCTTCCCTTGAGATAAATCTGCAAATATCTCGGAAACGAAGCGAGCTACGGCAAAACGTTAAGAGACCTTTTTTGTAGAGAATTATGTTTCCTACAATTTATGTTCTATGATATTTTTTGATCAGATGCGTAGTTCTCGAGATATATCAAGATATTTAAAAGTTCCGAAGCCGCACCAACATAATAGAAATACAGAAACACCGTGGCCCCTTTCTTTGAGATAACTCTGCACTATTGCGACCTGCAAATGCCAGTTCCAGCTTAGCTGTGCAGAAGAGGAACAACAAGAAGAAGAAATATCTCGGAATATGTCCGTCAGGCCCCTTCCCTTGAGCTAAATCTGCAAATATCTCGGAAACGATGCCAGCTATGGGAAAATGTTAAGAGACCTTTATTGTAGAGAATTAAGCTTCCTACTTTTTATGTTCTATGATATTTTTTGATCAGATGCGTAGTTCTCGAAGTATATCAAGATATTTAAAAGTTCCGAAGCCGCACCAACATAATAGAGATACAGAAACACCGTGGCCCCTTTCTTTGAGATAACTCTGCACTATTGCGACCTGCAAATGCCAGTTCCAGCTTAGCTGTGCAGAAGAGGAACAACAAGAAGAAGAAATATCTCGGAATATGTCCGTCAGGCCCCTTCCCTTGAGATAAATCTGCAAATATCTCGGAAACGAAGCGAGCTATGGCAAAATGTTAAGAGACCTTATTTGTAGAGAATTAAGTTTCCTACTTTTTATGTTCTATGATATTTTTTGATCAGATGCGTAGTTCTCGAGATATATCAAGATATTTAAAAGTTCCGAAGCCGCACCAACATAATAGAGATACAGAAACACCGTGGCCCCCTTCTTTGAGATAACGCTGCACTAGTGCGAGCCGCAAATGCCACTTCCAGCTTAGCTGTGCAGAAGAAGAACAACAAGAAGAAGAAATATCTCGAAATATGTCCGTCAGGCCCCTTCCCTTGAGATAAATCTGCAAATATCTCGGAAACGAAGCGAGCTATGGCAAAATGTTAAGAGACCTTTTTTGTAGAGAATTAAGTTTCCTACTTTTTATGTTCTACGATATTTTTTGATCAGATGCGTAGTTCTCGAGATATATCAAGATATTTAAGAGTTCCGAAGCCGCACCAACATAATAGAGATACAGAAACACCGTGGCTCCTTTCTTTGAGATAACTCTGCACTAGTGCGAGCTGGAAATGCCACTTCCAGTTTAGCTGTGCAGAAGAAGAACAACAAGAAGAAGAAATATCTCGACATATGTCCGTCAGGCCCCTTCCCTTGAGATAAATCTGCAAATATCTCGGAAACGAAGCGAGCTATGGCAAAATGTTAAGAGACCTTTTTTGTAGAGAATTAAGTTTCCTACTTTTTATGTTCTATAATATTTTTTAATCAGATGCGTAGTTCTCGAGATATATCAAGATATTTAAAAGTTCCGAAGCCGCACCAACATAATAGAGATACAGAAACATCGTGGCCCCTTTCTTTGAGATAACTCTGCACTATTGCGAGCTGGAATAGCCACTTCCAGCTTCGCTGTGCAGAAGAAGAACAACAAGAAGAAGAAATATCTCTAAATATGTCCGTAAGGCCCCTTCCCTTGAGATAAATCTGCAAATATCTCGGAAACGAAGCGAGCTATGGCAAAATGTTAAGAGACCTTTTTTGTAGAGAATTAAGTTTCCTACTTTTTATGTTCTATGATATTTTTTGATCAGATGCGTAGTTCTCGAGATATATCATGATATTTAAAAGTTCCGAAGCCGCACCAACATAATAGAGATACAGAAACACCGTGGCCCCTTTCTTTGAGATAACTCTGCACGATTGCGAGCTGGAAATGCCACTTCCAGTTTAGCTGTGCAGAAGAAGAACAACAAGAAGAAGAAATATCTCGAAATATGTCCATCAGGACCCTTCCCTTGAGAAAAATCTGCAAATATCTCGGAAACGAAGCGAGCTATGGCAAAATGTTAAGAGACCTTTTTTGTAGAGAATCATGTTTCCTACAATTTATGTTCTATGATATTTTTTGATCAGAAGCGTAGTTTTCGAGATATATCGAGATATTTAAAAGTTGCGAAGCCGCACCAACATAATAGAGATACAGAAACACCGTGGCCCCTTTCTTTGGGATAACTCTGCACTATTGCGAGCTGGAAATGCCACTTCCAGTTTAGCTGTGCAGAAGAAGAACAACAAGAAGAAGAAATATCTCGAAATATGTCCGTCAGGACCCTTCCCTTGAGATAAATCTGCAAATATCTCGGAAACGAAGCGAGCTACGGCAAAACGTTAAGAGACCTTTTTTGTAGAGAATTATGTTTCCTACAATTTATGTTCTATGATATTTTTTGATCAGATGCGTAGTTCTCGAGATATATCAAGATATTTAAAAGTTCCGAAGCCGCACCAACATAATAGAGATAGAGAAACACCGTGGCCCCTTTCTTTGAGATAACTCTGCACTATTGCGAGCTGCAAATGCCACTTCCAGCTTAGCTGTGCAGAAGAAGAACAACAAGAAGAAGAAATATCTCGAAATATGTCCGTCAGGCCCCTTCCCTTGAGCTAAATCTGCAAATATCTCGGAAACGAAGCGAGCTATGGCAAAATGTTAAGAGACCTTTTTTGTAGAGAATTAAGTTTCCTACTTTTTATGTTCTATGATATTTTTTGATCAGATGCTTAGTTCTCGAGATATATCAAGATATTTAAAAGTTCCGAAGCCGCACCAACATAATAGAGATACAGAAACACCGTGGCCCCTTTCTTTGAGATAACTGTGCACTAGTGCGAGCCGCAAATGCCACTTCCAGCTTAGCTGTGCAGAAGAAGAACAACAAGAAGAAGAAATATCTCGAAATATGTCCGTCAGGCCCCTTCCCTTGAGATATATCTGCAAATATCTCGGAAACGAAGCGAGCTATGGCAAAATGTTAAGAGACCTTTTTTGTAGAGAATTAAGTTTCCTACTTTTTATGTTCTATGATATTTTTTGATCAGATGCGTAGTTCTCGAGATATATCAAGATATTTAAAAGTTCCGAAGCCGCACCAACATAATAGAGATACAGAAACACCGTGGCCCCTCTCTTTGAGATAACTCTGCACTATTGCGAGCTGGAAATGCCACTTCCAGTTTTGCTGTGCAGAAGAAGAACAACAAGAAGCAAAAATATCTCGAAATATGTCCGTTAGGCCCCTTCCCTTGAGATAAATCTGCAAATATCTCGGAAACGAAGCGAGCTATGGCAAAATGTTAACAGACCTTTTTTGTAGAGAATTAAGTTTCCTACTTTTTATGTTCTATGATATTTTTTGATCAGATGCGTAGTTCTCGAGATATATCAAGATATTTAAAAGTTCCGAAGCCGCACCAACATAATAGAGATACAGAAACACCGTGGCCCCTTTCTTTGAGATAACTCTGCACTAGTGCGAGCCGCAAATGCCACTTCCAGCTTAGCTGTGCAGTAGAAGTACAACAAGAAGAAGAAATATCTCGAAATAGGTCCGTCAGGCCCCTTCCCTTGAGATATATCTGCAAATATCTCGGAAACGAAGCGAGCTATGGCAAAATGTTAAGAGAGCTTTTTTGTAGAGAATTATGTTTCCTACAATTTATGTTCTATGATATTTTTTGATCAGAAGCGTAGTTTTCGAGATATATCGAGATATTTAAAAGTTCCGAAGCCGCACCAACATAATAGAGATACAGAAACACCGTGGCCCCTTTCTTTGAGATAAGTCTGCACTAGTGCGAGCCGCAAATGCCACTTCCAGCTTAGCTGTGCAGAAGAAGAACAACAAGAAGAAGAAATATCTCGAAATATGTCCGTCAGGCCCCTTCCCTTGAGATAAATCTGCAAATATCTCGGAAAGGAAGCGAGCTATGGCAAAATGTTAAGAGACCTTTTTTGTAGAGAATTAAGTTTCCTACTTTTTATGTTCTATGATATTTTTTGATCAGATGCGCAGTTCTCGAGATATATCAAGATATTTAAAAGTTCCGAAGCCGCACCAACATAATAGAGATACAGAAACACCGTGGCCCCTTTCTTTGAGATAACTCTGCACTATTGCGCGCTGGAAATGCCACTTCCAGTTTAGCTGTGCAGAAGAAGAACAACAAGAAGAAGAAATATCTCGAAATATGTCCGTTAGGCCCCTTCCCTTCAGATAAATCTGCAAATATCTCGGAAAGGAAGCGAGCTATGGCAAAATGTTAAGAGACCTTTTTTGTAGAGAATTAAGTTTCCTACTTTTTATGTTCTATGATATTTTTTGATCAGATGCGTAGTTCTCGAGATATATCAAGATATTTAAAAGTTCCGAAGCCGCACCAACATAATAGAGATACAGAAACACCGTGGCCCCTTTCTTTGAGATGACGCTGCACTAGTGCGAGCCGCAAATGCCACTTCCAGCTTAGCTGTGCAGAAGAAGAACAACAAGAAGAAGAAATATCTCGAAATATGTCCGTCAGGCCCCTTCCCTTGAGATAAATCTGCAAATATCTCGGAAACGAAGCGAGCTATGGCAAAATGTTAAGAGACCTTTTTTGTAGAGAATTAAGTTTCCTACAATTTATGTTCTATGATATTTTTTGATCAGAAGCGTAGTTTTCGAGATATATCGAGATATTTAAAAGTTGCGAAGCCGCACCAACATAATAGAGATACAGAAACACCGTGGCCCCTTTCTTTGGGATAACTCTGCACTATTGCGAGCTGGAAATGCCACTTCCAGTTTAGCTGTGCAGAAGAAGAACAACAAGAAGAAGAAATATCTCGAAATATGTCCGTCAGGACCCTTCCCTTGAGATAAATCTGCAAATATCTCGGAAATGAAGCGAGCTACGGCAAAACGTTAAGAGACCTTTTTTGTAGAGAATTATGTTTCCTACTTTTTATGTTCTATGATATTTTTTGATCAGATGCGTAGTTCTCGAAGTATATCAAGATGTTTAAAAGTTCCGAAGCCGCACCAACATAATAGAGATACAGAAACACCGTGGCCCCTTTCTTTGAGATAACTCTGCACTATTGCGACCTGCAAATGCCAGTTCCAGCTTAGCTGTGCAGAAGAGGAACAACAAGAAGAAGAAATATCTCGGAATATGTCCGTCAGGCCCCTTCCCTTGAGATAAATCTGCAAATATCTCGGAAACGAAGCGAGCTATGGCAAAATGTTAAGAGACCTTATTTGTAGAGAATTAAGTTTCCTACTTTTTATGTTCTATGATATTTTTTGATCAGATGCGTAGTTCTCGAGATATATCAAGATATTTAAAAGTTCCGAAGCCGCACCAACATAATAGAGATACAGAAACACCGTGGCCCCCTTCTTTGAGATAACGCTGCACTAGTGCGAGCCGCAAATGCCACTTCCAGCTTAGCTGTGCAGAAGAAGAACAACAAGAAGAAGAAATATCTCGAAATATGTCCGTCAGGCCCCTTCCCTTGAGATAAATCTGCAAATATCTCGGAAACGAAGCGAGCTATGGCAAAATGTTAAGAGACCTTTTTTGTAGAGAATTAAGTTTCCTACTTTTTATGTTCTACGATATTTTTTGATCAGATGCGTAGTTCTCGAGATATATCAAGATATTTAAGAGTTCCGAAGCCGCACCAACATAATAGAGATACAGAAACACCGTGGCTCCTTTCTTTGAGATAACTCTGCACTAGTGCGAGCTGGAAATGCCACTTCCAGTTTAGCTGTGCAGAAGAAGAACAACAAGAAGAAGAAATATCTCGACATATGTCCGTCAGGCCCCTTCCCTTGAGATAAATCTGCAAATATCTCGGAAACGAAGCGAGCTATGGCAAAATCTTAAGAGACCTTTTTTGTAGAGAATTAAGTTTCCTACTTTTTATGTTCTATAATATTTTTTGATCAGATGCGTAGTTCTCGAGATATATCAAGATATTTAAAAGTTCCGAAGCCGCACCAACATAATAGAGATACAGAAACATCGTGGCCCCTTTCTTTGAGATAACTCTGCACTATTGCGAGCTGGAATAGCCACTTCCAGCTTCGCTGTGCAGAAGAAGAATAACAAGAAGAAGAAATATCTCTAAATATGTCCGTAAGGCCCCTTCCCTTGAGATAAATCCGCAAATATCTCGGAAACGAAGCGAGCTATGGCAAAATGTTAAGAGACCTTTTTTGTAGAGAATTAAGTTTCCAAGTTTTATGTTCTATGATATTTTTTGATCAGATGCGTAGTTCTCGAGATATATCAAGATATTTAAAAGTTCCGAAGCCGCACCAACATAATAGAGATACAGAAACACCGTGGCCCCTTTCTTTGAGATAACTCTGCACGATTGCGAGCTGGAAATGCCACTTCCAGTTTAGCTGTGCAGAAGAAGAACAAGAAGAAGAAATATCTCGAAATATGTCCATCAGGACCCTTCCCTTGAGAAAAATCTGCGAATATCTCGGAAACGAAGCGAGCTATGGCAAAATGTTAAGAGACCTTTTTTGTAGAGAATTATGTTTCCTACAATTTATGTTCTATGATATTTTTTGATCAGAAGCGTAGTTTTCGAGATATATCGAGATATTTAAAAGTTGCGAAGCCGCACCAACATAATAGAGATACAGAAACACCGTGGCCCCTTTCTTTGGGATAACTCTGCACTATTGCGAGCTGGAAATGCCACTTCCAGTTTAGCTGTGCAGAAGAAGAACAACAAGAAGAAGAAATATCTCGAAATATGTCCGTCAGGACCCTTCCCTTGAGATAAATCTGCAAATATCTCGGAAACGAAGCGAGCTACGGCAAAACGTTAAGAGACCTTTTTTGTAGAGAATTATGTTTCCTACAATTTATGTTCTATGATATTTTTTGATCAGATGCGTAGTTCTCGAGATATATCAAGATATTTAAAAGTTCCGAAGCCGCACCAACATAATAGAGATAGAGAAACACCGTGGCCCCTTTCTTTGAGATAACTCTGCACTATTGCGAGCTGCAAATGCCACTTCCAGCTTAGCTGTGCAGAAGAAGAACAACAAGAAGAAGAAATATCTCGAAATATGTCCGTCAGGCCCCTTCCCTTGAGATAAATCTGCAAATATCTCGGAAACGAAGCGAGCTATGGCAAAATGTTAAGAGACCTTTTTTGTAGAGAATTATGTTTCCTACAATTTACGTTCTCTAATATTTTTTGATCAGAAGCGTAGTTTTCGAGATATATCGAGATATTTAAAAGTTCCGAAGCCGCACCAACATAATAGAAATACAGAAACACCGTGGCCCCTTTCTTTGAGATAACTCTGCACTATTGCGACCTGCAAATGCCAGTTCCAGCTTAGCTGTGCAGAAGAGGAACAACAAGAAGAAGAAATATCTCGGAATATGTCCGTCAGGCCCCTTCCCTTGAGCTAAATCTGCAAATATCTCGGAAACGATGCCAGCTATGGGAAAATGTTAAGAGACCTTTATTGTAGAGAATTAAGTTTCCTACTTTTTATGTTCTATGATATTTTTTGATCAGATGCGTAGTTCTCGAAGTATATCAAGATATTTAAAAGTTCCGAAGCCGCACCAACATAATAGAGATACAGAAACACCGTGGCCCCTTTCTTTGAGATAACTCTGCACTATTGCGACCTGCAAATGCCAGTTCCAGCTTAGCTGTGCAGAAGAGGAACAACAAGAAGAAGAAATATCTCGGAATATGTCCGTCAGGCCCCTTCCCTTGAGATAAATCTGCAAATATCTCGGAAACGAAGCGAGCTATGGCAAAATGTTAAGAGACCTTATTTGTAGAGAATTAAGTTTCCTACTTTTTATGTTCTATGATATTTTTTGATCAGATGCGTAGTTCTCGAGATATATCGAGATATTTAAAAGTTCCGAAGCCGCACCAACATAATAGAGGTACAGAAACACCGTGGCCCCTTTCTTTGAGATAACTCTGCACTATTGCGAGCTGCAAATGCCACTTCCAGCTTAGCTGTGCAGAAGAAGAACAACAAGAAGAAGAAATATCTCGAAATATGTCCGTCAGGCCCCTTCCCTTGAGATAAATCTGCAAATATCTCGGAAACGAAGCGAGCTATGGCAAAATGTTAAGAGACCTCTTTTGTAGAGAATTATGGTTCCTACAATTTATGTTCTATGATATTTTTTGATCAGAAGCGTAGTTCTCGAGGTATATCAAGATATTTAAAAGTTCCGAAGCCGCACCAACATAATAGAGATACAGAAACACCGTGGCCCCTTTCTTTGAGATAACTCTGCACTATTGCGAGCTGCAAATGCCACTTCCAGCTTAGCTGTGCAGAGGAAGAACAACAAGAAGAAGAAATATCTCGAAATATGTCCGTCAGGCCAGTTCCTTTGAGCTGAATCTGCAAATATCTCGGAAACGAAGCGAGCTATGGCAAAATGTTAAGAGACCTTTTTTGTAGAGAATTAAGTTTCCTACTTTTTATGTTCTATGATATTTTTTGATCAGATGCTTAGTTCTCGAGATATATCAAGATATTTAAAAGTTCCGAAGCCGCACCAACATAATAGAGATACAGAAACACCGTGGCCCCTTTCTGTGAGATAACTCTGCACTATTGCGAGCTGCAAATGCCACTTCCAGCTTAGCTGTGCAGAGGAAGAACAACAAGAAGAAGAAATATCTCGAAATATGTCCGTCAGGCCAGTTCCTTTGAGCTGAATCTGCAAATATCTCGGAAACGAAGCGAGCTATGGCAAAATGATAAGAGACGTTTTTTGTAGAGAATTATGTTTCCTACAATTTATGCTCTATGATATTTTTTGATCAGAAGCGTAGTTTTCGAGATATATCGAGATATTTAAAAGTTCCGAAGCCGCACCAACATAATAGAGATACAGAAACACCGTGGCCCCTTTCTTTGAGATAACTGTGCACTAGTGCGAGCCGCAAATGCCACTTCCAGCTTAGCTGTGCAGAAGAAGAACAACAAGAAGAAGAAATATCTCGAAATATGTCCGTCAGGCCCCTTCCCTTGAGATATATCTGCAAATATCTCGGAAACGAAGCGAGCTATGGCAAAATGTTAAGAGACCTTTTTTGTAGAGAATTAAGTTTCCTACTTTTTATGTTCTATGATATTTTTTGATCAGATGCGTAGTTCTCGAGATATATCAAGATATTTAAAAGTTCCGAAGCCGCACCAACATAATAGAGATACAGAAACACCGTGGCCCCTCTCTTTGAGATAACTCTGCACTATTGCGAGCTGGAAATGCCACTTCCAGTTTAGCTGTGCAGAAGAAGAACAACAAGAAGCAAAAATATCTCGAAATATGTCCGTTAGGCCCCTTCCCTTGAGATAAATCTGCAAATATCTCGGAAACGAAGCGAGCTATGGCAAAATGTTAAGAGACCTTTTTTGTAGAGAATTAAGTTTCCTACTTTTTATGTTCTATGATATTTTTTGATCAGATGCGCAGTTCTCGAGATATATCAAGATATTTAAAAGTTCCGAAGCCGCACCAACATAATAGAGATACAGAAACACCGTGGCCCCTTTCTTTGAGATATCTCTGCACTATTGCGAGCTGCAAATGCCACTTCCAGCTTAGCTGTGCAGAAGAAGAACAACAAGAAGAAGAAATATCTCGAAATATGTCCGTCAGGCCCCTTCCCTTGAGATAAACCTGCAAATATCTCGGAAACGAAGCGAGCTATGGCAAAATGTTAAGAGACCTTATTTGTAGAGAATTAAGTTTCCTACTTTTTACGTTCTATGATATTTTTTGATCAGATGCGTAGTTCTCGAGATATATCAAGATATTTAAAAGTTCCGAAGCCGCACCAACATAATAGAGATACAGAAACACCGTGGCCCCTTTCTTTGAGATAACTCTGCACTATTGCGAGCTGTAAATGCCACTTCCAGCTTAGCTGTGCAGAAGAAGAACAACAAGAAGAAGAAATATCTCGAAATATGTCCGTTAGGCCCCTTCCCTTGAGATAAATGTGCAAATATCTCGGAAACGAAGCGAGCTATGGCAAAATGTTAAGAGACCTTTTTTGTAGAGAATTAAGTTTCCTACTTTTTTTGTTCTATGATATTTTTTGATCAGATGCGTAGTTTTCGAGATATATCGAGATATTTAAAAGTTCCGAAGCCGCACCAACATAATAGAGATACAGAAACACCGTGGCCCCTCTCTTTGAGATAACTCTGCACTATTGCGAGCTGAAATGCCACTTCCAGTTTAGCTGTGCAGAAGAAGAACAACAAGAAGAAGAAATATCTCGAAATATGTCCGTCAGGACCCTTCCCTTGAGATAAATCTGCAAATATCTCGGAAACGAAGCGAGCTATGGCAAAATGTTAAGAGACCTTTTTTGTAGAGAATTAAGTTTCCTACTTTTTATGTTCTATGATATTTTTTGATCAGATGCGTAGTTTTCGAGATATATCGAGATATTTAAAAGTTCCGAAGCCGCACCAACATAATAAAGATACAGAAACACCGTGGCTCTGTTCTTTGAGATAACTCTGCACTATTCCGAGCTGCAAATGCCACTTCCAGCTTAGCTGTGCAGAAGAAGAACAACAATAGGAAGAAATATCTCCGAATATGCCCGTGAGGCCCCTTTCCTTGAGCTAGATCTGCAGATATGTAATGTACATTTAATACCAATATCATTATTACGATATCTACATGAGATATAATGTAATGTACTGATTACTACCCGCAGATCAATGTACATTTAATAACAATATCATTATTACCATATCTGCATTAGATATAATGTAATATACAGATCCATTCCCACAGATCAATGTACATTTAATAACAATATCATTAGTACTATATCTACATTCGATATATTGTAATATACTTATTCGTTCCCACAGATCAATGTACTGTTACGTCGCGAGCGAGAGAGAGAGAGAGACGGCGCGCGACGTACAAAATAAGAAAAATTTTTGATTTTACGTGAGGTTAATTAAATTGTTGGCTGATACGCGGTTGAGAACGGTATTAGCGGCTGCCACCAGTCCTAATCGCTTGAGACGATGTTAGATCTTTCGCGATTAGAACAATAAAAGAGTTGATAGATTAATTAATAGTTAATTAAGAATTTATTTGGGTTCGTCAATGCTCTAGTCCCATACGGGCCCGTCGTGTGAATTTGTACGGAGATGGTAGGCGTGAAAATGCAGGAAAAGAAGTGGCTTGAAACGTAAATGAATTAAAACAGTTTAGGCGTAACAAAAATATAATCTCAAAAAAAGGTAAACGTGACAATAAAATGGTTGGTTAACAGAAAATGCGAGCTGTTTGAAATACAAGGGAAAATAAATGCATTGTTAAGAAAGGTTTAGGTTGTATGAAAGTGAGACTATTGATTATGGAATAGTTAATGTTTGATTAAACGATTCGACGATTCGAGCGACGATGTCGTATAAAGAATTAAACGCGAACAAAAGGAAAGAACGGTCCCAGAGGGTAAACTACCAGAATCACGGTTTCGTGGGGCCGCCTTCTTTTGTGTGAAATCGGAGTTTTCTAAATATTTTAAATATTCGATACCTTATGTCTCTATTGTGAACGGAACGATCTAGAGGGAAACTTTCCAGAATACGCGGTTTCGTAGATCGCCCGTTTTGCCTCGCTACGTCCAGATTCGTCGTATTAGATAAAATGAAATGGACAACTTACCAGGAAACAAGATGAAATAATATCTAATAATAGTGAGTGATAGACGCTTTCTTTTGCTGGTGTCGTTGAGAAATCTGGAAATCAAAGAAAAGATGAGGAAACTGCCACTGCACCACGCGTTCGCGATCGGCCTTTATTACGGTGTTACGAGACGAATTCAAACTATTACAAACGAACACAAAGTATTTTTAAATCAACGCAGCGCAGAAAAAGAAAGAAAAATAATTAATACACGAGACGATATAAAATGAAAGAGAAAAGATAGAATTTGAAGAGTATGAAAAGAATTTAACGTATCCGTTTGAGTCCTTGTCACAAAACCCCGAACCGAAACTCTCTCGACACTCTGCCTTGAAGAGGACTTGCCGAGCAATCTAATTACGCGGGTTTTGATTAACAACTCTATCTCTACGCGAACACGGGCTCCCCGTCACGCACCTTGCGACTTATCGACGAAGAGTGATTTGCCTCCGTCAAGCGATCGTGTCTGAGGGTTCGATCCGCGATCAAGGGCCCAAAGTGGGGACATCATTTGGCAAATCGGGGTACGTGACGGAGGGGAAATCCCGCGCGTATTGGGCTAATTGGCCGCTCTTCCTAGTTCCCTCATCCCTTCCTGGCTTTTCCTTCTACCTTCGTCCAAGGTTGTCCATTTCTTTCTACCCCTCTAACGCTACAACAGGTTTCATGCGTCGCAATTCTAAAGTTCTGGAATATTCGAAATCTATTACGACTTAGTTCATTCGTGTTTGCTTAATTAAAGTGGCCTTTACAATGATATTTCCGGTATCGAAAGAGATCTTTGTTTTATTAGAAGAGCACAAGATCGGAGAAGCGCGAACAGGTAACGATGAGAAGAAATAAATTAGCAAGGCCCTTCCTTGCGCCCCTCACGTGGAAAGTTCCAGATGCAGCGTACCCGATGAGGAACGCAAGGTCGGGATAAATGAAAATTAGCAAAAAATGTACATTTAATAACAACATCATTAGTACTGTATCTACATTATATATGTAATGTACATTTAAAAACAATTTCATTATTACCATATCTACATTAGATATAATGTAATACACAGATCCATTCCCACAGATCAATGTACATTTAATAACAATATCATTGGATCTATATCTACATTCGATGTAATGTAATATACTGATACATTCCCACAAATCAATATACATTTAATAACAATATCATTGGTACTATATCTACATTCGGTATAATGTAATATACTGATCTCTACCCACAGATCAATGTACATGTAAGTACAATATCATTATTACCATATCTTCATTAGATACAATGTAATATACTGATTCATTCCCACAGATCAATGTACATTTAATAACAATATCATTAGTACTATATCTACATTCGATATAATGTAATATACTTACTCGTTCCCACAGATCAATGTACATTTAATAGCAATATCATTATTATCACATCTACATTAGATATAATGTAATATACTGATTCCTTCCCACAGATCAATGTACATTTAATAACAATATCATTGGTACTATGTGTACATTCTATATAATGCGATATACTGATTCATTCCCACCGATCAATGTACATTTAATAACCATATCATTGGTACTATGTCTACATTCGATATAATGTAATATACTGATTCATCCCACAGATCAATGTGCATTTAATAACAATATCATTAGTACTACATCTACATGAGATATGTAATGTACATTTAATAACAATATCATTAGTACTATATCTACAATCGATATAATGTAATATACTGATTCATTCCCACAAATCAATTTACATTTAATAAGAATATCATTAGTCCTATATCTTCATTCGATATAATGTAATATACTGATTCATTCCCACAGATCAATGTTCATTTAGTAACAAAATCATTAGTACTATATCTACATTAGATATGTAATGTACATTTAATAACAATATCATTAGTACTATATCTACATTCGATATAATGTAATATATTAATTCATTACAACAGATCAATGTACATTTAATAACAATATCATTGGTACTATGTGTACATTCTATATAATGCGATATACTGATTCATTCCCACCGATCAATGTACATTTAATAACCATATCATTGGTACTATATCTACATTCGATATAATGTAATATACTGATTCATTCCCACAGATCAATGTACATTTAATAACAATATCATTAGTACTATATTTACATTAGATATGTAATGTACATTTAATAACAATATCACTAATACCATGTCTACATTAGATATAACGTATAATACTGATTCCTTCCCACAGATCAATGGACATTTAATAACAATATCATTGGTACTATAGCTACATTCTATACAATGTAATATATTGATTCATTCCCACAGATCAATGTACATTTAATAACAATATCGTGAACACTATATCTACCTACGATATAATGTAATATACTGATTCATTCCCACAGATCAATGTTCATTTAGTAACAAAATCATTAGTACTATATCTACATTAGATATGTAATGTACATTTAATAACAATATCATTAGTACTATATCTACATTCGATATAATGTAATATATTGATTCATTCCAACAGATCAAGGTACATTTAATAACAATATCATTAGTACTATATCTACATTAGATACGTAATGTACATTTAATAACAATATCATTATTACTATATCTACATTAGGTATAATGTAATGTACTGATCACTACCCACAGATCAATGTACATTTAATAACAATATCATTATTACTATATCTACATTATAAATAATGTCATATACAGATACATTTCAACAGATCAATGTACCTACATTTAATGCCAATGTCATTATTACGATATCTACATGAGATATAATGTAATATACTGATTGCTACCCACAGATCTATGTACATTTAATAACAATATCATTGGTACTATATCTACATTAGATATGTAATGTACATTTAAAAACAATATCATTATTACCATATCTACATTAGATATAATGTAATATACTGATTCCTTCCCACAGATAAATGTACATTTTCTAACAATATCCTTGGTACTACAGCTACATCCTATATAATGTAATATATTGATTCATTACCGCAGATCAATGTACATTTAATAACACTACCATTAGTACTATATCTACATTAGATATGTAATGTGCATTTAATACCAATGTCATTATTACCATATCTAGATTAGATATAATGTAATGTACTGATTACTACCCACAGACCAATGTACATTTAATAACAATATCATTATTACCATATCTACATTATAAATAATGTCATATACAGATACATTCCAACAGATCAATGTGCCTACATTTAATACCAATGTCATTATTACGATATCTACATGAGATATAATGTAATGTACTGATTACTACCCACAGATCAATGAACATTTAATAACAATATCATTATTACCATATCTACAATAGATATAACGTAATATACGGATTCCTTCCCACAGATCAATGTACGTTTAATAACAATATCATTGGTACTATATCTACATTCTATATAATGTAATATACTGATTCGTTCCCACAGATCAATGTACATTTAATAACAATATCATTATTACTATGACTACATTACATATAATGTCATATAATGATACATTCCAACAGATGAATGTGCCTACATTTGGTACCAATGTCGTTATTACCATATCTACACTAGACATAATGTAATATACTGATTCCATCCCACAGATCAATGTACATTTAATAACGATATTATTATTACCATATCTACATTAGATATAATGTAATATACTGATACCTTCCCTAAGATCAATGTACATTTATAAACAATATCATTATTACTATGACTACATTAGATATAATGTCATATAGTGATACATTCCAACAGATCAATGTGCCTACATTTTGTACCAATGTCGTTATTACCATATCTACACTAGATATAATGTAATATACTGATTAATCCCCACAGATCAATGTACATTTAATAACAATGTCATTAGTACTATATCTACATTATATATGTAATGTACATTTAATAACAATATCATTAGTACCATATCTACATTATATGTGTAATGTACATTTAATAACAATATCATTAGCACTATATCTACATTATATATGTAATGTACATTTAATAACAATATCATTAGCACTATATCTACATTCGATATAATGTAATATACTGATTCCCTCCCGCAGATCAATGTACATTTAATAACAATATCATTATTACTATATCTACATTCGAAATAATGTAATATACTGATTCGTTCCCACAGAACAATGTACATTTAATAACAATATCATTAGTACTATATCTACAGTAGATATGTAATATACATTTACAAACAATGCCATTATTACTATATTTCCGTTGGACATAATGTAATATACTGATTCCTTCCAACAGATCAATGTATATTTAATAACAATATCCTTAGTACTATATCTACATTCGATATAATGTAATATAGTTATTCGTTCCCACAGATGAATGTGCATTTAATAACAATATCATTAGTACTATATCTACATTGGATATGTAATGTGCACTTAATAACAATATCATTATTACCATATCTACACTAGATATAATGTAATATACTGATTAATCCCCACAGATCAATGTACATTTAATAACAATATCATTAGTACTATATCTACATTAGATATAATGTCATATAGTGATACATTCCAACAGACCAATGTACCTACATTTAGTACCAATGTCATAATTACCATATCTACACTAGATATAATGTAATACACTGATTCCCACCCACAGATCAATGTTCCTTTAATATCAATATCTCTATTACTACATCTACATTAGATAAAATGTCACGTACAGATTCATTCCCACAAATCAATGTACATTTAATAACAATATCGTGAACACTATATCTACCTACGATATAATGTAATATACTGATTCATTCCCACAGATCAATGTTCATTTAGTAACAATATCATTATTACTATGACTACATTAGATATAATGTCATATAATGATACATTCCAACAGATGAATGTGCCTACATTTGGTACCAATGTCGTTATTACCATATCTACACTAGACATAATGTAATATACTGATTCCATCCCACAGATCAATGTACATTTAATAACGATATTATTATTACCATATCTACATTAGATATAATGTAATATACTGATACCTTCCCACAGATCAATGTACATTTATAAACAATATCATTATTCAGATGACTACATTAGATATAATGTCATATAGTGATACATTCCAACAGATCAATGTGCCTACATTTTGTACCAATGTCATTATTACGATATCTACATGAGATATAATGTAATGTACTGATTACTACCCACAGATCAATGTACATTTAATAACAATATCATTATTACTATGACTACATTACATATAATGTCATATAATGATACATTCCAACAGATGAATGTGCCTACATTTGGTACCAATGTCGTTATTACCATATCTACACTAGACATAATGTAATATACTGATTCCATCCCACAGATCAATGTACATTTAATAACGATATTATTATTACCATATCTACATTAGATATAATGTAATATACTGATACCTTCCCTAAGATCAATGTACATTTATAAACAATATCATTATTACTATGACTACATTAGATATAATGTCATATAGTGATACATTCCAACAGATCAATGTGCCTACATTTTGTACCAATGTCGTTATTACCATATCTACACTAGATATAATGTAATATACTGATTAATCCCCACAGATCAATGTACATTTAATAACAATATCATTAGTACTATATCTACATTATATATGTAATGTACATTTAATAACAATATCATTAGTACCATATCTACATTATATGTGTAATGTACATTTAATAACAATATCATTAGCACTATATCTACATTATATATGTAATGTACATTTAATAACAATATCATTAGCACTATATCTACATTCGATATAATGTAATATACTGATTCCCTCCCACAGATCAATGTACATTTAATAACAATATCATTATTACTATATCTACATTCGAAATAATGTAATATACTGATTCGTTCCCACAGAACAATGTACATTTAATAACAATATCATTAGTACTATATCTACAGTAGATATGTAATGTACATTTACAAACAATGCCATTATTACTATATTTCCGTTGGACATAATGTAATATACTGATTCCTTCCAACAGATCAATGTATATTTAATAACAATATCCTTAGTACTATATCTACATTCGATATAATGTAATATACTGATTCATTCCCACAGATCAATGTACATTTTATAACAATATCATTAGTACTATATCTACATTCGATATAATGTAATATACTTATTCGTTCCCAAAGATCAATGTACATTTCATAACAATGTCATTAATAATGATATTGTTATTAAACGTACATTGATCTGTGGGAATGAATCTGTATAAGAAATTGTATCTAATGTAGATATAGTGATAATGATATTGTTATTAAATGTATGTTGATCTGTGGACATGAATCAGTCTCTTACATTATATCGAATGAAGATATAGTACTAATGATATTGTTATTAAATGTACATTGATCTGGGGGAAGGAATCAGTATATTAGATTATGTCCAACGCAGATATAGTAATAATGGCATCGTTTCAAAATGTATATTACATATCTAATGTAGTTATAGTAATAATGATATTGTTATTAAATGTACATTGATCTGTGGGAACGAATAACTATATTACATTATATCGAATGTAGATATAGTACTAATGATATTGATATTATATGTACATTGATCTGTGGAAATGAATCTGTATATGACATTATATCTAATGAAGATATAGTGCTAATGATATTCTTATTAAATGTACATTGATCTGTGGGTAGTAATCAGTATATTACGTTATATCTAATTTAGATATGGTAATAATGACATTGGTATTAAATGTAGGTACATCGATCTGTTGGAATGTATCTGTATATGACATTATAGCTAATGTAGATGTAGTACTAATGATATTGTTATTAAATGTACATTGATCTGTAGGAATGAATCTGTATATGACATTATACCGAATGTAGATATGGTATTAATGACATTGGCATTAAATGTAGCTACATTGATCTGTGGGAATGAATCAGTATATTACATTATATCGAATGTAGATATAGTAACAATGATATTGTTATCAAATGTACATTGATCTGTGGGAAGGAATCAGTACATTACATTACATCTAGTGTCGATATGATAATAATGACATTGGTACTAAATGTAGGTACATTGATCTGTTAGAATGAACCACTATATGACATTAAATCTAATGTAGATATAGTAATAATGATATTGTTATTAAGTGTACATTGATCTGTGGGTAGTAATCAGTATATTACATTATATCTAATGTAGATATGGTATTAATGACATTGGTATTAAATGTAGCTACATTGATCTGTGGGAATGAATCACTATATTACATTATATCGAATGGAGACATAGTACCAATGATATTGTTATTAAATGTACATTGATCTGTGCGAAGGAATCAGTATATTACTTTATACCGAATGTAGATAAAGTAGTAATGATATTGTTATTAAATGTACATTGATCTGTGGGAATGAATCTGTATATTACATTATATCCAATGTAGATATAGTAATAACGATATTGTTATTAAATGACATTGATCTGTGGGAGTGAATCAGTATATTACGTTATATCATATGTAGATATAGTACTATTGATATTGTTATTAAATGTCCATTGATCTGTGGGAATGAATCAGTATATTACATTATATCTCTGGTAGATATCGTAATAATGACATTGGTATTAAATGTAGGTACATTGATCTGTTGGAATGTATCTGTATATGACATTATATCTAATGTAAATATAGTAATAATGATATTGTTATTAAATGTACATCGATATGTGGGAAGTCGATATGTCGAAATATGTCCGTCAGGCCTCTTCCCTTGGGTTAAATCTGCAAATATATCGGAAACAATGCGAGCTATGGCAAAATCTTAAGAGACCTTTTTTGTAGGAAATTAAGTTTCCTACTATTCATGTCCTATGATATTTTTTGATCAGATGCGTAGTTTTCGAGATGTATGGAGATATTTAAAAGTTCCGAAGCCGCACCAACATAAGAAAGATACAGAAACACCGTGGCCCCTTTCTTTGAGATAACTCTGCACTACTGCGAGCTGCAAATGCGAGTTCCAGCTTAGCTGTGCAGAAGAAGAACAACAAGAAGAAGAAATATCTCGGAATATGTCCGTCAGGCCCCGTCACTTGAGATAAATCTGCAAATATCTCGGAAACGAAGCGAGCTATGGCAAAATGTTAAGAGACGTTTTTTGTAGAGAATTATGTTTCCTACAATTTATGTTCTATGATATTTTTTGATCAGAAGCGTAGTTTTCGAGATATATCGAGATATTTAAAAGTTCCGAAGCCGCACCAACATAATAGAGATACAGAAACACCGTGGCCCCTTTCTTTGAGATAACTCTGCACTATTGCGAGCTGTAAATGCCACTTCCAGCTTAGCTGTGCAGAAGAAGAACAACAAGAAGAAGAAATATCTCGAAATATGTCCGTCAGGCCCCTTCCCTTGAGATATATCTGCAAATATCTCGGAAACGATGCGAGCTATGGCAAAATGTTAAGAGACCTTTTTTGTAGAGAATTATGTTTCCTACAATTTATGTTCTATGATATTTTTTGATCAGAAGCGTAGTTTTCGAGATATATCGAGATTTTTAAAAGTTCCGAAGCCGCACCAACATAATAGAGATACAGAAACACCGTGGCCCCTTTCTTTGAGATAACTCTGCACTATTGCGAGCTGTAAATGCCACTTCGAACTTAGCTGTGCAGAAGAAGAACAACAAGAAGAAGAAATATCTCGAAATATGTCCGTCAGGCCCCTTCCCTTGAGATATATCTGCAAATATCTCGGAAACGAAGCGAGCTATGGCAAAATATTAAGAGACCTTTTTTGTAGAGAATTACGTTAGCTACAATTTATGTTCTATGATATTTTTTGATCAGAAGCGTAGTTTTCGAGACATATCGAGATATTTAAAAGTTCCGAAGGCGCACCAACATAATAGAGATACAGAAACACCGTGGCCCCTTTCTTTGAGATAACCCTGCACTAGTGCGAGCAGCAAATGCCACTTCCAGCTTAGCTGTGCAGAAGAAGAACAACAAGAAGAAGAAATATCTCGAAATATGTCCGTCAGACCCCTTCCCTTGAGATAAATCTGCAAATATCTCGGAAACCAAGCGAGCTATGGCAAAATCTTACGAGACCTTTTTTGTAGAGAATTAAGTTTCCTACTTTTTATGTTCTATGATATTTTTTGATCAGATGCGTAGTTCTCGAGATATATCCAGATATTTAAAAGTTCCGAAGCCGCACCAACATAATAGAGATACAGAAACACCGTGGCCCCTTTCTTTGAGGTAACTCTGCACTATTGCGAGCTGCAAATGCCACTTCCAGCTTAGCTGTGCAGAAGAAGAACAACAAGAAGAAGAAATATCTCGAAATATGTCCGTCAGACCCCTTCCCTTGAGATAAATCTGCAAATATCTCGGAAACGAACCGAGCTATGGCAAAATGTTAAGAGACCTTATTTGTAGAGAATTAAGTTTCCTACTTTTTATGTTCTATGATATTTTTTGATCAGATGCGTAGTTCTCGAGATATATCAAGATATTTAAAAGTTCCGAAGCCGCACCAACATAATAGAGATACAGAAACACCGTGGCCCCTTTCTTTGAGATAACTCTGCACTATTGCGAGCTGCAAATGCCACTTCCAGCTTCGCTGTGCAGAAGAAGAGCAACAAGAAGAAGAAACATCCCGAAATATGTCCGTCAGGCCCCTTCCCTTGAGATAAATCTGCATATATCTCGGAAACGAAGCGAGCTATGGCAAAATGTTAAGAGACCTTTTTTGTAGAGAATTAAGTTTTCTACTTTTTATGTTCTATGATATTTTTTGATCAGATGCGTAGTTCTCGAGATATATCAAGATATTTAAAAGTTCCGAAGCTGCACCAACATAATAGAGGTACAGAAACACTGTGGCCTCTTTCTTTGAGATAACTCTGCACTATTGCGAGCTGCAAATGCCACTTCCAGCTTAGCTGTGCAGAAAAAGAACAACAAGAAGAAGAAATATCTCGAAATATGTCCGTCAGGCCCCTTCCCTTGAGATAAATCTGCAAATATCTCGGAAACGAAGCGAGCTATGGCAAAATGTTAAGAGACCTTTTTTGTAGAGAATTAAGTTTCCTACTTTTTATGTTCTATGATATTTTTTGATCAGATTCGTAGATCTCGAGATATATCAAGATATTTAAAAGTTCCGAAGCCGCACCAACATAATAGAGATACAGAAACACCGTGGCCCCATTCTTTGAGATAACTCTGCACTATTGCGAGCTGCAAATGCCACTTCCAGCTTAGCTGTGCAGAAGAAGAACAACAAGAAGAGGAAATATCTAGAAATATGTCCGTCAGGCCCCTTCCCTTGAGATAAATCTGCAAATATCTCGGAAACGAAGCGAGCTATGGCAAAATGTTAAGAGACCTTTTTTGTAGAGAATTAAGTTTCCTACTTTTTATGTTCTATGATATTTTTCGATCAGATGCGTAGTTCTCGAGATATATCAAGATATTTAAAAGTTCCGAAGCCGCACCAACATAATAGAGATACAGAAACACCGTGGCCCCATTCTTTGAGATAACTCTGCACTATTGCGAGCTAGAAATGCCACTTCCAGTTTAGCTGTGCAGAAGAAGAACAACAAGAAGAAGAAATATCTCGAAATATGTCCGTCAGGCCCCTTCCCTTGAGATATATCTGCAAATATCTCGGAAACGAAAGGAGCTATGGCAAAATCTTAAGAGACCTTTTTTGTAGAGAATTATGTTTCCTACAATTTATGTTCTATGATATTTTTTGATCAGAAGCGTAGTTCTCGAGATATATCGAGATATTTAAAAGTTCCGAAGCCGCACCAACATAATAGAGATACAGAAACACCGTGGCCCCTTTCTTTCAGATAACTCTGCACTATTGCGAGCTGGAAATGCCACTTCCAGTTTAGCTGTGCAGAAGAAGAACAACAAGAAGAAGAAATATCTCGAAATATGTCCGTCAGGCCCCTTCCCTTGAGATAAATCTGCATATATCTCGGAAACGAAGCGAGCTATGGCAAGATGTTGAGAGACCTTTTTTGTAGAGAATTAAGTTTTCTACTTTTTATGTTCTATGATATTTTTTGATCAGATGCGTAGTTCTCGAGATATATCAAGATATTTAAAAGTTCCGAAGCCGCACCAACATAATAGAGATACAGAAACACCGTGGCCCCTTTCTTTGAGATAACTCTGCACTATTGCGAGCTGGAAATGCCACTTCGAGTTTAGCTGTGCAGAAGAAGAACGACAAGAAGAAGAAATATCTCGAAATATGTCCGCCAGGCCCCTTCCCTTGAGATAGATCTGCAAATATCTCGGAAACGAAGCGAGCTATGGCAAAATGTTAAGAGACCTTTTTTGTAGAGAATTATGTTTCCTACAATTTATGTTCTATGATATTTTTTGATCAGAAGCGCAGTTTTCGAGATATATCGAGATATTTAAAAGTTCCGAAGCCGCACCAACATAATAGAGATACAGAAACACCGTGGCCCCTTTCTTTGAGATAACTCTGCACTATTGCGAGCTGCAAATGCCACATCCAGCTTAGCTGTGCAGAAGAAGAACAACAAGAAGAAGAAATATCTCGAAATATGTCCGTCAGGCCCCTTCTCTTGAGATAAATCTGCAAATATCTCGGAAACGAAGCGAGCTATGGCAAAATGTTAAGAGACCTTACTTGTAGAGAATTACGTTTCCTACTTTTTATGTTCTATGATATTATTTGATCAGATGCGTAGTTCTCGAGATATATCAAGATATTTAAAAGTTCCGAAGCCGCAGCAACATAATAGAGATACAGAAACACCGTGGCCCCTTTCTTTGAGATAACTCTGCAGTATTGCGCGCTGCAAATGCCACTTCCAGCTTAGCTGTGCAGAGGAAGAACAACAAGAAGAAGAAATATCTCGAAATATGTCCGTCAGGCCAGTTCCTTTGAGCTGAATCTGCAAATATCTCGGAAACGAAGCGAGCTATGGCAAAATGTTGAGAGACGTTTTTTGTAGAGAATTATGTTTCCTACAATTTATGTTCTATGATATTTTTTGATCAGAAGCGTAGTTTTCGAGATATATCGAGATATTTAAAAGTTCCGAAGCCGCACCAACATAATAGAGATTCAGAAACACCATGGCCCCTTTCTTAGAGATAACTCTGCACTAGTGCGAGCCGCAAATGCCACTTCCAGCTTAGCTGTGCAGAAGAAGAACAACAAGAAGAAGAAATATCTCGAAATATATCCGTCAGGCCCCTTCCCTTGCGATAAATCTGCACATATCTCGGAAACGAAGCGAGCTATGGCAAAATGTTAAGAGACCTTTTTTGTAGAGAATTAAGTTACCTACTTTTTATCTTCTATGATATTTTTTGATCAGATGCGTAGTTCTCGAGATATATCAAGATATTTAAAAGTTCCGAAGCCGCACCAACATAATAGAGATACAGAAACACCGTGGCCCCTTTCTTTGAGATAACTCTGCACTATTGCGAGCTGCAAATGCCACTTCCAGCTTAGCTGTGCAGAAGAAGAACAGCAAGAAGAAGAAATATCTCGAAATATGTCCGTCAGGCCCCTTCCCTTGAGATATATCTGCAAATATCTCGGAAACGAAACGAGCTATGGCAAAATCTTAAGAGACCTTTTTTGTAGAGAATTAGGTTTCCTACAATTTATGTTCTATGATATTTTTTGATCAGATGCGTAGTTCTCGAGATATATCCAGATATTTAAACGCTCTGAAGCGGCACCAACATAATAGAGATACAGAAACACCGTGGCCCCTTTCTTTGAGGTAACTCTGCACTATTGCGAGCTGCAAATGCCACTTCCAGCTTAGCTGTGCAGAAGAAGAACAACAAGAAGAAGAAATATCTCGAAATATGTCGGTCAGGCCCCTTCCCTTGAGATAAATCTGCAAATATCTCGGAAACGAAGCGAGCTATGGCAAAATGTTGAGAGACCTTTTTTGTAGAGAATTAAGTTTTCTACTTTTTATGTTCTATGATATTTTTTGATCAGATGCGTAGTTCTCGAGATATATCAAGATATTTAAAAGTTCCGAAGCCGCACCAACATAATAGAGATACAGAAACACCGTGGCCCCTTTCTTTGAGATAACTCTGCACTATTGCGAGCTGGAAATGCCACTTCGAGTTTAGCTGTGCAGAAGAAGAACGACAAGAAGAAGAAATATCTCGAAATATGTCCGCCAAGCCCCTTCCCTTGAGATAGATCTGCAAATATCTCGGAAACGAAGCGAGCTATGGCAAAATGTTAAGAGACCTTTTTTGTAGAGAATTATGTTTCCTACAAGTTATGTTCTATGATATTTTTTGATCAGAAGCGCAGTTTTCGAGATATATCGAGATATTTAAAAGTTCCGAAGCCGCACCAACATAATAGAGATACAGAAACACCGTGGCCCCTTTCTTTGAGATAACTCTGCACTATTGCGAGCTGCAAATGCCACATCCAGCTTAGCTGTGCAGAAGAAGAACAACAAGAAGAAGAAATATCTCGAAATATGTCCGTCAGGCCCCTTCTCTTGAGATAAATCTGCAAATATCTCGGAAACGAAGCGAGCTATGGCAAAATGTTAAGAGACCTTACTTGTAGAGAATTACGTTTCCTACTTTTCATGTTCTATGATATTATTTGATCAGATGCGTAGTTCTCGAGATATATCAAGATATTTAAAAGTTCCGAAGCCGCACCAACATAATAGAGATACAGAAACACCGTGGCCCCTTTCTTTGAGATAACTCTGCAGTATTGCGCGCTGCAAATGCCACTTCCAGCTTAGCTGTGCAGAGGAAGAACAACAAGAAGAAGAAATATCTCGAAATATGTCCGTCAGGCCAGTTCCTTTGAGCTGAATCTGCAAATATCTCGGAAACGAAGCGAGCTATGGCAAAATGTTGAGAGACGTTTTTTGTAGAGAATTATGTTTCCTACAATTTATGTTCTATGATATTTTTTGATCAGAAGCGTAGTTTTCGAGATATATCGAGATATTTAAAAGTTCCGAAACCGCACCAACATAATAGAGATTCAGAAATACCGTGGCCCCTTTCTTTGAGATAACTCTGCACTAGTGCGAGCCGCAAATACCACTTCCAGCTTAGCTGTGTAGAAGAAGAACAACAAGAAGAAGAAATATCTCGAAATATATCCGTCAGGCCCCTTCCCTTGCGATAAATCTGCACATATCTCGGAAACGAAGCGAGCTATGGCAAAATGTTAAGAGACCTTTTTTGTAGAGAATTAAGTTACCTACTTTTTATGTTCTATGATATTTTTTGATCAGATGCGTAGTTCTCGAGATATATCAAGATATTTAAAAGTTCCGAAGCCGCACCAACATAATAGAGATACAGAAACACCGTGGCCCCTTTCTTTGAGATAACTCTGCACTATTGCGAGCTGCAAATGCCACTTCCAGCTTAGCTGTGCAGAAGAAGAACAGCAGGAAGAAGAAATATCTCGAAATATGTCCGTCAGGCCCCTTCCCTTGAGATATATCTGCAAATATCTCGGAAACGAAACGAGCTATGGCAAAATCTTAAGAGACCTTTTTTGTAGAGAATTAGGTTTCCTACAATTTATGTTCTATGATATTTTTTGATCAGATGCGTAGTTCTCGAGATATATCCAGATATTTAAACGCTCTGAAGCGGCACCAACATAATAGAGATACAGAAACACCGTGGCCCCTTTCTTTGAGGTAACTCTGCACTATTGCGAGCTGCAAATGCCACTTCCAGCTTAGCTGTGCAGAAGAAGAACAACAAGAAGAAGAAATATCTCGAAATATGTCGGTCAGGCCCCTTCCCTTGAGATAAATCTGCAAATATCTCGGAAACGAAGCGAGCTATGGCAAAATGTTAAGAGACCTTTTTTGTAGAGAATTAAGTTTCCTTCTTTTTATGTTCTATGATATTTTTCGATCAGATGCGTAGTTCTCGAGATATATCAAGATATTTAAAAGTTCCGAAGCCGCACCAACATAATAGAGATACAGAAACACCGTGGCCCCTTTCTTTGAGATAACTCTGCACTATTGCGAGCTGCAAATGCCACTTCCAGCTTAGCTGTGCAGAAGAAGAACAACAAGAAGAAGAAATATCTCGAAATATGTCCGTCAGTCCCCTTCCCTTGAGATAAATCTGCAAATATCTCGAAAACGAAGCAAGCTATGGCAAAATGTTAAGAGACCTTTTTTGTAGAGAATTAAGTCTCCTACTTTTTATGTTCTATGATATTTTTTGATCAGAAGCGTAGTTTTCGAGATATATCGAGATATTTAAAAGTTCCGAAGCCGCACCAACATAATAGAGATACAGAAACACCGTGGGCCCTTTCTTTGAGATAACTCTGCACCATTGCGACCTGCAAATGCCACTTCCAGCTTAGCTGTGCAGAAGAAGAACAACAAGAAGAAGGAATATCTCGAAATATGTCCGTCAGGCCCCTTCCCTTGAGATAAATCTGCAAATATCTCGGAAACGAAGCGAGCTATGGCAAAATGTTAAGAGACCTTTTTTGTAGAGAATTAAGTGTCCTACTTTTTATTTTCTATGATATATTTTGATCAGATGCGTAGTTCTCGAGATATATCAAGATATTTAAAAGTTCCGAAGCCGCACCAACATAATAGAGATACAGAAACACCGTGGCCCCTTTCTTTGAGATAACTCTGCAGTATTGCGAGCCGCAAATGCCACTTCCAGCTTAGCTGTGCAGAGGAAGAACAACAAGAAGAAGAAATATCTCGAAATATGTCCGTCAGGCCAGTTCCTTTGAGCTGAATCTGCAAATATCTCGGAAACGAAGCGAGCTATGGCAAAATGTTAAGAGACGTTTTTTGTAGAGAATTATGTTTCCTACGATTTATGTTCTATGATATTTTTTGATCAGAAGCGTAGTTTTCGAGATATATCGAGATATTTAAAAGTTCCCAAGCCGCACCAACATAACAGAGATACAGAAACACCGTGGCCCCTTTCTTTCAGATAACTCTGCACTATTGCGAGCTGGAAATGCCACTTCCAGTTTAGCTGTGCAGAAGAAGAACAACAAGAAGAAGAAATATCTCGAAATATGTCCGTCAGTCCCCTTCCCTTGAGATAAATCTGCAAATATCTCGGAAACGAAGCGAGCTATGGCAAAATGTTAAGAGACCTGTTTTGTAGACAATTAAGTTTCCAAATTTTTATGTTCTATGATATTTTTCGATCAGAGGCGTAGTTCTCGAGATATATCAAGATATTTAAAAGTTCCGAAGCCGCACCAACATAATAGAGATACAGAAACACCGTGGCCCCTTTCTTTGGGATAACTCTGCACTATTGCGAGCTGGAAATGCCACTTCCAGTTTAGCTGTGCAGAAGAAGAACAACAAGAAGAAGAAATATCTCGAAATATGTCCGTCAGGACCCTTCCCTTGAGATAAATCTGCAAATATCTCGGAAACGAAGCGAGCTATTGCAAAATGTTAAGAGACCTTTTTTGTAGAAAATTAGGTTTCCTACTTTTTATGTTCTATGATATTTTTTGATCAGATGCGTAGTTCTCGAGATATATCAAGATATTTAAAAGTTCCGAAGCTGCACCAACATAATAGAGGTACAGAAACACCGTGGCCTCTTTCTTTGAAATAACTCTGCACTATTGCGAGCTGCAAATGCCACTTCCAGCTTAGCTGTGCAGAAGAGGAACAACAAGAAGAGGAAATATCTCGGAATATGTCCGTCAGGCCCCTTCCCTTGAGATAAACCTGCAAATATCTCGGAAACGATGCCAGCTATGGGAAAATGTTAAGAGACCTTTTTTGTAGAGAATTATGTTTCCTACAATTTACGTTCTATGATATTTTTTGATCAGAAGCGTAGTTTTCGAGATATATCGAGATATTTAAAAGTTCCGAAGCCGCACCAACATAATAGGGATACAGAAACACCGTGGCCCCTTTCTTTGAGATAACTCTGCACTAGTGCGAGCCGCAAATGCCACTTCCAGCTTAGCTGTGCAGAAGAAGAACAACAAGAAGAAGAAATATCTCGAAATATGTCCGTCAGGCCCCTTCCCTTGAGATAAATCTGCAAATATCTCGGAAACGAAGCGAGCTACGGCAGAATGTTAAGAGACGTTTTTTGTAGAGAATTATGTTTTCTACAATTTATGTTCTATGATATTTTTTGATCAGAAGCGTAGTTTTCGAGATATATCGAGATATTTAAAAGTTCCGAAGCCGCACCAACATAATAGAGATACAGAAACACCGTGGCCCCTTTCTTTGAGATAACTCTGCACTATTGCGAGCTGCAAATGCCACTTCCAGCTTAGCTGTGCAGAAAAAGAACAACAAGAAGAAGAAATATCTCGAAATATGTCCGTCAGGCCCCTTCCCTTGAGATATATCTGCAAATATCTCGGAAACGAAGCGAGCTATGGCAAAATGTTAAGAGACCTTTTTTGTAGAAAATTAGGTTTCCTACTTTTTATGTTCTATGATAATTTTTGATCAGATGCGTAGTTCTCGAGATATATCAAGATATTTAAAACTTCCGAAGCCGCACCAACATAATAGAGATACAGAAACACCGTGGCCCCTTTCTTTGAGATAACTCTGCACTATTGCGAGCTGTAAATGCCACTTCCAGCTTAGCTGTGCAGAAGAAGAACAACAAGAAGAAGAAATATCTGGAAATATGTCCGTCAGGCCCCTTCCCTTGAGATATATCTGCAAATATCTCGGAAACGAAGCGAGTTATGGCAAAATGTTAAGAGACCTTTTTTGTAGAGAATTATGTTTCCTACAATTTATGTTCTATGATATTTTTTGATCAGAAGCGTAGTTTTCAAGATATATCGAGATATTTAAAAGTTCCGAAGCCGCACCAACATAATAGAGATACAGAAACACCGTGGCCCGTTTCGATGAGATAACTCTGCACTAGTGCGAGCCGCAAATGCCACTTCCAGCTTAGCTGTGCAGAAGAAGAACAACAAGAAGAAGAAATATCTCGAAATATGTCCGTCAGGCCCCTTCCCTTGAGATAAATCTGCAAATATCTCGGAAACGAAGCGAGCTATGGCAAAATGTTTAGAGACCTTTTTTGTAGAGAATTAAGTTTCCTACTTTTTATGTTCTATGATATTTTTTGATCAGATGCGTAGTTCTCGAGATATATCAAGATATTTAAAAGTTCCGAAGCCGCACCAACATAATAGAGGTACAGAAACACCGTGGCCTCTTTCTTTGAGATAACTCTGCACTATTGCGAGCTGCAAATGCCACTTCCAGCTTAGCTGTGCAGAAGAGGAACAACAAGAAGAGGAAATATCTCGGAATATGTCCGTCAGGCCCCTTCCCTTGAGATATATCTGCAAATATCTCGGAAACGAAGCGAGCTATGGCAAAATGTTAAGAGACCGTTTTTGTAGAGAATTATGTTTCCTACAATTTATGTTCTATGATATTTTTTGATCAGAAGCGTAGTTTTCGAGATATATCGAGATATTTAAAAGTTCCGAAGCCGCACCAACATAATAGAGATACAGAAACACCGTGGCCCCTTTCGTTGAGATAACTCTGCACTAGTGCGAGCCGCAAATGCCACTTCCAGCTTAGCTGTGCAGAAGAAGAACAACAAGAAGAAGAAATATCTCGAAATATGTCCGTCAGGCCCCTTCCCTTGAGATAAATCTGCAAATATCTCGGAAATGAAGCGAGCTATGGCAAAATGTTAAGAGACCTTTTTTGTAGAGAATTAAGTTTCCGACTTTTTATGTTCTATGATATTTTTTGATCAGATGCGTAGTTCTCGAGATATATCAAGATATTTAAAAGTTCCGAAGACGC
Source organism: Osmia lignaria lignaria (assembly GCF_051020975.1). Lineage (NCBI taxonomy): Eukaryota > Metazoa > Arthropoda > Insecta > Hymenoptera > Megachilidae > Osmia > Osmia lignaria. Next base: position 3,974,690 of record NW_027478162.1, on the reverse strand, counting down.
ACCAACATAATAGAGATACAGAAACACCGTGGCCCCTTTCTTTGAGATAACTCTGCACTAGTGCGAGCCGCAAATGCCACTTCCAGCTTAGCTGTGCAGAAGAAGAACAACAAGAATAAGAAATATTTCGAAATATGTCCGTCAGGCCCCTTCCCTTGAGATAAATCTGCAAATATCTCGGAAACGAAGCGAGCTACGGCAAAATGTTAAGAGACCTTTTTTGTAGAAAATTAGGTTTCCTACTTTTTATGTTCTATGATAATTTTTGATCAGATGCGTAGTTCTCGAGATATATCAAGATATTTAAAACTTCCGAAGCCGCACCAACATAATAGAGATACAGAAACACCGTGGCCCCTTTCTTTGAGATAACTCTGCACTATTGCGAGCTGTAAATGCCACTTCCAGCTTAGCTGTGCAGAAGAAGAACAACAAGAAGAAGAAATATCTGGAAATATGTCCGTCAGGCCCCTTCCCTTGAGATATATCTGCAAATATCTCGGAAACGAAGCGAGTTATGGCAAAATGTTAAGAGACCTTTTTTGTAGAGAATTATGTTTCCTACAATTTATGTTCTATGATATTTTTTGATCAGAAGCGTAGTTTTCAAGATATATCGAGATATTTAAAAGTTCCGAAGCCGCACCAACATAATAGAGATACAGAAACACCGTGGCCCGTTTCGATGAGATAACTCTGCACTAGTGCGAGCCGCAAATGCCACTTCCAGCTTAGCTGTGCAGAAGAAGAACAACAAGAAGAAGAAATATCTCGAAATATGTCCGTCAGGCCCCTTCCCTTGAGATAAATCTGCAAATATCTCGGAAACGAAGCGAGCTATGGCAAAATGTTTAGAGACCTTTTTTGTAGAGAATTAAGTTTCCTACTTTTTATGTTCTATGATATTTTTTGATCAGATGCGTAGTTCTCGAGATATATCAAGATATTTAAAAGTTCCGAAGCCGCACCAACATAATAGAGGTACAGAAACACCGTGGCCTCTTTCTTTGAGATAACTCTGCACTATTGCGAGCTGCAAATGCCACTTCCAGCTTAGCTGTGCAGAAGAGGAACAACAAGAAGAGGAAATATCTCGGAATATGTCCGTCAGGCCCCTTCCCTTGAGATAAACCTGCAAATATCTCGGAAACGATGCCAGCTATGGGAAAATGTTAAGAGACCTTTTTTGTAGAGAATTATGTTTCCTACAATTTACGTTCTATGATATTTTTTGATCAGAAGCGTAGTTTTCGAGATATATCGAGATATTTAAAAGTTCCGAAGCCGGACCAACATAATAGAGATACTGAAACACCGTGGCCCCTTTCTTTGAGATAACTCTGCACTATTGCGAGCTGCAAATGCCACTTCCAGCTTAGCTGTGCAGAAGAAGAACAACAAGAAGAAGAAATATCTCGAAATATGTCCGTCAGGCCCCTTCCCTTGAGATAAATCTGCAAATATCTCGGAAACGAAGAGAGCTATGGCAAAATGTTAAGAGACCTTCTTTGTAGAGAATTAAGTTTCCTACTTTTTATGTTCTATGATATTTTTTGATCAGATGCGTAGTTCTCGAGATATATCAAGATATTTAAAAGTTCCGAAGCCGCACCAACATAAAAGAGATACAGAAACACCGTGGCCCCTTTCTTTGAGATAACTCTGCACTATTGCGAGCTGTAAATGCCACTTCCAGCTTAGCTGTGCAGAAGAAGAACAACAAGAAGAAGAAATATCTCGAAATATGTCCGTCAGGCCCCTTCCCTTGAGATATATCTGCAAATATCTCGGAAACGAAGCGAGCTATGGCAAAATGTTAAGAGACCTTTTTTGTAGAGAATTATGTTTCCTACAATTTATGTTCTATGATATTTTTTGATCAGAAGCGTAGTTTTCGAGATATATCGAGATATTTAAAAGTTCCGAAGCCGCACCAACATAATAGAGATACAGAAACACCGTGGCCCCTTTCTTTGAGATAACTCTGCACTAGTGCGAGGCGCAAATGCCACTTCCAGCTTAGCTGTGCAGAAGAAGAACAACAAGAAGAAGAAATATCTCGAAATATGTCCGTCAGGCCCCTTCCCTTGAGATAAATCTGCAAATATCTCGGAAACGAAGCGAGCTATGGCAAAATGTGGAGAGACCTTTTTTGTTGAGAATTAAGTTTCCTACTATTTATGTTCTATGATATTTTTGGATCAGATGCGTAGTTCTCGAGATATATCAAGATATTTAAAAGTTCCGAAGCCGCACCAACATAATAGAGATACAGAAACACCGTGGCCCCTTTCTTTGAGATAACTCTGCACTATTGCGAGCTGTAAATGCCACTTCCAGCTTAGCTGTGCAGAAGAAGAACAACAAGAAGAAGAAATATCTCGAAATATGTCCGTCAGGCCAGTTCCTTTGAGCTGAATCTGCAAATATCTCGGAAACGAAGCGAGCTATGGCAAAATGTTAAGAGACGTTTTTTGTAGAGAATTATGTTTCCTACAATTTATGTTCTATGATATTTTTTGATCAGAAGCGTAGTTTTCGAGATATATCGAGATATTTAAAAGTTCCGAAGCCGCACCAACATAATAGGGATACAGAAACACCGTGGCCCCTTTCTTTGAGATAACTCTGCACTAGTGCGAGCCGCAAATGCCACTTCCAGCTTAGCTGTGCGGAAGAAGAACAACAAGAAGAAGAAATATCTCGAAATATGTCCGTCAGGCCCCTTCCCTTGAGATAAATCTGCAAATATCTCGGAAACGAAGCGAGCTACGGCAAAATGTTAAGAGACGTTTTTTGTAGAGAATTATGTTTTCTACAATTTATGTTCTATGATATTTTTTGATCAGAAGCGTAGTTTTCGAGATATATCGAGATATTTAAAAGTTCCGAAGCCGCACCAACATAATAGAGATACAGAAACACCGTGGCCCCTTTCTTTGAGATAACTCTGCACTATTGCGAGCTGCAAATGCCACTTCCAGCTTAGCTGTGCAGAAAAAGAACAACAAGAAGAAGAAATATCTCGAAATATGTCCGTCAGGCCCCTTCCCTTGAGATATATCTGCAAATATCTCGGAAACGAAGCGAGCTATGGCAAAATGTTAAGAGACCGTTTTTGTAGAGAATTATGTTTCCTACAATTTATGTTCTATGATATTTTTTGATCAGAAGCGTAGTTTTCGAGATATATCGAGATATTTAAAAGTTCCGAAGCCGCACCAACATAATAGAGATACAGAAACACCGTGGCCCCTTTCGTTGAGATAACTCTGCACTAGTGCGAGCCGCAAATGCCACTTCCAGCTTAGCTGTGCAGAAGAAGAACAACAAGAAGAAGAAATATCTCGAAATATGTCCGTCAGGCCCCTTCCCTTGAGATAAATCTGCAAATATCTCGGAAACGAAGCGAGCTATGGCAAAATGTTAAGAGACCTTTTTTGTAGAGAATTAAGTTTCCGACTTTTTATGTTCTATGATATTTTTTGATCAGATGCGTAGTTCTCGAGATATATCAAGATATTTAAAAGTTCCGAAGCCGCACCAACATAATAGAGATACAGAAACACCGTGGCCCCTTTCTTTGAGATAACTCTGCACTAGTGCGAGCCGCAAATGCCACTTCCAGCTTAGCTGTGCAGAAGAAGAACAACAAGAATAAGAAATATTTCGAAATATGTCCGTCAGGCCCCTTCCCTTGAGATAAATCTGCAAATATCTCGGAAACGAAGCGAGCTACGGCAAAATGTTAAGAGACCTTTTTTGTAGAAAATTAGGTTTCCTACTTTTTACGTTCTATGATAATTTTTGATCAGATGCGTAGTTCTCGAGATATATCAAGATATTTAAAACTTCCGAAGCCGCACCAACATAATAGAGATACAGAAACACCGTGGCCCCTTTCTTTGAGATAACTCTGCACTATTGCGAGCTGTAAATGCCACTTCCAGCTTAGCTGTGCAGAAGAAGAACAACAAGAAGAAGAAATATCTGGAAATATGTCCGTCAGGCCCCTTCCCTTGAGATATATCTGCAAATATCTCGGAAACGAAGCGAGTTATGGCAAAATGTTAAGAGACCTTTTTTGTAGAGAATTATGTTTCCTACAATTTATGTTCTATGATATTTTTTGATCAGAAGCGTAGTTTTCAAGATATATCGAGATATTTAAAAGTTCCGAAGCCGCACCAACATAATAGAGATACAGAAACACCGTGGCCCGTTTCGATGAGATAACTCTGCACTAGTGCGAGCCGCAAATGCCACTTCCAGCTTAGCTGTGCAGAAGAAGAACAACAAGAAGAAGAAATATCTCGAAATATGTCCGTCAGGCCCCTTCCCTTGAGATAAATCTGCAAATATCTCGGAAACAAAGCGAGCTATGGCAAAATGTTAAGAGACCTTTTTTGTAGAGAATTAAGTTTCCTACTTTTTATGTTCTATGATATTTTTTGATCAGATGCGTAGTTCTCGAGATATATCAAGATATTTAAAAGTTCCGAAGCCGCACCAACATAATAGAGATACAGAAACACCGTGGCCCCTTTCTTTGAGATAACTCTGCACTATTGCGAGCTGCAAATGCCACTTCCAGCTTAGCTGTGCAGAGGAAGAACAACAAGAAGAAGAAATATCTCGAAATATGTCCGTCAGGCCAGTTCCTTTGAGCCGAATCTGCAAATATCTCGGAAACGAAGCGAGCTATGGCAAAATGTTAAGAGACGTTTTTTGTAGAGAATTATGTTTCCTACAATTTATGTTCTATGATATTTTTTGATCAGAAGCGTAGTTTTCGAGATATATCGAGATATTTAAAAGTTCCGAAGCCGCACCAACATAATAGAGATACAGAAACACCGTGGCCCCTTTCTTTGAGATAACTCTGCACTATTGCGAGCTGTAAATGCCACTTCCAGCTTAGCTGTGCAGAAGAAGAACAACAAGAAGAAGAAATATCTCGAAATATGTCCGTCAGGCCCCTTCCCTTGAGATATATCTGCAAATATCTCGGAAACGAAGCGAGCTATGGCAAAATGTTAAGAGACCTTTTTTGTAGAGAATTATGTTTCCTACAATTTATGTTCTATGATATTTTTTGATCAGAAGCGTAGTTTTCGAGATATATCGAGATATTTAAAAGTTCCGAAGCCGCACCAACATAATAGAGATACAGAAACACCGTGGCCCCTTTCTTTGAGATAACTCTGCACTAGTGCGAGCCGCAAATGCCACTTCCAGCTTAGCTGTGCAGAAGAAGAACAACAAGAAGAAGAAATATCTCGAAATATGTCCGTCAGGCCCCTTCCCTTGAGATATATCTGCAAATATCTCGGAAACGAAGCGAGCTATGGCAAAATGTTAAGAGACCTTTTTTGTAGAGAATTATGTTTCCTACGATTTATGTTCTATGATATTTTTTGATCAGAAGCGTAGTTTTCGAGATATATCGAGATATTTAAAAGTTCCGAAGCCGCACCAACATAATAGAGATACAGAAACACCGTGGCCCCTTTCGTTGAGATAACTCTGCACTAGTGCGAGCCGCAAATGCCACTTCCAGCTTAGCTGTGCAGAAGAAGAACAACAAGAAGAAGAAATATCTCGAAATATGTCCGTCAGGCCCCTTCCCTTGAGATAAATCTGCAAATATCTCGGAAACGAAGCGAGATATGGCAAAATGTTAAGAGACCTTTTTTGTAGAGAATTAAGTTTCCTACTTTTTATGTTCTATGATATTTTAGGATCAGATGCGTAGTTCTCGAGATATATCAAGATATTTAAAAGTTCCGAAGCCGCACCAACATAATAGAGATACAGAAACACCGTGGCCCCTTTCTTTGAGATAACTCTGCACTATTGCGAGCTGTAAATGCCACTTCCAGCTTAGCTGTGCAGAAGAAGAACAACAAGAAGAAGAAATATCTCGAAATATGTCCGTCAGGCCCCTTCCCTTGAGATATATCTGCAAATATCTCGGAAACGAAGCGAGCTATGATAAAATGTTAAGAGACCTTTTTTGTAGAGAATTAAGTTTCCTACTTTTTCTGTTCTATGATATTTTTTGATCAGATGCGTAGTTCTCGAGATATATCAAGATATTTAAAAGTTCCGAAGCCGCACCAACATAATAGAGATACAGAAACACCGTGGCCCCTTTCTTTGAGATAACTCTGCACTATTGCGAGCTGCAAATGCCACTTCCAGCTTAGCTGTGCAGAGGAAGAACAACAAGAAGAAGAAATATCTCGAAATATGTCCGTCAGGCCAGTTCCTTTGACCTGAATCTGCAAATATCTCGGAAACGAAGCGAGCTATGGCAAAATGTTCAGAGACGTTTTTTGTAGAGAATTATGTTTCCTACTTTTTATGTTCTATGATATTTTAGGATCAGATGCGTAGTTCTCGAGATATATCAAGATATTTAAAAGTTCCGAAGCCGCACCAACATAATAGAGATACAGAAACACCGTGGCCCCTTTCTTTGAGATAACTCTGCACTATTGCGAGCTGTAAATGCCACTTCCAGCTTAGCTGTGCAGAAGAAGAACAACAAGAAGAAGAAATATCTCGAAATATGTCCGTCAGGCCCCTTCCCTTGAGATATATCTGCAAATATCTCGGAAACGAAGCGAGCTATGATAAAATGTTAAGAGACCTTTTTTGTAGAGAATTAAGTTTCCTACTTTTTATGTTCTATGATATTTTTTGATCAGATGCGTAGCTCTCGAGATATATCAAGATATTTAAAAGTTCCGAAGCCGCACCAACATAATAGAGATACAGAAACACCGTGGCCCCTTTCTTTGAGATAACTCTGCACTATTGCGAGCTGCAAATGCCACTTCCAGCTTAGCTGTGCAGAGGAAGAACAACAAGAAGAAGAAATATCTGGAAATATGTCAGTCAGGCCAGTTCCTTTGAGCTGAATCTGCAAATATCTCGGAAACGAAGCGAGCTATGGCAAAATGTTCAGCGACGTTTTTTGTAGAGAATTATGTTTCCTACAATTTATGTTCTATGATATTTTTTGATCAGAAGCGTAGTTTTCGAGATATATCGAGATATTTAAAAGTTCCGAAGCCGCACCAACATAATAGAGATACAGAAACACCGTGGCCCCTTTCGTTGAGATAACTCTGCAGTAGTGCGAGCCGCAAATGCCACTTCCCGCTTAGCTGTGCAGAAGAAGAACAACAAGAAGAAGAAATATCTCGAAATATGTCCGTCAGGCCCCTTCCCTTGAGATAAATCTGCAAATATCTCGGAAACGAAGCGAGCTATGGCAAAATGTGGAGAGACCTTTTTTGTTGAGAATTAAGTTTCCTACTATTTATGTTCTATGATATTTTTGGATCAGATGCGTAGTTCTCGAGATATATCAAGATATTTAAAAGTTCCGAAGCCGCACCAACATAATAGAGATACAGAAACACCGTGGCCCCTTTCTTTGAGATAACTCTGCACTATTGCGAGCTGTAAATGCCACTTCCAGCTTAGCTGTGCAGAAGAAGAACAACAAGAAGAAGAAATATCTCGAAATATGTCCGTCAGGCCAGTTCCTTTGAGCTGAATCTGCAAATATCTCGGAAACGAAGCGAGCTATGGCAAAATGTTAAGAGACGTTTTTTGTAGAGAATTATGTTTCCTACAATTTATGTTCTATGATATTTTTTGATCAGAAGCGTAGTTTTCGAGATATATCGAGATATTTAAAAGTTCCGAAGCCGCACCAACATAATAGGGATACAGAAACACCGTGGCCCCTTTCTTTGAGATAACTCTGCACTAGTGCGAGCCGCAAATGCCACTTCCAGCTTAGCTGTGCAGAAGAAGAACAACAAGAAGAAGAAATATCTCGAAATATGTCCGTCAGGCCCCTTCCCTTGAGATAAATCTGCAAATATCTCGGAAACGAAGCGAGCTACGGCAAAATGTTAAGAGACGTTTTTTGTAGAGAATTATGTTTTCTACAATTTATGTTCTATGATATTTTTTGATCAGAAGCGTAGTTTTCGAGATATATCGAGATATTTAAAAGTTCCGAAGCCGCACCAACATAATAGAGATACAGAAACACCGTGGCCCCTTTCTTTGAGATAACTCTGCACTATTGCGAGCTGCAAATGCCACTTCCAGCTTAGCTGTGCAGAAAAAGAACAACAAGAAGAAGAAATATCTCGAAATATGTCCGTCAGGCCCCTTCCCTTGAGATATATCTGCAAATATCTCGGAAACGAAGCGAGCTATGGCAAAATGTTAAGAGACCGTTTTTGTAGAGAATTATGTTTCCTACAATTTATGTTCTATGATATTTTTTGATCAGAAGCGTAGTTTTCGAGATATATCGAGATATTTAAAAGTTCCGAAGCCGCACCAACATAATAGAGATACAGAAACACCGTGGCCCCTTTCGTTGAGATAACTCTGCACTAGTGCGAGCCGCAAATGCCACTTCCAGCTTAGCTGTGCAGAAGAAGAACAACAAGAAGAAGAAATATCTCGAAATATGTCCGTCAGGCCCCTTCCCTTGAGATAAATCTGCAAATATCTCGGAAACGAAGCGAGCTATGGCAAAATGTTAAGAGACCTTTTTTGTAGAGAATTAAGTTTCCGACTTTTTATGTTCTATGATATTTTTTGATCAGATGCGTAGTTCTCGAGATATATCAAGATATTTAAAAGTTCCGAAGCCGCACCAACATAATAGAGATACAGAAACACCGTGGCCCCTTTCTTTGAGATAACTCTGCACTAGTGCGAGCCGCAAATGCCACTTCCAGCTTAGCTGTGCAGAAGAAGAACAACAAGAATAAGAAATATTTCGAAATATGTCCGTCAGGCCCCTTCCCTTGAGATAAATCTGCAAATATCTCGGAAACGAAGCGAGCTACGGCAAAATGTTAAGAGACCTTTTTTGTAGAAAATTAGGTTTCCTACTTTTTATGTTCTATGTTAATTTTTGATCAGATGCGTAGTTCTCGAGATATATCAAGATATTTAAAACTTCCGAAGCCGCACCAACATAATAGAGATACAGAAACACCGTGGCCCCTTTCTTTGAGATAACTCTGCACTATTGCGAGCTGTAAATGCCACTTCCAGCTTAGCTGTGCAGAAGAAGAACAACAAGAAGAAGAAATATCTGGAAATATGTCCGTCAGGCCCCTTCCCTTGAGATATATCTGCAAATATCTCGGAAACGAAGCGAGTTATGGCAAAATGTTAAGAGACCTTTTTTGTAGAGAATTATGTTTCCTACAATTTATGTTCTATGATATTTTTTGATCAGAAGCGTAGTTTTCAAGATATATCGAGATATTTAAAAGTTCCGAAGCCGCACCAACATAATAGAGATACAGAAACACCGTGGCCCGTTTCGATGAGATAACTCTGCACTAGTGCGAGCCGCAAATGCCACTTCCAGCTTAGCTGTGCAGAAGAAGAACAACAAGAAGAAGAAATATCTCGAAATATGTCCGTCAGGCCCCTTCCCTTGAGATAAATCTGCAAATATCTCGGAAACAAAGCGAGCTATGGCAAAATGTTAAGAGACCTTTTTTGTAGAGAATTAAGTTTCCTACTTTTCATGTTCTATGATATTTTTTGATCAGATGCGTAGTTCTCGAGATATATCAAGATATTTAAAAGTTCCGAAGCCGCACCAACATAATAGAGATACAGAAACACCGTGGCCCCTTTCTTTGAGATAACTCTGCACTATTGCGAGCTGCAAATGCCACTTCCAGCTTAGCTGTGCAGAGGAAGAACAACAAGAAGAAGAAGTATCTCGAAATATGTCCGTCAGGCCAGTTCCTTTGAGCCGAATCTGCAAATATCTCGGAAACGAAGCGAGCTATGGCAAAATGTTAAGAGACGTTTTTTGTAGAGAATTATGTTTCCTACAATTTATGTTCTATGATATTTTTTGATCAGAAGCGTAGTTTTCGAGATATATCGAGATATTTAAAAGTTCCGAAGCCGCACCAACATAATAGAGATACAGAAACACCGTGGCCCCTTTCTTTGAGATAACTCTGCACTATTGCGAGCTGTAAATGCCACTTCCAGCTTAGCTGTGCAGAAGAAGAACAACAAGAAGAAGAAATATCTCGAAATATGTCCGTCAGGCCCCTTCCCTTGAGATAAATCTGCAAATATCTCGGAAACGAAGCGAGATATGGCAAAATGTTAAGAGACCTTTTTTGTAGAGAATTAAGTTTCCTACTTTTTATGTTCTATGATATTTTAGGATCAGATGCGTAGTTCTCGAGATATATACAGATATTTAAAAGTTCCGAAGCCGCACCAACATAATAGAGATACAGAAACACCGTGGCCCCTTTCTTTGAGATAACTCTGCACTATTGCGAGCTGCAAATGCCACTTCCAGCTTAGCTGTGCAGAAGAAGAACAACAAGAAGAAGAAATATCTCGAAATATGTCCGTCAGGCCCCTTCCCTTGAGATAAATCTGCAAATATCTCGGAAACGAAGCGAGCTATGGCAAAATGTTAAGAGACCTTTTTTGTAGAGAATTAAGTTTCCTACTTTTTATGTTCTATGATATTTTTTGATCAGATGCGTAGTTCTCGAGATATATCAAGATATTTAAAAGTTCCGAAGCCGCACCAACATAATAGAGATACAGAAACACCGTGGCCCCTTTCTTTGAGATAACTCTGCACTATTGCGAGCTGCAAATGCCACTTCCAGCTTAGCTGTGCAGAGGAAGAACAACAAGAAGAAGAAATATCTCGAAATATGTCCGTCAGGCCAGTTCCTTTGAGCTGAATCTGCAAATATCTCGGAAACGAAGCGAGCTATGGCAAAATGTTAAGAGACGTTTTTTGTAGAGAATTATGTTTCCTACAATTTATGTTCTATGATATTTTTTGATCAGAAGCGTAGTTTTCGAGATATATCGAGATATTTAAAAGTTCCGAAGCCGCACCAACATAATAGAGATACAGAAACACCGTGGCCCGTTTCTTTGAGATAACTCTGCACTATTGCTAGCTGTAAATGCCACTTCCAGCTTAGCTGTGCAGAAGAAGAACAACAAGAAGAAGAAATATCTCGAAATATGTCCGTCAGGCCCCTTCCCTTGAGATATATCTGCAAATATCTCGGAAACGAAGCGAGCTATGGCAAAATGTTAAGAGACCTTTTTTGTAGAGAATTATGTTTCCTACGATTTATGTTCTATGATATTTTTTGATCAGAAGCGTAGTTTTCGAGATATATCGAGATATTTAAAAGTTCCGAAGCCGCACCAACATAATAGAGATACAGAAACACCGTGGCCCCTTTCTTTGAGATAACTCTGCACTATTGCGAGCTGCAAATGCCACTTCCAGCTTAGCTGTGCAGAAGAAGAACAACAAGAAGAAGAAATATCTCGAAATATGTCCGTCAGGCCCCTTCCCTTGAGATAAATCTGCAAATATCTCGGAAACGAAGCGAGCTATGGCAAAATGTTAAGAGACCTTTTTTGTAGAGAATTAAGTTTCCTACTTTTTATGTTCTATGATATTTTTTGATCAGATGCGTAGTTCTCGAGATATATCAAGATATTTAAAAGTTCCGAAGCCGCACCAACATAATAGAGATACAGAAACACCGTGGCCCCTTTCTTTGAGATAACTCTGCACTATTGCGAGCTGCAAATGCCACTTCCAGCTTAGCTGTGCAGAGGAAGAACAACAAGAAGAAGAAATATCTCGAAATATGTCCGTCAGGCCAGTTCCTTTGAGCTGAATCTGCAAATATCTCGGAAACGAAGCGAGCTATGGCAAAATGTTAAGAGACGTTTTTTGTAGAGAATTATGTTTCCTACAATTTATGTTCTATGATATTTTTTGATCAGAAGCGTAGTTTTCGAGATATATCGAGATATTTAAAAGTTCCGAAGCCGCACCAACATAATAGAGATACAGAAACACCGTGGCCCGTTTCTTTGAGATAACTCTGCACTATTGCTAGCTGTAAATGCCACTTCCAGCTTAGCTGTGCAGAAGAAGAACAACAAGAAGAAGAAATATCTCGAAATATGTCCGTCAGGCCCCTTCCCTTGAGATATATCTGCAAATATCTCGGAAACGAAGCGAGCTATGGCAAAATGTTAAGAGACCTTTTTTGTAGAGAATTATGTTTCCTACGATTTATGTTCTATGATATTTTTTGATCAGAAGCGTAGTTTTCGAGATATATCGAGATATTTAAAAGTTCCGAAGCCGCACCAACATAATAGAGATACAGAAACACCGTGGCCCCTTTCTTTGAGATAACTCTGCACTATTGCGAGCTGTAAATGCCACTTCCAGCTTAGCTGTGCAGAAGAAGAACAACAAGAAGAAGAAATATCTCGAAATATGTCCGTCAGGCCCCTTCCCTTGAGATATATCTGCAAATATCTCGGAAACGAAGCGAGCTATGATAAAATGTTAAGAGACCTTTTTTGTAGAGAATTAAGTTTCCTACTTTTTATGTTCTATGGTATTTTTTGATCAGATGCGTAGTTCTCGAGATATATCAAGATATTTAAAAGTTCCGAAGCCGCACCAACATAATAGAGATACAGAAACACCGTGGCCCCTTTCTTTGAGATAACTCTGCACTATTGCGAGCTGCAAATGCCACTTCCAGCTTAGCTGTGCAGAGGAAGAACAACAAGAAGAAGAAATATCTCGAAATATGTCCGTCAGGCCAGTTCCTTTGAGCTGAATCTGCAAATATCTCGGAAACGAAGCGAGCTATGGCAAATGTTCAGCGACGTTTTTTGTAGAGAATTATGTTTCCTACAATTTATGTTCTATGATATTTTTTGATCAGAAGCGTAGTTTTCGAGATATATCGAGATATTTAAAAGTTCCGAAGCCGCACCAACATAATAGAGATACAGAAACACCGTGGCCCCTTTCTTTGAGATAACTCTGCACTAGTGCGAGCCGCAAATGCCACTTCCAGCTTAGCTGTGCAGAAGAAGAACAACAAGAAGAAGAAATATCTCGAAATATGTCCGTCAGGCCCCTTCCCTTGAGATATATCTGCAAATATCTCGGAAACGAAGCGAGCTATGGCAAAATGTTGAGAGACCTTTTTTGTAGAGAATTAAGTTTCCTACTTTTTATGTTCTATGATATTTTTTGATCAGATGCGTAGTTCTCGAGATATATCAAGATATTTAAAAGTTCCGAAGCCGCACCAACATAATAGAGATACAGAAACACCGTGGCCCCTTTCTTTGAGATAACTCTGCACTATTGCGAGCTGCAAATGCCACTTCCAGCTTAGCTGTGCAGAGGAAGAACAACAAGAAGAAGAAATATCTCGAAATATGTCCGTCAGGCCAGTTCCTTTGAGCTGAATCTGCAAATATCTCGGAAACGAAGCGAGCTATGGCAAAATGCTCAGAGACGTTTTTTGTAGAGAATTATGTTTCCTACAATTTATGTTCTATGATATTTTTTGATCAGAAGCGTAGTTTTCGAGATATATCGAGATATTTAAAAGTTCCGAAGCCGCACCAACATAATAGAGATACAGAAACACCGTGGCCCCTTTCGTTGAGATAACTCTGCAGTAGTGCGAGCCGCAAATGCCACTTCCAGCTTAGCTGTGCAGAAGAAGAACAACAAGAAGAAGAAATATCTCGAAATATGTCCGTCAGGCCCCTTCCCTTGAGATATATCTGCACATATCTCGGAAACGAAGCGAGCTATGGCAAAATGTTAAGAGACCTTTTTTGTAGAGAATTAAGTTTCCTACTTTTTATGTTCTATGATATTTTTTGATCAGATGCGTAGTTCGCGAGATATATCAAGATATTTAAAAGTTCCGAAGCCGCACCAACATAATAGAGATACAGAAACACCGTGGCCCCTTTCTTTGAGATAACTCTGCACTATTGCGAGCTGTAAATCCCACTTCCAGCTTAGCTGTGCAGAAGAAGAACAACAAGAAGAAGAAATATCTGGAAATATGTCCGTCAGGCCCCTTCCCTTGAGATATATCTGCAAATATCTCGGAAACGAAGCGAGTTATGGCAAAATGTTAAGAGACCTTTTTTGTAGAGAATTATGTTTCCTACAATTTATGTTCTATGATATTTTTTGATGAGAAGCGTAGTTTTCAAGATATATACAGATATTTAAAAGTTCCGAAGCCGCACCAACATAATAGAGATACAGAAACACCGTGGCCCCTTTCTTTGAGATAACTCTGCACTATTGCGAGCTGCAAATGCCACTTCCAGCTTAGCTGTGCAGAAGAAGAACAACAAGAAGAAGAAATATCTCGAAATATGTCCGTCAGGCCCCTTCCCTTGAGATAAATCTGCAAATATCTCGGAAACGAAGCGAGCTATGGCAAAATGTTAAGAGACCTTTTTTGTAGAGAATTAAGTTTCCTACTTTTTATGTTCTATGATATTTTTTGATCAGATGCGTAGTTCTCGAGATATATCAAGATATTTAAAAGTTCCGAAGCCGCACCAACATAATAGAGATACAGAAACACCGTGGCCCCTTTCTTTGAGATAACTCTGCACTATTGCGAGCTGCAAATGCCACTTCCAGCTTAGCTGTGCAGAGGAAGAACAACAAGAAGAAGAAATATCTCGAAATATGTCCGTCAGGCCAGTTCCTTTGAGCTGAATCTGCAAATATCTCGGAAACGAAGCGAGCTATGGCAAAATGTTAAGAGACGTTTTTTGTAGAGAATTATGTTTCCTACAATTTATGTTCTATGATATTTTTTGATCAGAAGCGTAGTTTTCGAGATATATCGAGATATTTAAAAGTTCCGAAGCCGCACCAACATAATAGAGATACAGAAACACCGTGGCCCCTTTCTTTGAGATAACTCTGCACTATTGCGAGCTGTAAATGCCACTTCCAGCTTAGCTGTGCAGAAGAAGAACAACAAGAAGAAGAAATATCTCGAAATATGTCCGTCAGGCCCCTTCCCTTGAGATATATCTGCAAATATCTCGGAAACGAAGCGAGCTATGATAAAATGTTAAGAGACCTTTTTTGTAGAGAATTAAGTTTCCTACTTTTTATGTTCTATGATATTTTTTGATCAGATGCGTAGTTCTCGAGATATATCAAGATATTTAAAAGTTCCGAAGCCGCACCAACATAATAGAGATACAGAAACACCGTGGCCCCTTTCTTTGAGATAACTCTGCACTATTGCGAGCTGCAAATGCCACTTCCAGCTTAGCTGTGCAGAGGAAGAACAACAAGAAGAAGAAATATCTCGAAATATGTCCGTCAGGCCAGTTCTTTTGAGCTGAATCTGCAAATATCTCGGAAACGAAGCGAGCTATGGCAAATGTTCAGCGACGTTTTTTGTAGAGAATTATGTTTCCTACAATTTATGTTCTATGATATTTTTTGATCAGAAGCGTAGTTTTCGAGATATATCGAGATATTTAAAAGTTCCGAAGCCGCACCAACATAATAGAGATACAGAAACACCGTGGCCCCTTTCGTTGAGATAACTCTGCAGTAGTGCGAGCCGCAAATGCCACTTCCCGCTTAGCTGTGCAGAAGAAGAACAACAAGAAGAAGAAATATCTCGAAATATGTCCGTCAGGCCCCTTCCCTTGAGATAAATCTGCACATATCTCGGAAACGAAGCGAGCTATGGCAAAATGTTAAGAGACCTTTTTTGTAGAGAATTAAGTTTCCTACTTTTTATGTTCTATGATATTTCTTGATCAGATGCGTAGTTCGCGAGATATATCAAGATATTTAAAAGTTCCGAAGCCGCACCAACATAATAGAGATACAGAAACACCGTGGCCCCTTTCTTTGAGATAACTCTGCACTATTGCGAGCTGTAAATGCCACTTCCAGCTTAGCTGTGCAGAAGAAGAACAACAAGAAGAAGAAATATCTGGAAATATGTCCGTCAGGCCCCTTCCCTTGAGATATATCTGCAAATATCTCGGAAACGAAGCGAGTTATGGCAAAATGTTAAGAGACCTTTTTTGTAGAGAATTATGTTTCCTACAATTTATGTTCTATGATATTTTTTGATGAGAAGCGTAGTTTTCAAGATATATACAGATATTTAAAAGTTCCGAAGCCGCACCAACATAATAGAGATACAGAAACACCGTGGCCCCTTTCTTTGAGATAACTCTGCACTATTGCGAGCTGCAAATGCCACTTCCAGCTTAGCTGTGCAGAAGAAGAACAACAAGAAGAAGAAATATCTCGAAATATGTCCGTCAGGCCCCTTCCCTTGAGATAAATCTGCAAATATCTCGGAAACGAAGCGAGCTATGGCAAAATGTTAAGAGACCTTTTTTGTAGAGAATTAAGTTTCCTACTTTTTATGTTCTATGATATTTTTTGATCAGATGCGTAGTTCTCGAGATATATCAAGATATTTAAAAGTTCCGAAGCCGCACCAACATAATAGAGATACAGAAACACCGTGGCCCCTTTCTTTGAGATAGCTCTGCACTATTGCGAGCTGCAAATGCCACTTCCAGCTTAGCTGTGCAGAGGAAGAACAACAAGAAGAAGAAATATCTCGAAATATGTCCGTCAGGCCAGTTCCTTTGAGCTGAATCTGCAAATATCTCGGAAACGAAGCGAGCTATGGCAAAATGTTAAGAGCCGTTTTTTGTAGAGAATTATGTTTCCTACAATTTATGTTCTATGATATTTTTTGATCAGAAGCGTAGTTTTCGAGATATATCGAGATATTTAAAAGTTCCGAAGCCGCACCAACATAATAGAGATACAGAAACACCGTGGCCCCTTTCTTTGAGATAACTCTGCACTAGTGCGAGCCGCAAATGCCACTTCCAGCTTAGCTGTGCTGAAGAAGAACACCAAGAAGAAGAAATATCTCGAAATATGTCCGTCAGGCCCCTTCCCTTGAGATATATCTGCAAATATATCGGAAACGAAGCGAGCTATGGCAAAATGTTAAGAGACCTTTTTTGTAGAGAATTATGTTTCCTACAATTTATGTTCTATGATATTTTTTGATCAGAAGCGTAGTTTTCGAGATATATCGAGATATTTAAAAGTTCCGAAGCCGCACCAACATAATAGAGATACAGAAACACCGTGGCCCCTTTCTTTGAGATAACTCTGCACTAGTGCGAGCCGCAAATGCCACTTCCAGCTTAGCTGTGCAGAAGAAGAACAACAAGAAGAAGAAATATCTCGAAATATGTCCGTCAGGCCCCTTCCCTTGAGATAAATCTGCAAATATCTCGGAAACGAAGCGAGCTATGGCAAAATGTTAAGAGACCTTTTTTGTAGAGAATTAAGTTTCCTACTTTTTATGTTCTATGATATTTTTTGATCAGATGCGTAGTTCTCGAGATATATCAAGATATTTAAAAGTTCCGAAGCCGCACCAACATAATAGAGATACAGAAACACCGTGGCCCCTTTCTTTGAGATAACTCTGCACTATTGCGAGCTGCAAATGCCACTTCCAGCTTAGCTGTGCAGAGGAAGAACAACAAGAAGAAGAAATATCTCGAAATATGTCCGTCAGGCCAGTTCCTTTGAGCTGAATCTGCAAATATCTCGGAAACGAAGCGAGCTATGGCAAATGTTCAGCGACGTTTTTTGTAGAGAATTATGTTTCCTACAATTTATGTTCTATGATATTTTTTGATCAGAAGCGTAGTTTTCGAGATATATCGAGATATTTAAAAGTTCCGAAGCCGCACCAACATAATAGAGATACAGAAACACCGTGGCCCCTTTCGTTGAGATAACTCTGCAGTAGTGCGAGCCGCAAATGCCACTTCCCGCTTAGCTGTGCAGAAGAAGAACAACAAGAAGAAGAAATATCTCGAAATATGTCCGTCAGGCCCCTTCCCTTGAGATAAATCTGCACATATCTCGGAAACGAAGCGAGCTATGGCAAAATGTTAAGAGACCTTTTTTGTAGAGAATTAAGTTTCCTACTTTTTATGTTCTATGATATTTCTTGATCAGATGCGTAGTTCGCGAGATATATCAAGATATTTAAAAGTTCCGAAGCCGCACCAACATAATAGAGATACAGAAACACCGTGGCCCCTTTCTTTGAGATAACTCTGCACTAGTGCGAGCCGCAAATGCCACTTCCAGCTTAGCTGTGCAGAAGAAGAACAACAAGAAGAAGAAATATCTCGAAATATGTCCGTCAGGCCCCTTCCCTTGAGATATATCTGCAAATATCTCGGAAACGAAGCGAGCTATGGCAAAATGTTGAGAGACCTTTTTTGTAGAGAATTAAGTTTCCTACTTTTTATGTTCTATGATATTTTTTGATCAGATGCGTAGTTCTCGAGATATATCAAGATATTTAAAAGTTCCGAAGCCGCACCAACATAATAGAGATACAGAAACACCGTGGCCCCTTTCTTTGAGATAACTCTGCACTATTGCGAGCTGCAAATGCCACTTCCAGCTTAGCTGTGCAGAGGAAGAACAACAAGAAGAAGAAATATCTCGAAATATGTCCGTCAGGCCAGTTCCTTTGAGCTGAATCTGCAAATATCTCGGAAACGAAGCGAGCTATGGCAAAATGCTCAGAGACGTTTTTTGTAGAGAATTATGTTTCCTACAATTTATGTTCTATGATATTTTTTGATCAGAAGCGTAGTTTTCGAGATATATCGAGATATTTAAAAGTTCCGAAGCCGCACCAACATAATAGAGATACAGAAACACCGTGGCCCCTTTCGTTGAGATAACTCTGCAGTAGTGCGAGCCGCAAATGCCACTTCCAGCTTAGCTGTGCAGAAGAAGAACAACAAGAAGAAGAAATATCTCGAAATATGTCCGTCAGGCCCCTTCCCTTGAGATAAATCTGCACATATCTCGGAAACGAAGCGAGCTATGGCAAAATGTTAAGAGACCTTTTTTGTAGAGAATTAAGTTTCCTACTTTTTATGTTCTATGATATTTTTTGATCAGATGCGTAGTTCGCGAGATATATCAAGATATTTAAAAGTTCCGAAGCCGCACCAACATAATAGAGATACAGAAACACCGTGGCCCCTTTCTTTGAGATAACTCTGCACTATTGCGAGCTGTAAATCCCACTTCCAGCTTAGCTGTGCAGAAGAAGAACAACAAGAAGAAGAAATATCTGGAAATATGTCCGTCAGGCCCCTTCCCTTGAGATATATCTGCAAATATCTCGGAAACGAAGCGAGTTATGGCAAAATGTTAAGAGACCTTTTTTGTAGAGAATTATGTTTCCTACAATTTATGTTCTATGATATTTTTTGATGAGAAGCGTAGTTTTCAAGATATATACAGATATTTAAAAGTTCCGAAGCCGCACCAACATAATAGAGATACAGAAACACCGTGGCCCCTTTCTTTGAGATAACTCTGCACTATTGCGAGCTGCAAATGCCACTTCCAGCTTAGCTGTGCAGAAGAAGAACAACAAGAAGAAGAAATATCTCGAAATATGTCCGTCAGGCCCCTTCCCTTGAGATAAATCTGCAAATATCTCGGAAACGAAGCGAGCTATGGCAAAATGTTAAGAGACCTTTTTTGTAGAGAATTAAGTTTCCTACTTTTTATGTTCTATGATATTTTTTGATCAGATGCGTAGTTCTCGAGATATATCAAGATATTTAAAAGTTCCGAAGCCGCACCAACATAATAGAGATACAGAAACACCGTGGCCCCTTTCTTTGAGATAACTCTGCACTATTGCGAGCTGCAAATGCCACTTCCAGCTTAGCTGTGCAGAGGAAGAACAACAAGAAGAAGAAATATCTCGAAATATGTCCGTCAGGCCAGTTCCTTTGAGCTGAATCTGCAAATATCTCGGAAACGAAGCGAGCTATGGCAAAATGTTAAGAGACGTTTTTTGTAGAGAATTATGTTTCCTACAATTTATGTTCTATGATATTTTTTGATCAGAAGCGTAGTTTTCGAGATATATCGAGATATTTAAAAGTTCCGAAGCCGCACCAACATAATAGAGATACAGAAACACCGTGGCCCCTTTCTTTGAGATAACTCTGCACTATTGCGAGCTGTAAATGCCACTTCCAGCTTAGCTGTGCAGAAGAAGAACAACAAGAAGAAGAAATATCTCGAAATATGTCCGTCAGGCCCCTTCCCTTGAGATATATCTGCAAATATCTCGGAAACGAAGCGAGCTATGATAAAATGTTAAGAGACCTTTTTTGTAGAGAATTAAGTTTCCTACTTTTTATGTTCTATGATATTTTTTGATCAGATGCGTAGTTCTCGAGATATATCAAGATATTTAAAAGTTCCGAAGCCGCACCAACATAATAGAGATACAGAAACACCGTGGCCCCTTTCTTTGAGATAACTCTGCACTATTGCGAGCTGCAAATGCCACTTCCAGCTTAGCTGTGCAGAGGAAGAACAACAAGAAGAAGAAATATCTCGAAATATGTCCGTCAGGCCAGTTCTTTTGAGCTGAATCTGCAAATATCTCGGAAACGAAGCGAGCTACGGCAAATGTTCAGCGACGTTTTTTGTAGAGAATTATGTTTCCTACAATTTATGTTCTATGATATTTTTTGATCAGAAGCGTAGTTTTCGAGATATATCGAGATATTTAAAAGTTCCGAAGCCGCACCAACATAATAGAGATACAGAAACACCGTGGCCCCTTTCGTTGAGATAACTCTGCAGTAGTGCGAGCCGCAAATGCCACTTCCCGCTTAGCTGTGCAGAAGAAGAACAACAAGAAGAAGAAATATCTCGAAATATGTCCGTCAGGCCCCTTCCCTTGAGATAAATCTGCACATATCTCGGAAACGAAGCGAGCTATGGCAAAATGTTAAGAGACCTTTTTTGTAGAGAATTAAGTTTCCTACTTTTTATGTTCTATGATATTTCTTGATCAGATGCGTAGTTCGCGAGATATATCAAGATATTTAAAAGTTCCGAAGCCGCACCAACATAATAGAGATACAGAAACACCGTGGCCCCTTTCTTTGAGATAACTCTGCACTATTGCGAGCTGTAAATGCCACTTCCAGCTTAGCTGTGCAGAAGAAGAACAACAAGAAGAAGAAATATCTGGAAATATGTCCGTCAGGCCCCTTCCCTTGAGATATATCTGCAAATATCTCGGAAACGAAGCGAGTTATGGCAAAATGTTAAGAGACCTTTTTTGTAGAGAATTATGTTTCCTACAATTTATGTTCTATGATATTTTTTGATGAGAAGCGTAGTTTTCAAGATATATACAGATATTTAAAAGTTCCGAAGCCGCACCAACATAATAGAGATACAGAAACACCGTGGCCCCTTTCTTTGAGATAACTCTGCACTATTGCGAGCTGCAAATGCCACTTCCAGCTTAGCTGTGCAGAAGAAGAACAACAAGAAGAAGAAATATCTCGAAATATGTCCGTCAGGCCCCTTCCCTTGAGATAAATCTGCAAATATCTCGGAAACGAAGCGAGCTATGGCAAAATGTTAAGAGACCTTTTTTGTAGAGAATTAAGTTTCCTACTTTTTATGTTCTATGATATTTTTTGATCAGATGCGTAGTTCTCGAGATATATCAAGATATTTAAAAGTTCCGAAGCCGCACCAACATAATAGAGATACAGAAACACCGTGGCCCCTTTCTTTGAGATAACTCTGCACTATTGCGAGCTGCAAATGCCACTTCCAGCTTAGCTGTGCAGAGGAAGAACAACAAGAAGAAGAAATATCTCGAAATATGTCCGTCAGGCCAGTTCCTTTGAGCTGAATCTGCAAATATCTCGGAAACGAAGCGAGCTATGGCAAAATGTTAAGAGACGTTTTTTGTAGAGAATTATGTTTCCTACAATTTATGTTCTATGATATTTTTTGATCAGAAGCGTAGTTTTCGAGATATATCGAGATATTTAAAAGTTCCGAAGCCGCACCAACATAATAGAGATACAGAAACACCGTGGCCCCTTTCTTTGAGATAACTCTGCACTAGTGCGAGCCGCAAATGCCACTTCCAGCTTAGCTGTGCTGAAGAAGAACACCAAGAAGAAGAAATATCTCGAAATATGTCCGTCAGGCCCCTTCCCTTGAGATATATCTGCAAATATCTCGGAAACGAAGCGAGCTATGGCAAAATGTTAAGAGACCTTTTTTGTAGAGAATTATGTTTCCTACAATTTATGTTCTATGATATTTTTTGATCAGAAGCGTAGTTTTCGAGATATATCGAGATATTTAAAAGTTCCGAAGCCGCACCAACATAATAGAGATACAGAAACACCGTGGCCCCTTTCTTTGAGATAACTCTGCACTAGTGCGAGCCGCAAATGCCACTTCCAGCTTAGCTGTGCAGAAGAAGAACAACAAGAAGAAGAAATATCTCGAAATATGTCCGTCAGGCCCCTTCCCTTGAGATAAATCTGCAAATATCTCGGAAACGAAGCGAGCTATGGCAAAATGTTAAGAGACCTTTTTTGTAGAGAATTAAGTTTCCTACTTTTTATGTTCTATGATATTTTTTGATCAGATGCGTAGTTCTCGAGATATATCAAGATATTTAAAAGTTCCGAAGCCGCACCAACATAATAGAGATACAGAAACACCGTGGCCCCTTTCTTTGAGATAACTCTGCACTATTGCGAGCTGCAAATGCCACTTCCAGCTTAGCTGTGCAGAGGAAGAACAACAAGAAGAAGAAATATCTCGAAATATGTCCGTCAGGCCAGTTCCTTTGAGCTGAATCTGCAAATATCTCGGAAACGAAGCGAGCTATGGCAAATGTTCAGCGACGTTTTTTGTAGAGAATTATGTTTCCTACAATTTATGTTCTATGATATTTTTTGATCAGAAGCGTAGTTTTCGAGATATATCGAGATATTTAAAAGTTCCGAAGCCGCACCAACATAATAGAGATACAGAAACACCGTGGCCCCTTTCGTTGAGATAACTCTGCAGTAGTGCGAGCCGCAAATGCCACTTCCCGCTTAGCTGTGCAGAAGAAGAACAACAAGAAGAAGAAATATCTCGAAATATGTCCGTCAGGCCCCTTCCCTTGAGATAAATCTGCACATATCTCGGAAACGAAGCGAGCTATGGCAAAATGTTAAGAGACCTTTTTTGTAGAGAATTAAGTTTCCTACTTTTTATGTTCTATGATATTTCTTGATCAGATGCGTAGTTCGCGAGATATATCAAGATATTTAAAAGTTCCGAAGCCGCACCAACATAATAGAGATACAGAAACACCGTGGCCCCTTTCTTTGAGATAACTCTGCACTAGTGCGAGCCGCAAATGCCACTTCCAGCTTAGCTGTGCAGAAGAAGAACAACAAGAAGAAGAAATATCTCGAAATATGTCCGTCAGGCCCCTTCCCTTGAGATATATCTGCAAATATCTCGGAAACGAAGCGAGCTATGGCAAAATGTTGAGAGACCTTTTTTGTAGAGAATTAAGTTTCCTACTTTTTATGTTCTATGATATTTTTTGATCAGATGCGTAGTTCTCGAGATATATCAAGATATTTAAAAGTTCCGAAGCCGCACCAACATAATAGAGATACAGAAACACCGTGGCCCCTTTCTTTGAGATAACTCTGCACTATTGCGAGCTGCAAATGCCACTTCCAGCTTAGCTGTGCAGAGGAAGAACAACAAGAAGAAGAAATATCTCGAAATATGTCCGTCAGGCCAGTTCCTTTGAGCTGAATCTGCAAATATCTCGGAAACGAAGCGAGCTATGGCAAAATGCTCAGAGACGTTTTTTGTAGAGAATTATGTTTCCTACAATTTATGTTCTATGATATTTTTTGATCAGAAGCGTAGTTTTCGAGATATATCGAGATATTTAAAAGTTCCGAAGCCGCACCAACATAATAGAGATACAGAAACACCGTGGCCCCTTTCGTTGAGATAACTCTGCAGTAGTGCGAGCCGCAAATGCCACTTCCAGCTTAGCTGTGCAGAAGAAGAACAACAAGAAGAAGAAATATCTCGAAATATGTCCGTCAGGCCCCTTCCCTTGAGATAAATCTGCACATATCTCGGAAACGAAGCGAGCTATGGCAAAATGTTAAGAGACCTTTTTTGTAGAGAATTAAGTTTCCTACTTTTTATGTTCTATGATATTTTTTGATCAGATGCGTAGTTCGCGAGATATATCAAGATATTTAAAAGTTCCGAAGCCGCACCAACATAATAGAGATACAGAAACACCGTGGCCCCTTTCTTTGAGATAACTCTGCACTATTGCGAGCTGTAAATGCCACTTCCAGCTTAGCTGTGCAGAAGAAGAACAACAAGAAGAAGAAATATCTGGAAATATGTCCGTCAGGCCCCTTCCCTTGAGATATATCTGCAAATATCTCGGAAACGAAGCGAGTTATGGCAAAATGTTAAGAGACCTTTTTTGTAGAGAATTATGTTTCCTACAATTTATGTTCTATGATATTTTTTGATGAGAAGCGTAGTTTTCAAGATATATACAGATATTTAAAAGTTCCGAAGCCGCACCAACATAATAGAGATACAGAAACACCGTGGCCCCTTTCTTTGAGATAACTCTGCACTATTGCGAGCTGCAAATGCCACTTCCAGCTTAGCTGTGCAGAAGAAGAACAACAAGAAGAAGAAATATCTCGAAATATGTCCGTCAGGCCCCTTCCCTTGAGATAAATCTGCAAATATCTCGGAAACGAAGCGAGCTATGGCAAAATGTTAAGAGACCTTTTTTGTAGAGAATTAAGTTTCCTACTTTTTATGTTCTATGATATTTTTTGATCAGATGCGTAGTTCTCGAGATATATCAAGATATTTAAAAGTTCCGAAGCCGCACCAACATAATAGAGATACAGAAACACCGTGGCCCCTTTCTTTGAGATAACTCTGCACTATTGCGAGCTGCAAATGCCACTTCCAGCTTAGCTGTGCAGAGGAAGAACAACAAGAAGAAGAAATATCTCGAAATATGTCCGTCAGGCCAGTTCCTTTGAGCTGAATCTGCAAATATCTCGGAAACGAAGCGAGTTATGGCAAAATGTTAAGAGACGTTTTTTGTAGAGAATTATGTTTCCTACAATTTATGTTCTATGATATTTTTTGATCAGAAGCGTAGTTTTCGAGATATATCGAGATATTTAAAAGTTCCGAAGCCGCACCAACATAATAGAGATACAGAAACACCGTGGCCCGTTTCTTTGAGATAACTCTGCACTATTGCTAGCTGTAAATGCCACTTCCAGCTTAGCTGTGCAGAAGAAGAACAACAAGAAGAAGAAATATCTCGAAATATGTCCGTCAGGCCCCTTCCCTTGAGATATATCTGCAAATATCTCGGAAACGAAGCGAGCTATGGCAAAATGTTAAGAGACCTTTTTTGTAGAGAATTATGTTTCCTACAATTTATGTTCTATGACATTTTTTGATCAGAAGCGTAGTTTTCGAGATATATCGAGATATTTAAAAGTTCCGAAGCCGCACCAACATAATAGAGATACAGAAACACCGTGGCCCCTTTCTTTGAGATAACTCTGCACTAGTGCGAGCCGCAAATGCCACTTCCAGCTTAGCTGTGCAGAAGAAGAACAACAAGAAGAAGAAATATCTCGAAATATGTCCGTCAGGCCAGTTCCTTTGAGCTGAATCTGCAAATATCTCGGAAACGAAGCGAGCTATGGCAAAATGTTAAGAGACGTTTTTTGTAGAGAATTATGTTTCCTACAATTTATGTTCTATGATATTTTTTGATCAGAAGCGTAGTTTTCGAGATATATCAAGATATTTAAAAGTTCCGAAGCCGCACCAACATAATAGAGATACAGAAACACCGTGGCCCCTTTCGTTGAGATAACTCTGCACTAGTGCGAGCCGCAAATACCACTTCCAGCTTAGCTGTGCGGAAGAAGAACAACAACAAGAAGAAATATCTCGAAATATGTCCGTCAGGCCCCTTCCCTTGAGATAAATCTGCAAATATCTCGGAAAGGAAGCGAGCTATGGCAAAATGTTAAGAGACATATTTTGTAGAGAATTAAGTTTCCTACTTTTTATGTTCTATGATATTTTTTGATCAGATGCGTAGTTCTCGAGATATATCAAGATATTTAAAAGTTCCGAAGCCGCACCAACATAATAGAGATACAGAAACACCGTGGCCCCTTTCTTTGAGATAACTCCGCACTATTGCGAGCTGTAAATGCCACTTCCAGCTTAGCTGTGCAGAAGAAGAACAACAAGTAGAAGAAATATCTCGAAATATGTCCGTCAGGCCCCTTCCCTTGAGATACATCTGCAAATATCTCGGAAACGAAGCGAGCTATGGCAAAATGTTAAGAGACCTTTTTTGTAGAGAATTATGTTTCCTACAATTTATGTTCTATGATATTTTTTGATCAGAAGCGTAGTTTTCGAGATATATCGAGATATTTAAAAGTTCCGAAGCCGCACCAACATAATAGAGATACAGAAACACCGTGGCCCCTTTCTTTGAGATAACTCTGCACTATTGCGAGCTGCAAATGCCACTTCCAGCTTAGCTGTGCAGAGGAAGAACAACAAGAAGAAGAAATATCTCGAAATATGTCCGTCAGGCCAGTTCCTTTGAGCTGAATCTGCAAATATCTCGGAAACGAAGCGAGCTATGGCAAAATGTTAAGAGACGTTTTTTGTAGAGAATTATGTTTCCTACAATTTATGTTCTATGATATTTTTTGATCAGAAGCGTAGTTTTCGAGATATATCGAGATATTTAAAAGTTCCGAAGCCGCACCAACATAATAGAGATACAGAAACACCGTGGCCCCTTTCTTTGAGATAACTCTGCACTAGTGCGAGCCGCAAATGCCACTTCCAGCTTAGCTGTGCAGAAGAAGAACAACAAGAAGAAGAAATATCTCGAAATATGTCCGTCAGGCCCCTTCCCTTGAGATATATCTGCAAATATCTCGGAAACGAAGCGAGCTATGGCAAAATGTTAAGAGACCTTTTTTGTAGAGAATTATGTTTCCTACGATTTATGTTCTATGATATTTTTTGATCAGATGCGTAGTTCTCGAGATATATCAAGATATTTAAAAGTTCCGAAGCCGCACCAACATAATAGAGATACAGAAACACCGTGGCCCCTTTCTTTGAGATAACTCTGCACTATTGCGAGCTGCAAATGCCACTTCCAGCTTAGCTGTGCAGAAGAAGAACAACAAGAAGAAGAAATATCTCGAAATATGTCCGTCAGGCCCCTTCCCTTGAGATAAATCTGCAAATAACTCGGAAACGAAGCGAGCTATGGCAAAATGTTAAGAGACCTTTTTTGTAGAGAATTAAGTTTCCTACTTTTTATGTTCTATGATATTTTTGGATCAGATGCGTAGTTCTCGAGATATATCAAGATATTTAAAAGTTCCGAAGCCGCACCAACATAATAGAGATACAGAAACACCGTGGCCCCTTTCTTTGAGATAACTCTGCACTAGTGCGAGCCGCAAATGCCACTTCCAGCTTAGCTGTGCAGAAGAAGAACAACAAGAAGAAGAAATATCTCGAAATATGTCCGTCAGGCCCCTTCCCTTGAGATAAATCTGCAAATATCTCGGAAACGAAGCGAGCTATGGCAAAATGTTAAGAGACCTTTTTTGTAGAGAATTAAGTTTCCTACTTTTCATGTTCTATGATATTTTTGGATCAGATGCGTAGTTCTCGAGATATATCAAGATATTTAAAAGTTCCGAAGCCGCACAAACATAATAGAGATACAGAAACACCGTGGCCCCTTTCTTTGAGATAACTCTGCACTATTGCGAGCTGTAAATGCCACTTCCAGCTTAGCTGTGCAGAAGAAGAACAACAAGAAGAAGAAATATCTCGAAATATGTCCGTCAGGCCCCTTCCCTTGAGATATATCTGCAAATATCTCGGAAACGAAGCGAGCTATGGCAAAATGTTAAGAGACCTTTTTTGTAGAGAACTAAGTTTCCTACTTTTTATGTTCTATGATATTTTTTGATCAGATGCGTAGTTCTCGAGATATATCAAGATATTTAAAAGTTCCGAAGCCGCACCAACATAATAGAGATACAGAAACACCGTGGCCCCTTTCTTTGAGATAACTCTGCACTATTGCGAGCTGCAAATGCCACTTCCAGCTTAGCTGTGCAGAGGAAGAACAACAAGAAGAAGAAATATCTCGAAATATGTCCGTCAGGCCAGTTCCTTTGAGCTGAATCTGCAAATATCTCGGAAACGAAGCGAGCTATGGCAAAATGTTAAGAGACGTTTTTTGTAGAGAATTATGTTTCCTACAATTTATGTTCTATGATATTTTCTGATCAGAAGCGTAGTTTTCGAGATATATCAAGATATTTAAAAGTTCCGAAGCCGCACCAACATAATAGAGATACAGAAACACCGTGGCCCCTTTCGTTGAGATAACTCTGCACTAGTGCGAGCCGCAAATACCACTTCCAGCTTAGCTGTGCGGAAGAAGAACAACAACAAGAAGAAATATCTCGAAATATGTCCGTCAGGCCCCTTCCCTTGAGATAAATCTGCAAATATCTCGGAAAGGAAGCGAGCTATGGCAAAATGTTAAGAGACCTTTTTTGTAGAGAATTAAGTTTCCTACTTTTTATGTTCTATGATATTTTTTGATCAGATGCGTAGTTCTCGAGATATATCAAGATATTTAAAAGTTCCGAAGCCGCACCAACACAATAGAGATACAGAAACACCGTGGCCCCTTTCTTTGAGATAACTCCGCACTATTGCGAGCTGTAAATGCCACTTCCAGCTTAGCTGTGCAGAAGAAGAACAACAAGAAGAAGAAATATCTCGAAATATGTACGTCAGGCCCCTTCCCTTGAGATAAATCTGCAAATATCTCGGAAACGAAGCGAGCTATGGCAAAATGTTAAGAGACCTTTTTTGTAGAGAATTAAGTTTCCTACTTTTTATGTTCTATGATATTTTTGGATCAGATGCGTAGTTCTCGAGATATATCAAGATATTTAAAAGTTCCGAAGCCGCACCAACATAATAGAGATACAGAAACACCGTGGCCCCTTTCTTTGAGATAACTCTGCACTATTGCGAGCTGTAAATGCCACTTCCAGCTTAGCTGTGCAGAAGAAGAACAACAAGAAGAAGAAATATCTCGAAATATGTCCGTCAGGCCCCTTCCCTTGAGATATATCTGCAAATATCTCGGACACGAAGCGAGCTATGGCAAAATGTTAAGAGACCTTTTTTGTAGAGAATTAAGTTTCCTACAATTTATGTTCTATGATATTTTTTGATCAGAAGCGTAGTTTTCGAGATATATCGAGATATTTAAAAGTTCCGAAGCCGCACCAACATAATAGAGATACAGAAACACCGTGGCCCCTTTCTTTGAGATAACTCTGCACTAGTGCGAGCCGCAAATGCCACTTCCAGCTTAGCTGTGCAGAGGAAGAACAACAAGAAGAAGAAATATCTCGAAATATGTCCGTCAGGCCAGTTCCTTTGAGCTGAATCTGCAAATATCTCGGAAAGAAAGCGAGCTATGGCAAAATGTTAAGAGACCTTTTTTGTAGAGAATTAAGTTTCCTACTTTTTATGTTCTATGATATTTTTTGATCAGATGCGTAGTTCTCGAGATATATCAAGATATTTAAAAGTTCCGAAGCCGCACCAACATAATAGAGATACAGAAACACCGTGGCCCCTTTCTTTGAGATAACTCCGCACTATTGCGAGCTGTAAATGCCACTTCCAGCTTAGCTGTGCAGAAGAAGAACAACAAGAAGAAGAAATATCTCGAAATATGTCCGTCAGGCCCCTTCCCTTGAGATACATCTGCAAATATCTCGGAAACGAAGCGAGCTATGGCAAAATGTTAAGAGACCTTTTTAGTAGAGAATTATGTTTCCTACAATTTATGTTCTATGATATTTTTTGATCAGAAGCGTAGTTTTCGAGATATATCGAGATATTTAAAAGTTCCGAAGCCGCACCAACATAATAGAGATACAGAAACACCGTGGCCCCTTTCTTTGAGATAACTCTGCACTAGTGCGAGCCGCAAATGCCACTTCCAGCTTAGCTGTGCAGAAGAAGAACAACAAGAAGAAGAAATATCTCGAAATATGTCCGTCAGGCCCCTTCCCTTGAGATAAATCTGCAAATATCTCGGAAACGAAGCGAGCTATGGCAAAATGTTAAGAGACCTTTTTTGTAGAGAATTAAGTTTCCTACTTTTTATGTTCTATGATATTTTTTGATCAGATGCGTAGTTCTCGAGATATATCAAGATATTTAAAAGTTCCGAAGCCGCACCAACATAATAGAGATACAGAAACACCGTGGCCCCTTTCTTTGAGATAACTCTGCACTATTGCGAGCTGCAAATGCCACTTCCAGCTTAGCTGTGCAGAGGAAGAACAACAAGAAGAAGAAATATCTCGAAATATGTCCGTCAGGCCAGTTCCTTTGAGCTGAATCTGCAAATATCTCGGAAACGAAGCGAGCTATGGCAAAATGTTAAGAGACGTTTTTTGTAGAGAATTATGTTTCCTACAATTTATGTTCTATGATATTTTTTGATCAGAAGCGTAGTTTTCGAGATATATCGAGATATTTAAAAGTTCCGAAGCCGCACCAACATAATAGAGATACAGAAACACCGGGGCCCCTTTCTTTGAGATAACTCTGCACTAGTGCGAGCCGCAAATACCACTTCCAGCTTAGCTGTGCGGAAGAAGAACAACAACAAGAAGAAATATCTCGAAATATGTCCGTCAGGCCCCTTCCCTTGAGATAAATCTGCAAATATCTCGGAAACGAAGCGAGCTATGGGAAAATGTTAAAAGACCTTTTTTGTAGAGAATTAAGTTTCCTACTTTTTATGTTCTATGATATTTTTTGATCAGATGCGTAGTTCTCGAGATATATCAAGATATTTAAAAGTTCCGAAGCCGCACCAACATAATAGAGATACAGAAACACCGTGGCCCCTTTCGTTGAGATAACTCTGCACTAGTGCGAGCCGCAAATGCCACTTCCAGCTTAGCTGTGCAGAAGAAGAACAACAAGAAGAAGAAATATCTCGAAATATGTCCGTCAGGCCCCTTCCATTGAGATAAATCTGCAAATATCTCGGAAACGAAGCGAGCTATGGCAAAATATTAAGAGACCATTTTTGTAGAGAATTAAGGTTCCTACTTTTTATGTTCTATGATATTTTTTGATCAGATGCGTAGTTCTCGAGATATATCAAGATATTTAAAAATTCCGAAGCCGCACCAACATAATAGAGATACAGAAACACCGTGGCCCCTTTCTTTGAGATAACTGTGCACTATTGCGAGCTGCAAATGCCACTTCCAGCTTAGCTGTGCAGAGGAAGAACAACAAGAAGAAGAAATATCTCGAAATATGTCCGTCAGGCCAGTTCCTTTGAGCTGAATCTGCAAATATCTCGGAAACGAAGCGAGCTATGGCAAAATGTTAAGAGACGTTTTTTGTAGAGAATTATGTTTCCTACAATTTATGTTCTATGATATTTTTTGATCAGAAGCGTAGTTTTCGAGATATATCGAGATATTTAAAAGTTCCGAAGCCGCACCAACATAATAGAGATACAGAAACACCGTGGCCCCTTTCTTTGAGGTAACTCTGCAATATTGCGAGCTGTAAATGCCACTTCCAGCTTAGCTGTGCAGAAGAAGAACAACAAGAAGAAGAAATATCTCGAAATATGTCCGTCAGGCTCCTTCCCTTGAGATATATCTGCAAATATCTCGGAAACGAAGCGAGCTATGGCAAAATGTTAAGAGACCTTTTTTGTAGAGAATTATGTTTCCTACAATTTAAGTTCTATGATATTTTTTGATCAGAAGCGTAGTTTTCGAGATATATCGAGATATTTAAAAGTTCCGAAGCCGCACCAACATAATAGAGATACAGA
The DNA here is from genome assembly GCF_051020975.1 of Osmia lignaria lignaria. NCBI lineage: Eukaryota > Metazoa > Arthropoda > Insecta > Hymenoptera > Megachilidae > Osmia > Osmia lignaria. The sequence continues at coordinate 3,942,795 of NW_027478162.1, read as the reverse complement.
AACACCGTGGCCCCTTTCGTTGAGATAACTCTGCAGTAGTGCGAGCCGCAAATGCCACTTCCAGCTTAGCTGTGCAGAAGAAGAACAACAAGAAGAAGAAATATCTCGAAATATGTCCGTCAGGCCCCTTCCCTTGAGATAAACCTGCACATATCTCGGAAACGAAGCGAGCTATGGCAAAATGTTAAGAGACCTTTTTTGTAGAGAATTAAGTTTCCTACTTTTTATGTTCTATGATATTTTTTGATCAGATGCGTAGTTCTTGAGATATATCAAGATATTTAAAAGTTCCGAAGCCGCACCAACATAATAGAGATACAGAAACACCGTGGCCCCTTTCTTTGAGATAACTCTGCACTAGTGCGAGCCGCAAATGCCACTTCCAGCTTAGCTGTGCAGAAGAAGAACAACAAGAAGAAGAAATATCTCGAAATATGTCCGTCAGGCCCCTTCCCTTGAGATATATCTGCAAATATCTCGGAAACGAAGCGAGCTATGGCAAAATGTTGAGAGACCTTTTTTGTAGAGAATTAAGTTTCCTACTTTTTATGTTCTATGATATTTTTTGATCAGATGCGTAGTTCTCGAGATATATCAAGATATTTAAAAGTTCCGAAGCCGCACCAACATAATAGAGATACAGAAACACCGTGGCCCCTTTCTTTGAGATAACTCTGCACTATTGCGAGCTGCAAATGCCACTTCCAGCTTAGCTGTGCAGAAGAAGAACAACAAGAAGAAGAAATATCTCGAAATATGTCCGTCAGGCCCCTTCCCTTGAGATAAATCTGCAAATATCTCGGAAACGAAGAGAGCTATGGCAAAATGTTAAGAGACCTTTTTTGTAGAGAATTAAGTTTCCTACTTTTTATGTTCTATGATATTTTTTGATCTGATGCGTAGTTCTCGAGATATATCAAGATATTTAAAAGTTACGAAGCCGCACCAACATAATAGAGATACAGAAACACCGTGGCCCCTTTCTTTGAGATAACTCTGCACTATTGCGAGCTGTAAATGCCACTTCCAGCTTAGCTGTGCAGAAGAAGAACAACAAGAAGAAGAAATATCTGGAAATATGTCCGTCAGGCCCCTTCCCTTGAGATATATCTGCAAATATCTCGGAAACGAAGCGAGTTATGGCAAAATGTTAAGAGACCTTTTTTGTAGAGAATTATCTTTCCTACAATTTATGTTCTATGATATTTTTTGATCAGAAGCGTAGTTTTCAAGATATATCGAGATATTTAAAAGTTCCGAAGCCGCACCAACATAATAGAGATACAGAAACACCGTGGCCCGTTTCGTTGAGATAACTCTGCACTAGTGCGAGCCGCAAATGCCACTTCCAGCTTAGCTGTGCAGAAGAAGAACAACAAGAAGAAGAAATATCTCGAAATATGTCCGTCAGGCCCCTTCCCTTGAGATAAATCTGCAAATATCTCGGAAACGAAGCGAGCTATGGCAAAATGTTAAGAGACCTTTTTTGTAGAGAATTAAGTTTCCTACTTTTTATGTTCTATAATATTTTTTGATCAGATGCGTAGTTCTCGAGATATATCAAGATATTTAAAAGTTCCGAAGCCGCACCAACATAATAGAGATACAGAAACACCGTGGCCCCTTTCTTTGAGATAACTCTGCACTATTGCGAGCTGCAAATGCCACTTCCAGCTTAGCTGTGCAGAGGAAGAACAACAAGAAGAAGAAATATCTCGAAATATGTCCGTCAGGCCAGTTCCTTTGAGCTGAATCTGCAAATATCTCGGAAACGAAGCGAGCTATGGCAAAATGTTAAGAGACCTTTTTTGTAGAGAATTATGTTTCCTACAATTTATGTTCTATGATATTTTTTGATCAGAAGCGTAGTTTTCGAGATATATCGAGATATTTAAAAGTTCCGAAGCCGCACCAACATAATAGAGATACAGAAACACCGTGGCCCCTTTCTTTGAGATAACTCTGCACTATTGCGAGCTGTAAATGCCACTTCCAGCTTAGCTGTGCAGAAGAAGAACAACAAGAAGAAGAAATATCTGGAAATATGTCCGTCAGGCCCCTTCCCTTGAGATATATCTGCAAATATCTCGGAAACGAAGCGAGTTATGGCAAAATGTCAAGAGACCTTTTTTGTAGAGAATTATGTTTCCTACAATTTATGTTCTATGATATTTTTTGATCAGAAGCGTAGTCTTCAAGATATATCGAGATATTTAAAAGTTCCGAAGCCGCACCAACATAATAGAGATACAGAAACACCGTGGCCCGTTTCGTTGAGATAACTCTGCACTAGTGCGAGCCGCAAATGCCACTTCCAGCTTAGCTGTGCAGAAGAAGAACAACAAGAAGAAGAAATATCTCGAAATATGTCCGTCAGGCCCCTTCCCTTGAGATAAATCTGCAAATATCTCGGAAACGAAGCGAGCTATGGCAAAATGTTAAGAGACCTTTTTTGTACAGAATTAAGTTTCCTACTTTTTATGTTCTATGATATTTTTTGATCAGATGCGTAGTTCTCGAGATATATCAAGATATTTAAAAGTTCCGAAGCCGCACCAACATAATAGAGATACAGAAACACCGTGGCCCCTTTCTTTGAGATAACTCTGCACTATTGCGAGCTGCAAATGCCACTTCCAGCTTAGCTGTGCAGAGGAAGAACAACAAGAAGAAGAAATATCTCGAAATATGTCCGTCAGGCCAGTTCCTTTGAGCTGAATCTGCAAATATCTCGGAAACGAAGCGAGCTATGGCAAAATGTTAAGAGACCTTTTTTGTAGAGAATTATGTTTCCTACAATTTATGTTCTATGATATTTTTTGATCAGAAGCGTAGTTTTCGAGATATATCGAGATATTTAAAAGTTCCGAAGCCGCACCAACATAATAGAGATACAGAAACACCGTGGCCCCTTTCTTTGAGATAACTCTGCACTAGTGCGAGCGGCAAATGCCACTTCCAGCTTAGCTGTGCAGAAGAAGAACAACAAGAAGAAGAAATATCTCGAAATATGTCCGTCAGGCCCCTTCCCTTGAGATATATCTGCAAATATCTCGGAAACGAAGCGAGCTATGGCAAAATGTTAAGAGACCTTTTTTGTAGAGAATTATGTTTCCTACGATTTATGTTCTATGATATTTTTTGATCAGAAGCGTAGTTTTCGAGATATATCGAGATATTTAAAAGTTCCGAAGCCGCACCAACATAATAGAGATACAGAAACACCGTGGCCCCTTTCGTTGAGATAACTCTGCACTAGTGCGAGCCGCAAATGCCACTTCCAGCTTAGCTGTGCAGAAGAAGAACAACAAGAAGAAGAAATATCTCGAAATATGTCCGTCAGGCCCCTTCCCTTGAGATAAATCTGCAAATATCTCGGAAACGAAGCGAGCTATGGCAAAATGTTAAGAGACCTTTTTTGTAGAGAATTAAGTTTCCTACTTTTTATGTTCTATGATATTTTTTGATCAGATGCGTAGTTCTTGAGATATATCAAGATATTTAAAAGTTCCGAAGCCGCACCAACATAATAGAGATACAGAAACACCGTGGCCCCTTTCTTTGAGATAACTCTGCACTAGTGCGAGCCGCAAATGCCACTTCCAGCTTAGCTGTGCAGAAGAAGAACAACAAGAAGAAGAAATATCTCGAAATATGTCCGTCAGGCCCCTTCCCTTGAGATATATCTGCAAATATCTCGGAAACGAAGCGAGCTATGGCAAAATGTTGAGAGACCTTTTTTGTAGAGAATTAAGTTTCCTACTTTTTATGTTCTATGATATTTTTTGATCAGATGCGTAGTTCTCGAGATATATCAAGATATTTAAAAGTTCCGAAGCCGCACCAACATAATAGAGATACAGAAACACCGTGGCCCCTTTCTTTGAGATAACTCTGCACTATTGCGAGCTGCAAATGCCACTTCCAGCTTAGCTGTGCAGAAGAAGAACAACAAGAAGAAGAAATATCTCGAAATATGTCCGTCAGGCCCCTTCCCTTGAGATAAATCTGCAAATATCTCGGAAACGAAGAGAGCTATGGCAAAATGTTAAGAGACCTTTTTTGTAGAGAATTAAGTTTCCTACTTTTTATGTTCTATGATATTTTTTGATCTGATGCGTAGTTCTCGAGATATATCAAGATATTTAAAAGTTACGAAGCCGCACCAACATAATAGAGATACAGAAACACCGTGGCCCCTTTCTTTGAGATAACTCTGCACTATTGCGAGCTGTAAATGCCACTTCCAGCTTAGCTGTGCAGAAGAAGAACAACAAGAAGAAGAAATATCTGGAAATATGTCCGTCAGGCCCCTTCCCTTGAGATATATCTGCAAATATCTCGGAAACGAAGCGAGTTATGGCAAAATGTTAAGAGACCTTTTTTGTAGAGAATTATCTTTCCTACAATTTATGTTCTATGATATTTTTTGATCAGAAGCGTAGTTTTCAAGATATATCGAGATATTTAAAAGTTCCGAAGCCGCACCAACATAATAGAGATACAGAAACACCGTGGCCCGTTTCGTTGAGATAACTCTGCACTAGTGCGAGCCGCAAATGCCACTTCCAGCTTAGCTGTGCAGAAGAAGAACAACAAGAAGAAGAAATATCTCGAAATATGTCCGTCAGGCCCCTTCCCTTGAGATAAATCTGCAAATATCTCGGAAACGAAGCGAGCTATGGCAAAATGTTAAGAGACCTTTTTTGTAGAGAATTAAGTTTCCTACTTTTTATGTTCTATAATATTTTTTGATCAGATGCGTAGTTCTCGAGATATATCAAGATATTTAAAAGTTCCGAAGCCGCACCAACATAATAGAGATACAGAAACACCGTGGCCCCTTTCTTTGAGATAACTCTGCACTATTGCGAGCTGCAAATGCCACTTCCAGCTTAGCTGTGCAGAAGAAGAACAACAAGAAGAAGAAATATCTCGAAATATGTCCGTCAGGCCCCTTCCCTTGAGATAAATCTGCAAATATCTCGGAAACGAAGAGAGCTATGGCAAAATGTTAAGAGACCTTTTTTGTAGAGAATTAAGTTTCCTACTTTTTATGTTCTATGATATTTTTTGATCTGATGCGTAGTTCTCGAGATATATCAAGATATTTAAAAGTTCCGAAGCCGCACCAACATAATAGAGATACAGAAACACCGTGGCCCCTTTCTTTGAGATAACTCTGCACTATTGCGAGCTGTAAATGCCACTTCCAGCTTAGCTGTGCAGAAGAAGAACAACAAGAAGAAGAAATATCTGGAAATATGTCCGTCAGGCCCCTTCCCTTGAGATATATCTGCAAATATCTCGGAAACGAAGCGAGTTATGGCAAAATGTCAAGAGACCTTTTTTGTAGAGAATTATGTTTCCTACAATTTATGTTCTATGATATTTTTTGATCAGAAGCGTAGTCTTCAAGATATATCGAGATATTTAAAAGTTCCGAAGCCGCACCAACATAATAGAGATACAGAAACACCGTGGCCCGTTTCGTTGAGATAACTCTGCACTAGTGCGAGCCGCAAATGCCACTTCCAGCTTAGCTGTGCAGAAGAAGAACAACAAGAAGAAGAAATATCTCGAAATATGTCCGTCAGGCCCCTTCCCTTGAGATAAATCTGCAAATATCTCGGAAACGAAGCGAGCTATGGCAAAATGTTAAGAGACCTTTTTTGTACAGAATTAAGTTTCCTACTTTTTATGTTCTATGATATTTTTTGATCAGATGCGTAGTTCTCGAGATATATCAAGATATTTAAAAGTTCCGAAGCCGCACCAACATAATAGAGATACAGAAACACCGTGGCCCCTTTCTTTGAGATAACTCTGCACTATTGCGAGCTGCAAATGCCACTTCCAGCTTAGCTGTGCAGAGGAAGAACAACAAGAAGAAGAAATATCTCGAAATATGTCCGTCAGGCCAGTTCCTTTGAGCTGAATCTGCAAATATCTCGGAAACGAAGCGAGCTATGGCAAAATGTTAAGAGACCTTTTTTGTAGAGAATTATGTTTCCTACAATTTATGTTCTATGATATTTTTTGATCAGAAGCGTAGTTTTCGAGATATATCGAGATATTTAAAAGTTCCGAAGCCGCACCAACATAATAGAGATACAGAAACACCGTGGCCCCTTTCTTTGAGATAACTCTGCACTATTGCGAGCTGCAAATGCCACTTCCAGCTTAGCTGTGCAGAGGAAGAACAACAAGAAGAAGAAATATCTCGAAATATGTCCGTCAGGCCAGTTCCTTTGAGCTAAATCTGCAAATATCTCGGAAACGAAGCGAGCTATGGCAAAATGTTAAGAGACGTTTTTTGTAGAGAATTATGTTTCCTACAATTTATGTTCTATGATATTTTTTGATCAGAAGCGTAGTTCTCGAGATATATCGAGATATTTAAAAGTTCCGAAGCCGCACCAACATAATAGGGATACAGAAACACCGTGGCCCCTTTCTTTGAGATAACTCTGCACTAGTGCGAGCCGCAAATGCCACTTCCAGCTTAGCTGTGCAGAAGAAGAACAACAAGAAGAAGAAATATCTCGAAATATGTCCGTCAGGCCCCTTCCCTTGAGATATATCTGCAAATATCTCGGAAACGAAGCGAGCTATGGCAAAATGTTAAGAGACCTTTTTTGTAGAGAATTAAGTTTCCTACTTTTTATGTTCTATGATATTTTTTGATCAGGTGCGTAGTTCTCGAGATATATCAAGATATTTAAAAGTTCCGAAGCCGCACCAACATAATAGAGATACAGAAACACCGTGGCCCCTTTCTTTGAGATAACTCTGCACTATTGCGAGCTGCAAATGCCACTTCCAGCTTAGCTGTGCAGAGGAAGAACAACAAGAAGAAGAAATATCTCGAAATATGTCCGTCAGGCCAGTTCCTTTGAGCTAAATCTGCAAATATCTCGGAAACGAAGCGAGCTATGGCAAAATGTTAAGAGACGTTTTTTGTAGAGAATTATGTTTCCTACAATTTATGTTCTATGATATTTTTTGATCAGAAGCGTAGTTCTCGAGATATATCGAGATATTTAAAAGTTCCGAAGCCGCACCAACATAATAGGGATACAGAAACACCGTGGCCCCTTTCTTTGAGATAACTCTGCACTAGTGCGAGCCGCAAATGCCACTTCCAGCTTAGCTGTGCAGAAGAAGAACAACAAGAAGAAGAAATATCTCGAAATATGTCCGTCAGGCCCCTTCCCTTGAGATATATCTGCAAATATCTCGGAAACGAAGCGAGCTATGGCAAAATGTTAAGAGACCTTTTTTGTAGAGAATTATGTTTCCTACAATTTATGTTCTATGATATTTTTTGACCAGAAGCGTAGTTTTCGAGATATATCGAGATATTTAAAAGTTCCGAAGCCGCACCAACATAATAGAGATACAGAAACACCGTGGCCCCTTTCTTTGAGATAACTCTGCACTAGTGCGAGCCGCAAATGCCACTTCCAGCTTAGCTGTGCAGAAGAAGAACAACAAGAAGAAGAAATATCTCGAAATATGTCCGTCAGGCCCCTTCCCTTGAGATAAATCTGCAAATATCTCGGAAACGAAGCGAGCTATGGCAAAATGTTAAGAGACCTTTTTTGTAGAGAATTAAGTTTCCTACTTTTTATGTTCTATGATATTTTTTGATCAGATGCGTAGTTCTCGAGATATATCAAGATATTTAAAAGTTCCGAAGCCGCACCAACATAATAGAGATACAGAAACACCGTGGCCCCTTTCTTTGAGATAACTCTGCACTATTGCGAGCTGCAAATGCCACTTCCAGCTTAGCTGTGCAGAGGAAGAACAACAAGAAGAAGAAATATCTCGAAATATGTCCGTCAGGCCAGTTCCTTTGAGCTGAATCTGCAAATATCTCGGAAACGAGGCGAGCTATGGCAAAATGTTAAGAGACGTTTTTTGTAGGGAATTATGTTTCCTACAATTTATGTTCTATGATATTTTTTGATCAGAAGCGTAGTTTTCGAGATATATCGAGATATTTAAAAGTTCCGAAGCCGCACCAACATAATAGGGATACAGAAACACCGTGGCCCCTTTCTTTGAGATAACTCTGCACTAGTGCGAGCCGCAAATGCCACTTCCAGTTTAGCTGTGCAGAAGAAGAACAACAAGGAGAAGAAATATCTCGAAATATGTCCGTCAGGCCCCTTCCCTTGAGATAAATCTGCAAATATCTCGGAAACGAAGCGAGCTATGGCAAAATGTTAAAAGACCTTTTTTGTAGAGAATTAAGTTTCCTACTTTTTATGTTCTATGATATTTTCTGATCAGATGCGTAGTTCTCGAGATATATCAAGATATTTAAAAGTTCCGAAGCCGCACCAACATAATAGAGATACAGAAACACCGTGGCCCCTTTCGTTGAGATAACTCTGCACTAGTGCGAGCCGCAAATGCCACTTCCAGCTTAGCTGTGCAGAAGAAGAACAACAAGAAGAAGAAATATCTCGAAATATGTCCGTCAGGCCCCTTCCCTTGAGATATATCTGCAAATATCTCGGAAACGAAGCGAGCTATGGCAAAATGTTAAGAGACCTTTTTTGTAGAGAATTATGTTTCCTACAATTTATGTTCTATGATATTTTTTGATCAGAAGCGTAGTTTTCGAGATATATCGAGATATTTAAAAGTTCCGAAGCCGCACCAACATAATAGAGATACAGAAACACCGTGGCCCCTTTCTTTGAGATAACTCTGCACTAGTGCGAGCCGCAAATGCCACTTCCAGCTTAGCTGTGCAGAAGAAGAACAACAAGAAGAAGAAATATCTCGAAATATGTCCGTCAGGCCAGTTCCTCTGAGCTGAATCTGCAAATATCTCGGAAACGAGGCGAGCTATGGCAAAATGTTAAGAGACGTTTTTTGTAGGGAATTATGTTTCCTACAATTTATGTTCTATGATATTTTTTGATCAGAAGCGTAGTTTTCGAGATATATCGAGATATTTAAAAGTTCCGAAGCCGCACCAACATAATAGGGATACAGAAACACCGTGGCCCCTTTCTTTGAGATAACTCTGCACTAGTGCGAGCCGCAAATGCCACTTCCAGTTTAGCTGTGCAGAAGAAGAACAACAAGAAGAAGAAATATCTCGAAATATGTCCGTCAGGCCCCTTCCCTTGAGATAAATCTGCAAATATCTCGGAAACGAAGCGAGCTATGGCAAAATGTTAAAAGACCTTTTTTGTAGAGAATTAAGTTTCCTACTTTTTATGTTCCATGATATTTTCTGATCAGATGCGTAGTTCTCGAGATATATCAAGATATTTAAAAGTTCCGAAGCCGCACCAACATAATAGAGATACAGAAACACCGTGGCCCCTTTCGTTGAGATAACTCTGCACTAGTGCGAGCCGCAAATGCCACTTCCAGCTTAGCTGTGCAGAAGAAGAACAACAAGAAGAAGAAATATCTCGAAATATGTCCGTCAGGCCCCTTCCCTTGAGATATATCTGCAAATATCTCGGAAACGAAGCGAGCTATGGCAAAATGTTAAGAGACCTTTTTTGTAGAGAATTATGTTTCCTACAATTTATGTTCTATGATATTTTTTGATCAGAAGCGTAGTTTTCGAGATATATCGAGATATTTAAAAGTTCCGAAGCCGCACCAACATAATAGAGATACAGAAACACCGTGGCCCCTTTCTTTGAGATAACTCTGCACTAGTGCGAGCCGCAAATGCCACTTCCAGCTTAGCTGTGCAGAAGAAGAACAACAAGAAGAAGAAATATCTCGAAATATGTCCGTCAGGCCCCTTCCCTGGAGATAAATCTGCAAATATCTCGGAAACGAAGCGAGCTATGGCAAAATGTTAAGAGACCTTTTTTGTAGAGAATTAAGTTTCCTACTTTTTATGTTCTATGATATTTTTTGATCAGATGCGTAGTTCTCGAGATATATCAAGATATTTAAAAGTTCCGAAGCCGCACCAACATAATAGAGATACAGAAACACCGTGGCCCCTTTCTTTGAGATAACTCTGCACTATTGCGAGCTGCAAATGCCACTTCCAGCTTAGCTGTGCAGAGGAAGAACAACAAGAAGAAGAAATATCTCGAAATATGTCCGTCAGGCCAGTTCCTTTGAGCTGAATCTGCAAATATCTCGGAAACGAGGCGAGCTATGGCAAAATGTTCACAGACGTTTTTTGTAGGGAATTATGTTTCCTACAATTTATGTTCTATGATATTTTTTGATCAGAAGCGTAGTTTTCGAGATATATCGAGATATTTAAAAGTTCCGAAGCCGCACCAACATAATAGGGATACAGAAACACCGTGGCCCCTTTCTTTGAGATAACTCTGCACTAGTGCGAGCCGCAAATGCCACTTCCAGTTTAGCTGTGCAGAAGAAGAACAACAAGAAGAAGAAATATCTCGAAATATGTCCGTCAGGCCCCTTCCCTTGAGATAAATCTGCAAATATCTCGGAAACGAAGCGAGCTATGGCAAAATGGTAAAAGACCTTTTTTGTAGAGAATTAAGTTTCCTACTTTTTATGTTCTATGATATTTTCTGATCAGATGCGTAGTTCTCGAGATATATCAAGATATTTAAAAGTTCCGAAGCCGCACCAACATAATAGAGATACAGAAACACCGTGGCCCCTTTCGTTGAGATAACTCTGCACTAGTGCGAGCCGCAAATGCCACTTCCAGCTTAGCTGTGCAGAAGAAGAACAACAAGAAGAAGAAATATCTCGAAATATGTCCGTCAGGCCCCTTCCCTTGAGATAAATCTGCAAATATCTCGGAAACGAAGCGAGCTATGGCAAAATGTTAACAGACCATTTTTGTAGAGAATTAAGGTTCCTACTTTTTATGTTCTATGATATTTTTTGATCAGATGCGTAGTTCTCGAGATATATCAAGATATTTAAAAGTTCCGAAGCCGCACCAACATAATAGAGATACAGAAACACCGTGGCCACTTTCTTTGAGATAACTCTGCACTATTGCGAGCTGTAAATGCCACTTCCAGCTTAGCTGTGCAGAAGAAGAACAACAAGAAGAAGAAATATCTCGAAATATGTCCGTCAGGCCCCTTCCCTTGAGATATATCTGCAAATATCTCGGAAACGAAGCGAGCTATGGCAAAATGTTAAGAGACCTTTTTTGTAGAGAATTATGTTTCCTACAATTTATGTTCTATGATATTTTTTGATCAGAAGCGTAGTTTTCGAGATATATCGAGATATTTAAAAGTTCCGAAGCCGCACCAACATAATAGAGATACAGAAACACCGTGGCCCCTTTCGTTGAGATAACTCTGCACTAGTGCGAGCCGCAAATGCCACTTCCAGCTTAGCTGTGCAGAAGAAGAACAACAACAAGAAGAAATATCTCGAAATATGTCCGTCAGGCCCCTTCCCTTGAGATAAATCTGCAAATATCTCGGAAACGAAGCGAGCTATGGCAAAATGTTAAGAGACCTTTTTTGTAGAGAATTAAGTTTCCTACTTTTTATGTTCTATGATATTTTTTGATCAGATGCGTAGTCCTCGAGATATATCAAGATATTTAAAAGTTCCGAAGCCGCACCAACATAATAGAGATACAGAAACACCGTGGCCCCTTTCTTTGAGATAACTCCGCACTATTGCGAGCTGTAAATGCCACTTCCAGCTTAGCTGTGCAGAAGAACAACAACAAGAAGAAGAAATATCTCGAAATATGTCCGTCAGGCCCCTTCCCTTGAGATAAATCTGCAAATATCTCGGAAACGAAGCGAGCTATGGCAAAATGTTAAGAGACCTTTTTTGTAGAGAATTATGTTTCCTACAATTTATGTTCTATGATATTTTTTGATCAGAAGCGTAGTTTTCGAGATATATCGAGATATTTAAAAGTTCCGAAGCCGCACCAACATAATAGAGATACAGAAACACCGTGGCCCCTTTCTTTGAGATAACTCTGCACTAGTGCGAGCCGCAAATGCCACTTCCAGCTTAGCTGTGCAGAAGAAGAACAACAAGAAGAAGAAATATCTCGAAATATGTCCGTCAGGCCCCTTCCCTTGAGATAAATCTGCAAATATCTCGGAAACGAAGCGAGCTATGGCAAAATGTTAAGAGACGTTTTTTGTAGAGAATTATGTTTCCTACAATTTATGTTCTATGATATTTTTTGATCAGATGCGTAGTTCTCGAGATTTATCAAGATATTTAAAAGTTCCGAAGCCGCACCAACATAATAGAGATACAGAAACACCGTGGCCCCTTTCTTTGAGATAACTCTGCACTATTGCGAGCTGTAAATGCCACTTCCAGCTTAGCTGTGCAGAAGAAGAACAACAAGAAGAAGAAATATCTCGAAATATGTCCGTCAGGCCCCTTCCCTTGAGATATATCTGCAAATATCTCGGAAACGAAGCGAGCTATGGCAAAATGTTAAGAGACCTTTTTTGTAGAGAATTATGTTTCTTACAATTTATGTTCTATGATATTTTTTGATCAGAAGCGTAGTTTTCGAGATATATCGAGATATTTAAAAGTTCCGAAGCCGCCCCAACATAATAGAGATACAGAAACACCGTGGCCCCTTTCGTTGAGATAACTCTGCACTAGTGCGAGCCGCAAATGCCACTTCCAGCATAGCTGTGCAGAAGAAGAACAACAACAAGAAGAAATATCTCGAAATATGTCCGTCAGGCCCCTTCCCTTGAGATAAATCTGCAAATATCTCGGAAACGAAGCGAGCTATGGCAAAATGTTAAGAGACCTTTTTTGTAGAGAATTAAGTTTCCTACTTTTTATGTTCTATGATATTTTTTGATCAGATGCGTAGTTCTCGAGATATATCAAGATATTTAAAAGTTCCGAAGCCGCACCAACATAATAGAGATACAGAAACACCGTGGCCCCTTTCTTTGAGATAACTCTGCACTAGTGCGAGCCGCAAATGCCACTTCCAGCTTAGCTGTGCAGAAGAAGAACAACAAGAAGAAGAAATATCTCGAAATATGTCCGTCAGGCCCCTTCCCTTGAGATATATCTGCAAATATCTCGGAAACGAAGCGAGCTATGGCAAAATGTTAAGAGACCTTTTTTGTAGAGAATTATGTTTCCTACAATTTATGTTCTATGATATTTTTTGATCAGATGTGTAGTTCTCGAGATATATCAAGATATTTAAAAGTTCCGAAGCCGCACCAACATAATAGAGATACAGAAACACCGTGGCCCCTTTCTTTGAGATAACTCTGCACTATTGCGAGCTGTAAATGCCACTTCCAGCTTAGCTGTGCAGAAGAAGAAGAACAAGAAGAAGAAATATCTCGAAATATGTCCGTCAGGCCCCTTCCCTTGAGATATATCTGCAAATATCTCGGAAACGAAGCGAGCTATGGCAAAATGTTAAGAGACCTTTTTTGTAGAGAATTATGTTTCCTACAATTTATGTTGTTGATATTTTTTGATCAGAAGCGTGGTTTTCGAGATGTATCGAGATATTTAAAAGTTCCGAAGCCGCACCAACATAATAGAGATACAGAAACACCGTGGCCCCTTTCTTTGAGATAACTCTGCACTAGTGCGAGCCGCAAATGCCACTTCCAGCTTAGCTGTGCAGAAGAAGAACAACAAGAAGAAGAAATATCTCGAAATATGTCCGTCATGCCCCTTCCCTTGAGATAAATCTGCAAATATCTCGGAAACGAAGCGAGCTATGGCAAAATGTTAAGAGACCTTTTTTGTAGAGAATTAAGTTTCCTACTTTTTATGTTCTATGATATTTTTTGATCAGATGCGTAGTTCTCGAGATATATCAAGATATTTAAAAGTTCCGAAGCCGCACCAACATAATAGAGATACAGAAACACCGTGGCCCCTTTCTTTGAGATAACTCTGCACTATTGCGAGCTGTAAATGCCACTTCCAGCTTAGCTGTGCAGAAGAAGAATAACAAGAAGAAGAAATATCTCGAAATATGTCCGTCAGGCCCCTTCCCTTGAGATATATCTGCAAATATCTCGGAAACGAAGCGAGCTATGGCAAAATGTTAAGAGACCTTATTTGTAGAGAATTATGTTTCCTACAATTTATGTTCTATGATATTTTTTGATCAGAAGCGTAGTTTTCGAGATATATCGAGATATTTAAAAGTTCCGAAGCCGCACCAACATAATAGAGATACAGAAACACCGTGGCCACTTTCTTTGAGATAACTCTGCACTAGTGCGAGCCGCAAATGCCACTTCCAGCTTAGCTGTGCAGAAGAAGAACAACAAGAAGAAGAAATATCTCGAAATATGTCCGTCAGGCCCCTTCCCTTGAGATAAATCTGCAAATATCTCGGAAACGAAGCGAGCTATGGCAAAATGTTAAGAGACCTTTTTTGTAGAGAATTAAGTTTCCTACTTTTTATGTTCTATGATATTTTTTGATCCGATGCGTAGTTCTCGAGATATATCAAGATATTTAAAAGTTCCGAACCCGCACCAACATAATAGAGATACAGAAACACCGTGGCCCCTTTCTTTGAGATAACTCTGCACTATAGCGAGCTGCAAATGCCACTTCCAGCTTAGCTGTGCAGAGGAAGAACAACAAGAAGAAGAAATATCTCGAAATATGTCCGTCAGGCCAGTTCCTTTGAGCTGAATCTGCAAATATCTCGGAAACGAAGCGAGCTATGGCAAAATGTTAAGAGACGTTTTTTGTAGAGAATTATGTTTCCTACAATTTATGTTCTATGATATTTTTTGATCAGAAGCGTAGTTCTCGAGATATATCGAGATATTTAAAAGTTCCGAAGCCGCACCAACATAATAGGGATACAGAAACACCGTGGCCCCTTTCTTTGAGATAACTCTGCACTAGTGCGAGCCGCAAATGCCACTTCCAGCTTAGCTGTGCAGAAGAAGAACAACAAGAAGAAGAAATATCTCGAAATATGTCCGTCAGGCCCCTTCCCTTGAGATAAATCTGTAAATATCTCGGAAACGAAGCGAGCTATGGCAAAATGTTAAGAGACCTTTTTTGTAGAGAATTAAGTTTCCTACTTTTTATGTTGTATGATATTTTTTGATCAGATGCGTAGTTCTCGAGATATATCAAGATATTTAAAAGTTCCGAAGCCGCACCAACATAATAGAGATACAGAAACACCGTGCCCCTTTCTTTCAGAAAACTCTGCACTATTGCGAGCTGTAAATGCCACTTCCAGCTTAGCTGTGCAGAAGAAGAATAACAAGAAGAAGAAATATCTCGAAATATGTCCGTCAGACCCCTTCCCTTGAGATATATCTGCAAATATCTCGGAAACGAAGCGAGCTATGGCAAAATGTTAAGAGACCTTTTTTGTAGAGAATTAAGTTTCCTACTTTTTATGTTCTATGATATTTTTTGATCAGATGCGTAGTTCTCGAGATATATCAAGATATTTAAAAGTTCCGAAGCCGCACCAACATAATAGGGATACAGAAACACCGTGGCCCCTTTCTTTGAGATAACTCTGCACTAGTGCGAGCCGCAAATGCCACTTCCAGCTTAGCTGTGCAGAAGAAGAACAACAAGAAGAAGAAATATCTCGAAATATGTCCGTCAGGCCCCTTCCCTTGAGATATATCTGCAAATATCTCGGAAACGAAGCGAGCTATGGCAAAATGTTAAGAGACCTTTTTTGTAGAGAATTATGTTTCCTACAATTTATGTTCTATGATATTTTTTGATCAGAAGCGTAGTTTTCGAGATATATCGAGATATTTAAAAGTTCCGAAGCCGCACCAACATAATAGAGATACAGAAACACCGTGGCCCCTTTCTTTGAGATAACTCTGCACTAGTGCGAGCCGCAAATGCCACTTCCAGCTTAGCTGTGCAGAAGAAGAACAACAAGAAGAAGAAATATCTCGAAATATGTCCGTCAGGCCCCTTCCCTTGAGATAAATCTGCAAATATCTCGGAAACGAAGCGAGCTATGGCAAAATGTTAAGAGACCTTTTTTGTAGAGAATTAAGTTTCCTACTTTTTATGTTCTATGATATTTTTTGATCAGATGCGTAGTTCTCGAGATATATCAAGATATTTAAAAGTTCCGAAGCCGCACCAACATAATAGAGATACAGAAACACCGTGGCCCCTTTCTTTGAGATAACTCTGCACTAGTGCGAGCCGCAAATGCCACTTCCAGCTTAGCTGTGCAGAAGAAGAACAACAAGAAGAAGAAATATCTCGAAATATGTCCGTCAGGCCCCTTCCCTTGAGATAAATCTGCAAATATCTCGGAAACGAAGCGAGCTATGGCAAAATGTTAAGAGACCTTTTTTGTAGAGAATTAAGTTTCCTACTTTTTATGTTCTATGATATTTTTTGATCAGATGCGTAGTTCTCGAGATATATCAAGATATTTAAAAGTTCCGAAGCCGCACCAACATAATAGAGATACAGAAACACCGTGGCCCCTTTCTTTGAGATAACTCTGCACTAGTGCGAGCCGCAAATGCCACTTCCAGCTTAGCTGTGCAGAAGAAGAACAACAAGAAGAAGAAATATCTCGAAATATGTCCGTCAGGCCCCTTCCCTTGAGATAAATCTGCAAATATCTCGGAAACGAAGCGAGCTATGGCAAAATGTTAAGAGACCTTTTTTGTAGAGAATTAAGTTTCCTACTTTTTATGTTCTATGATATTTTTTGATCAGATGCGTAGTTCTCGAGATATATCAAGATATTTAAAAGTTCCGAAGCCGCACCAACATAATAGAGATACAGAAACACCGTGGCCCCTTTCTTTGAGATAACTCTGCACTATTGCGAGCTGCAAATGCCACTTCCAGCTTAGCTGTGCAGAAGAAGAACAAGAAGAAGAAGAAATATCTCGAAATATGTCCGTCAGGCCCCTTCCCTTGAGATAAATCTGCAAATATCTCGGAAACGAAGAGAGCTATGGCAAAATGTTAAGAGAAGTTTTTTGTAGAGAATTAAGTTTCCTACAATTTATGTTATATGATATTTTTTGATGAGAAGCGTAGTTTTCGAGATATATCGAGATATTTAAAAGTTCCGAAGCCGCACCAACATAATAGGGATACAGAAACACCGTGGCCCCTTTCTTTGAGATAACTCTGCACTAGTGCGAGCCGCAAATGCCACTTCCAGCTTAGCTGTGCAGAAGAAGAACAACAAGAAGAAGAAATATCTCGAAATATGTCCGTCAGGCCCCTTCCCTTGAGATATATCTGCAAATATCTCGGAAACGAAGCGAGCTATGGCAAAATGTTAAGAGACCTTTTTTGTAGAGAATTATGTTTCCTACAATTTATGTTCTACGATATTTTTTGATCAGAAGCGTAGTTTTCGAGATATATCGAGATATTTAAAAGTTCCGAAGCCGCACCAACATAATAGAGATACAGAAACACCGTGGCCCCTTTCTTTGAGATAACTCTGCACTAGTGCGAGCCGCAAATGCCACTTCCAGCTTAGCTGTGCAGAGGAAGAACAACAAGAAGAAGAAATATCTCGAAATATGTCCGTCAGGCCCCTTCCCTTGAGATAAATCTGCAAATATCTCGGAAACGAAGAGAGCTATGGCAAAATGTTAAGAGACCTTTTTTGTAGAGAATTAAGTTTCCTACAATTTATGTTCTATGATAGTTTTTGATCAGAAGCGTAGTTTTCGAGATATATCGAGATATTTAAAAGTTCCGAAGCCGCACCAACATAATAGGGATACAGAAACACCGTGGCCCCTTTCTTTGAGATAACTCTGCACTAGTGCGAGCCGCAAATGCCACTTCCAGCTTAGCTGTGCAGAAGAAGAACAACAAGAAGAAGAAATATCTCGAAATATGTCCGTCAGGCCCCTTCCCTTGAGATATATCTGCAAATATCTCGGAAACGAAGCGAGCTATGGCAAAATGTTAAGAGACCATTTTTGTAGAGAATTATGTTTCCTACAATTTAGGTTCTATGATATTTTTTGATCAGAAGCGTAGTTCTCGAGATATATCAAGATAGTTAAAAGTTCCGAGGCCGCACCAACATAATAGAGATACAGAAACACCGTGGCCCCTCTCTTTGAGATAACTCTGCACTATTGCGAGCTGCAAATGCCACTTCCAGCTTAGCTGTGCAGAAGAAGAACAACAAGAAGAAGAAATATCTCGAAATATGTCCGTCAGGCCCCTTCCCTTGAGATAAATCTGCAAATATCTCGGAAACGAAGCGAGCTATGGCAAAATCTTTAGAGACCTTTCTTGTAGAGAATTAAGTTTCCTACTTTTTATGTAGTATGATATTTTTTGATCAGATGCGTAGTTCTCGAGATATATCAAGATATTTAAAAGTTCCGAAGCCGCACCAACATAATAGAGATACAGAAACACCGTGGCCCCTTTCTTTGAGATAACTCTGCACTATTGCGCGCTGCAAATGCCACTTCCAGCTTAGCTGTGCAGAAGAAGAACAACAAGAAGAAGAAATATCTCAAAATATGTCCGTCAGGCCCCTTCCCTTGAGATAAATCTGCAAATATCTCGGAAACGAAGCGAGCTATGGCAAAATGTTAACAGACCTTTTTTGTAGAGAATAATGTTTCCTACAATTTACGTTCTATGATATTTTTTGATCAGAAGCGTAGTTTTCGAGATATATCAAGATATTTAAAAGTTCCGAAGCCGCACCAATATAATAGAGATACAGAAACACCGTGGCCCCTTTCTTTGAGATAACTCTGCACTATTGCGCGCTGCAAATGCCACTTCCAGCTTAGCTGTGCAGAAGAAGAACAACAAGAAGAAGAAATATCTCGAAATATGTCCGTCAGGCCCCTTCCCTTGAGATAAATCTGCAAATACCTCGGAAACGAAGCGAGCTATGGGAAAATGTAAAGAGACCTTTTTTGTAGAGAATTAAGTTTCCTACTTTTTATGTTCTATGATACTTTTCGATCAGAGGCGTAGTTCTCGAGATATATCAAGATATTTAAAAGTTCCGAAGCCGCACCAACATAATAGAGATACAGAAACACCGTGGCCCCTTTCTTTGAGATAACTCTGCACTAGTGCGAGCCGCAAATGCCACTTCCAGCTTAGCTGTGCAGAAGAAGAACAACAAGAAGAAGAAATATCTCGAAATATGTCCGACAGGCCCCTTCCCTTGAGATAAATCTGCAAATATCTCGGAAACGAAGCGAGCTATGGCGAAATGTTAAGAGACCTTTTTTGTAGAGAATTAAGTTTCCTACTTTTTATCTTCTATGATATTTTTTGATCAGATGCGTAGTTCTCGAGATATATCAAGATATTTAAAAGTTCCGAAGCCGCACCAACATAATAGAGATACAGAAACACCGTGGCCCCTCTCTTTGAGATAACTCTGCACTATTGCGAGCTGCAAATGCCACTTCCAGCTTAGCTGTGCAGAAGAAGAACAACAAGAAGAAGAAATATCTCGAAATATGTCCGTCAGGCCCCTTCCCTTGAGATAAATCTGCAAATATCTCGGAAACGAAGCGAGCTATGGCAAAATGTTTAGAGACCTTTCTTGTAGAGAATTAAGTTTCCTACTTTTTATGTAGTATGATATTTTTTGATCAGATGCGTAGTTCTCGAGATATATCAAGATACTTAAAAGTTCCGAAGCCGCACCAACATAATAGAGATACAGAAACACCGTGGCCCCTTTCTTTGAGATAACTCTGCACTATTGCGCGCTGCAAATGCCACTTCCAGCTTAGCTGTGCAGAAGAAGAACAACAAGAAGAAGAAATATCTCGAAATATGTCCGTCAGGCCCCTTCCCTTGAGATAAATCTGCAAATATCTCGGAAACGAAGCGAGCTATGGCAAAATGTTAAGAGACCTTTTTTGTAGAGAATAATGTTTCCTACAATTTACGTTCTATGATATTTTTTGATCAGAAGCGTAGTTTTCGAGATATATCGAGATATTTAAAAGTTCCGAAGCCGCACCAACATAATAGAGATACAGAAACACCGTGGCCCCTTTCTTTGAGATAACTCTGCACTATTGCGACCTGCAAATGCCACTTCCAGCTCAGCTGTGCAGAAGAAGAACAACAAGAAGAAGAAATATCTCGAAATATGTCCGTCAGGCCCCTTCCCTTGAGATAAATCTGCAAATATCTCGGAAACGAAGCGAGCTATGGCAAAATGTTTAGAGACCTTTCTTGTAGAGAATTAAGTTTCCTACTTTTTATGTAGTATGATATTTTTTGATCAGATGCGTAGTTCTCGAGATATATCAAGATATTTAAAAGTTCCGAAGCCGCACCAACATAATAGAGATACAGAAACACCGTGGCCCCTTTCTTTGAGATAACTCTGTACTATTGCGAGCTGGAAATGCCACTTCCAGTTTAGCTGTGCAGAAGAAGAACAACAAGAAGAAGAAATATCTCGAAATATGTCCGTTAGGCCCCTTCCCTTGAGATAAATCTGCAAATATCTCGGAAACGAAGCGAGCTATGGCAAAATGTTAAGAGACGTTTTTTGTAGAGAATTATGTTTCCTACAATTTATGTTCTATGATATTTTTTGATCAGAAGCGTAGTTTTCGAGATATATCGAGATATTTAAAAGTTCCGAAGCAGCACCAACATAATAGAGATACAGAAACACCGTGGCCCCTTTCTTTGAGATAACTCTGCACTAGTGCGAGCCGCAAATGCCACTTCCAGCTTAGCTGTGCAGAAGAAGAACAACAAGAAGAAGAAATATCTCGAAATATGTCCGTCAGGCCCCTTCCCTTGAGATAAATCTGCAAATATCTCGGAAACGAAGCGAGCTATTGCAAAATGTTGAGAGACCTTTTTTGTAGAGAATTGAGTTTCCTACTTTTTATGTTCTATTATATTTTTTGATCAGATGCGTAGTTCTCGAGATATATCAAGATATTTAAAAGTTCCGAAGCCGCACCAACATAATAGAGATACAGAAACACCGTGGCCCCTTTCTTTGAGATAACTCTGCACTAGTGCGAGCCGCAAATGCCACTTCCAGTTTAGCTGTGCAGAAGAAGAACAACAAGAAGAAGAAATATCTCGAAATATGTCCGTTAGGCCCCTTCCCTTGAGATAAATCTGCAAATATCTCGGAAACGAAGCGAGCTATGGCAAAATGTTAAGAGACCTTTTTTGTAGAGAATTATGTTTCCTACTTTTTATGTTCTATGATATTTTTTGATCAGAAGCGTAGTTTTCGAGATATATCGAGATATTTAAAAGTTCCGAAGCCGCACCAACATAATAGAGATACAGAAACACCGTGGCCCCTTTCTTTGAGATAACTCTGCACTATTGCGAGCTGCAAATGCCACTTCCAGCTTAGCTGTGCAGAGGAAGAACAACAAGAAGAAGAAATATCTCGAAATATGTCCGTCAGGCCAGTTCCTTTGAGCTGAATCTGCAAATATCTCGGAAACGAAGCGAGCTATGGCAAAATGTTAAGAGACCTTTTTTGTAGAGAATTAAGTTTCCTACTTTTTATCTTCTATGATATTTTCTGATCAGATGCGTAGTTCTCGAGATATATCAAGATATTTAAAAGTTCCGAGGCCGCACCAACATAATAGAGATACAGAAACACCGTGGCCCCTTTCTTTGAGATAACTCTGCACTAGTGCGAGCCGCAAATGCCACTTCCAGCTTAGCTGTGCAGCAGAAGAACAACAAGAAGAAGAAATATCTCGAAATATGTCCGTCAGGCCACTTCCCTTGAGATATATCTGCAAATATCTCGGAAACGAAGCGAGCTATGGCAAAATGTTAAGAGACCTTTTTTGTAGAGAATTATGTTTCCTACTTTTTATGTTCTATGATATTTTTTGATCAGACGCGTAGCTCTCGAGATATATCAAGATATTTAAAAGTTCCGAAGCCGCACCAACATAATAGAGATACAGAAACACCGTGGCCCCTCTCTTTGAGATAACTCTGCACTATTGCGAGCTGGAAATGCCACTTCCAGTTTAGCTGTGCAGAAGAAGAACAACAAGAAGAAGAAATATCTCGAAATATGTCCGTTAGGCCCCTTCCCTTGAGATAAATCTGCAAATATCTCGGAAACGAAGCGAGCTATGGCAAAATGTTAAGAGACCTTTTTTGTAGAGAATTATGTTTCCTACAATTTATGTTCTATGATATTTCTTGATCAGAAGCGTAGTTTTTGAGATATATCGAGATATTTAAAAGTTCCGAAGCCGCACCAACATAATAGAGATACAGAAACACCGTGGCCCCTTTCTTTGAGATAACTCTGCACTATTGCGAGCCGCAAATGCCACTTCCAGCTTAGCTGTGCAGAAGAAGAACAACAAGAAGAAGAAATATCTCGAAATATGTCCGTCAGGCCCCGTCCCTTGAGATAAATCTGCAAATATCTCGGAAACGAAGCGAGCTATGGTAAAATGTTAAGAGACCTTTTTTGTAGAGAATTAAGTTTCCTACTTTTTATGTTGTATGATATTTTTTGATCAGATGCGTAGTTCTCGAGATATATCAAGATATTTAAAAGTTCCGAAGCCGCACCAACATAATAGAGATACAGAAACACCGTGGCCCCTCTCTTTGAGATAACTCTGCACTATTGCGAGCTGGAAATGCCACTTCCAGTTTAGCTGTGCAGAAGAAGAACAACAAGAAGAAGAAGTATCTCGAAATATGTCCGTCAGGCCCCTTCCCTTGAGATAAATCTGCAAATATCTCGGAAACGAAGCGAGCTATGGCAAAATGTTAAGAGACCTTTTTTGTAGAGAATTATGTTTCCTACAATTTATGTTCTATGATATTTTTTGATCAGAAGCGTAGTTTTCGAGATATATCGAGATATTTAAAAGTTCCGAAGCCGCACCAACATAATAGAGATACAGAAACACCGTGGCCCCTTTCTTTGAGATAACTCTGCACTAGTGCGAGCCGCAAATGCCACTTCCAGCTTAGCTGTGCAGAAGAAGAACAACAAGAAGAAGAAATATCTCGAAATATGTCCGTCAGGCCCCTTCCCTTGAGATAAATCTGCAAATATCTCGGAAACGAAGCGAGCTATGGTAAAATGTTAAGAGACCTTTTTTGTAGAGAATTAAGTTTCCTACTTTTTATGTTCTATGATATTTTTTGATCAGATGCGTAGTTCTCGAGATATATCAAGATATTCAAAAGTTCCGAAGCCGCACCAACATAATAGAGATACAGAAACACCGTGGCCCCTCTCTTTGAGATAACTCTGCACTATTGCGAGCTGGAAATGCCACTTCCAGTTTAGCTGTGCAGAAGAAGAACAACAAGAAGAAGAAATATCTCGAAATATGTCCGTTAGGCCCCTTCCCTTGAGATAAATCTGCAAATATCTCGGAAACGAAGCGAGCTATGGCAAAATGTTAAGAGACCTTTTTTGTAGAGAATTATGTTTCCTACAATTTATGTTCTATGATATTTCTTGATCAGAAGCGTAGTTTTTGAGATATATCGAGATATTTAAAAGTTCCGAAGCCGCACCAACATAATAGAGATACAGAAACACCGTGGCCCCTTTCTTTGAGATAACTCTGCACTATTGCGAGCCGCAAATGCCACTTCCAGCTTAGCTGTGCAGAAGAAGAACAACAAGAAGAAGAAATATCTCGAAATATGTCCGTCAGGCCCCGTCCCTTGAGATAAATCTGCAAATATCTCGGAAACGAAGCGAGCTATGGTAAAATGTTAAGAGACCTTTTTTGTAGAGAATTAAGTTTCCTACTTTTTATGTTGTATGATATTTTTTGATCAGATGCGTAGTTCTCGAGATATATCAAGATATTTAAAAGTTCCGAAGCCGCACCAACATAATAGAGATACAGAAACACCGTGGCCCCTTTCTTTGAGATAACTCTGCACTAGTGCGAGCCGCAAATGCCACTTCCAGCTTAGCTGTGCAGAAGAAGAACAACAAGAAGAAGAAATATCTCGAAATATGTCCGTCAGGCCCCTTCCCTTGAGATAAATCTGCAAATATCTCGGAAACGAAGCGAGCTATGGTAAAATGTTAAGAGACCTTTTTTGTAGAGAATTAAGTTTCCTACTTTTTATGTTCTATGATATTTTTTGATCAGATGCGTAGTTCTCGAGATATATCAAGATATTTAAAAGTTCCGAAGCCGCACCAACATAATAGAGATACAGAAACACCGTGGCCCCTTTCTTACAGATAACTCTGCACTATTGCGAGCTGCAAATGCCACTTCCAGCTTAGCTGTGCAGAGGAAGAACAACAAGAAGAAGAAATATCTCGAAATATGTCCGTCAGGCCAGTTCCTTTGAGCTGAATCTGCAAATATCTCGGAAACGAAGCGAGCTATGGCAAAATGTTAAGAGACGTTTTTTGTAGAGAATTATGTTTCCTACAATTTATGTTCTATGATATTTTTTGATCAGAAGTGTAGTTTTCGAGATATATCGAGATATTTAAAAGTTCCGAAGCCGCACCAACATAATAGGGATACAGAAACACCGTGGCCCCTTTCTTTGAGATAACTCTGCACTAGTGCGAGCCGCAAATGCCACTTCCAGCTTAGCTGTGCAGAAGAAGAACAACAAGAAGAAGAAATATCTCGAAATATGTCCGTCAGGCCCCTTCCCTTGAGATAAATCTGCAAATATCTCGGAAACGATGCGAGCTATGGCAAAATGTTAAGAGACGTTTTTTGTAGAGAATTATGTTTCCTACAATTTATGTTCTATGATATTTTTTGATCAGAAGCGTAGTTCTCGAGATATATCAAGATGTTTAAAAGTTCCGAAGCCGCACCAACATAATAGAGATACAGAAACACCGTGGCCCCTTTCTTTGAGATAACTCTGCAGTATTGCGAGCTGTAAATGCCACTTCCAGCTTAGCTGTGCAGGAGAAGAACAACAAGAAGAAGAAATATCTCGAAATATGTCCGTCAGGCCCCTTCCCTTGAGATAAATCTGCAAATATCTCGGAAACGAAGCGAGCTATGGCAAAATGTTAAGAGACCTTTTTTGTAGAGAATTAAGTTTCCTACTTTTTATCTTCTATGATATTTTCTGATCAGATGCGTAGTTCTCGAGATATATCAAGATATTTAAAAGTTCCGAGGCCGCACCAACATAATAGAGATACAGAAACACCGTGGCCCCTTTCTTTGAGATAACTCTGCACTAGTGCGAGCCGCAAATGCCACTTCCAGCTTAGCTGTGCAGCAGAAGAACAACAAGAAGAAGAAATATCTCGAAATATGTCCGTCAGGCCACTTCCCTTGAGATAAATCTGCAAATATCTCGGAAACGAAGCGAGCTATGGCAAA